>NW_027411644.1:64781808-65494757 GCF_047663935.1 Musca autumnalis
AGTATCTCCTCCGCAAAACTTTTGAACTTTAATCCTAATCAACATTGTTGTCGGTTCAAACGTCCAACATTTTTAAAACCCCCTAAATACATACGTATTTTGGGAAAAATTTTTTTCAATATACACAGGCTGAGGGTATATCTCTGTCGGCAAAGCCGACTGATACTTTTTTACTTGTTTTTTATATAAATTTTCTCACTTGTTAGGTTCTCTGTAGAGAAAAAAAAACTAGAAATGGGCGGAACTTGCCCCGCCTACTTTGGTTACCTTCCGATGTAAACTTTAAAAACGCTGATACACGTGTCTCATATTTTTAGCTCTACTTTCATAATCTATACAGTTTTTCCAATCATTTTTAAAAAAATTAATTTTGTTGCACAGTGTAGTTAAGCATACAGAGTTAGGTCATGAACATGATTGACCATACTTATGGACAGACGAAATCCCCAGAAGTTCCCGCATTTATTTAAATGTAATTTTGTTTACATTAACGATAAAATGTGGTTCACTCTCCGAATCTTTGTCTACCTATAGCTCTCTCACATATACAAGAGGTAAAATATATTAAATTTTATTACTCTAACTCATATATATATTTATGTATGTCCTTTTTTATTGGGGATTTTCCCAGATGTGTACTTCGGTACGGGAAGCCTCTGATCGCCACTCACTTGGGAGTGGCCAGATGTGACTCATTTGTTGAACTTTTCAAGCAGCTCACTACTTCCGATTTTAAATCAAGTATTCCCTGGTAATACCGCACAGACAACCGTCTGTCAATATCTAAAGTGAAAAGTCTACCTGGCCTAGTGGGTTTGTTGGCAGCCCCAAAACTAGTATCGGGTGCCACACATCTTAAATAAAACGATTACAGAAACGTTAACAAATTAAAATTTAAGGTTTTTTTTCCTTCCACACAAATCGCCCCGGCCTAATATGTACATTGAAATGTATTTTTGATAACATTATGGAACTCTCTTCCCAAATTTTCGGTCTCTCTCTCTCTCTCTCACCGTCATCCGCTAATAGAGGAGGTAAAATATGCAACATTTTATTTATTTAGACTATAAATTATGGTTCAGCCTAATGAGTAGACGAATATGAGTAGACGAATGGTTACAAAAATAAATAGTTGGCGGTATTAACGAACAACTTACAGTGACACGTTCCCAAATATGATAATAGAATAATTTTCCTTTTTTTAATAAAAAAAGAAGAATTCTATTTGAGCCTAACCGACTTCTGGATGATGTGAACGCAATAGAACTGAGAAAAGGAAATGCCAGTTCGGAAAAATAGTGATTGTTCAGTGGACGAATACTACCATAAATAGCAACCCTGAAATTGTTTGCTTAGTGAGGGTAGTAACGTCAATGTATCTGTAAACTAGATGTATGGATATATTTTTTGATGTATAGGAATCCAAAATGTCTTGGAAAATTAGTTAAAATGGAGGAAAATCGAGAGGCTATAAAAGGCCAAAAGCGGCAAATTGAAGCCTTTATTTGTGCAGTAACCGTCATTAAAGTTGCGGGCCATGACATACCAAGTTTAAAGGCCAAAAACGATTGTGTTGCCCAAAGATAATAAAGTAAAAGACAGTTGTGTACATTTTGTATTTCTTTATTTTGTGGAAATAAAAACAAAAGTAAGTGATGTTAGTGGATGAGTGTCTATAAATGACCGTTTTCAAACAACGGCTTTTTATTATAGAATTTCCCGAGAAAAATCACCAATTCCACTGGCCTCAGCTATTCCCAGAAGTGGGGCCAGTGCGTCTTCTTTTTATTTATCTGTTTTGCTGTTTTGGTCATTTAATTTTGCCCGCTGTGTCAACGGTTTTGCCATTGCCATTATTACCAAGTTTTGTGAATTTCTTGCAACCGTTGCCTTTTTGTTTGTGGCCTAAAAAAAACATCGTTAAGAGCTAATTCCTGCCTGAGAAGTTTTAAGTGTGCTGGTTTCGGCTTACTGCCAACTTTGAGGCCACCAACTAACACCATTGGAACACTATATATGTACATATATGCCTGTGTGCTGAAAAGAGGTATCGCCATTTTTTGCCAATTTAACCAGCTGGAAAGTGAGGTAACACGTACTTTTGAGTGTTTTATATAAAAATCATGGCAATTATCTGCAACTAAATAAAAGAAAGAAAATACGTTAATTAAAAAATTAATTAAATTAAATATAAAATTTGAAATTAATGATAAATTGGTCATTTGGTTAATTGCCTTTTAAATGATCAAATATTTGATACCAAAAACCTAAAAAAATCTATCTTTATGTATTAATGTGTGATGTCCTTGTGTTTGTCCTAGCTTCTAAGTAAATCTAATATTGTTCGGATTTTTAATACCAGTTCTTAGCTAAAGTTTTTTTTACAATATTTTTAGGATTCTAGAGTAGACTGTGAGTAAATTAGTGGGCCGATTTGGTTAAAGAACTATCATAAGTGAGCTCCCTTGGGATAGATATTAATTTTATTGGGGATAATAAGATAGCGAATATAAAAACGCAAGGAATACGCTCTAGAGCCCTTTTCACGAAATATTTCCATAGTGGAAAACAGTTAATATTTATATTTACTGGTGTTAGAGATTCATTGTTCACATTTTTTTGTAATTAAACAGACTATCAATACAAAATTTAGATTTAAGTCAACTTTTTATATAAATAAATGTTCCATGTTTTGATTAGTTGAGAAAAGATAATAATATGTGTTAATCTCTTTGTGATTGGGGGACTCCTTTAAAAGGTGATGAGGTGAGTGTGTGTGTCTTGTGGGTTTTCCAACGAAATGCTAATTGGACTCTTGGAAACTATGGAAGGACGGGCAAATGCGGGAGTAATAACATCAATTCTCCCTTATCAAAGCAGTGTTTGTATGTTTGTTTTTCTATTTGTATCGTTTGTTCGTTAGCATATCAAATTTGTGTTCGCCCTGTGGAGTTAGGTTTGGACGGTTAAGAACCAGACCCTGAACTGCTAGCAAAGCCGGATGGTCCAATCTAGCGCCGCCTGAGCAGGGATTATAACAATTTGGGAGGTAATTTTTGTGGTTTTGATCCACTGTGCAGTTACATTTAAGCTCCGTGCTTTTTATACGCAAATTGTGTTGCGATTGAACATGAATTTCACAATATTGTGGAATTCATCAGCATACATACATACGTATATTAAGCCATGAGCGTGATTGGACATGTTTACACTCGAACGAACGGAATCATCGACTTTGCTTACGGACAGAAGAAATTCCATAAAGATCCAACGCTTGCACACATATGTACATTGTACATACATATGTATATAGAAATGTATTTTTTGTTACATTACCCTGCAAACATTTTTTTTTTAAATTTTCAATCGCTTAACGATAATCTGGGATTCGCGGGGAAGATCAATTCAATCGCGGAAGAGCGCACCTAAAGATCTTCTGCGAATCCCCGACATAAAGTAACTGTGTCTAGGAAGCAAATCCCGAGGAAGAATCACAAATTAATCATCTGGAAGATCTTTAGAAGATTAAAATATAATGTAAAAAACAGAATAGAATTATCCTTTGGGTTTTGTTTTTTTTTTCATTTGTTGTCTTTGAGTTTTATTACCCCCTTTTGTTTTCTTTTCTGCCTTGTTATGATTTTTAATTATGACTTATTTGTTGGTAGTTTGTTATACTGCTTCCTATTCACTTTGTTGTCTTTCTAGTTTAGGGATATAGGGTTAGGTAAGTCGACTTTCGATTAATCGACTTTTTGCAGTCAAAAGTCTAAAAATCGTAGTCATAATAGTCGACTACGGAAAATCGCATAATCGATTATCTTGTGACCGATTTTCGAGTTTGTCCATTGATTGGTGACTTAGCGGTTTTACAGTTTCGAAAGAAAACTGGAAAATCGACAAATAATCGATTTTCTGCGGTTATGAAAAAGTCGAAAGTCGAGTTTTAGGACAACTGAAATAATCGTCAGACCAAAAAATTGAATTTTTAGTTTTAGACTAAAATCGAAAAGTCGAAAAATCGATTATTGCTTTCCATTACCTATCCATATTCTGGTTAAACTCGGCAAAACCTGGGCATGGGTTGTGTTTGTCAATTCTCATAATATTTTGCGTGATATTTATATCAAAGTTCTGTCGAAAGTGTATATGAGAATTATATACAACCAAATCAAAAATGTCAGTCACAATCATCTGTTGCTATTCTGTAATTCTCTAGGGCGATTATTTGAAAAATCTGAGAAAAAAAATGTAAAAAATCGTCCAATGATCGCCGTTGGAAATCACAGAAGATTAATTATATTTTAATCTTACATTTAAGACATTGATGCACAAACCTTTAATTTAAATTATGTCTCCCTACCCCAATAATAAACGGGAAGAGTGCATTTGTATGGCGAATCGTACGAAAAAGTAAAGGCGAGTGCTCGCTCATCTTGTTCATCTATGCACTACCCGAACATACAGTAATACTCTCTCCGCGTTCGTCTCTGATTTATGCTCAGCTGTCCAAACACTATCTATCTCTCACACACAAACTCTCTCTTTCTTTTGCTCTTCCGCTCTCTCTTGCTCTCTCTCACACATACATACCCCGCACAGTGGGTCGAAACGACAAAAATTGCCTTTTTATACCCTCCACCATAGTATGAAATAATCATTTGCGACCATATAATGTATATATATTCTTGATCAGGATAATATTCTGAGTCGATCTATACATGTCCATCCGTCTGTGATAATCAGTCTAGCATCCACAAAAATGAAGATAGGACGCCGAAATTTGGGAAGATACGAATTTTTTTGCAGGCAGGTCAAGTTCGATGATGGGCTATAGCGGTCCAAGTTTTGGTATACTCCCCTTTAGAGCTGTACAATCTAGTTCATTTGAAACATCTAGTTCAATAGTTCAGCTCTTTTAACTGAACTAGTTCAGTAATCTAGTTCATAGTTCACTATCCAGTTCATTCATTCGGATCATACATACATCAAATAGAAAAAACAATAGCAAAAATCTTATGTTGTGTGTGTAGAAACTGTCAATGCGAAAAAGCTTTGTACGTGTGTGTTTCTTTTTATTTTTTTTTCTATTCAGAATAAGGCACATTCAATATGGGAATATGTGGAATTTGTTGTGTTTTTGAAGAAATCTTCACTTTCGAACAGCTATTCATTGTACCTTGATCCAAAACGTAAACAAACTCATCACATTACGAAGGCATCACATAACACTGACGACGGCGTAACTTTATGCATATGTGAACGACATGTTGAACTAGAGCTCCGTTCCAGTACTTTTTTATTGGAAACGTGTGCAAAGGAGAGAAATGTTCAACAATTAGTTCAACGCACACATTTTTCCAAAATGTACGGGAACGGAAAAATGGCAGAAACGTCATTTCGGGGAAAAATGCTCAAAATGTGTTAAATGTGTAAAAACTTTTTAGTTCTGGAACGAAGCTTAGATTGTGAATCGTTCGTTCGTTGATCGTACGGTCGCCGACTGATTATAGTACAGTGAACTATTGAACTATTATGAACTATATCGACTGATCTAGTTCATACGCTCTATTCAATGAATCGTTCAATTGAACTAGTTCGTTCATGAACTATACAATCTACTCCCCATATAACAATACAGCCTGATTTCAGACATTTTGACGTTTTTAGTTAACACTTAGGGTTCCTAGTAACCAACAAAACTTATATTCCAAAAATCATAGGCATAGGTCCATGTTTTGGTATAGCCCCCATATAACGGTACCTCCCGATTTTCGGTATTTCGAAGATTTTAGCTACATTTTTAACCGAACTAGCTGTAATTTGACATTTGAGGTTCTTAGTGCTCACAAAACTTCTCCAACAAAAATCGTCAATATAGGTCCGTGGTTTGGTATAGCACTCATCTAACGGTACCTCCCGATTTTCGGTATTTCGAGGATTCTAGCAACAATTTTTAACCGAACTAGCTGTAATTTGACATTTGAGGTTCTCAGTGGTTACGAAACTTCTCCACCAAAACTCATCAACATAGGTCCATGTTTTGGTATAGCCTTCATATAACAGTACCTCCCGATTTTCGGTATTTTGAGGATTATAGCTACAATTTTTACCGGACTAGCTGTAATTTGACATTTGAGGTTCTCAGTGGTCACAAAATTTCTCCAACAGAAATCCTCAATATAGGTCCATGCTTTGGGTATAGCCCCCATATAACAGTACCTCCCGATTTTCGGTATTTTGAAGATTTTAGCTACAATTTGACATTTGATGTTCTCTGTTGTCACGAAAAATCTCCACCAAAAATCAAACTAGCTGTAATTTAACATTTGAAGTTGTTAGTGGTAACGAAACTTCTTCACTAAAAATCGTCAACATAGGTCCATGTTTTGGTATAGTCCCCGTATAACGGTATTACCCGATTTTCGGTATTTTGAGGATTTTAGCTACAATTTTTAGCCGAACTAGAAGTAGTTTGACATTTGAGGTTCTCTGTAGCCATGAAACTTCTTTACTAAAAGAAATCGTCAACATAGGTCCATGTTTTGGTATAACCCCATATAACGGTACCTCCCGATTTTCGGTATTTTGAGGATTTTAGCTAAAATTTTGAACCGAACTATTTGACATTTGAGGTTCTCAGTGGTCACGGAACTTCTCCAACAAAAATCGTCAATATAGGTCAATTTTTTGGTATAGCCCCCATATAACGATTTTTGGGTTTTTGAGGATTTTAGCTACAATTTTGAGCCGAACTAGAAGTAATTTGACATTTGAGGTTATCTGTAGCCATGAAACTTCTTCACTAAAAATCGTCAACATAGGTGCATGTTTTGGAATGACCCCGTATAACGGTACCTCCCGATTTTAGTTATTTTGGGTGTCTTTAACGGAACTACTACATTGTTTGACGGAACTACCCGTAATTTGTCTGTTGATTTTCCCTGCAGTTATAAAACTTTTCCAGCAAAAATTTTAAAGATTGGTAGACACTTTGATATAGCACCGGAGGTGGTACCTTTCACCTGACTGAACATATTTTTCAGATTAGATAATTTAGGAATTTTGGGTATCCGTGTTCGAAAAATTTGTACACCTTAAATTGTGAAATTAAACTAATTATTCAATTTTAATTTATACTATTTTATGGTGGAGGGTATAGAGAAGTTTGGCCCGGCCGAACTTAACGACTTTTTTCTTACTTAATTTAGAACCATCATTAGCCTTCTACTACCAGTGTATTTCTAGTGGTACGATTGCTTAGACAAATGTTGGTTGTATGTCGATTATTTTGTAGATAAACGCAGAAATTGCAGTTTCATAATTGCAAAATGTTGGGGAAAATACCAAATAAAACCACACTGACCTCAAGCTTAAAGATAATTTAATTTGTCTAATTGGATTAAAACGATCGAAAAACATAATAAAATTATTAAACTTGCCAATAAAACAACATTTGAATAAATATGTATATGTAGAGGAATCCGGAAGAAAATCATTTAATATGGGTTAGAATTTCAACACTTGGAAACTTGTCCTTCGTATGGAAAATGCATGCATGTCATGTCAAGAAATTTGATAGGCCTAACCATCCATCATTACTTTTTGGACCTTCATTAGTTTCGAACAATATAGGAAAATGTTCTGTTCTTCAATAGCTTCTTCCTAGATTCATCTATCCAATCGTTTTCCTGAACAAAACAATGGGGAATAGGATGTCGAATTCTCTCCAATACACACTTTCCCTGTTTACAGTAATCCAACTCCCAAAGCTTTTCGTAGACATACCAACCTATAGGTACAATGATCTCTGGTTGTAACAATTCTAACTGTTGTTGCAATATATCCAAACATGCTTTTTCCATATCGGGCACACGTTCTGTCACATCTGCAAAAGATACATTATATCCGTTGTTGTCGATGAAAACCAAAGGGCAGAAGTTGTGTACGAAGCAATTTTCAAAAAACCGATCTAAGAAATCTTCTTCGCAGTTGAAAATTGCCTTAATTAAATTCCAAAAACGTTGACTACTTTCTTCTATTTCTTCTGGCGACTGCAAACCTTTTATTGTTATATTAGGATGCAGATTTGGAGCATTCCTAATGGCACCCTGTAACTTCATTCGATCTCTTACCGTGGGAATATCTCCAAAGGGAATCTACAATTTATTTAAAAGTGCGAATAAAAAAATTATTGAAATTTGATTTTTTTGTAATCTTACACCAGTTTGCAGTGATCCAAAGCGTGAGGGATTCATTCCAACAAACAAAATCTTCTTGGGTCCATTTAAATACTTTTTCAAAAAGTTGCGATAAATTTCTCCGGCATATTCAAACGGATGATAAATATATTTATAGCCAATATCGGATTCAAATGGTGGTGGTGTTTGTTGTCTCAAAGATTCGTTCAATGTGTTGGAGTACACATAAAATCGCTCCCATAACGCTTGATTTTCGTGATTGCCTTCCATTCTAAGACTAAGCGATTTTATTCTATTTATTTTATGTCAACAATATATTGCAAGTGGGCATGACTCATAGCCGGAGGGCTATTTCATATCTCCCAAATGCACAAGCAACTATCTCGCTAATGCAAATTCCCTAGGTGATAGGGGTTTATATATGTATGTAAATATTGATCTTTATCAACAAATCAGAGAATTAAATTACGTTATCAATTATGTTTGCACTGTGAAATTCTCTCCAATACGTGTTTATAGCTTAGAGACCTGTTGACTTGGATAGCAAGTGCTCGGCGAAATAAAATATAAAAAATATATAATATTTTTCCAAGCGTGGCTTTTTTAAATAATATTTCTTCCATCGGTGAATTTTTTAAACAATATTTTTTTCTAGTCTGATTTTTTTAAACAATATGTTTTTCAAGCGTTTTTTAAGCAATATTGTTTTCATCGGTGGATTTTGTAAACAATATTTTTTGTCAAGCATGGATTTTTTTTAAAAAATAATTTTTCAAAGCGTGGATTTTTTAAACAATATTTTTTAAGCGTGGATTTTTAAACAATATTTTTTCAAGCGTGGATTTTTTAAACAACATTTTTTTTCAAGCGTGTTTTTAAACAACATTTTTTTCAAGCGTGTTTTTAAACAACATTTTTTTCAAGCGTGTTTTTAAACAGTATTTTTTCAAGCGTGGATTTTTTAAACAATATTTATTCCAAGGTTGGCTTTTTAAAAAAAATCTTTCCAAGCGTGGATTTTTTAAACAATATTTATTCCAAGGTTGGCTTTTTAAAAAAAATCTTTCCAAGCGTGGATTTTTTAAAAAAACATCTTTCCAAGCGTGGATTTTTTAAAAAATATTCTTTCCAAGTGTGAATTTTCTAAAATTTATATTTTTTCCAAGCTTGGAATTTTTTTAAAAATATTTTTCTAAAGCGTTTGTTTTTTTAAACAATATTTTTTTTATTTTTAACAATATTTTTTTCAAGTTTGGACTTTTTAAACAATATTTTTTTCAAACGTGGATTTTTTAAGCAATATTTTTTCAAGCGTTTATTTATGCAAATTCATTTCCAAGCGTGGATTTTTTAAAAAATATTTTTACAAGCGTGGTTTTAAAAAAAAAATATTTTTTCCAAGCTTGAATTTTTTAAAAAATATTTTTTCCAAGCGTGGTTTTTGAAAAAAAATATTTTTTCCAAGCTTGAATTTTTTTAAAAAATATTTTTTCCAAGCGTGAATTTTTTTAAAAAATATCTTTTGCAAGCGTGAATTTTTTTAAAAACTATTTTTTCCAAGCGTCAATTTTTTAAAATATTTTTTTCAAGATTCAATTTCTTAAAATATTTTTTGTAAGCGTGGATTTTTTAAAACATATTTTTTCCAATTTGGATTTTTTGAACATATTTTTCCAAAGCGTGAAGTTTTTTAATTTTTTTTAATAAATATTTTTTTTTTTAAAAAATATTTTTTTCCCAGCGTTGATTAAAAAAATATTTTTACAAGGCGTGGATTTTTTTTAAAAAATATTTTTTCCAAGCGAGAATTTAAAAAAAATATTTTTTCAAGTTTGGATTTTTTAAAAATATTGTTTCCACGTGTGTTTTTTTAATATGTTTTTCAATCGTGAATTTTTTAAAAAATATTTTTCCAAGCGTGCATTTAAAAAAAGACATTTTCATGCGTTGGTTTTTTTAAAAAAAAAATATTTTTTCAAGCGTGGATTTTTAAACAATATTTTTTCAAGCGTGGATTTTTTATACAATATTGTTTTTCAAGCGTGGATTTTTTTAAACAATATTGTTTTTCAAGCGTGGATTTTTCTAAACAATACTGTTCCGAGCGTGGGCTTTCTTAAAACTTTTAATTTTTTTAAACAATTTTTCCAAGCAAAAAAACATTTATTCCAAGCGTGGATTTTTTAAAAAATATTTTTTCCAAGCGTGAATTTTTAAAAAATATTTTTTCCAAGCTTGGATTTTTAAACAATATTTTTTCCGAGCGTGGGCTTTTTTAAAACTTTTAATTTTTTTAAACAATTTTTCCAAGCAAAAAAACATTTATTCCAAGCGTGGATTTTTTAAAAAATATTTTTTCCAAGCGTGAATTTTTAAAAAATATTTTTTCCAAGCGTGGATTTTTAAACAATATTTTTTCCAAGCGTGAATTTTTAAAAAATATTTTTTTTAAATATTTTTAAAAATTAATTTTTCCAAGCGTGACTTTTTTTTAAAAAATATTTTTAAATATTTTAAAAAATTATTTTTTCCAAGCGTGACTTTTTTTAAAAAATATTTTTTCCAAGCGTGACTTTTTTAAAAAATATTTTTTCCAAGCGTGAATTTTTAAAAAATATTATTTTTAAAAAGTATTTTTTCCAAGCGTGACTTTTTTTAAAAAATATTTTTCAAGCGTTGATTTTTTAAAAAATATTTTTTCAAGCGTGAATTTTTAAAAAATATTATTTTTAAAAAGTATTTTTTCCAAGCATGACTTTTTTTAAAAAATATTTTTTCCAAGTGTGAATTTTTAAAAAATATTATTTTTATATATTTTTAAAAAGTATTTTTTTCAAGCGTGACTTTTTTTAAAAAATTTTATTTTTAAATATTTTTAAAAAGCATTTTTTCCAAGAGTGACTTTTTTTTAAAAAATATTTTTCCAAGCGTGGCACAGAGGGGAAATTTGTGTTAAAAGTTGATCAAAATCCCCAGAAAGCTCATTTATAGTCGGATTGATATAAAATTTTGCACAAAGCATATCTTCTGTACAAGGATTAATCCTATAGAAAATAATGAAAATCGGTCCAGATTTGGATGCAGCTTCCATATATATTCGCATCTGATACGAGATAAAAATGCACCAAAATCACTGAAATTTGACACATGCAACCTGAACTGGCCTAAAAAACATTGAGCCAATTTTCAAACAAATCGGTACAGATGTATATATAATCCCATATACATACATTTTATTCCAAATTTTATTTTTTGAATTAAATTTTCCTCAATTCATCGGAGAAAAGCCGTGAATGTTTCTGAATAATGAAAACATATTTGATAGGTGTTGGTTTAGTCTGATAAATAAGAGTCCCGGTTATAAGGCGGAACAAAATTTAGTGTGAGTAAACCTTGCAATTCCATATAAAAATATTTCATATTTTATTTGAGAAAAATTAGATTTTTCGGAATGGCGCAAATATGAGCAATTTTTTATGATTGAATCTGATATTTGAGACTCAAGCGCATAAAACATTAGGAGAAACTATGGTCGGGAAACGACGGGGAAATTGACTTTTTCACTATTGAAATTGTAGTAATCTTAAAAATTATCATAAAAAATGTTCAAAAAGAGGATATGTATCACCATTATTAAAGATCAAAGATCTAAAATCAATCTGAAAATTTTAAATGCTAATCTTGTTCGGAGACTGAACAAAAACAATAAATCTTGAAAAATATAAATTTTCGCGAAAATAATGTCATTTTAATGTTCACCTAATTTCTTAGTTTTCGAAAATTTACTTTTTGTTTTCAGTATGGCTGCTGCTGCATTGGATTGGCTAATCTTACAAAGTCGAGGATGGTTATAGCAAATGTAGAAAAGAGTCTGGTTGCCGTTTATCAACATAAAAAAACGGTTTTATATTTTGAGTTTTGAGCAACTCTAGGCCTATGTTTCCCCTCTGTGCGTGGATTTTTTAAAAAACTTTTTCCAAGCGTTGATTTAAAAAAAATATTTTTTCCAGGCGTTGATTTTTTAAAAAATATTTTTTCACGGGTTGAATTTTTGAAAAAAATATGTTTTGCAAGCATGGGTTTAAAAAAAAATCTTTTTATTGGAATTCTTGAAACATTTTGCCAAGCCTTGATTTAAAAAAAAAAAAACATTTTTTCCAAGCGTGGATTTAAAAAAAAACATTTTTCCAATCGTGAATTTAAAAAAATACATATTTTTTCCAAGCGTGGTCTTTTTGCCTCTTGGAGGGGTCTTCTATATAGGGTACTCTTTCTATAGAAGTGCTATTGCGGTGTCTTCTATCAAAGGGGGGAGCCAAAACAGGGTTAATGTCAAAAATTACCATGAAAACGCGACAATATCGATAAGTTGTCAATGAGAACCGTACCTAAAATTTTCTGAGCGACATTTTAGCAGAAAATTTCGAAGCTGAAAAACGTCATATTGTGGTACTTTTATAGCGGTTCTTAAAATAAAGTACGAAAAGGACATTGAAGGAAGCGAGTTAAAAGGTCGAAATGCTCTACGAAAGTAATCCTCATTCGATTTGACTGCAGACATGTCATCTCATAAATGAGCTAAAGCAACAGTTAACAAAGATATGTATAACGATAATTTCAGATGCCTTACAGGGTCTTCAGCAGAAATTTTATCACGCCATAACTCGGAAGTTCGACCCACGATTTCGGAAGCCACAAGTGGTATATTCCCACGAAATTCCAACAGATTCGGCATAAATGAAAATATGATATGTTCAGTGTGTAACGCTAATGAAACCGAAAACTTACAACATTTTCCAGACCGATGCCCTTGTGGAATCTGCTATCTTTAGAAGACGTCTTCTATAGAGGTGTCTTTTATATATAGAAGACTACTTGACGGCGTCTTCTATCAATACACATATTTGAGATGTAATTCGAATCATTTTGTAATTCGAATTATTTCATTTGTAGTTCGAATTATTCCATTTAAAATTCTAATTAATCTATTTGTAATTCGAAATGGAATAATTCGAATTTCAAATGAAATAATTCGAATTACAAATAGAAACATTCGAATTTCAAATGCAATAATTCGAATTACAAATAGAATAGTTCGAATTACAAATGGAATAATTCGAATAACAATTGATATAATTCGAATTGCCAATAAAACAATTCGAATTAAAAATAAAATAATTCGAATTGCCAATGGAATAATTCGAATTACAATTGAAATGTTTCGAATTACAAATGGAATTCTCGAATTACAAATATAATTTCACGAATTAGAAAATGGAATTCTCAAATTACAACTAAAATGATTCGATGCATTATTGATCATAAAGCTTGATTCCAAAGAGAAATTAATTAAAAACTAATACTAAAAATGATCTTCGCCTGAAAAGGCAAAATTTTCAAATAAATCAAATCAGCTGAGCCAAGCTGGGATTTGAAACCACGTCCTTGAAAAACACAGGAAAAAAGTGTTGTCACGGCGAGTTAGCGTTCAGAGCCAAACTCTTTACTTTCAAAGACAGCGCTAAGCGTTTGTCATGAAAGCACAACTAAATGGGAAAATCCCCATTGTTGTTGTAAAAACAAAACAAAATGCATTTGAAAGAAGAAAAAGTTAATTAAAAATTAATACTAACAAGTAAAACAGTGTCAGTCGGCTTTGCCGACAGATATATACCCTCAGCCAATGTGAAGCGAAATGTATTTAAGGTCTCTTCAGAATTTTGTGGCCCTTTTTGGACATTGAACTTGTCGACAAAAATGTGGATTAGGAATTAACTGCACTAATACACAAATGTTGAACTTTTGTAGGGCAGGTACCCTTAGGGAGGACCGATATGGGCCACTTTAGAAGTTAAACTAAATTTTAATAAAATATTAGGAGATCCAAAGGTTGGACCCAATTGGTTGCCCCATTCAAGTGATATCGTCCTAGCATTTTAGTGATATTTTTTAAACATTGGGGAGAAGTACCGAAAGTTGTGGACCGGTATTGCCCATGAAGCTAAGTTTGGATATAATATGACGAAGACCAAATGTTGGACCAAATCGGTTGAACAGTTCGAGAGTTATCGTGCTCTCCGACCGCCACATATGGTGACATAGGGGTTTTTTACAACTTTCGGGCTGTTTTGCCAAGAAATATGGACATGCCCCTGAAAAAACTTTTAACGTCGTAATGGAGGTAGCGAATGCAAATCGCTTCAACAAAAATCAAAGTGATCCGAGAGCAGGTCTTAAAGTGAACCTTTCCGAAATTTTGTGTGAGAGGTACCAGAAGAAGTAGACAAATATAGTCCATACTCGAACCTGAAATATATCTGGTAGATATATTAGGATGTACAAAGTATAGATTACATCGGTCACTCCCTTCAAGAGTTATCGTGCGCAAATTTTTTCCGAACATTTTTGAAGTTTTGTGGGGGAGGTACCTGAAGGAATGGACCGATATAGTCTATCTACGAATTTAAACTATGTTTTGATAAAATATTACGAAGACCAAATTTTGGACCGAATCGACAGATACGTTCGAGAAGTTTCTTGCGCTCCAACCACTACACAAGGTGTCCTAGGGGCTTTTTGCAACTTTCCGGCCATTTTCTCAGGAAGTATGGACTTGCCCCTGATGAAACTTGTACCGTCGTATGGGGGGAAGTGACATATTCGAACTTTTGTGTGGGAGGTACCGGAAGGAGTGGACCGATAAAGCCCATCTTAGAACTTAAACTAAGTTTGGGCAAAATATTAAGAAAGCCAAAATTTGAACCGAATCGGTTCATCCCTTCGAGAGTTATCGTGCGCTCCAGCCAGCCAGACAGACAGACAGACGGACGGACATTGCTCAATCGACTCCAAATTGTCTGAAACACATTTCGCCCAAACATACTTGGGGTCTAAAACCATTATTTCGATGAGGCACATTTTGCCCGTATGAAAGTGTATATACCCTTCATAGCCTAAAGGCTGAGGGTATAAAAATGATCTTCGCCTAAAAAGGCAAAATTTTCAAATGAAATGATTCGAATTACATCTGAAAAAGGGTGTAATAACTCCAATTTGTCGACATCTCTATGTGAATTTTTAGGACACGTAAATTACTATGGCATGTGCATTAGCTAACCAAAGCGTAATTCACAATATGTACAGGAAAGCTTAATTCACAATAACATCCGAGACAACAACCTGCTATAGCTAACTCACTACCATGATACAATTAATCAGCCCAATCATGAACATCATCTCACCGTGAGTTTTCTCACTCTCGCCTCCTCCCTTATTATAAACATCATAAGGGAGAACACAACTCACGTTCGTGAGAAAAGTAGCTATCATAAATGTCAAAAAAGTGAGAATGTGAGGCAATTTTCTCTCACCACAGAAATCAAGGTGAGTTGAACAAAAAAATGTAACTATGGACATTTTTTATAGAAAAAATCGACAAGAAACGAATCTTTTGCAATGATAATCAATTGTATTTATTTGTGTTTTACGTTAAAGGAACAAATAAAAAACAATTAGAAATTCTTTTGGCAACTATACATGTTCATCCGTGTATCAATGAAGCAAGGAAGACCTCAATCGAGTTTGGCGTAATTTGGAGGTGGAGTTGAAGTTGGCCAAAATTTTTCAGATATGGGAAGCGGTTCAGAATCATATGATGAAAACAGGAATGGAAGAGGATGCTATCAGGAGCAACACCTTTCTAAAAATTTTTTGTAGGTACATCCAAACTTTGCGGCCACTCAAGATGATAAGTGACATATCTTAAGTGCCTTTGTATTGTTCTTTGTTCGCTAAGGTTCCCAGCAAAATATTCGATGCCAAAGATTCTATTCAAGCATGAGTGCAAGTTATATGTCACCTTTTTACCACCTTCGCCCATTCTTTTTACAAGACTGTGACCCCTAAAAGATCCAAATCATTTTGGATGGCATCTTCAATAACCCAGTGGAATGGTATCTTAACAACCACCTTGGCATGGCATATTCCACGAACAAGCCACAATAGGAAGGATTAAATTCATAAAAAAGGGCATGTTTATATTATATCGACGCCTCCAAACAATAGTATGCTAAGTCGACTTAGCATGTTTTCAAGTTCTTTACATTTTTACATTTTACGTTCAAATGTTGAATAGGATCCGAATTTCACGAATTGTACTTAGCATTTATATGATTGGTCCTATTGCTGGAGAAGAGATCGGATGTTTCACGTATTGTATTTATTTACAATTCTTGAAATTCCTTCCAAATGCTGAAAATGGGATCTTTCACAACTTCATTTGAACTAATACAAAAGATCCAGTGAGATATTGGCATCGCATGGAACGACTTCCACAAAATTTTTCTTGGTTTTCTTTGTATTCCTCAGCGTTTGTCGTTTCGCACATTATTCAAAATGCAATATTAAACATTTTCATTTCTTTTTGCCATTTAATGATATTTAAACGGTTTTTGTTCACTTTTTTGCAAATTGCAGAAATTCTTCGGGCGTAAATAAACAATTTTTACATATGTATGTATGTATCTGTCAAAACAAAACAAAAACAGCTGTTACAGATGTTGCCACATATTAAACATTTAATATTTTTATCAATTACCAAGTATTTTTAAAGTGGATTGTTGATAAAAATTATTTTTCGTTTTAGAAATATTAATTTAATTTCAAATAAAGTAATGTTTTATAAAAAAAATACGAATTTAGTTATTGCAAAATTATTTGTAAATAAAATAACGATATGGCAACGCAAATTATATTTTAAAGGGTTCACAAAATGCGGCACTATTTTCAATTTTCAAACTTGTGAACCCCTCTTCACTTTTTTCGCTCCTCCCTTGTCATTTGTGATAGGTCGAGACGTGAGAAGTGAGCTGCAACTCACTCGTGAGAAGCTCCCTACGTGAGTATTCATGATCGCTATGAATTAGTCCCAATTTACATTAGGCGAGTTTACTTGCGGCAATTGTCAGTTTGTAGGCGAGAGAGGGTGCTGAGAGGCAAAGGGTTACCATATGCGTCACCTCTCTCTCCTACAAAATGACAATTGCCGCAAGTAAACTCGCCCAATGTAAATTGGGACTAAGGTGAGCCAGAAACTGCAACAAGGCTATTTTGTTTGAAAGTACCTTAAGCTGTCAAAAATTTTGTTTACGTTTTCACACAATTAATCTACAATAACAATGATGTTGACAGATTGGCTGGTCTTATCGCTTCACCTTATTTATTGCATCATGCTCACTACCAACTGGAAACAATGATGCCAAATGAATACGAGAATTATATAATTTTTGAATAAATGGAGATAGTTTCATATTTCTAGAACTAGACATTGAACCAAATATGTACCCCTGTATTCTTAGTCGGTCTGTTCCTTTGCTTTTGAAAATGGTAAAACTGGCAAAAATAGTAAAAGTTGTAAACTGCTCCCATATGAATTGTATGGTGTCTGAAGTAAAGGAACGCTTTTCAAGTAAAAAGTGGTAAAACTTGAAGATTCTTGCACGTAAAGGAACAGGGTTTTAACTGCAACTGTAAAATGTGTGTTTAGGCGTAAATAAGCAAATGCACAAAAATAAATATGTGTTCGTTTGCTTATTTAGCCGTGTGTATCAATGTTGTGTACAGCTAATGCTAATATTTTTAAATGCTGACTTTTAAACCCTGTTAATAGGTAATCAACAATTATCTTGATAATAGCGCATTTATGTAGTGTTATCATATCATGTGAGTGTCACGAAAGTATGAAGAGGCAGGGATGCCAAGTTGTTGGTTATTTTTGACGTATAAAACCACTGTTTAAGAGTTGTAGCGATTTTTATACCCTACACTCATGGCAGAACTACCAGGTACTGGTATCACACCAGCTGATCGAATATGAAAAGTCAAATTCCTTTATAAAAAAATATTTTTGTTGTAATTTCCCCAACAACATAAAGAAAGTTTTGACATAACATATTCAAAATTTTACGATGCCACTACCTGGGTAATTGTGCCATGCCTACACTACTATGTGGGGAGTAGAGCTGGCAAAAAATCGATGGCACTATCGATAAAATCGATTATTTTTTAAAAATTGAATATCGATAGATACTTTTGTCTATAGATATTATCGGAACAAAAACCCCCAACCTAAAATTCATTGAAATAAATAGAAATTTCCCTGCTTTTCGGTTTTGTGCATGATGAAATAATAAGGTGACGTAAAACGGCCAGCTGATTGGTTTCAATCTGTCAAATTGTTTGTTATTGTGACATATTGAAGAATTTTTGGCCAAAACAGAGTTGTATTTGTGCTGCTTACGAGACCTGTTAAAAAGATCTTGGTTTTGTGTGTGTGAGAAAGTAAGTTCGTGGTCACACACACACATTTTTCGGAAAAGTAGAATGTATTTTTTCTCATATTTTTATAAAATAAAAGCAATTGCTTATTCTCCTTTACATTTCAGTGAACTACTTGTACAAAATGCCAAGAAAAGCTTTGACATTTCCGCCATTTTCATCTCCAAATTAATGGTGTTGACAACTTAACGATAATATCGATAGCAATCGATATTTTAAAATATTATATCGAAAATATCTAATGTTGGGAATATCGATGGTTTGCCAGCTCTAGTGGGGAGGGTATTATATGTTGGTTTTCGCCAAAAAGTTTGTAACGTATCGAAATAATGGTCGTAGACCCATACTTATATATACCAAAATGAATGTCTAGGCGAGCTGAGTCGATCTGGCTATGTGTGTCCGTCCGTCTGTCCATCTAAACCTTGTAATCACGCTACAGGTCGCTATTTTGATCGGATCGTCACCAAACTTTGGGTGCTGATGAGGGTCCCGTAGGGGAAGAAGCCTATTGATTTTAATGATAAGGGATATATCAAAAGCTAATGAAAGTAGAAAATATCACCTTTACAACGATGTATAGTAGGTTGTCGTAGGTGGCCAAACAACGAAGATATCGCAATAGTCGCTAATACAACCAAACTTTTCATTTTTGCGATTTCAATAAGATTTTAATAAAAATGACGAATATCACAGCTTTGGTTGGGGAGCTTCCAAAAGCAAAACCTGACTATGAAAGTAGAATATCCCACCTTTACAATGAGGCAAAGTAGGTTGGCGTGGGTGGCCAAATAACGGAGATATAGCAATAGTCGGTAATACATCGCATTTTTCAATTTTTTTCGAAATCGCGCTACAGGTCGCAATTTTGATCGGATCGTCACGAAATTTTGCGGGTTAATGGGGGTCCCACAGAGGAAAAAGCCTATTGATTTTGATGATGGTCGGATAATATTAAGGGGTCGAAATGGGCAAAAACTTATTTGGAGAAAAGGTCACCGTTTTATTTCAAAGCAAATATCTCTGTTTCTATAAGAGGTATATCAAAAGCAAAACCTGACAATGAAAGTAGAAAATACCACCTTTACAACGATGTAAAGTAGGCTGTCGTAGGTGGTCAAACAACAGAGATAACGCAATAGTCGATAATACATCCCATTTTCCGATTATTTTGTAATCACGCTACAGATCGCAATTTTGATCGGATCGTCACGAATTTTTTGAGAGTTGATGCGAGTCCCTAAGTTTGGTGATGGTCACATAATATTCAGTAGTCGGAATAAGCAAAAAGCTTATGTGGAGAAAAATCAACGTTTTTTTCTTATGCGAATATCTCCGCTTCTGATCGGAGTATTCCAAAAGAAAAGCCCGTCAATGGAAGAATAAAAGATTTCCTTTATACTGATGCAAAGTAGGTTGGCGTAAGTGGGCAAACAACCGATATCGCAAAAGTCAGTAATATATCAAAATTTTCCATTTTTTGTAATCACGCTACAGGTTGGAATTTTGATCGGATAGTCACGAAATTTTGGAGGTTGATGGATGGTTGATTTTGGTGATAGTCGGATAATCTTTAGGGGTCGGAATGGGAAAAACTCATGTGGAGACAAATTTAAAGTTTAATTCTTTGTGAATAAATCGGCTTCTAGTAGGGGTATTTCAACGACACAGCCTGTCAATGGAAGAAGAAAATATTATGCCTGTTCGATAACTTTGCAAGTAAAAAGTTTTTGCAAGTTCTTGCAACTACTTGCAAGACTTCTCAATTCTCTTTCACTGAACAAGTTTGTTATCGAACAGCATTTTGTAAAAGTTTGTGCAAATTTGTACAAACTTTTGGTTTATCGTACAGACCTATTACCTTTACATTGGTGTAAAGTAGGTTGGCGAAGGTGGTCAAACAAGGGAGATACCACAACAGTCGGTAATGCATCCAATTCTTCCAATTGTTTGCAATCATGCTACATGTCGCAATTTTGATCGGATGATCACGACATTTTGCTTGCTTATGGGGGTCCCAGAGAGAAAGGGGCATATTATGTTTAGTGGAAGTCGGGTTATATTCCCTAAAAAAATGTTTACCAGTGAAAAGCTTATGCACAGTGCTAGTGGTGTAGGGTATCACATGGTCGGCCCCGTCCCGACTATAGCCTTTGCTCACTTGTTTATTTTAAATCGCTACAGTATCAATTTTCTGTTTAAGGTAGCGGATGTAGCGATTTTTATGTAACATTAGCTGTGTTCCAGAACTATAAAGTTTTTACAATTTTTACGACTTTTACACATTTTACTCGAAAAAGCGTTCCCGTACACAAAAAAGTTGTAAAATGTTCACTTCTCTTTAAACAAAAATGGCGCTGAATGACGCTCTCTTTAAAAACTTTTTACACGACAAATTTGGGCGAGTAAAAAAATAGTAACATGGTTGCCGGCGTCTGATTGGCTGATACGCCGACTTTGACATTTGTTCCAGTTTTTTTTACGTATTTTCCATTTTTCCGTTCCCGAACTATTTCAAAAAACTTGTGTGTGAAAACAAATTTTTTGCAGTTTTCTCTTTTACGAGTTTTACTATTAAAAAGTACGGGAACGAAGCTATTGTTTATTATCATCACTTTTAAAGCAAATGAAAAAGAGCATATTGTGAAGCGAGTAAAATATTATATATATATTTAGATGACAGATCGTGTTCAATAATATAGAAAAGCAAAAGAATCGGACATTTTATTGAAGAAATAGATAAAAACATGTATATGCGATTTTTTAAATTTCTCTCTTTCTGTGCATGGTAGAATAAGAAAAGGTAGCAGCAATACACAGCTGACTGAATTGGGTTGTAACGCTAGTGTCAAATTTCATATGACATTTTATACATTTATTTCTATTTCGATGTACATTAGGGACATATATTTTTTGAGAAAAAAATATCATTCCGAAAAAACCAATTCCCACAAAGACTTCTTCATATCAATGATATGTAACCTCCTCCAAGTTCGAACGACAAGCTGCGCAGTAAATCCCCGCTTGTAGAGGCGATACAACGTTTGTTAATATGTGAGGTATTTTGTTAAAATTTAAAAAAATAAAGCCCTAATAAACATGTGCTTCTTTGATTTCTAAAACAAAACATTGAAACAGCTTCTCCTTTTTCTATGAATTTCCAGCGACCCCAAACTTTTCTGCAAGAATTTTACTTTCTGCGAGAATTTATGCATTTAGTGGAATGATGTGGAAACATAAAAATTGAAAATGTAACGAATTTTCATTCATGTTTTCCAAAATATTCAAGCAAATGTGAAAAATTATTAGTTTTTTAAATTCCAATAATTTATAGACATTTCCTTGTTTTATTTACAAATACAACTGGCAGTAACGTTACAAACAAAAACAAATTCCTTTGTGGTTGTTGTTCGAGTTGTATTTGTTGTAGTATTAACTTTACCTTATATTTGTTCTACCATGCTTTCTGTGTAACAATTGATAATATCTGGCGTTTTTACACATTTTCGTAGCGTTTTTGGTCTTTCTCAGTGGTTTTTAACACAACTTGCTGTAGTCATCTGTGAAGACGCATTGTTTTGGTTTGTTTCTCTCACTTTTCTCTCTATGTCTATAATATAAAAGGCCCCAGCAAAAAGTTTGGTAGATCGGCAGCAATGCCAGAAAGAATCATAAAAAAAAATCAATTTTCGTCTTTTATTTCACAGTTTTTAATTTTGTGTTTTCAGCGTTCGACTTTTTCTTCGGTTTTTCGTCCATTTTGTGAAATAATCGTCAAACAAAAGTCGAAAAATCAGTTCTGCCATTTTCTACCTGCAGAAATTTTGCTGGTAGCCTGTGGTAGAAGAGAAAGCCATTTTCGCTCTCTCTCCCCTCTCACTCTCTTAAAAATTGCTTCCAGTTTTGCCACTTTTCGGGGTTAAGGAACGCTTTGCAGGTTAAAAATGGTAACCTCAGGTAAGTAAAGGAACACAGCTTATTAATTTTTTTTGAATGATATTGTATGGCATTGACAACTTAAATGATGCATGTTTTTAAAAAGGTGTTAAATGTAAAATGCGTTTTATTTTAAGACCAATTTACATATGCACATTAAATGATTTCGTTTTACGAAATCCTAGAATCAAATGAAGTGTATTTACATCTGTTTTTTGCGTCATTTGCTTACGCACACAATCGCACATACACACTTATACAATAACACAAACACACGCACACAACCCAGCAAAATGTTCGATGCCAAAGATGACATTCAATCATGGGTGCAAGTGATCTAGCATGTCATCTTTTTAGCATCTTCATCGATGAATTTTATATGAGCGTGGACCCCAAAAGATGACGTTCTTTTCTGGATCCTAAGCATGTCATTTTAACCAATGCGTTGACATGTCATTTCCACCAATGCTTTAGCATGTCATTTCCACCAATGATTTGACATGTCATTTTCACCAATGCTTTGGCATGTCATTTTCACCAACCCCTTGGCATGAAATTTTCATGTCTTGTTTGGAAAATGGAAATGCTGTATTGAAATATTGTTTTCATGAAAAACAAAACTCTTTATTAATTCAAACGAATTCATTAAATAGCTACAATTAATTTATCAGTTTAGTTTTTCAAAAGTTTACATCCAAAATTGCAATGTAATCACCACCGCTGCAACGCAAAACATTACTTCCTCCGTTCTCCGCAACTGATATTCTTTCATCTTACAAAAGGTTTTTTCAATTATCTTCCCATCACCAGTTCAGATTTCAACATGGACTCCAAATGCACTCCTTTAAGTATTTTTATTTCGTAAATTACTTTTATTTTATAATTTTGTTATTTTATAACAACATTTTGGTAATTTATACTCTTTTGTTTAGTGACGGAAATATGTAGGGATCTACAACCCGGCTTGCTTTAGGGATCTCTAAGAACAAAATGTAACGAACGGGGAGGAGAGACTTTTTATGGAAAATACCATTTATGCTTAATTAATTTATTTTTAATTGTTTCTTTCCAAAAGTAGTTTCTTCTTTATTTTCAGATTCTTGTTCCTTTTCGTTTCGAACTTTTTTTTCAAATTCCAAGAAGCGAGATTTGATTGATTTCATTCTATGTCAGATTTAGAACAGACAAGGGAACTTTTAAAATAGCAATGTGTGCAGTCCGATTCTATTTTTAGCTCGATGGTTGGGACTTCATATAATACCAATTGTTTAGAAGTTTTAGTTGTTTGATATGCAGGAAACGTGAGACAACATCACGACGACAGTTCTAACAACTTTGGTCTGTTCCCGAAACTGCAAGAATCTACTTATTTTTACTACGATAACAATTTTTCCTTTATGTTATCGGAAAAAATAGTAAAAATTAGTAGATTTTTGCAGTACTGGAACATACCAAAATGAAAATAAACAGGTGTGTAAATAAAAACACTAACATCATCTCTATTGGATCGATGGAATGGGTACAAATGCTGATGAAAAGATCGGATCTTTCACGACTTCCTTTGCATTGGTTCAAATCCTAATGAAAAGATCGGATCTTTCACGACTTCCTTTGAACCAATGCAAAAGATGACATGAAATCACGTCATCGCAAAGAACCCCTTCCGTCAAATTTTGCTGGGAATATATTTATTCAGAGAAATAGGAATTTCACAACACAAATGTGTATCAAATAACTTAAATTAATTCTAAAAACAAAAAACATAATTTTTGCAATTTTTTTAAACATTTATTTTCACTTTTGTCGTCGTTTGAGTATTTTTGTTTTTCTACAACACACACAAACCATGGTAGAACAAGAAAAGGTAGCAGCAATACCCAGCTGACTGAACTGGGTTGTAGTGTTAGTGTCAAATTTCATTCGACATTTTATGTATTTATTTCTATGTTCGATGTATATTAGGGATATATATTTTTGAAGAACAAATTTATTCATCAGAAAAAAAACTATTTCCCATAAAGACGGCTTCATATCATTGACATGTAACCTCCTCCAGGTCCGAACGACATGCCGCACACTAAAACACCGCTTATAGAGGCGGTACAATATTTGTTAATATGTGTGGTATTTTGTTAAACTTGAAAAGAATAAAGCCCTAATAAACATGTGTTTTTATGTTTTCAAAAGCAAATTATTGAAACATCTTCTCTTTTTTCAATGAATTACCAGCGACCCGAAACATAGTTGCAAGAATTCTACTTTCTGCGAGAAATTATGCATTTAGTGGAATGATATGGAAACATTCAAATTGAAAATCTAACGAGTTTTCATTCATGTTTTCCAAAATATTCAATCAAATGTGAAAAATTATTAGTTTTTTAAATTCCAATAATTTATAGACATTTCCTTGTTTTGTTTACATTTACGTTGACACTAAGGTTTACAAACAAAAACAAATTCCTTTGTGGTTGTTGTTCGAGTTGTATTTGTTGTAGTATTAACTTTACCTTGTATTTGTTCTACCATGCACACAAACAAACAAAGACATCATAAAACAGTTGCATTTTTTGGTAGTTTATGACAAAAAAAACTGGGCTGCTTATAATAGTATGGTGTTTTCGTGCGTTGTTTAGAATAAATGACGCAGCTATCGTCATTTATTTTTGTATGGTAAATGACGCAAAATGTTGCCTGTTTTAGCAAATAAATGACGAAACAGCTCCAAATGACGAAAACGTTGCTAATGTAAATTGGACATTACATATTTGAGAATAAACGTTAAATAGGCAATTATCTTGATAATAAGCTCTGGTGTAAACGATATGCTATCGTTTATTTCAGTGCTATCATTCCATGTGAATGTCGCAAAGGTATGAAGAGGCATTGTTTTGGTTTGCTCTCACTTTTCTCTCTCTGTCTGTCATCAATTCACTTGAAATGTTTAATAAGAAGAGGAATTGGTTTTCGATGATTTGATATTTTTTTGCAAGGATTTCAAAAAAAAGTTTCCAACCAAAAAAACAAGATCAAGCGTAATATATTTTGTAAAATAAAACAAGGCGCCGACACTTGTTGACGAGTGTCGTTACTTATTGACAGAATAAAGAAAGAAGTTTGTGAAATATTCTCTGAAAAGAAAAAATAAATAGAAGAAATAATAGGACGAAAGCAACAAAAGACAGACGAACGACATTTGGAAGTGGCGAAAATGTCAAAACCTGGTCAAAATATTGTAAGTACTGTCTGCAGCTGGTCCAAAGATACCAGCATACAGCCTCAAGATTATTTAATATGTAGTATTATTAAAATTATTCAATATTTTGTTGGTGGTTTGTGTGCAATTGTTTGTCTGTGAGTGTTGTCTCCCACCGGCATCATAAATGCATTTTTGTTGTAGCGAACGATTCATTTGGCAAAAAACAACCGGCAGCAAACAGGCCAGCCATCAAGGCAAATTGGTTTGTTTTGCATGCACGGTCCACTCATGAGGAAAGGCCACGCCAAGATGCAGGTTATGCCACATATCATTGCAATAACTCAACTTCAATCAAGTAAAACAGTTAACAAACAAACATTGTTCCACAACATCCCATACGGGACAAGGGAGACTTCTCTCATATCAATGAGTGCACCCCGATTCATATTTAGCTCAATGATATGGGACCTACTGTTTATCGCCGAGTCCGAACGGCGTGTCTTAAGACACCACTTATGGAGAAGTTTTTCAAGGCTGAAATACTCAGGAAATGTCGCCAACATTACTGAGGGAAAAATGAAAAATGTTTGATGTTGCATGGCCGGGGAATCGAACCCCCGACCTTCTGCGTGCAAGGCGGGCGTGCATACCATTGCACCACGGTGGCACCCAAGTAAAATATTAAAAACAGTTGGAGATATTAAAACCAGGTCATCCATTTAAAAAGGAAACTATTATGTAGATGAAGCGGCCGGATGTCGTCAATAGCCCTAGGGTCCTAATTGCATTCAAAACATTTTTTCCTTGCTACCAAAAACCTATATTTTCGATGATATTGATGCTTATAATTCCTTTACCAAAAGTATGCAGTACCACATGTAGTGTTTTTTGCCTTATTCCAACGACGTATAACTAATTCCCGAGATACGGCCATCTGAAGTTCCGAAAATTCCCTTGTTTAATAGCCGGCCATTAGACAACAATTAAAAACAATTTGCACCCGTCCATAGGATAAAGTCTCAATCCCTGCCAAAGGCCAGCTAATAAAAGACTACGATTTAAAAAAATATATTTTCGAATTGTCGGTAAAGGAAATTTGTTCCCAAGAGCTTTACATTGGTACGCTTATTGAGTTGGTTATCATCCAAAACAATGAGAAAAAAAAATCAAGGGTGACTACGGAACTTTGAAGAGTATGCACCAAGGGCTTCCACATACTTCCAGTGAAATGTCAAAAGGCTTTAAAAAAACTTCTACCAGCGCACAGTGGATCCACTTGTATGGTGAAAGTGGCCAAAAATATTTAGAGTATAAAAATCAAGCCAATGCGCCGGTTACAGCTTTGTGCTGCTGCGAAGAGTGTTTTAAGGAACAACGAGCGTAACATACTCCCCCCTTTCCCCTCTGGAGGGGGTATACGGTAAGAATTGTTTTATGCTGTTAATACAAAATGACATGAACAAAGGTCCCGATTATCTTATGATGCGAAAATAAGCTTGGGGAAACAAAACAATCACCAAAACAACATAAAATCCAACCAATTTAGCGGATTAAAAAAATCAAAAATTTTGTCTGAAAATTTGTAAAATTTTTAATATAGATCTTATAGCGTTTTTCCTGTAAGACACGTACCGCCAAAGTAAGACAAATTTGGAAGAAGATTTCTTCACCTTGCCACTGATGCCAATTATCTTAATATACGTGGTCAGGTAACAGGGTTATACGCTAATATATCCATAGAAACCCTATTTTAGGGCAGCTTTAGTCTGCGACCTGCCATTTATAGTCTGGCACTAGATGGCAGCTGATTTTAATACTGAATAATCTTAAACCCATGACCTACTTTGGAAAATTATTCCCGAGGTGGACACTGGTGGGCATCATGACTAAAACCTTACGTCAAATTTAAGTATATGATAGAATTGTCATTACAAAATACACTAAGAAAATATGCAGCTAACTAGAAACTCACAACACGCTAAAACACTATTTTCTAATGAAAATTAAGCTATTACCTCCTCCTTCAAAATCCACTATAATATTTTGCTATACGTATTAGTTTCGCGATATTCTGAATATATTTACTTGCACTTAAAATGAGTACAACCTCACAACACAAAATATTATTCAAATGTTCCCATTTTTGAAGCTACTCTTAAGAAGATCGCGTTCGAATGAAACAAAAACTAATATATTTTTAAAAAGGTTCATGTCATAGCTGTCAGAGTTGCCAGATTTTGTACCAAAATTTTGACTTTAATTTTTTTATTTTTGGCCAATGGGTGGATCCACTGTGCAGCGTCAGCTATAATGACTGTTGAACACGATAACCTACGAATTTTACAAATCGTACATTTTCCTACAGAACAACTCATTTACGTACCTCCTCGCGAAAGTTAAACATTTTCAGAAGACTTGTTTCAGTGGTTTTCAATCTATAAAATACCCCATCGAGTGATATTTTATCTACAGAAGGCCTCTGAGAAGGGTTTTCTATCTACATAAGACCCATTTGAGTGCTCTTCATTCTATAGAAGACCTCTTAGAAGGGTTTTCTGTTTATAGAGGATCTCTTGGAAGGGTCTGCTAATTATAGAAGACCTCTTATAGGTTTTTTTTTTTCTACAGAAGACTTCTTGGATAGGTTTTTTATTTATGGGAGACCTCTTGGAGGTCTATAGAAGACCTCTTGGAAGAGTCTTATCCATAAAAGGCTTCTTTGAAGTGCCTTCCATCTATAAAATATCTCTTCGAGGGTCTTCTAACTACAGAAGACCTCTTAGAGGGTATTTTAACTACAGAAGATCTCTTGGAGAGGTCTTCTTTCTATAGAATACCCCATGGAGTGGTCTTTTATCTATTGAAGACCCCATGGAATGGCCTTTTATCTATAGAAAGCCTCTTGGAAGGGTTTTCTATATAGTGAACCTCTAGAAGACCTCTTGGAGAGGTTGTCTATCTATAGAAAATACCATGGAGTGGTCTTTTACCTATAGGAGACCTCTTGGAAAAGTCTTCTAGCTATAGAAGACCCCATGGAGTGGTCTTTTATCTAGAAGACCTCTTGGATAGGTCGTCTGTCAATAGAAGACCCCATGGAGTGGTTTTTTACCTATAGAACCCCTCTTGGAAAGGTCTTCTATCTATAGAAGACCCCTTGGAGTGGTCTCCAATCTCTAGAAGTCCTCATGGAAGGATTTTCTATATATAGAGAACCTCTTGGAAGCATCGTCTATCTATAGAATACCTCTCGGAGGTTCTTCTATCAACAGAAGGCCTCTTGAAGAGGTTTTCATTCTATAGAAGACCCCATGTAGTGGTTCTTTTTTCCATAGAAGGCCTCTTGGAAGGTTTTTCTATATATAGAAAACCTTTTGGAAGCGTCTTCTGTCTAGAATACCTCTTGGAGAAGCATTGGAGTGCTCTTTTATCTATTGAAGACCCCATGGAGTAGCCTTTTATCTATAGAAGGCCTCTTGGAAGGGTTTTCAATATAGTGAACCTCTAGAAGACCTCTTGGAGAGGTTGTCTATCTATAGAAAATACCATGGAGTGGTCTTTTACCTATAGGAGACCTCTTGGAAAAGTCTTCTAGCTATAGAAGACCCCATGGAGTGGTATTTTATCTAGAAGACCTCTTGGATAGGTCGTCTGTCAATAGAAGACCCCATGGAGTGTTTTTTTACCTATAGAACCCCTCTTGGAAAGGTCTTCTATCTATAGAAGAGACCTTGGAGTGGTCTCCAATCTATGGAAGACCTCATGGAAGGATTTTCTGTATATAGAGAACCTCTTGGAAGCGTCGCCTATCTACAGCATACCTCTCGGAGGGTCTTCTATCAACAGAAGACCTCTTGAAGAGGTTTTCATTCTATAGAAGGCCTCTTGGAAGGTTTTTCTATACATAGAAACCCTTTTAGAAGCGTCTTCTATCTATAGGAGTGGTTTTTTACCAATAGAAGACCTCTTAGAAAAGTCTTCTATCTATAGAAGACACCTTGGAGTGGTCTCCAATCTATAGAAGACCCCATGTAGTGGTTTTTTCTATAAAAGGCCACTTGGAAGGGTTTTCTATATATAGGAAACCTTTTGGAACCGTCTTCTATCTACAGAAGACCTCTTAGAGGGTATTTTAACTACAGAAGTCCTCTTGGAGAGGTCTTCTCTCTATAGAATAACCCATGGAGTGGTCTTTTACCTCTTGGAAAAGTCTTCTCTCTACAGAAGACCCCTTGGAGTGGTCTCCAATCTATAGAGGACCTCATGGAAGGATTTCGTATATATAGTGAACCTCTTGGAAGCATCCTCTATCTAGAAGACCTCTTGGAGAGGTTGTCTATCTATAGAAAATACCATAGAGTGGTCTTTTACCTATAGGAGACCTCTTGGAAAAGTCTTCTATCTATATAAGACCCCATGGAGTGGTCTTTTACCTATAGGAGACCTCTTGGAAAAGGTGTCTATCTATACAAGACACCATGGAGTGTTTTTTACCTATAGAACCCCTCTTGGAAAAGTCTTCTATCTACAGAAGAGCCCTTGGAATGGTCTCTATTCTATAGAAGGATTTTCTATATATAGAGAACCTCTTGGAAGTGTCGCCTATCTACAGCATACCTCTCGGAGGGTCTTCTATCAACAGAAGACCTCTTGAAGAGGTTTTCATTCTATAGAAGACCTCATGTAGTGGGTCTTTTTTCTATAGAAGGCCTCTTGGGAGGTTTTTCTATATATAGAAAATCTTTTGGAAGCGTCTTCTACCTAGAAGACCTCTTGGAGAAGCCTTTTATCTATAGAAGACCCCATGGAGTGGTCTTTTATCTATAGAAGGTCTCTTGGATGGGGTTTATATTTATAGATAACCTCTTGAAAGCGTCTTCTGTTTATAGCATACCTCTTCGGCCTTCAATCAACAGAAGATCTTTTGGAGAGGTCTTCAATGTATAGATGACCCCATGGTGTGGTCTTCAACTCTTGGTGAGATCTTCTATCTATAGAAGAACCCATGGAGTGGTATATTTTATCTATAGAAGGAAGGATCTTGGAAGGATCTTCTATCTTCAGAAGACCCCTTGGAATGGTCTTCAATCTTAAGAAGACCTCTTGGAAGGGTTTTCTATTTGTAGAGAACATCTTGAAAAGGTCTTCTATCAACCGAATATCTCTTCAAAGAGGTTTATATCTATAAAAGACCTTTTGGATGTGACTTCTCTACATAAAATATATCCTGGAAGGGACCTCTTGGATGGGTATTATATCTGCAGAATACCTCTTGGAGAAGTATTCTTTCTTCCGAAGATCTCTTATTTATCTATGCGAGACTTCTTGGATGGTTTTTTATAGAAGACCTCTTGGAGGGGTCTTCCATCTATAAAATATCTCTTGGAGGAATATGCTATCTGCAGAAGAACTCTTGGAGAAGTCTTCTATATACCACAGACCAAACAATATTTCGTAACGTAAAAATTTCTCTCGAACTTAAATTATGTTCGAAGAAGTTGTAAATTCGACAACACCTTTGGTTACTTCCCTCAAAAAGTTCAAAATTTTGACTTAGGTGCAAGGTTTAAGAGCCTTTCGAGAATGAAATTTTCATTGAAAGTAGTCATTGTGAATCTGTTTACAACGAAATAATTTTCTTCGTGGGCAGCCTCATGCTTCCTGTCATAATGTCCCAAAAGCCATAAAAATGTCATACGGTGAACAACTATAATGGCTGGTTGCACGGTAACCATCGCAAGGAATGTCTCACAAAATTATACCAAGTTCCTTGATATGGGCTATGTCGGTTCATTACTTAAGTTTAAGACCACTTTCCGTGTTGAAATTTTAACAGCAGTTAGTCTTTGCTATCACGTCTACAACATTATATTTTTTGTGCTATACCTCCTGAGATATGGGCTCTGAAATGTCCCAATATTTAGAACCACTCCTTCCCCTCGCTCTAAAGTTTTTTGTGTGTTTTTTTGTTTGTTTTCAAAACGCTATAGTTTCATTCTCCATACTGTTCCCAATAATGGTCCGAATGTGTCAAAAACCCTGTCCGCCTAAGTAGTGTTCTTGCATAGATTTAGGTCCACTACTCTCGTTATCGGTTTTTTAGTCATATGCTGAGAGCTGGGGGTTCCATTGGATTTTCAATTTCAATCGCAAAGATTTCTAATACTGTTACGTTTCCCAAAATTACCTAGACAAAATCAAAGCCCTTGAAATATGTCGTAGACCCGCTAAACTTATTGCATAGTTAAAAACAAAAAAATGTGCAACTCATTGATGCCGTGTCACTTTTTTAAGACAATTAAAAAAGCACAAGATATTTTCCTTATTTCTTCTATTCTTCTTACATAGCTGCCTACATCTTTGTCTTTCATTTATTTTTATCTAATACCCCCTATACTATATATCGTGCTTATTCTTCAAATTGTTACTCGCAGAGCAAAAAAATCGTAGGAAAATGCGCATTTTTTTTTGTATTCAATTCAGTTCGTTACGAAAATTAATGGTGAACGGAACGATTTTAAACATCATCAGATAAGGCCTTCAGGCCTTATTAGCAGCCTTTAATAGCTGCATATTACTTAACGAACAACCATAAAGTTTAAAAAAAGATAACGTAGTCGCGTAGACGAGAAAGAGCGCAACAAACATCCAGCATATCACATAGTAAATATATTGAAAACCCCTCGCAAAAGACAAAATAAAGTCCACCATGGCTGCAATGGAATTGGAAGCATTATTCTATAGAAAACGTAATATCGTTTATACTTTTGTACGTCATCGTTTCTTTTTGATGTGCAAACAATCGGTAAGCAGTGCGAGAGCAACAGAACAGCATCAGTTATTTCCTTGTGGGTGTTTGTTTGGGTGTATGTTTGTGTGTTTGTGTTAAAACAAAAGGAAATTCAAATTTCCTTCTAATACATCTTATCAATCAGCTGCAGCAGACACTACTGAGGTGCATGCACAAAGATCATTGGCTAATTAATAGCATTTTCTGCATTGTTTTGGAATTTTCTTTTTTATGTCTCTTATTTATTTGTTTATTTTTGTGGTACAGTGTTTTACTTTTGTCTAAAATGTTACACTGAGCAACAAATTTCTACACGGTGCGCTTTAACTAAATTTAAATAAAAGGTGCTTACACCTGGGAAGTTTTTGCGGATTCTGAAACTACAATGTTCATAGATGAGAAAAATCAAAACAAAAAAATCGCCGGAGGAATTTTCAATAAATCGCCGTGAAAGTTCACATTTTTAGGGTTTTTTTAGCAGTGAAAATTCTCTACAAGATTGATCTTTATGACTTTTTCCTAGGATTTGCCATTTTTGAGATATTGATGTTCAAATTGGGACAATGGACTGACTGTATCGCCTCCTTTTATTTCTTACGCCAATTCTTTATTCAGGCTGATGCACTGTATACAACTGTTTGGGATGATTGACAACATATCACAATTTATAATAATGAAGTGATTCCCTCCAAATTTCAAGTTTATAGTGCTTGTTTATTACAAAAAATGTGAAAAATACTAAAGTTCATTGCTTTCAATAAATGTTAACTCGATAATATTCGTTACGACGTAAAATATAACATGATTTACTTCAATCAAACCCAAAGATGATGTCAAAAAAGAAAATGAACTTATCTCAAATGCAACAAACAACGCCAAACCAAGAACAGTAACAAAATATATCATACGCAAAGTGTTCCAATTGGATAGCGTCCGATAAAACGGACGGTCTGTAAAACCCAAGACAATTTATAAATGGCAAAAGTTGTTCTTAAAATGTTTTATTTAACTTACTATTACTCTGAAACAAACAAAAAGTATGAATAAAAGTCGCCAGGGAACTTCATGCATTAATGGGTTAACTAACTTTCAGTGAAAACAGCTTACATCTGGGATGTTTTTGCGGATTCTGAAACAGCAATGTTGTTGGATGAGAAAAATCCAAAAACAAGAAAAAATCGATGTAGGGATTTTTAAATAATTCACGGTCAAAGTTCACATTTTTAGGTTTACTTTAGGTTTTCGCGATTTTGCTTGGAAACCGCAAGTCCTACCGAAATGGAGCTAAAGAAAATCTTATAGCTGTTAAAATTCTCTACAAGATTGATTGTGTGATTTTTTCTTAGGCTGTACCATTTTCAGATATATAAGTTTATGTTGGGAAATTGCAGTCATGGCATTGTTTTATAAGGAGACGATACAGTCAGTCCATTGTCCCAATTTGAACTTCAATATCTTAAAAATGGTAAATCCTAGGAAAAGTAGTCCCACTACGATACGACTCGCAGGTTCCAAGCAAAATCGTGAAAACCTAAAAAAGACCTAAAAATGTGAACTTTGACCGCGATTGATTTGAAAATCCCTCCGGCGATTTTTTTTTTGTTTTTGAGTTTTCTCTTCTATGAACAATGTAGTTTCAGAATCCGCAAAAACTTACCAGGTGTAGACACCTTTCATTTAAATCTAGTTAAAGCGCACCGTGTCAAGCAATTCATTCAAAATCACTAAAGTTGAGGTTGAAGGGCTGTTCGAGGATGGTTTTGAAATTTGTACTGAAGGTACTTCTTAAGGTCCTCTTTTCAGCGATATATTTTTTTCATGGGCATGTTAATGCATCCTGGCAAAATGGTCCAAAAGCTGTAAAGAAATCCTTCGGCGGCCAACTAAAATGACAAAATAACTACCGAAAAGAGTGACTGACATTGATCTAACCTAATTTCCCTCTATTTCTCTCAATCTTAATTCAAGTTCGAAGATGGATTATATACCCAGCAAAATTTGAAGGAATGGGTTCCATGCGATGAAGTGATTTCATGGCATCTTTTGCATTGGTTCAAACGAAGTCGTGAAAGATCCGATTTTTTCATTAGCATTTGAACCCATGCAAAGGAAGTCGTGAAAGATCCGATCTTTTCATCAGCATTTGAACCCATTCCATCGATCCAATAGAGAAGAATTTTGTGTTTTTAATTATACACATTTTTCTAAATAGATAAGATTAATTATTTACAATAGGCTTGATGTTGTCGGAGACTCGAAATCACAACCAACGTTATTAAAACTCTCGTCGTAATGATAAAGTCATTGCAAAGGGTTGGTGAAAGTGACATGTCAAAGCATTGGTGTAAATGACATGCTTTGGATCCAAAAATGAATAGCATCTTTTGGGGTCCACGCTCATATAAAATTCATCGATGAAGATGCTAAAAAGATGACATGCCAGATCACTTTCACCCATGATTGAATGACATATTTGGCATCGAACATTTTGCTGGGATCGTACAACTACTTCCGCTTACCTGTAGGTTAATAGCAGTTCGATTAGTTTTTTTTTCCTTTTTTGTCATTTTCTTTCTACGGTCACCTTTTTTTAGCAGGCTTGTTTAAATGCTATAATTATAACCTCAGCCTTTAGGCTAACACTTTGATAAGACCAAAAATGTGCCTTATCAAAATAACGGTTTTAGACCACAAGTACATATGTTTGGACGAAATTCGTTTCAGCTAATTTGGAGTCGATTTAGTCATGTCTATCTGTCTGGCTGTCTTGTGCGCACGATAACCTCGTATAGTAATATTTTTCCAAACTTAGTTTAAGTTCGAAGATGTGCCATATCGGTCGACTCCTTCGGGTACCACCCCCACAAAAGTTTAAAATTTTTCTTTAAAATGGTTTGAACGATAACTCTTTAAGGGAGCTTTGCTCATCGTATTATTCCTTCCAGATACAGATCGGGTTTGAATATGAGGAATATCGGTCCACTCCTTCGGGTACCTCCCACACAAAATTTGGATAAAGTAAAGTTTAAAAGCTCCTCTCGGATCGTTTTGAAATTTGTTTCAGTAAGTTGTCCATGCGGCTCCCTTTACTATGGTACAATTTTTTTCTTGCGCAAGTCCATACTTCCTTAGATATTGGCCTAAAAGTTCCAAGAAACCCTGACGGCACCAACCAAAATGGCAAACCTACTAGATAATTTTCGCAGGGAGTTTCTGATTGCTGCAGACTTTGCACATCATATTATTTCATCTAGTCATGTATCAGGTCAGAATTTGGACTATATTGGTCCCGTCCTTCGGGTACCTCCCACACAAAATTTGGCAAAAGTGCACTTTAACAGCTCGTCTCTAATCGTTTTGAATATTTTTGCAAAACGTTCTTAAGACGGCGCCATGTTTTTCGGAGCAAGTCCATACTTTTTTAGATAATAGCCAAAAATCTCAAAAAAAAGAAAAGCCTGCCGGCACCAACTAAACCGGTTAGTACGTAAGATAACCTCGAAGGGAGAAACCTATATAGTCCAAACGTTGCACATCGTATTATTTCCTACAGCCTCGAATTATATTGACTACATAGGATCACTCCTTCAGGTACCTCCCTTTGAAAGGATGCAGTTTAAGGACTAGTCTGGGATCGCCAAGGGGCCTTCTATAGGCAAAAAAATATATTTTATAGATAGAAGACCCTTAAAGGTCTTCCATAGATAGAAAACCCGTTCAAGTGGCCTTTTGTAGTTAGAATATTCCTTCAAGAGGTCTTCTGTAGATAGAAGAACCCTCCAAGAGGCCTTTTATAGAAAAAAATCCCCTCCAAGAGGCGGACCATACGTTAAAAAGCAATCCAAGAGACCTGTTTTTCTATAGATAGAGGAGAGAGGAGACCTCTTCAAGAATTCTTTTATAGAAGACCCCATCCAAGAGGTATTTTATTGATAGAAGACCCTTCCCAAAAGGGGTCTATATATAGAAGATCTCTCTATATATAAGACCCCTTCAAGAGCTCTTCTATAAAAAAACACTGCAAGAGGTATCCATAGATACAAAATGTGTCCAAGAGGACTTATGTAGAATGATTACTTCTCCAAGATGCCTTGTGTAGATTGAAGACCCCTCTCAGAGATCTTTTGTAGATAAAGGGTACAACCAAGAGATCATTTTTAGATAGAAGACCCATCCAAGATATATTTTATAGATAGAAGACCCCCCAAGAGGTCTGCTATAGATAAAAGGCTTTCCAAGAGGTTTACCATAGATAAAAGGCTTTCCAAGAGGTCTTCTGTGAAAAGAATCCTTTTTTAATAGATCTTCTATAGATAGAACACCCTGCCAAGAGGTCTTCCATAGATAGAAGACCTCTCCAAGATATATTTTATACCTAGAAGACCCCTCCAAGCGGTCTCCCATAGATAAAAGGCTTTCCAAGAGCTCTTCTGTAGAGAGGATACACCTCCAAGTGGTCTTTTGTATATAAAATAGCCCTCCAAGAGTTATTTTATAGATACAGGACCCATCCAAGCGGTATTTTATACATAGGAGATACTTCCAAGAGATCCTGTTTAAATAGAGAACCCTTTGAAGAGGTCTTCCATAGATTGAAGAACACTCCAAGATGTCTACTGTAATTGGAAGACCCCTCTAAAATATCTTTCATAGATATCAGACCCTTCCAAGAGGTTTTCTATAGACCTCTAAGAGGTTTCTCATAGATAAAAACATGTCCAAAATGTCTTCTGTAGAAGGACAAGGAGGGGTCTTATGTAAATAGAAGATCCCTCGATGAAGAAATCTGTAAACATAAGACCCTTTCTAGAGGTCTTCCATAGATACAAATCTTTCCAAGAGGTCTTCAGTAGGAAGAATACTTCTCCAAGAGGTCTTCTGTAGATAAAAGAGCCCTCCCAAGAGATCCTTTATAGATAGAGAAATCCTCCATAAGGATTGCTATTGATAGAAGAACCTTCCATGAGTTCCATGAAGACCCCTCCAAGCTGTATTCTATAGGTAGAAGGTCCTTCCAAGAGTTCCTCTATAAAAAGAGAATCCTTCCAATAGGTCTTCTATAGTTTGAAGACCACTCCAAGATGTCTTCTGCAGTTGGAAGAATCCTCCAAAAGATATTTTATAGACATCAGACCCTTCCAAGAGATTTTCCATAGACCTTTAAGAGGTCTCCCATAGATAAAAACATTTCCAAAAGGTCTTCTGTAGAAGGAATACCATTCAGAGGTCTTCTATAGTTTGAAGACCACTCCAAGATGTCTTCTGCAGTTGGAAGAATCCTCCAAAAGATATTTTATAGACATTAGACCCTTCCAAGAGATTTTCCATAGACCTCTAAAATATCTCCCATAGATAAAAAAATCGCCAAAAGGTCTTCTGTAGATAGAATACTCCTCCAAGATGCCTAGGCACACGACTCTACGAAGGCTTACTTTCCGTTTAAAAATATTAACATTTCAACTTTGGACATCCTTAGGAAGAGTGGCGTTCTTGATATCAGAACTTAGCAACGGATGGTCCGTCGGACCATCCACATGCAGGACATATGTTGGGTATAGCGCTATCAATTCGGGGCAAATACAGATTCAGGAAGCTGCATCGTTCGGATCTTAATTGGGTTGAAAGTACTCGTGTTTGCCTTGACTGGTGGCGTTCTTCCCCTGCAATGGCATTCACACAGCTCGTTTATTTAGATGTTCTCGCTTCTGCCTTTGGACCACTCTCTCTAGATCACGAAGATCTCTCCCGACATGCCTGGGGGGAAGCCTGTCCACATAATTAATTTGCAATTTAATTGTAATCGGCCGTAAGGCTTTAAATTGCATTCTATAAAAAAATAATAATAAATAATAAAAAAATAAATAACAATTGTAACAGGGATGGTCACGGTGATAATACCCAAGCAGGTACTGCATCGACAGCATCTTGTTGTTTTGATGCAACGGTAAATATTTCGTCTCTCCGAACACCATCGACGAATATGTTCGGAGGGAGCCCCATCATCTAGGTGGTGAACAGTGTGGCAGTGGAATTAGCGGCGGATATTTTCATATTCCTCAGATGGAAGAAATGCACTATTTCAACTACATACATATGTTGACATTTAACAAACGACTATACGACTCGACGCCAAGATCGTACAATCATCATCCGCTTACATTAAGTTATCTATAACGCCAGGAGGGTGTGGAATTTCGGAAAGGTGGATGTTAAAAACTTAAGGAGATATCGCCGCGCCTTGGGGAACTCCCTATTTCACAAAGCAGCGCCGTGCTTCAGGCTGTCACCGTGCTTTAGTTTATCGCCAATGACATCACATTTTCAACGGTAATAGAAATGTAACAGCTTAATGTAAGCGACTTTTCCTGAGTAACCGTGGGGGTGCATTGCTTGATATGAGAGAAGTCTCCCTTGCTCGCAAACAATCAACCAATAATTAATTATTGTAGCCTAGTGTAATCATGAACTTGAAACAGAAGGCAAACTAATAACACGTTTCAGATTTTGGCAACGTTTAAGATTTTTTTCTGTTAGCAGCAATAGAAATAAATTCTTCCCACGCTTTTAAACAGTTTTTCTTTTGTTTGTAAACAAATAAATGTCTAGAAATAAAAGTCATTATTAATCTCGTGTTTTTTTCTATTTTTTTCTTCTCTTTCCATGTTTTCACAATGCAGCTAATACGTGTGCAATCTGCGGAAGGCATTAAACGCATTGAAATATCACCCAAGGCAAATCTAAAGGATTTATTTGAGTCGGTGCAGAAAATTCTAAAAGTTGATGGATTTGGTCTGTTTAAGGAAAGGAATCTAACCAAGGAGGTGAATATGATTTAAATAAATTAATCTTCCTTAGTAGAAACAGTTTTTCTTCAAATTTTATAAATTAAAAAAAAAAAAAACTTTTAAAGAATATAGGTAATTTTTAGATTCACTTTGGCAGTTTGGTTGAGATATGTATTACTTTATTATTCTAAAATAATGCAGCTTAATCTCAATTCTGCTGTTCATACATTTTTAAAAACAACAATTTTTTTATTTAAATGGGATGCACTTAACATTGATTTAATTGGAAAGGCAGAGAAGACTCCAACAGTGGGAAGTAGTTATTGGGTTTACCTATGCGGCTACGAGACTTTTTAATTGTTTCTGTTGAATTCGCATTTAAAAGAATTCATCGGTCTCGTTAATTCTTGAGCTCTAGTCGAGATAAATTTGGGGAAGAGTTCTTTGTTTCAATACAAAGAACTAAGATAACTGATGAGTCCCAGTGACGTTTGATGAAACTAGTCTTCTCTGCCTTTCCCGAAATTAAATCAATATTAACTGCATTCCACTTAAAATAAAAAACTTGTTGTTTTTAGAAATGTAAAAAAACACTGCAGAAACAAGAAAATTGTGATTAATCTATATTATTTCAGAATAATAAACGAATATCAGTAATTATTAACAAATAATTCTTCCTAACCCTGTTTCATTTATTTTGTTCTTATCTTTCCTAGATCTATTCACATACATCACAGGAGGTGGGAAGTGTACTGAAACATGGTGATATGATATATCTGAAACAAATGGCTGGTACCTCTTCCAGGGTAGGATTTTCGAAATCGTTAACGTTTTCCACAAATATTAACAAATTAATTTATTTCTCTTTTTAGCGTACCAGTACCACGGCAATTGATAACTTTTCCACTGTAAAAGCCATTGCCAACTCTGCTGCTTCAAATAGTAATGCTTTTAAACCATCAGCTGCTGTTCAAGAAGATGAAGTTGATATTTTGCTGGCCAAGGAGGATGGTTTAATAAAACGTGAAAGAGATAGCAAATTGTAAGTAGATGAGAGTGATTTTCTCATGCAATTTTGTTGGCTTTTGTCTGTAACTGCCTGGTGGTGCTATGGGACTGACTTCAATGGTCATCATGACCAGAGCGGTACAGCTTTGGCTTAGCAAATTGACAGGCTCACATTTTGCACGGTGAACGAAGACGCCGCTATGAGGATAAGAGGTGCTTGCCACAGCTCACCAGACTTCACCATTGTATCACCCGGTCTAATAAATAACGTGTCGTGGTAACCTGTTATTTCCCTTGGATCAGACCATCTTTCGATCATCGTCTTCGTTAATAGGCCACCCGACTTCAAAACCTCTCTGAAGCATGAAAAAACTGACCTTAAAAGGTCTTCTGTCTACAAGAGAATATACCAAAAAGTGTTCTGTCCACTAGAGACGACCTTAAAAGGTCTTCTGTCGACTATAAAAGACCTTAAAAGGACTTATGTCTAATATAGAAGACCTTAAAAGGTCTTCTGTGTACTAGAGAAGTCCTTAGAAGGCCTTCTGTCTACTGTATAAAACCTTAAGAGGTCTAACCTAAACCTAACCTAATGGTCTTCTGTCTGCTAAAGAAAACCTTAGAAGGTCTTCTCTCTACTATAGAAGGCCTTAAAAAGTATTCTACTACAGAAGACCTTAGAAGGTCTTTGCCTACAATAGACGACCTTACAAAGTTTTCTGTCTACAACAGAAGATACTAAAAGGTCTTCTGTCTACAATAAAAGACCTTGGACGGTCTTCTGTCTGCAATAGAATACCTTATAAGGTCTTCCGTCTACTAGAGAATACCTTAAAAGGTATTCTGTCTACTAGAGGAGATCTTTAAATGACATATAGAGGAGACCTTAAAAAGGTCTTCGGTCCACTAGTGAAGGCCTTACAAGTTCTTCTATCTATTAGAGGGGATGTTACAAGGTCTTCTGTCCACTAATGAAGACCTTTAACGGACTTCCGTCTAATATAGAAGATATCAAAAGGTCTTCTGTCTACTATAGAAGACCGTGAAATAGAGCTGGCAAACCATCGATATTCCCAACATTAGATATTTTCGATATAATGTTTTAAAATATCGATTGCTATCGATATTATTAAAGATAAAACTGGCAAAGAATTATGGACGGTGTTAAATGAATATGGCTTAGGCAAGAGTAAGACCGTGGTTGATGCGGATGTTAATGAGTTAAATAATATGTTTTCGTCGTTTCAAGCCCCAGCTTCTGATACTTCATCTAGGATGGATTATGGCAGTTTCAGTTTTCGATCCGTCACGCTGAGTGAAATGTTTGATGCATTTTCTGCAATAAAATCTAAGGCTGTGGGATCTGATGGTTTATCTTTGCGATTTCTTCATCTTGTCTTTCCCTTTGTTGGCGTGCATATTTTGCGTCTTGTTAATACAATAATTATGACCTCAGCCTTCCCGGCCCTGTGGAAAATTGGGAAAATTATACCCATACAAAAAAATGACGCTACAGGTAGTTATAGGCCAATTTCCATAATGCCTATTTTGTCAAAAATGGTGGAACGACTCCTAAAGGTTCAGATGATGGAACACATTACTGCTTCTAATTTACTTCATGACTGCCAAACAGGTTTTCGACGAAATCGCAGTGCTACATCTTTGTTGACAGGACTAACAGACTCTATAAGAACTGCAGTTAGTAATGGTGATTTATGTGTGCTTCTATCCCTAGATGTTGAGAAAGCTTTTGACCGGCTAAATCACTCGCTGCTGGTAAGAAAGCTCAATTCCTTCTATGGTTTCTCCAGTTCTGCCTGTGGTCTTGTCGCATCCTATTTGCATTCTAGGTTTCAATATGTGTCTTCAAATGGCGTTACTTCTAGTATGTTGTCTGTCACAAGTGGTGTTCCTCAAGGTTCCGTCTTGGGTCCGTTATTGTTTATACTTTTTACAAATGACCTTTTTGAAGACATTTCCTCGTCTAATTGTAAACCATATGCGTTTGCAGACGATATACAACTATTGTTCAAATGTAGTTCGATTTTTCCTGATGTTCTCCAATCGGTTATTACTCATTCAACTTCAGTTTTACATGACTGGATGGTATTGAATAATCTGACCCTTAGCACAGCTAAGACCAAAGCGATTAAATTTAGCCCTGATATGCCTGTTTCTATTCGGATAAGCAATATAGACATTGAGTTTGTTGATCATGTTAAGTGTTTGGGGGTTATAGTTGATAGAAGTTTAAAATTTTCTCAGCATATTAATTCAATTGTGTCTAAAGTAAATTTTCTCTTAAGAAAACTTTATAATGTAGAGCTTTCCCTGTCTTTAGAGGTTAAGAAGAAGTTGGCACATGCTTTGGTCATGCCTGTCATTTTGTATTGTGTTGAGGTCTATTCAGGAACATTAGCATGTGTATTCAGGAAAATTCAGTTGGTGTTTAATCGTGTGATTCGTTTCGTTTATGCTTTGAATGTTCGTCAGCATGTAACGCCCTATATTTGTGATTTTATTGGTTGCAAGTTTTTAGATTTCGTATCTTTGCGTTGTATGCTTCACTTTTATAAAGTAATGAAATGTCAAACTCCACTGTTTTTGGTAGATCAATTCACATTTTCGAGATCAGTAAGGAATCCACAAATAAGAATACCAAAATTAAACTCGTTGCTTGAGAGGTCTTTTCTAGTAAGAGTTGCAAGAACGTTCAATTCATTGCCTATCGGGTTGAGATACTTTCATTTATTGCCAAGTACATACAAAAGTAAGCTCTGTGTGTATTTTGAAACAGCCCCACCTATAATGTAATTACTTATTCATCTCCCTATTTACATGATTGTGATTCTGCCTGTTGCAGTTTCCTTAGTAGTCTTCCATTCTGTCAGTGTATTTTTATACTATGTTTTATTTATTTTATTTTTTTTCTATTTTTTACATTAATAACTTTTTAATTAATATTTCTATTTTATGAATTTAATTGAGTAGTCCTTTTAATTCTTTTCCCTGTTCAAAATTGTATTTATACATAATTTTAATTGTTAGGATTTATGCTCAAATTCCGTAATTTTATTGTAATTTATATGTAATGATGTGAGCTATTGCTGCTCGGAAACCGAGTAGTTTTTTAGCCGGATTGTGTTTTATTAATTATATACCGATACTTTCACTAGTGGAAAGTAGTTGTGTATTGAAGTTTCTATATGTTTTTTTTATTGTGCCTATGTTGAGCATCTCTCTGATTAGTTTTTTTTTCTGTTAAGTTAAATATCCTGTTGTTTTGTCAATTTCTTAAATGAGGTCTTCGGACTTGGAATTGGAAAGAATAAATAAATATTAAGTTGTCATCGCCATTAATTTGGAGATAAAAAAGGCGAAAATGTCAATGATTTTCTTGAAATTATGCAAAAGTAGTTCTCAGAAATGTAAAGGATAGTAAACAACTGCTTCAATTTGATAAAAAATGTAAAAAATACATTCTATTTTACCGAAAAATGGTTACGTGTGACTACGGACTTACTTTCTTACACACACATAACCGAAAAGCAGCGAAATTTCTATTTATTTCAATGGATTTCAGGTTAGGGGTTTTTATTCCGATAATATCGATGGGCAAAACTATCTATCGATATTGAATTTTTAAATAATAATCGATATTATCGATAGTGCCATCGATTTTTTGCCAGCTCTACCGTGAAAGGTATTCTGTCTACTGGAGAAGTGCTTAAAAGGTCGTGTGTCTACATAAGAACCCCTCAGAAGGGATTCTGTCGACTACAGAAGACTTTAAAAGGTCCATGTCTACAATAGGATACCTTAAAAAGTATTCTGTCTACTAGAGTATACCTTGAAAGGTCTTCTGTTCATTAGAGGAGGCCTTAAAAGATCCTCTGTCTACTAGAGAAGACCTTAAATGGTTTTCTGTCTGTTATATGAGACCTAAGAAAGTCTTCTGCCTACTGCAAAATGCCTTAAAAGGTCTTCTGTCCACTAGAGGAGACCTTAAAACGAAGACTTTTAAAGGTCTTATGTCTACTACATAATACCTTAAAAGGTCTTCTGTCCACTAGAGGAGAACTACAAATTTCTTCAGACTACTATAGAAGACCTTAAAAGGTCTTCTGTCTACAATAAGATACCTTAGAATGTCTTCTGCCAAAAAGTGAAGGCCTTAAAGGTCTTCTGTCAACCAGAGAATACCTTAGAAAGTCTTCTATCCACTAGAGAATACCTTAAAAGGTATTCTGTCTACTACAGGAGACCTTTAAAGGTCAACTAGAGGAGACCTTAAAAGGTCTACAATAGAATAGAATATGTCTACAATAGATATAGAAGACTTTAAAAGGTCTTATGTCTACAATAGGATACCTTAGAAAGTATTCTGTCTACTAGAGAATACCTTGAAAGGTCTTCTGTCCACTAGAGGAGCCCTTAAAAGATCCTCTGTCTACTAGAGAAGACCTTAAATGGTTTTTTGTGTGTTATAGAAGACCTAAGAAGGTCTTCTGCCTACTACAAAATGCCTTAAAAGGTCTTCTGTCCACTAGAGGAGACCTTGAAACGACTTCTGTCTACTAGAGAATACCTTAAAAGGTCTTCTGTGTACTATAGAAGACCTTAAAAGGTCTTCTGCCTACTGGAGAAGAGCTTAAAATGTTGTGTGTCTACAATAGAACCCCTCAGAAGGTCTTCTGTCGACTATAGAAGCTTTTTAAAAGTCTTATGTCTACAATAGAATATCTTAAAATTTCTTCGTCCACTAGAGAATACCTTGAAAGGTCTTCTGCATACTATAAAAGACCTTAAAAGGCCTTCTGTCTTCTATAGAATACCTAAGAAGGTCTTCTTCCTACTACATAATGCCTTATCTGTGCACTAGAGGAGACCTAAAAATGTCTTCAGACTACTAGAGAAGACCTTAAAAATTTTCCGGCCTACAATAAGAAACCTGAGAATGTCTTCTGTCTAAAAGTGAAGGCCACCAGAGAATACCTTAAAAAGTCTTCTATCCACTAGAGAATACCTTAAGATGTCTTCTGTCTACAAGTGAAGACCTTAAAAGGTATTCCGTCTATAATAGAAGACCTTAGAAGGTGTTCTGTCTAGAATAGAGCCCTCTCAGCCAATGAAGTACGACTGCAAATTACAATGATCGGTGTTGTAGGAGACCTTCGAAGCGCGAAATCATCTAAAGCTTAGGCCCACACGGAATCTCAATGCTAATGCTCAAGCAACTGGATGAACCCGATGTTGAGTGTATGACAAGTGGCCTCAATATATGGTTACCCAGCAAAATTTAAAGGAAGGGGTTCCATGCGATGACGTGGTTTCATGGCATCTTTTGCATTGGTTGAAACGAAGTCGTGAATGATCCGATCTTTTCATTAGTATTTGAACCAATCCAAACGAAGTCGTGAAAGATCTGATCTCTTCATCAGAATTAGAACCCATGCAAAGGAAGTCGTGAAAGATCCGATCTTTTCATCAGCATTTGAACACCAAATAGAGATGAATTTTGTGTTTTTATTTATACACATTTTTCGAAATATATAAGATTAATTATTTACAATAGGTTGATGTTGGCGGAGAGTCGAAATCACAACCTGCGTTGTCAAAACTCTCGTCGTAATGTTAAAGTCACCGCAAAGGGTTGGTGGAAATGACATGCCAAAGCATTGGTGAAAATACCATGACAAAGCATTGGTGTAAATTAAATGCTTTGGATCCAAAAATGAATAGCATCTTTTGGGGTCCACGCTCATATAAAATTCATCGATGTAGATGCTAAAAAGATGACGTGCCAGATTACTTGCACCCATGATTGAATGGCATCTTTGGCATCCAACATTTTGCTGGGCATTGTACCAGAAGCCTACAAAGTTGGCAGGGTGATCCCGCTACTGAAGCCAGGCAAGAATGCCAGCCGATCTTCCTCTTGTCGCCAGTAACAAAGATTCTAGTGGCACCACTCCTCCCCATAATGGGAAGCAGTTTTCCCGCTGCTCAACATCAGCATGGATTTCGGAAAACGCACAGCACCACAAGAGCATTGCACGCCGTATCCATATATATCAGAAGAGGACTGAACTGAAATAGGTTGTGCCACCGAACTGTCGTTTTGGCTCCTTGAACTATGGAAGGCCTTTGAAAATCCACATTCCTAGTCCTGGAGATTGATTAACCTAAAAAACAAACACACGATTATATTACATACTGTTACAACAGCAATTTCTTCTCCCCTTTATCTTTTTTTCAGGTGTCGACATGCCGCCAACGGCTGTTGTGTTCATTGCTCACCCTTAGAGCCATACAATGAGAATTATCTAAAGGAACAAAAAATCAAACATGTTTCATTCAATTCATATATACGCAAGCAGACATCGGGCATTGATCGCGGTAAATATATGGTCTTTGAAGATATCAATTGTCGTATTAAACCCGGATGTCGCGAACATCCACCATGGCCCAAGGGTATCTGTTCGAAATGTCAACCATCGGCAATTACTTTAAATCGTCAAATCTATCGTCATGTCGATAATGTGATGTTTGAAAATACCACCATTGTTGAGAGATTTCTAAATTATTGGCGTACAACCGGACACCAAAGAATGGGTTTCCTCTATGGTACCTATGAAGTTAATACAGATGTACCGTTGGGTATACGAGCAAAGGTGGCGGCAATTTATGAACCACCACAGGAGTCGAGTAGGGATTCGATTAAGCTGTTAAACGATGAAAATGCCGATGATGTGGAGGAGGTGGCCAAGGCATTGGGATTGAAGAAGGTAGGACATTTAAAAATTTATTAGTTTATAACAAATGAAAATTTTCTTTGTTTTTCATAGGTTGGTTGGATTTTCACCGATCTGATTACCGATGACCCCGCTGCGGGCACAGTTAAACACATACGTGGCATTGAAACACATTTCCTCACAGCTCAGGAATGTATTATGGCTGGTGAATTACAAAATCGCCATCCAAATCCATGCAAATACGCCTCAAATGGTGTATTTGGTTCGAAATTTGTTACAGTTTGTGTAACTGGTGGGTGTTACATATTTTCTTTAACATTTCCTTTCCGTAACTAACCTCACATTTTCTTTTTGTTTTTTTTTGTTCTTCTTCTTCTGCAGGTGACAACACTAAACAAGTTCACATGGAGGGCTATGCTGTATCGGCTCAATGTATGGCATTGGTGCGTGACAATTGCTTATTACCCACCAAAGATGCCCCTGAACTAGGCTATGTACGCGAATCGACTGATAAACAATATGTTCCAGATGTTTACTACAAGGTAAGTGCAAGTAAAAGATAAGTAAAACCATTTAGTTATTAAAACCCTGATGGCCTATTGTTATGAAAGCAATTATTATGCATCAACATGTTTTCTCCTTCTTGGTCATGTTGAACTGTATAACTCTTTTTTTCATGGGGAAATAAAGAAAAACGACTTGGGTTTATTTTTATAACATTCATTGTCCATTTATTGTGAGACACAGACATATACATAAATACATAGATAAATAACAAGAATATTTATAATTGTTGTTGCTAAAATTACTCGCCACATTTTGTATTTATTCGTTTTTTCTTGCAGCTTTACAAAGTTTACTGCCCAAGAAAACTAAAACATTCATAAATAACGGAAATTTAATTTACATCGATTTCTTAATTCATAAAAAAATAGTTTAGCGGCTTAAATCGCACCACTTCTATAGCTTTTTTTATTTTAACGCAATATTTCGTAAACTAAATTCTTAAGAGATATCGATCGAACATCATTTGTCTTCTGCTTCTTCTTCCTTTTCTATAGATAGATAAATTCATAATTACATTGAAATATGTTTGGATTTTGTTGTAGGTTTTCTTTTTGTGTGGACATTTAGAGTTCCGATCATTATGATATTTTATTATAATTAGCGAACAACTTTGACAAATAATGGTTTCTAATACTATTTTTCTTCGCTGTCTAACTCTTGCTCTCAAGTTAAGATATGTTTATCCGATACGTCCTGTTCGCTTTTTATACCCTTATCCTTATGCCAAAAAGGTGATGTATAAACTTTGTTATATAAGTGTAGTTCATTGAATCCGTTTCAGTTAGTTTGGAAGTCAAGTTAGCCACAACCATCAGTCTGTCTGGCTAGTTGACTTCAATCATAAAGCTGGAAAGTTATGTTAAGTTAAAACTTAGATCAAGATGTAAGATTGACCATACCAATACATTCCTTCTCGTACCTCCCTAACAGGATAAAAAGGTTAAACAACAAAAATTTGTACAGTCGGTAATGCATGTGGTCATGATTACCAGAATAAATCAGAAAAATCGTTACTGCGACCAACTGGTTGCGCACTTTAAAACGAAGACAGCCTTCAGATGATCTTGCATAAATAGAAGACCCCTTGAGGAGGTCTTCTATAAATAGAATAACCCTTTAGGAGATCTTCGGTTATTAGAATAACTTTTTAGGTGATCTTCTATAAATAGAAGACCCCTTTAGATGGTCTTTTGTAAATAGAAAACCTCCTTAGGTCGTCTTATTAAATACTTTTTGCGCTTAAGGGGTTACCACCCAAAAAACTTTTTTCGTGAAAATTTTCCAAGAAAAGTACCAATATTTTTAGTATTACGATCTTCATCTATAGGGGGACATCTTGAGCTACTTGCATTCCCCCGTTTTTTTTTTTGTTTTTGTTAAAAAAAAAAAAAAACTATCCATAGTTTTGAGAAAAATCTTAGGAGACCTTCTATATAAAGTAGAACCTTTAGGAGACCTTCTATATATAGTAGAACCCTTTAGGAAACCTTCTATAAATAGAAGACCATTCTAGGTAGTCTTCTATTAATAGCAGACCTCTTTGGAAGATCTTCTTTAAAACGAAGACCGCCTTTAGAAGATCTTGCATAAATAGAAGAGCCCTTGAGGAGGTCTTCTATAAATAGAATACCCCTTTAGGAGATCTTCGGTTATAAGAAGAACGTTTTACGTGGTCTTCCATAAAAAGAAGACCACTTTAGATGGTATTCTATAAGCCGAAAACCTCCTTATGTCGTCTTATATTAGGGGGAAACCCCTTTAGAAGTTATTTCAATAATGAGACTGCCTTTGGTGTTCTTCTATAACAAGAAGATCCCTTTAGAAGATCTTCCATAAATAGAAGATTTCGTGCGGTGGTCTTCTGTAAATAGGTCGTTTTTTATTAATAGAAGACCCATTCAGATCATTTTTATTTATAGAAGACAGAAAATCTTAAGTAAATAGAATATTTCCGTAAATAGAAGACCCCTTTGGGTCGTCATATATTAATAGAAGACCCCTTTAGAAGGTCGTCTTATATTAATAGAAGACCCCTTCAGAAGATCTTCCATAAATAGAAGACTCCCTTCGGTGGTTTTCTGATAATAGAAGGTTGTCTTCTATTAATAAAAGACTCCTTTAGAAGATTCCCTTCGGGAGTTTTCTGTAAATAAAATACCCTTTTAGAAGATCTTCCACTTTTATTTCCAAGCCATGATAGGTTTTTGGAAAATTTGAAAAGGGTAATGGGATATATTTCTGATAAGAAGGTTTCTTCCATGTAGCGCGATTCTCTAGCTCATTTTTTGAGAAAAATCGGTAAAACTAAAAGGATTTTACCGATTATCGATTTTAGTCGGTATCTCAAAAAATTATTTAGAGAATCGCACTACTTACTGCAAAGTAGATGCTTGACCGCCTATACTTCTTGTGCATCTGCACTTAATATATAGTAGTCAGTCGAATCGCTGATGATAATCGAGTTAAGGTCGGAGAAGTAATGGAATATATGCTCAATAAGAACTGCAGCATACAGCGTTTTAACGACTAAAAAGTACTGAGGGATGATCGCATCAGAATTGGAGGTGAAGGTTTAGCATTTACCATGCAATTAATATACATATGTGATTTGTAGTCAAGTGTGGAACTGCATCTCTGCATAGTCCCAACACAAGCTCCCTTTTTGATGGTAGTAGCCGTCTGGTAGTGGTATTGTGACAATCCATTCTAGGTAATGCCCAGAGACATATAACGTAGAAAAAGTGAGATTTTGAACGGTGAGGTAGGACGTCTCCATCAGAAGAGGAGAATGTAATTCGTACACGTGAAGTCACTAGGCAGCTCCGTCTATTCTCTTGGATTAGACCATCTCCGTCCTATTTGAAAGTCAACTGCTCAATACTTTACATATCCGTCTAGCATAATTGGCTTTCCGGATCATCCTCAATGCTTCAACCTTGCGATATATACCTGCAGGACGAATATACGAAGTGAGACCAAATTTCCAAACAGAAAGCTCTCCAGAAATCAGAAAACTCAAAACGAAAGAGAATATATGGTCCGTTAGATATAAACAGAAAAAGTGGGGTTATCACCTGAGGTGACAAATTAATTGTAGACCACTCATTATCATTTTCGAACTTCAGGAAAAATGATAAGAATCTACTATTTTTGCGGACGGCACGTTGAAAGGTCGAAAACGGTGTGCATGTTTTTTTTAACGAACAATATGATGAGCCCTCCGCTTCCACTTCGAATGTGCAGTAATTGATGGTGTAAATGTCATTCTAAATAAAAATCATTAATGCGTTCAGTCCGTATGAAATCTTCATGGTAAAGCAGAATCATTTGGTTGAGCCAAAAGTCGAGTATCTTATAAAAATTCTCAGCTTGTCGGTAAATATATTCTTGATCAGGTTCTCAAGTGCGCAGTGGATCAACCTATTTCGTCCAACCTTTGCAACCCGTAATATTTTGGAGATGAAGCGAAGATGGTCCATATCGGCCAACCCACAAAAGTTCAAAAGTTTTCGCTATAAAGGAAAAAAACTACTTGGTCCAAACCTGCAGACTTTGATCAGGTTCGAATATGGGCTACACCATTTTCACATGTAATTCCAAGAATTTAAGTTTTACTGTGATTATTTCATTTGAAATTTCACATGTAATTGGAGAATTCCTGTTGGATTTTGGTTTTATTTTTTCATTTATAAATCAATTTTTCATTTGTAATTCGAATTTGTCCATGTGTAATTCAAAACTTTTTATTTGTAATTCGAAAAACCAAATATAAAATTAATGCAACCAATAATTTTGTGTTCTTTGTTTGTTTAGAATTTCGAATGGAATAATTCGAATTTGAAATTTAAAATTTCGAAATACAAATTGAAAAATTCTAATGGAATAATTGGAATAACAAATGAGTTAGTGGCTGGTAGGGACGTTAACTATCAAAAGAAATCTCTAAGTTGGAATATGTAGGTCCGTCCATTCCTTCAGGTACCTCCAGTTCAACATTTTTGCTTTTAGTCCTCTTTAAGGCTATTTTTCGAGCCGTATTTAAAATATTGATAGCCGGTAGTCGTCTGATACTGCTTTACGCAGTATTGAAGATAGAGTTTTATAATTTGGTACAGAAGTTTCTATTACCCCTAGGATGTTTGGTGTTGAAAATGGTTTATATCGGTCTACATTTTGATATAGCCCCATAGGCGGTACCTTCCGATTTCCGAATTATTCTACTGATATTGTACAAATAAAAAACGGTATATGGTCCCCTTTGGGTGTATACAATAGTTCTGGTCGTTTACTTTTTTAATGGTAAAAGAGAAAACTGTGAAAATTGTTCTCTCGTGGGCAGTTTTACCAGAAAAGTAAAGGAACGGAAAATGGTAGATCTGGTAACAATGTCAAAAAGAAACAAACAAATTCAATTTTCTTTTTTATTTCACTGTTCTTAATTTTGTTTTGTCAGTGTTCGCTTTTTTTGTTTTTGTTACTTTTTTTCATCATTGCCAAATAGTCGTCAAACAAATGTTGAAAAAATCAGTTGTACGTTTTTTACCCGAAGAAAGTTGTCTGGTAGCCTGCGGTAGAAGAGAACCCAATTTTGGTTCTCTCTCTGTTAAAGATTGCTACCACTTTTACCATTGAGGTTAAGGAACGCTCTGCAGATTAAAAATGGTAAGAACTGGTACAAATAGTAACCTCAGGCAAGTAAAGGAACACAACTAATATTCCTGCAGAGAATGGTAGCTACAGGACCAGGTTTTTATATGCCCACCGATAGAAAGTCACCTTCCGATTTTCGGAATTTTAGCGATTTTAGCCACATTATCAAAAAAAAAAAATGGCTATGTTGTCTCCGTTGGTGGTATAAAATAATCTTGCAGATAATTGCCGGTATGGGTAAACGTTTTGATATACCCTCCAAAATTGCTGTAATCTGGTTTCAATACAATGGTGGAGGGTACAAAAAGTTGGGCCGAACTTAACGCCATTTATACTTTTTTATACCCTACACCACCCTATGGTAAGGGTATTATGTGTTAGTGCATTTGTATGTAACATGCCGAAGGAAAAGAGGTAGACCCATAGTTCCTTCTAGGGATATGCATAGAATCACTTTATGAGTCGATTTATGCATGTCCGTCCGTCCGTCCGTCTGTCCATGTATTTTGCTAAACAAAGTACAGGTCGCATTTATTGTCCGATTCGCATGACTACTGGGGAAGATAGTTTTTTTGGCCAAAGGACGAACGCTATTTATTTTGGTAAAAATCGGTTCAGATTTGGATATAGCTCCCATATATATTCTCGGCCGATTTTAGCTATTTGATGTACGAAACGGTCTATATATGTCCGATTTCAATAAAATTTTGAAGTTTTGCCGTGATTTGGCCTAGAAATAAGTGTGCCAAATTATATCGAAATCGGTTGAGATTTGGACATAGCTACCATATATATTTTAGGCAGATTTGAGGTATCTGATGCACGAAACACGCTATATTTGTCCGATTTCAATGAAATTTGGAATGTGTGATGGTGGTTAGGCTAGAAACAACTGTGCTAAATCATATCGAAATCGGTTCATATTTGGATATAGCTCCCATATATTTTTTCGACCGATTTGAGGTATTTGATGCACCAAACACGCTGTATCTGTCCAATTTTGATGAAATTTGGAATGTGTTACGGAATTAGGTCTATAGATAAATGTGCCAAATTATATAGAAATCGGTTCAAATTTGGATATAGCTCCCATATGTATTCTCGGCCAATTTTAGGTATTTGATGCACAAAACACGCTGTATCTGTCCAATTTTGATGAAATTTGGAATGTGTTACGGAATTAGGTCTATAGATAAATGTGCCAAATTATATCAAAATCGGTTCAGATTTGGATATAGCTCCCATATAAATTTTCGGCCGATTTTTGGTATTTGGTGCACGAAAGACGTTATATATGTCCGATCTCTATGAAATACGGAATGTGTGACGGAATTTGGTCTAGAAATAAGAGTGCCGAATTTTATCGAAATCAGTTCAAATTTGGACATAGCTCCCATATATATTCTCGGCCGATTTTAGGTATTTGGCGCACGAAACACGTTATATATGTCCGATTTCAATGATATTTGGAATGTGTGACGAAATTTCGTCTAGAAATAAGTGTGCCAAATTATATCAAAATCAGTTGAGATTTGGATATAGCTCCCATATATATTCTCGGCCGATTTTAGGTATTTGATGTACGAAACGGTATATATATGTCCGATTTCAATAAAATTTTGAAGTTTTGCCGGGATTTGGCCTAGAAATAAGTGTGCCAAATTATATCGAAATCGGTTGAGATTTGGACATAGCTACCATATATATTTTAGGCAGATTTGAGGTATCTGATGCACGAAACACGCTATATTTGTCCGATTTCAATGAAATACGGAATGTGTGACGGAATTTGGTCTAGAAATAAGAGTGCCGAATTTGATCGAAATCAGTTCGGATTTGGATAGACCTGCCATATATATTTTCGCCCGATTTAAGGTATTTTATGCACCAAAGACGCTATGTATGTCTAATTTTGATGAAATTTGGCATGTGTGATGGTGTTTGGTCTAGAAATATATCTGGCAAATTATATCGTAATCTGTTCACATTTGAATTGAGCTCCCATATATATTTTACCTAGTCACAGTGGTGTAGGGTATCATATAGTCGTTCCCGCCCGACTTCGATCCTTTACTTAGTCGTTTTTTGTGTGTTACTTGGGTCTATCAGAGAAATAATTAGGTTCATTGTTAATGATACTTATGTCACAAACACCTAAAAATGTACACTGGATACTTATTTTAAAAATTACAGCTCTGCCTATAGCATATTTAGATCCAACAAACATTCTGTACATAGATAAATTTTTTGGCTTCACGAGCGAATGACATTTTACTATTTATTTTGAACATTTTCCTACATTTTCAAATCGATTGTTAGTACAAGTTCAAGTAATTTCCTTCCTCCAAAAACTTTTCAAGGTATATCACGGTTCATTTTTTATATATTAAAATACCTGTCTATATTTTCGAAAATTCCGATTTCCCCTTTTTTGCATATTTTAAAATGTACATTACATATTTGTATTTTGCACTGAAGTGACTAATGCATTATTTTTGGTTTAATAATCCGACCCACCGGTCAGACAAGTACGTCCACCCAAGAACGGTATAATATTCTTTTTTTTGTACAATTTTAATTCTTACTAACTACAAATTCAGGGATATTTTGTTAATATGTTTTATGTAAAGGAATACAAATAATTTCTTCCTTATTGGTGGTGGTGGGTGGAGGCGGTTTATTTCGCTTATGGCTAATAGTAGTTATATAACAATACATAAATATACAATATACGTTTAGTAGTTTATTTCTTTTTCGATACTTTTTTGTATTAGTCCGTTGTTAGTATAACACTATAGGTGGTCTTGTGTGTGTGAGTGTTTTTTCTTTTAATTTGTTTTATTTCGTTTTTTTTTTTTTTGACATCGTATTGATTTGAATCGATTTATGATTTAGATTTAAACAATGCTAAGTTTTCATTGGCGAATTTGAATTTATTTATGATGGCAGTTTGTTCGATACAACTTTTATTTGGTTTCTTGGAAATTTACTCTTTATTTTATGATTTTCAAATAAATACCTTCGTGTAGCATTCAAATAGACTGTTTTTTCTAATAAATTGTTTTTTTTTTTTTTTTGTCGAAAGATTTGTTTTTACAACAAGCCACAGTAATTACATTGACCATTGACAATTTTGTATAGAAATATTGTTCAAATAAAATTTAGTTATCTAAATAGGGCAGTTTTTTTTTGTTATTTCCTTTTTTTATTGAACAATAATTTACCAATAATATTTTTTAACATTAAATATTTTTTATATTGAAATATATTTACACATGTAATGCATATATATTTGTTGTATATCTAAAATTTAATTAATATTTTTATATTTTGTAAATAATATTCGAATTTTATACATTATTTTCCATGCATATGGGACATTTTTGACAACAGCCTTCACGTTAAATTTTTCTTTTAAGTTAATATGTTTTACGTGCAGCCCATCGGGGCTTCCCCTGTCTATGTCGCTGTTTCCGACATGTGGGTCTCAAAATGTTCCAATATTTAGGGTCACTTTTCTATACACTTGCCACCCAAAAGTGCAGTTAAGTCCAGACTTTTACTGTAGGTGGTCTTTCGGTCCTGTTATTCTACATACTTTCCAGGATAATGACCCGAAAGTTCAAACAGGTTGTGTTTTTGTAATATATGAAGGATTATGGATTTTATTCGTAAATACGGTGCTGATTGAATCTGTAAATGTCCGAAATGCTTTTATTTTTACAAATATTTATAAATAACACAATTTTGCATAAAATCCCCATGACATTTGTAAAATTAGGAGTGAGCATTATTTTCCTAACACACACATAAAACAAACTTTTTAATTTCGCATTTTAATTCAATAAATTATCTCAAGATCGATTCCAAAAAAAAAATAGCTTTTCTTAAACGGTCTACAAAAAAGTTTCCAAATCCTATTGTATTTTTTTTTCTTAATACTAAAAAGAAGACGTTGAAGAGAGACTTAAAATACTAACGTTGATAACGCATTATTTTTAAAATATTTGATTATTTATTATTTAATAATTGTAATACACAAAATATTTTGTTATTAATTTATTTTTATGCCCGAAAAATATTTCCCAGGCTTATACAACAACAGGTATCTTTGTAGCGTCAAATTTCACAAGGTTTTTTTTTAAATTATAACAGAACACGTTTCCACATGACGACGGTATATCTTGATAAATTCGAAAATTAAAATTTTCCATACAACTTTTTTTCGTCATACAGAAACAATTCTTTAGTTTTCGAAATTTATTTTTTATATTTGACTATTTTTTTAGTTTGTAACAATTGGCACAAACAACAAATTCAGCTTTTTTTAATGTTTCAAAAAACATTGAACTAATTTTTTAAATTATTCCCTAAATTTTAATTTTTTGTATTTAATTACTTTATACATCGAAATTCGTATATCTATTGACTATATATGGTTGGTTGGTTACTTTAGTTGATAATACTGATATTTAGCCGCCCGTTATTTACATTTCCTATTTTAAATATTTTTGTTTTTATTATTATTATTTTTGTATAAAGTGAGAGGACAGTTTCGAGTTAGAGAGACATGGAATAAAGTTTTGTCAATTCAGTTTTTCTTGTTGTTAGTCAGTAAAACTTACGGCGCTATATTCTGGAATTAAGTTTTTCGTTTTTTTTTTCATTGTCAAACACTACGTTTGGACCATAGATTCTAAGTTGCCTTGCGAAATGCTATAAATATACTTAATGCGTAATAAAATTTTACCAAGATCATCTGATATTTGGAAAGATATTTTTAAAAGTTTTTCCACTCCCCACAAAATGCAAAGAAACAATTATCTGTTTATACGAAACATATTCTATACAAAACATATTCAATACGAACATTTTCTCTCCTAAAAATGTTCTATAAGAACTTGGCTTTTTCTCCGAAAAAATATCTGTAGGCAAATGTTTTCTCCGAAAAATTTTCTAAAGGAGAATGTCTTCTCCGAAAATTTTTTCTATACGAAAATTTTTTCTGCGAAAAATTTTCTATACGAAAATGTTTTCTTCGAAAATATTTTCTATATATGTTTTCTTCGAAAATATTTTCTATACGAAAATGTTTTCTTCGAAAATATTTTCTATACGAAAATGTTTTCTTCGAAAATATTTTCTATACGAAAATGTTTTCTTCGAAAATATTTTCTATACGAAAATGTTTTCTTCGAAAATATTTTCTATACGAAAATGTTTTCTTCGAAAATATTTTCTATACGAAAATGTTTTCTTCGAAAATATTTTCTATACGAAAATGTTTTCTTCGAAAATATTTTCTATACGAAAATGTTTTCTTCGAATATATTTTCTATACGAAAATGTTTTCTTCGAAAATATTTTCTATACGAAAATGTTTTCTTCGAAAAAATTTTCTATACGAAAATATTTTCTCCGAAAAATGTTCTATACGAAAATGTTTTCTCCGAAAAATGTTCTATACGAAAATGTTTTCTCCGAAAAATGTTCTATACGAAAATGTTTTCTCCGAAAAATGTTCTATACGAAAATTTTTTCTCCGAAAAATGTTCTATACGAAAAATTTTCTTTACGAAACATTTTCTATACGAAAAATTTTCTTTACGAAAAATTTTCTTTACGAAAAATTTTATACACGAAAAATTTTCTATAAGAACTTGGCTTTTTCTCCGAAAAATATCTGTAGGCAAATGTTTTCTCCGAAAAATTTTCTAAAGGAGAATGTCTTCTCCGAAAATTTTTTCTATACGAAAATTTTTTCTGCGAAAAATTTTTTATACGGAAATGTTTTCTTCGAAAATATTTTCTATACGAAAATGTTTTCTTCGAAAATATTTTCTATACGAAAATGTTTTCTTCGAAAATATTTTCTATACGAAAATGTTTTCTTCGAAAATATTTTCTATACGAAAATGTTTTCTTCGAAAATATTTTCTATACGAAAATGTTATCTTCGAAAATATTTTCTATACGAAAATGTTTTCTTCGAAAATATTTTCTATACGAAAATGTTGTCTTCGAAAATATTTTCTATACGAAAATGTTTTCTTCGAAAATATTTTCTATACGAAAATGTTTTCTTCGAAAATATTAAAAGAAAATATTCTTCGAAAATATTTTCTATACGAAAATGTTTTCTTCGAATATATTTTCTATACGAAAATGTTTTCTTCGAATATATTTTCTATACGAAAATGTTTTCTTCGAATATATTTTCTATACGAAAATGTTTTCTTCGAAAATATTTTCTATACGAAAATGTTTTCTTCGAAAAAATTTTCTATACGAAAATATTTTCTCCGAAAAATGTTCTATACGAAAATGTTTTCTCCGAAAAATGTTCTATACGAAAATGTTTTCTCCGAAAAATGTTCTATACGAAAAATTTTCTTTACGAAACATTTTCTATACGAAAAATTTTCTATACGAAAAAATGTCTTTACGAAAAATTTTCTTTACGAAAAATTTTCTTTACGAAAAATTTTCTATACGAAAAATTTTCTTTACGAAAAATTATCTATACGAAAAATTTTCTTTACGAAAAATTTTCTATACGAAAAATTTTTTTACGAAAAATTTTCTATACGAAAAATTTTCTATACGAAAAATTTTTTGTACGAAAAATTTTCTATACGAAAAATTTTTTATACGAAAAATTTTCTATACGAAAAATTTTCTTTACAAAAATTTTCTATACGAAAAATTTTCTTTACGAAAAATTTTCTATACGAAAAATTTTCTTTACGAAAAATTTTCTATACGAAAAATTTTCTTTACGAAAAATTTTCTATACGAAAAATTTTCTTTACGAAAAATTTTTATACGAAAAATTTTCTTTACGAAAAATTTTCTATACGAAAAATTTTCTTTACGAAAAATTTCTATACGAAAAATTTTTACGAAAATTTTCTATACGAAAATGTTTTCTCCGAAAAATTTGGTATACGAAAATGTTCTCTCCGAAAAATTTTCTATACGAAAATGTTTTCTACGAAAAATTTTCTATACGAGAGAAAACATTTTCGTTTAAGAAATTTTCATATAGAAATTTTTTTCGGAGAAACCATTTTCGTATAGAAAATTTTTTCGGAGAAAAGATTTTCGTATAGAAAATTTTTTCGGAGAAAAGATTTTCGTATAGAAAATTTTCGTATAGAAAATTCTTTCGGAGAAAACATTTTCGTGAAGAGAATTTTTTCGGAGAAAACATTTTCGTAAAGATAATTTTTTCGGAGAAAACATTTTCTTATAGAACATTTGTTCGGAGAAAAGGTTTCATATAGGAAATTTTTTCGTGAAAATGATTTTCGTATAGAACATGCTTCGAATAAAGCATTGTGGTATTGAAAATATTTCGGATAAATTATTTCGTATACAACATTCATTTCTATAAAATGTATTTAGTGGAATGCCTAATTTTCCACTTACGGTGATTTTTTTTTCTTCCAAAAAACGCCCTTTACAGACCACCCTGTAAATTCCTCTTGGTAAATTCATAAACTCCACATTGGGCCACATTAATATGTCCCAAGATCGCTGACGTGGGTCCTCCTCCCCCACCTTGTTGTTTATCATTTTGTATCTGGGTCTGGGAAATGTTCCAAACAACTTCTAAACCCTCTATGACCCGACCAAATATGGCACTAAATGGCCTAACTTTGAGAATTATGCGAAATTGTGAACCCACTAGACACTGGGAATCGTAGATCTTTTTGGCACGTCGCATACCCACGGCACCTATAAAGGGTGGTATTTTCGTATCATCTGGGACAAACTGTGGCTCATCGTATATCGAACGACTGCCATAACCATTATTCTGTTCTATATCCCCGGTTATGATACTTTGATTTGGATAACATTTGAAGACTTTGCAACCGCGATAACCCACACCCTTTTCGTGGGTACAGAGAGCATGAAAATTGTAGGCCATTTTGGGAGCATAACTGGCATAGACCTTGATAAGGACACGACCCAAAAATTCACCGTTCCTCTCAAAGTCAAAATAGTAAATGTGATTATTGTCATTACTTATGGGATTGAGCAAGAGCAGGTCAATACATTTCCCTACTTCTTCCAGCTGCTTGTACTGGGAAACTGTTAATGGAGCATTGAATAAATCAAACGTATCCTGATTGTGGCTATCGAAGGATTTGCTGGAACTACTGCTATTGGCTATTTCGGCATAGGTTTTGCGTTTGATTTGTAACGAATCATAGGTGTTGGTGCTCGAGGAACCCTGATAGTTGGAAGTACTGCCATTTTGATGGTGATAATTACCCACTCCCGAAGCTGACGATGCTGATGATGATGAATTTGTACCGGTGGTACCCGGTGGTGTTGGTGGTTTTTGATTTTGGTGGGTCTTGAAATTCGCTATGATCTGTTGCTGATACTGTTGATAGCGCCACAGTTGGTTCTCAAAGAATTGCTGCTTTTGCTTGGAGTAGCGCAAATACAAATGAAACACACAGTAGTTGGTCAGATGGAGCATGGGATTACTTGGCATCTGGGTTATGTGGCCATTATCCCCTCCAGCTGCTGTTCGCAGATCTTGTTTCTGCAATATCTGCTGCATGGTGGGAAAATCCAATAGACGCTCATTGCTGCTTATCAATTCGCTTATTTGATATTGTCTCAACATTTCCTTGTGCTTCAAATAGAATTTTTGTTTTTCCTCAGCTACGGCACTGCTGAGTTTCATATAATCCTGAGGACTACATTCGGACATCATTTCCATGTGGATTTGTAACATTTTCACGGTTTCCCGCATACCATCCATGGCCATACTGTGCGACTGATTATTGATTTCCTGTTCCAAATGCGACTTTAGGGTACAACAGGATTCCAAGAGACCCATTAGGAATTCTCTTTGTATTCGCTGCAACTGTTCCATGTCTCCGAGGGAACCCTGCAACTTGCCAATATCTTGTTGTATACGATTTTGATATGCTTCTTTGGCCTCATGAAGATTTTGTACCATATGGTCCTGGTGTTCGGAACCAGAGTTACAACCACGACAAAGGGTCACGCTACAGCTGGCACACCACAATGTATTGGGCATGCCATGTAGCATACAATTCTCACCTGGTAACATGTGACCAAAGTGTTGCTGTGAAAGAGAACCGTTGTCTCCACCTCCACCTGTTCCACCCCGGTGATGGCCTTGTAGAGTATGGAAATGGCCATTGTTGGGATTTATTGTATTGTTGTTGTTGTTGCTACTACTAGTATTGTTATTATTGTTGTTGCTGTTGTTGTAAAATAAACTACAACCTATAGAATTATCGGAGGTTATCGATGCCGATCGTGTGGATATTTGGGTTTCGATTTCGCCATTGGCGGCGACGTTATTGTTGGTGGCGGCGGCGACTGAGGCAGCGCTACTATTTGGCAATATTTCCAAAGTCTTGTTTAGACCATCAATGTCGATGGTCTGCTGGCAGTTGGCACAGTCGAAGTGGGCAAAATCATCCGATTTACCGATCATATCCTCGAGGCAGGATAAACAGAACCAATGTTTGCATGGCAATGATTTTGGCACGGAATTATTAAAGTTAAATGGTAAATGACAACCGCTACAATTGATAATGTTATTTGTTGTTGTTGTTGATGTTACTTGCATTGTTGTTGCACTTTTATGTGTTGTTGTTGACACAGCCATATCGATCTATAGAAAGAAGGGAGACAAAAGAAGACAAAAAAATTAACGAATAAAAATCTTTTGAAAAGAAAAATGACACGGGTAAAAGGATAAAATATCGTATAAAAAATATTTCGGATAAAATATTTTCGTATAGAAAAATTGTTAAATGTTTTCGTATAAACATTTGGTTTTTCAAATCCAAATGTGTTTTTTTATTTTATTATTATTTATTTTTTTATTTTATCCGAAATATTTTCAATATGAAAATATTTTATCCGTAATATTTTCTATACGAAAATATTTTATTCGAAATATTTTCTCAACAAAAATACTTTATCCGAAATATTTTCTATATTTTATCCGATCTATTTTCTATACGAACACACTTTACCCGAAATTGTTCCTACACGAAAACATCTTATTCGAAATATTTTCTATATAATATTAATTTATCTGAAACCTTTTCCTCGAAAAAAATTTATCCGAAATATTTTTTAAAAGAAAATATTTTTTTTCGAAATGTTTTCTATACGAAAGTATTTTATCGCAAGTATTTTCTATACGAATATATTTTATCCGAAATATATTTTATACGAAAGTATTTTATCCGAAGTATTTTCTATGCAAACATATTTTATACGAAAATATTTTATCCGAAGTATTTCTATACAAACATGTTTTATCCGAAGTATTTTCTATACCAAAAATATTTTATCCTAAATATTTTCTATACGAAAATATTTTATTCGAAATATTTTCTATACGAAAATATTTTATTCGAAATATTTTCTATACGAAAATATTTTATTCGAAATATTTTCTATACGAAAATATTTTATTCGAAATATTTTCTATACGAAATATTTTCTATACGAAAATATTTAATTTGAAATATTTTCTGCACGAAAATATCTAATTAGAAAGATTTTCTGTACGAAAATATTTTATTCGAAAGATTTTCTATACGAAAATATTTTATCCGAAATATTTTCTATACGAAAATATTTTATTCGAAATATTTTCTATACGAAAATATTTTATCCGAAATATTTTCTATACGAAAATATTTTATCCGAAATATTTTCTATACGAAAATATTTTATCCGAAATATTTTCTATACGAAAATATTTTATCCGAAATATTTTCTATACGAAAATATTTTATCCGAAATATTTTCTATACGAAAATATTTTATCCGAAATATTTTCTATACGAAAATATTTTATCCGAAATATTTTCTATACGAAAATATTTTATCCGAAATATTTTCTATACGAAAATATTTTATCCGAAATATTTTCTATACGAAAATATTTTATCCGAAATATTTTCTATACGAAAATATTTAATCTGAAATATTTGTTGTTCGAAAATATTTAATCTGAAATATTTGTTGTACGAAAATATTTAAATGAAATATTTTCTGTAAGAAAATATCTAGTCCGAAAGATTTTCTATACGAAAATATTTTATTCGAAAGATTTTCTACACGAAAATATTTTATTTTTGAAATATATTCTGTACGTAAATATTTTATCCGAAATATTTATCTATATCTCGTATAGAAAATATTTAGAAAAAAATATTTTCATATAGAAAATATTTAGAAAAAATATTTTCATATAGGAAATATTTAGAAAAAAATGTTATGAAAAAAATAATTTCGTATAGAAAATATTTTAGAAAAAATAATTTCGTATAGAAAATATTTTTTCCAAAATATTTTTTCCATAACATTTTTTTTTTCGTATAGAAAATATTTTCGTATTGAAAATATTTTGGAAAAAATAATTTCGTATAGAAAATATTTTGGAAAAAAATTTTCAATACGAAAATATTTTGGAAAAAATAACATTTTTTTTTCGTATAGAAAATATTTTCGTATTGAAAATATTTTGGAAAAAATAATTTCGTATAGAAAATATTTTGGAAAAAAATTTTCAATACGAAAATATTTTGGAAAAAAATTTTAAGTATAGAAAATATTTTGGAAAAAATATTTTAGTATAGAAAATATTTTGGAAAAAATTATTTCGTATAGAAAATATTTTGGAAAAAAATATTTTCGTATAGAAAATATTTTGGAAAACATATTTTCGTATAGAAAATATTTTGGAAAAAATATTTTCGTATAGAAAATATTTTGGGAAAAATATTTTCGTATAGCAAATATTTTGGGAAAAATATTTTCGTATAGCAAATATTTTGGAAAAAATATTTTCTATAGCAAATATTTTGGAAAAAATATTTTCGTATAGAAAGTATTTTGGAAAAAAAATATTTTCGTATAGAAAATATTTCGGAAAAAATATTTTCGTAAAGAAAATATTTTGGAAAAAATATTTTCGTAGTTGAAAAAAAAATATTTTCATAAAGAAAAAATATTTCCATATAGAAAATATTTTGGAAAAATATTTCCGTATAGAAAACATTTTGAAAAAAAAAATCGTATTGATTTTTCGTATTGAAATAGGTTGCAATAAATATTTTCGTATTGAAAATAGTTTGGAGAAAAATATGTTCGTACAGAAAATATTTTGGAAAAAAATATTTTCGTATAGAAAATATTTCAGAAAATATACTAACGTATACGAAAATATTTTATACGAATTTCTTTCTTATTAACATTTTTAAAAATTTCTGAATTTTTTAATATAGAAAATATTTCGAATGACTTCTATTCGTATACAAAATATTTTAAATAATAATTGGAAAATATTTCCGATTTTCCGCTCAAATATTTGATGTAAATCATTTCCTTGCATTTTAGTTGTTGTCTTGTGTTCTAAATTTAACCGCCAAAATACGTATTAATATTTCTCAATAAACATGTATACACATACACACACACACAGAAAAACGACCTTAAATGGAATGCAATTTGTTGCAAAAAACACCTGTGTGCAACAATGTGCGGTTTTACTACAGAAATCTCAGACTTTGTTTAGTCCGGTACAATCATAAAAAAAAAACAGCAGGATGTCATTCACAAAATTTTCGGAAATTTTAAATCTCTTGCACTATTTCTCTCAGTTCTCTCTCTTTGATGTGAGTGATTTCGAGAGACGTTTGCAAACATTACTATAACAACAACATATTTTCTCTCTGAGACCTAGTTACTGATGGTGGGAGAGAACATTGGCCATGATATTGAATCCTTTTACTGGCAATGAAAAAGATTTCTTTGACATTGTTTTGTTTTTATTTTTGTCCTTAATAGTGAGAATTCAATATATGTGTGTGTGTGTATATAAGATTGTGTATTTTAGTCGGCCTGTATATTTTCTAACCTTCACCTTGAACACACAGTTAATCATCATCATCTTGGCTATTTCCTTGTAAACGGGGGATTTGCATCATATTCTTTGCCTAGTTATGTCCCCCTCCCACCTACCATGTTTTGTTGTTATTTGTGTGCCACTTGTTTTTTGCTGTTATCCTTTATATATCATAAGATGCAAAAAAAAAAAAAAAAAACAACAAAAATGTTTCCAAATGAAGGTGAAACTATAAAATGATGAAAGAATTGAATAAGTCAAATTACCATTGACGATGGTGACGATTGAGCAAACACCTTATTCGCCTCGAATACAGACAAACTCACAATGTTTTGCATAGCAGGATTTTTATGGCTGTATGTCCTTCCTGATTTACTATTGTTGTTTGTATGTGCCAGTGTGTGTGTGTGTGTATGTATTTGAAATCTCTTCAATGCAATGCAAATGCAACGTTTCACATTTTCACAAAAGGACCTTGAATGCCAAAACTGTATGGAGAAAAAAACCACCATAACCGTAAATAAATGTAAATTAAATTAAGAATGCGTTTTGTATTCAAGTTCATGTGTCATAGGATCGATCGAACTAATGACATTTTTTGGTAAAGATGTACGTATTTTTTGAGAAATATATATATATGTATTTTTTTTTCAATTAATAATAGGACTTTTTAAAGATTGTTTGAATGATTGATTAAGCGTGGACGTTAAAACCATGTTTGCAAACTACTCCATAGGCAAGCTCCTCAATATGCGTGGATTTTTAAAGAAAAGTTTTTGCAAGCTCCTCAGTTGGCGTGGATTTTTAAAGTAAAATTTTCGCAAGCTCCTCAGTATTCGTGGATTTTTAAAGAAAAAAATTTCAAGCTCCTCATTTTTAAACAATAAAAAAAATTATTCTTTACAAATCTTCGTCTATGTGGAGATCTTGGAAAAATATTGTTTAAAATCCAAAAAATGTTCTTTAAAATCCAAAAAATATTCTTTAAAATTCTGAAAAACTATTCCTTACGAAATCTACGCCTTTGTATGTAGGGACCTTGGAAAAAATATTCTTTAAAATCCAAAAAAATATTCTTTAAAATTCAAAAAAATATTCTTTACAAATTCACGCCTAAGTGGGGACCTTTGAAAAACTATTCTTAAAAAATCCAAAAAATATTCCTTAAAAATCCTCGCCTATGTATGTATGTGGACCTTGGAAAAAATATCCTTTAAAAATCCAAAAAAGATTTCTTTATAAATCCACGCGTATGTAAAAATATTCTTTAAAAAATCCAAAAGAAAAAATATTCTTAAAAAATATTTAAAAAAAAATTCTTTAAGAAATCCAAAAAAATATTCTTTGAAAATCTAAAAATAATATTCTTTAATAGATCCACGTTTTTACGTGGACATTGGAAAAAATATTTAAAAAAATCCAAAAATAGTTTTCTTCCAAAAAAAAAAAACAAATATTCTTTAAAAATCTACCTTGAAGAAATATTCTTTAAAAATCGAAAAAATATTCTTTAAAAATCGAAAAAATATTCTTTAAAAAATCCAAAAAAATATTCTTTAAAAATCCAAAACAATATTCTTTAAAAAATTCAAAAAAAATATGTTCTTTAACAAATCCAAAAAATATTCTTTAAAAAATTCAAAAAAATAAAAAAAAATATGTTCTTTAACAAATCGAAAAAATATTCTTTAAAAAATCCAAAAAAAAAATCTTTAGCAAATCCAAAAAATATACTTAAAAAAAATCCAAAAAATATTCTTTAAAAAATCCAAAAAAAAAAAATATTCTTTAAAAATCAATTGAGGTGGGGAACTTGAAAAAAATATTCTTTAAAAATCCACGTCTATGTGGGAGCCTTGAAAAAAATATTCTATTAAAATCCAAAAAATATTGTTTAAAAAACAAAAAAAAATCTTTAGCAAATCCAAAAAATATTCTTAAAAAAATCCAAAACGTTGTTCTTTAAAATCCACGTTATGTAGGGACCAAAAAAATATTCTTTAAAGATACAAAAAAAAATCACGTCTATGCGGGGACCAAAAAATATTCTTTAAAAATTTACGTCTATGTGGGGACCCAAAAAATATTCTTTAAAAAATCCACGCATTTGTTGGACCTTGGAAAAAAATATTCTGTAAAAATCCAAAAGGATCTTGAAAAAATTATCTTTAAAAAATCCACGACTTTGTTGGACCTTGGAAAACATTCTTTAAAAATCCAAAGCAATTATCGGGATCTTGAAAAAATATTCTTTAAAAATCCACGTCTATGTGGGAGCTTTTAAAAAATATTCTATTAAAAATCCAAAAAATATTCTTCAAAAAATCCAAAAAAAAAAAATACTCTTTAAAATCCACGTTATGTGGGGACCAAAAAATATTCTTTAATGATAAAAAAAATATTCTTTAAAAAATCCACGTTATGTGTGGACCAAAAAATATTCTTTAAAGATACAAAAAAATATTTTTTAAAAAATCCACGCTATGTGGGGACCAAAAAATATTCTTTAAAAATATCCAGGCCTTTGTTGGATCTTGGAAAAAAATTCTTTAAAAAATCCAAAACGTTTGAAAAATATTCTTTAAAAATCCAAGGCCATTCTCGGGATCTTGAAACAATATTCTTTAAGAATCCACGGGAGCCTTCAAAAATATTCTATTAAAAATCTAAAAAAATATTCTTTAAAAAATCCAAAAAAGTCTTTAGCAAATCCAACAATCCAAAAAAATATTCTTTAAAATCCACGATATGTGGGGACCAAAAAAATATTCTTTAAAGATACAAAAAATATTCTTTAAAAAATCCAAGTCTTGGAAAAATATTCTTTAAAAATCCAAAGCCATTCTCGGGATCTTGAAAAAATGTTCTTTAAAAATCCACGACTACGTGGGAGCCTTTAAAAAATATTTTATTAAAAATCCAAAAAATATTCTTCAAAAAATCCAAAAAAAAAAAAACTTAAAACATCCAAAAACTTATTCTTTAAAATCCACGTTATGTGGGAACCAAAATATATTCTTTAATGATACAAAAAAATATTCTTTATAAAATCCATGTCTATGTGGGGACCAAAAAATACTCTTTAAAAATATCCACGCCCTTGTTGGATCTTGGAAAAAAATAAAGAATATTTTTGTTGTTGTTCTTCAAAATCCACGTTTTGTGGGGACCAAAAAAATATTTCTTTAAAAAATTGACGCCTTTGTTGGATTTTGGACAAAATATTCTTTAAAAATCCAAAACGATCGTGAAAAAATATTCTTAAAAAAATCCCCGGCTTTGTTAGACCTTTGAAAAATATTCTTTAAAAATCCAAAGCCATTCTCGGTATCTTGAAAAAATATTATTTAAAAAATCCACGCTTTTGTTGGACCTTGGAAAAAATATTCTTTAAAAATCCAAAGCCATTCTCGGTATCTTGAAAAAATATTCTTTAAAAAATCCACGCCTTTGTTGGACCTTGGAAATTTTTTTCTTTAAAAATACAAAAATACAACAAAAATAAATATAAAAAAATACAAAAAATATTCTTTAAAAAAATCCAAGTCTATGTGGGGTCCAAAAAAAATTCTTTAAAGATACAAAAAAATATTTTTTAAAAAATCCACGTCTATGTGGGGACCAAAAAGTACTCTTCAAAAATATCCACGCCCTTGTTGAATCTTAGAAAAATATTCTTTAAAAAATCCATAACGATCTTGAAAAAATATTCTTTAAAAAAATCCACGACTTTGTTGGACCTTGGAAAAATATTCTTTAAAAACCCAAAGCCATTTTCGGGATCTTGAAAAATATTCTTTAAAAAATACACGCCTTTATTGGACCTAGGAAAATTATTCTTTAAAAATCCAAAGCCATTCTCGGGATCTTGAAAAAATATTCTTTAAAAATCCACGCCTTTGTTGGACCTTGGAAAATTTTTTCTTTCAAATTCAAAGCCATACTCGGGATCTTGAAAAAATATTCTTTAAAAATCCAAGCCTTTGTTGAACCTTGGAAAAATATTCTTTAAAATTCCAAAGCCACTCTCGGGATCTTGAAAAAATATTCTTTAAAAAATTCACGCCTTTGTTTGACCTTGGAAAATATTCCTTAAAAATCCAAATCCAAAAATCCACATCTTTGTTGGACCTTGGAAAAAATATTCTTTAAAAAATCCCAGCCTTTGTTGGACCTTAGAAAAAATATTCTTTAAAAATACAAAGCCATTCTCAGGATCTTGAAAAAATATTTTTTTAAAAAGTTCACGCCTTGGAAGAAATATTCTTTAAAAATCCAAAGCAATTCTCGGGATCTTGAAAAAATATTCTTTGAATATATTCATTAAAAAATCCAAAATATGTTCTATAAAAATCAAAAAAGAAAAATTTATTTAAAAATCCAAAAAAAAAATATTCTTTAAAAAAATTCAAAAAATGTTCTTTAAAAATAAAAAAATATTTGTTAAAAATCCACGCTTTTTGAGGGCCTTGGAAAAATATTAATTAAAAATCCACGCTTTTGAGGGCCTTGGAAAAAATATTAATTAAAAATACACGCTTTTTGATGAGGACCTTGGAAAAAAATAATAATTATAATTGTTAATAAATAAGTACATTAAAAATATTCTTAAAAATATCCTTGCTTATCGAGGATATTGAAAGAATATTATTTAAGAACTCTATAATTGTTAATAATCATTAATAAGTGCATTAAAAATATTCATAAAAAATATCCTTGCTTATTATTTAAGAAGTAATTTCCATTGAGTGGATTCTAGTTCCCTTGACATTGTCCTTTATCCCAATAGCACTGGCACAGATATCCATAAGATATGGATATAAAAAACAATAACATATTTGTTTGTTTTAAATTTTGTAAGGACATTTATTTATAAATACCAGCCTCCAAGTCACTTTCTCACTCCTCTCTCTCTCCCTCTCTCTTTCAATTATATTTAAGGTCAAACTCTGTACTGTTTACTCTCTTAATCGCTCTCTCGCTTTAAATTGTTTGCAACTAGTTATGCCTTAATGAAATCTATAAACGAAGTTAACCAATCCGTTATAAGGTCGTTTAAAAACCTTAAACCTTAGCCTTAACCTAAACCTTGAAGAACTATTGACGAAACAACTATGTTTGATGGGGTAGCTGTGTTTTTATTGCCTTCGAGATTTTTTATTCGAAAATATGCATTCATATTGGTGGAAAAATAGGACCAAAATAGCTAGAGAAAGCTTTATTAAACTTCGGAGAAATTTAAAGTGGGAGTTGGTTTTATTTTTGGTTGCATCGGTTTCCATGAAACATGTGGTTCTACTGAAATATAATGACTCCCATATGGGAAAAGAAAATGGTTTTGGAAATTGACCACATATGGTGGGTGGAGGTGTCCTTTAACTTGTGGAAGGAGAATCGGTTTTTTACCATGTCTAGTATTTTTTTATTTTTGTCACAGAATAATTTATGTAGGGCCTACTGTAACGGTTTTTTTAGAATCACTTCCAACCTGTACCATATAATATGGTACATATTTATTTCTAGATCCTAGAGATAGATCCTAAGTGCTGGGATCCACTGTAGCAGGTTTTTCATAGATAACAATCAGTGCCAGCTCCTGCATATGTATTTGATTTCCAAGAATTTTATTATTTGGTTTACCTTATGTTGCATGATGTGGTGAATGGATGGATGCATGGCCAGAAATGATATTATAATTGCATCAATGACTGATGTGGGAAGAGATGTTATCAGGAAAATCGGTTGAGTTTGAACAAAAGTGGGTTTTTGGGGGCTCAAATTTTGTGTGTGGAGGTCAGGGCGATACTTACTCTATTTGATATTTTCGGCGTGTCCATTTAAATCACAGCTCAACTATGGCATGTATGGTAGACAGAGTATTCGAAGTTATACCAAATCAAGGATAAATTTTTGTTTAAAAATAACTTGGTATACACTTAAGGTAGATATTTTTGAAAAGGATAAAAGTGAATTTTCGTTTTCTAAAAAAATCGTTGGCTTCTTAAGATTTTTTATTTAATTTTTTCCATTCAATTTATTTTTTCTTTAATGTGCAACAGTTTTATTAAAGCGAAAATATTCGTGTTGCAATACTTTTTCTCATACAATTTTCTCTTATTTTTGTTGTTGTATTTTTTGCTTGATAATTTCTTTTTTCCTTTCACCTTTTTTGCAACATTGTTTAGGAACTTTTATTTCTATTTCATTTAATTTTAAATTTTTAGCGATTTTTTTATAATTTTTCTTGAAAAAACCGATTGCATTAATAAGTTTTTGGACTTTATTTTCTTTTAATAAAAGTTACGTTTTATTTTCGTTCGCTTTCACTTTTTTCTATATCCGCTTCCTTGGAGTACCGTTTTGCAAGTGTTGTCATTGCATTTCGTCAATGCAAAAGTAATGCTGCCACTATCTGCCTTCGTCTACTATGTTTAAGTTTTTTATGTGTAAACATAAAGAGAAAGCTTAACAGTGCATCCTGGCATCTCTCAACAACTATTTTAACTATTATTTGTTCTCTCTCTCACAAAACGCATTTATGGAATTTCAAGTTCATGTACTGTGTACATTAGCACAGTAACCGCAATACTCTCTTTAACAAAAATACGCACTCACTCACACACACAGGAAGTTAGTTTATCCATGGCCAAGGTCAATTTCAAATTTTCCTACCAAAGATTTTTTCTTGAAAAGCGACCAAAATGGAAAAAATGTCCAACCTCAGTAGGCGTGGATTTTTAAAAGAATATTTTTTATATTTTTTCCATGGTCCTCAGAAGACGTGGATTTTTTAAAATAATATTTTTTATATTTTTTCCATGGTCCTCAGAAGGCGTGGATTTTTTACAAAAATATTTTTAATATTTTGTCCATGGTCCTCAGAAGGCGTGGATTTTTTAAAAGAATATTTTTTATATTTTATCCAAGGTCCTCCCTCAGTAGGCGTGGATTTTTTAAAAGAATATTTTTTATATTTTATCCAAGGTCCTCCCTCAGTAGGCGTGGATTTTTTAAAAGAATATTTTTTATATTTTATCCAAGGTCCTCCCTCAGTAGGCGTGGATTTTTTAAAAGAATATTTTTTATATTTTATCCAAGGTCCTCCCTCAGTAGGCGTGGATTTTTTAAAAGAACATTTTTTATATTTTATCCAAGGTCCTCCCTCAGTAGGCGTGGATTTTTTAAAAGAATATTTTTTATATTTTATCCAAGGTCCTCCCTCAGTAGGCGTGGATTTTTTAAAAGATTATTTTTTATATTTTATCCAAGGTCCTCCCTCAGTAGGTGTGGATTTTTTAAAAGATTGTTTTTTATATTTTATCCAAGGTCCTCCCTCAGTAGGCGTGGATTTTTTAAAAGAATATTTTTTATATTTTATCCAAGGTCCTCCCTCAGTAGGCGTGGATTTTTTAAAAGATTATTTTTTATATTTTATCCAAGGTCCTCCCTCAGTAGGCGTGGATTTTTTAAAAGATTATTTTTTATATTTTATCCAAGGTCCTCCCTCAGTAGGCGTGGATTTTTTAAAAGAATATTTTTTATATTTTATCCAAGGTCCTCCCTCAGTAGGCGTGGATTTTTTAAAAGAATATTTTTTATATTTTATCCAAGGTCCTCCCTCAGTAGGCGTGGATTTTTTAAAAGAATATTTTTTATATTTTATCCAAGGTCCTCCCTCAGTAGGCGTGGATTTTATAAAAGATTATTTTTTATATTTTATCCAAGGTCCTCCCTCAGTAGGCGTGGATTTTATAAAAGATTATTTTTTATATTTTATCCAAGGTCCTCCGTCAGTAGGCGTGGATTTTTTAAAAGATTATTTTTTATATTTTATCCAAGGTCCTCCCTCAGTAGGCGTGGATTTTTTAAAAGAATATTTTTTATATTTTATCCAAGGTCCTCCCTCAGTAGGCGTGGATTTTTTAAAAGAATATTTTTTATATTTTATCCAAGGTCCTCCCTCAGTAGGCGTGGATTTTTTAAAAGAATATTTTTTATATTTTATCCAAGGTCCTCCCTCAGTAGGCGTGGATTTTTTAAAAGAATATTTTTTATATTTTATCCAAGGTCCTCCCTCAGTAGGCGTGGATTTTTTAAAAGAATATTTTTTATATTTTATCCAAGGTCCTCCCTCAGTAGGCGTGGATTTTTTAAAAGAATATTTTTTATATTTTATCCAAGGTCCTCCCTCAGTAGGTGTGGATTTTTTAAAAGAATATTTTTTATATTTTATCCAAGGTCCTCCCTCAGTAGGCGTGGATTTTTTAAAAGAATATTTTTTTATATTTTATCCAAGGTCCTCCCTCAGTAGGCGTGGATTTTTTAAAAGAATATTTTTTATATTTTATCCAAGGTCCTCCCTCAGTAGGCGTGGATTTTTTAAAAGAATATTTTTATATTTTATCCAAGGTCCTCCCTCAGTAGGCGTGGATTTTTTAAAAGAATATTTTTTCTATTTTATCCAAGGTCCTCCCTCAGTAGGCGTGGATTTTTTATAAGAATATTTTTTATATTTTATCCAAGGTCCTCCCTCAGTAGGCGTGGATTTTTTAAAAGAATATTTTTTCTATTTTATCCAAGGTCCTCCCTCAGTAGGCGTGGATTTTTTATAAGAATATTTTTTATATTTTATCCAAGGTCCTCCCTCAGTAGGCGTGGATTTTTTATAAGAATATTTTTTCTATTTTATCCAAGGTCCTCCCTCAGTAGGCGTGGATTTTTTATAAGAATATTTTTTCTATTTTATCCAAGGTCCTCCCTCAGTAGGCGTGGATTTTTTATAAGAATATTTTTTATATTTTATCCAAGGTCCTCCCTCAGTAGGCGTGGATTTTTTCAATAATATTATTTCCAAGGATCTCAGATGTCGATGAAGAATGTTCTGATAAATTCTTTCCAAATTGGCAACTCTGCACATTAACCACAATTCTCTCTTCAAATAAATTTGCACACAGTCTCATACATATCTTTTCTATTCATGGCCAAGGTACCACAAAAACCAGCCAGCCAAAATTACAGTAACAAAAACTGTTACACTATACAGAGCCCTTGGTCCCACACAAGTCCAATGTCAATGATTAACGCAGCATCAACATGTACCAAGGTATTTAGCTATTGTTGGTCTTGGTCGTTTGTATGTATTTTTTTATGTGTCATGTCTGTGCTCAATGATGCACCAATGTTTGTGTAGTACGTGCGTGCTTTATTAAATAAATCATAACATCATAACATAACTGTTACACTCATTCTCTCTTTTATACCAACAGTTACTGGTATGTAACTGTGTTATTTGTTTTTCTGTTACAAACAGTTCCATCAATGCACGCCTTTACTTTATTTACGGAAGTGCCATTGAGTAAATGGAGATGTTAAACCTGTAGAGGGTGTTATGTCTGTGTGTCGTATGAGTAATAGCATGAAATTATAAAGTATTCGTCCACAATGCATGGTTTAATTTTAAGAATATGTTCCAAGGTACTCAAAAGGCTCAAAAGGGTGGATTTTTAAAGAATATGTTTTCCAAGATCCGTAAAAGGCGTGGATTTTTAAACAATATTTTTCCAAGGTCGCACATAGGCGTGGATTTTTAAAGAATATTTTTTCCAAGGTTCCCACATAGGCGTGGATTTTTAAACAATATTTTTCCAAGGTTGCACATTGGCGTGGATTTTTAAGCAATATTTTTCCAAGGTCCACACAAAGGCGTGGATTTTTAAAGAATATTTTTTCCAAGTTTCCCACATAGGCGTGGATTTTTAAACAATATTTTTTCCAAGGTCCCACATAGACGTGGATTTTTAAACAATATTTTTTCCAAGGTCCCACATAGGCGTGGATTTTTAAACAATATTTTTTCCAAGGTCCCCATATAATCGTGGATTTTTAAAGAATATTTTGTCCAAGGCCCCCACATAAGCGTGGATTTTTAAAGAATATTTTGTCCAAGGTCCCACATAGGCGTGGATTATTAAACAATATTTTTTCCAAGGTCCCCATATAACCGTGGATTTTTAAAGAATATTTTGTCCAAGGCCCCCCACATAAGCGTGGATTTTTAAAGAATATTTTGTCCAAGGTCCCCACATAGGCGTGGATTTTTAAAGAATATTTTGTCTAAGGTCTCCACATAGGCGTAGATTTTTAAAGAATATTTTGTCTAAAGTCCGCACATAGGCGTGGAGTTTTAAAGAATATTTTTTTCATGGTCCCACATAGGCGTGGATTTTTAAAGAATATTTTGTCTAAGGTCCCCACATAGGCGTAGATTTTTAAGGAATATTTTGTCTAAGGTCCGCACATAGGCGTGGAGTTTTAAAGAATAATTTTTCCATGGTCCCACTTAGGCGTGGATTTTTAAAGAATATTTTGTCTAAGGTCCCCACATAGGCGTGGATTTTTTAAGAATATTTTTTCCAAAGTCCTCACATAGGCGTGGATTTTTTAAGAATATTTTTTCCAAAGTCCTCACATAGGCGTGGATTTTTTAAGAATATTTCTTCCAAAGTCCTCACATAGGCGTGGATTTTTTTAAAAATATTTTTCCAAAGTCCTCACATTGGCGTGGAGTTTTTAAGAATATTTTTCCAAGGTCCCTACATAGTCGTGGATTTCTTAAGAATATGTTTTCCAAAGTCCTCACATTGGCGTGGATTTTTTAAGAATATTTCTTCCAAAGTCCTCACATAGGCGTGGATTTTTTTAAAAATATTTTTCCAAAGTCCTCACATTGGCGTGGAGTTTTTAAGAATATTTTTCCAAGGTCCTCACCCAGGCGTGGATTTTTGAAGAATATTTTTCCAAAGTCCTCACATAGGCGTGGATTTTTTAAGAATATTTTTCCAAAGTCCTCACATAGGCGTGGATTTTTTAAGAATATTTTTCCAAAGTCCTCACGTAGGCGTGGATTTTTTAAGAATATTTTTTCCAAAGTCCTCACCCAGGCGTGGATTTTTGAAGAATATTTTTCCAAAGTCCTCACATAGGCGTGGTTTTTTTATGAATATTTTTTCCAAAGTCCTCACATAGGCGTGGTTTTTTTATGAATATTTTTTCCAAAGTCCTCACGTAGGCGTGGATTTTTTAAGAATATTTTTTCCAAAGTCCTCACGTAGGCGTGGATTTTTTAAGAATATTTTTTCCAAAGTCCTCACATAGGCGTGGATTTTTTAAGAATATTTTTTCCAAAGTCCTCACATAGGCGTGGATTTTTTAAGAATATTTTTTCCAAAGTCCTCACATAGGCGTGGATTTTTTAAGAATATTTTTTCCAAAGTCCTCACATAGGCGTAGATTTTTTAAGAATATTTTTTCCAAAGTCCTCACATAGGCGTGGATTTTTTAAGAATATTTTTTCCAAAGTCCTCACATAGGCGTGGATTTTTTAAGAATATTTTTTCCAAAGTCCTAACATAGGCGTGGATTTTTTAAGAATATTTTTTCCAAAGTCCTCACATAGGCGTGGATTTTTTAAGAATATTTTTTCCAAAGTCCTCACATAGGCGTGGATTTTTTAAGAATATTTTTTCCAAAGTCCTCACATAGGCGTGGATTTTTTAAGATTATTTTTCCAAGGTCCCACATAGGCGTGGATTTTTAAAGAATATTTTGTATAAGTTCCCCACATAGGGGTAGATTTATAGGAATATTTTTTCCAAGGTCCCACATAGGCGTTGAATTTTAGGAATATTTTTTCCAAAGTCCCCGCATAGTCGTGGATTTTTTAAGAATATTTTTTCCAATGTCCTCGAAAGGCATGAATTTTTTAAGAATATTTTTTCCAAGGTCTTCAAATGGCGTGAATTGTTTTAAGAATATTTTTCCAAGTTCCTCGAAAGGTTTGGATTTTTAAAGATTTTTTTCCAAGATCCCCACATAGACTTGGAGTTTTAAAGATAATTTTTCCCAGGTCCCCACATAGGAGTGAAGTTTTAAAGAATATTTTTTTCCAAGGTACCCACAGAGGCGTGAATTTTTGAGGAATATTTTTTTCAAGGTCCCCACAGAGGCGTGCATTTTTAAATTATATTTGTTCCAAGATCCTCAAAAGGCGTAGATCTTTAGAAATATTTTTTCCAAGGTCCCAATGACCTCGAAAGCCATGCATTTTTTCCAAAGTCCTCGAAATGCGTGAATTTTTTAAGAATAATTTTTTCCAAGATCCCCACATAGACTTGGGGTTTTAAAGAATACTTTTTTCCAAGGTCCCACATAGCCGCGGATTTTTTAAGAATATTTTGTCTATGGCCCCCACATAGGCGTGGATTTTTAAAGAATATTTCGTCTAAGCACCCACATAAGCGTGGATTTTTAGGAATATGTTTTCCAAGGTCCCCACAGGGGCGTGGATTTTTAAAGAATATTTTTCCAAGGTCCCCACAGAGGCGTGATTTTTTTTTAATATTTTCTAAGGTCCTCGAAAGGCGTGGATTTTTAAAGAATTTTTCTTCCAAGATCCCCACCTAGACGTGGAGTTTTAAAGAATATTTTTTCCAAGGTCCCACATATGCGCGGATTTTTTAAGAATATTTTGTCTAAGGTCTCCACACAGGCGTGAATTTTTTAAGAATATTTTTCCAAGGTCCTCGAACTGCGTGGATTTTTAAAGAATATTTTTTCCAAGGTCCCCACATAGGCGTAGATTTTTAAGAATATTTTTTCCAAGGTTTCCATAGGCGTGGAGTTTTAAATAATATATTTTCCAAAGTCCTCAAAAGGCGTGGATTTTTTAAAGAATATTTTTTCCAACGATCCTCAATAGGCGTGGATTTTTTAAAGAATATTTTTTCCAACGATCCTCAATAGGCGTGGATTTTTTTAAAGAATATTTTTTCCAACGATCCTCAATAGGCGTGGATTTTTTAAGAATAATTTTTCCAAAGTCCTCAAAAGCGTGGAGTTTTAAATAATATTTTTTCCTAGGTTCCACATTGGCGTGGAGTTTTAAATAATATTTTTTCCTAGGTTCCACATTGGCGTGGAGTTTTAAATAATATTTTTTCCTAGGTTCCACATTGGCGTGGAGTTTTAAATAATATTTTTTCCTAGGTTCCACATTGGCGTGGAGTTTTAAATAATATTTTTTCCTAGGTTCCACATTGGCGTGGAGTTTTAAATAATATTTTTTCCTAGGTTCCACATTGGCGTGGAGTTTTAAATAATATTTTTCCTAGGTTCCACATTGGCGTGGAGTTTTAAATAATATTTTTTCCTAGGTTCCACATTGGCGTGGATTTTTAATATATTTTTTTTCAATGTTTACTTACCTGTTTCTCCTTCTCTTTCTTCTTATGAAATATATACCCACCATTTTCAAATTGAAAAATTCTTTATTTTTGTTGCTTATGTTTTTATTAAAAAATAATTTTTCTCTTTTTATTCTGTTACAGGAAAAAGATCAATATGGCAATGAGGTACAACGTTTGGCACGTCCACTTCCCGTGGAATATTTGCTTGTCGATGTGCCGGCATCAACGCCGCTACAACCCCAGTTTACTTTCTCAAAATATGACAAGCGACAACCATTCCCCGTTGAAAATCGTTACTTGGATGGCCATTTACAAGACTTTAATGCTTTGAGCTCCTATCTATCGCAATGGGAGGATGAAGACTTTCTTGAGGCCATATCTGATTTCCATTTATTGGTGTATTTGTATAAAATGGATATGTTGCCAATGCGTCAACATATGTTGCCTCTGCTAGAGGCGGTGCGCAACAAGAATCCCAATATGGCGTATGCCTTTAAGAAAGAAGAGGTTTGGAAATTATTAGAATCACTGATACAGGCCAGTTCAAGTGGCAGCGGGTAAGATTAATTTTTACAAAAAAACATTTTAATTAACAAATATTAAGCTTTTACCTTTTTCTCCACACAGTGGCACCACAAGTTATCCTTCCTCATCCTCTTCAAATCGTGCTGGTGCCGGCGGCTCATCATCCAATGCCATGGAAAGTTCAGGTATCGATGGCAACACTTGGACCTGTAATCATTGCACATTTATCAATCGCAGTGAATTATCATCCTGTGAAATTTGCTCTCTGCCCAGATAGATTTTCCAACAAAACAAACCGATTTCGAAATTTCCAAAGTCTGTTGCTACGCTGCTGTCGTCTATCATGAAGTGTTTTCTACAAGAAAATATCATCCTCCACTATAAGAACAGAAGAGAATATTTATGATTTTTTTAAGAAAAAAAAAATTCTAAATTTAATTTCCAAATTTATAAGCATAACTTTCATGGAAATGGCTTTCTTACCAAGAAAAAAATAATAAAATAAAAAAATTAAAAAAATAAACCCAACAACACCGTTGCGCGTTTGATGTTGTAAACATTTTCTTTTTATTATTTCTTTTGTTAATTTAATTTAGAAACGTGAAAAAAGGCAAAATAATAAAATTGTATAATTTTTTTCAATATAAGGAAAAATATGTTAAGAGTTTTTTTTGTGTTGTTGAAGGATATAAAGAGATCGCTTTGAAAGCTGTTAAGAATAAATGAACAGATCCTACACTGGCGGTTCGAACAAAACCTTTCTTTTTCAAATAATAAATAACGTTTAAAACCGGCGGTAAGTCGAACTTTTTTATACCCTCCACTATATAGTACTGCGAGTCAATCAAGTGTTTTTGACTCTAAAAAAAATTGAATAAATTCGTTAAAAACCATTAAGTTAGAGGACAAATAGTGGAATATACTTGTTGGTATTCTAGATATAGACCAAAATCTATAACAACACGATTTTTTTCCTCAAAAAAGTATTTTGCCTTTTACATATTTTTTGAGAAAATGAGGTTTTTCGTTACACGCTTTTGGAGCGTTTCGTGCAGATATTGGATCTTAAACTACCTGCAAAAATACTGTATAAAAATATTCGACTACTTGTCCTCTAACTTGATGTTTTTTAACGAATTTATTCAAATGTTTAAAGAGGCAAAATACATAATTGACTCACTGTATATTGAAAGCAGATTTCAGAATGATGTGACTAAAACTTAAAAACACTGAAAATCGGTCGATGCCGTTATATGGGGTTATACCATAACGTGAACCTACGTCTGTCCACAACATTTGTTGGAGAACATTTTTGATTACTAGGAACCCTAAATGTCAAATAACAGTCAATAAAAACCGAAAATGTAGATAAATACTTCAATATACCTGAAAAGGGGTGGTACCATTATATGGTTGCTGTTTTTCTAACCTCCTTAAAAACAAAATCCAGAATTACAACTAATTCTGTGGGTAAACGGGACTAATACCTTAAAAATTTCTTAATAAGACGCGTTGCGTTAAATCCACGTTTATACGCAGTTTTTAATGAAAATGGTTTCTAACATCTGAAAATATAACTGGGGTTATTCTGAATGAAAACTCCCCGTGAATTTTCTCACTTTCTCCGTTAAGTTGAAACGGCAGAGTCACAAAACCACGGGGAGTTTTTATTCAGAATAACCCCCCAACAATCACAAGATCAATCCCACGGCACCGGATTCTTACGTACCGGATTGACCCGAACCCATTGTGTTTCGGCCAGCGGCTGCCAACCCAGTATTAAACCTATGCTTCTACGTAGGTTTCATGCTGCTACAACAACAACAATCACAAGATACAAACAATTCTGTGGGAAAATGTAAGGGGACTATACCATAACGTTTTACGTTTTTTAACTTCTGGAAACACTATATCTCAAATTACAACAAATTCGGAGGATAATGGGTCTAATAGCGTCGACGTGTCGCCTTATATGGGGGCTATTCCAAAACATGGACCTAGCCCAATTCAATACCAAAAGATGTACGAGCCTCCTATACCTTTGACAAACATTTTATCCATCACTTCGGACGCCAGAGTGATTTCTCCAGACGGATGGACATTACTATATCGACGTAGAATTTCACACTGATCCGAAATATATATTTTTTGGGATCTAAAATGATTATTTTGAGATGTTACAAACGGTATGACAGATTTAAGCTACAGAAGTTAGGCGAAGAGGCCAGCAAATGTGAATCGCAAATCGAATTCGCTTTTGTCATTCAGTGTCCAATCATCAGCATAAGTTCCGTAAGCAGTACAGCACTACTCAAGCGTCGCACGCCGTCACACGTATTAGTCTAGGACTGAAACCGAAGAATCCGTGAAAAAGAACAGTGTTGGTGACTCTCAACTTATTAAGAGAATTCAATACTGTTTTACCATCCACACTGTTTCAGGACATCGAGCGGATTACCCTCCGGCCATGTTTAAAACGTTAGATAGTCAGGAACAATAAGTCGAAGCCTCGTAGAGTAAAATATAGACTTCTCCAAGGAGGTGGTGACATATCTGGAACTGTTTAACCTCTACATATCTTGTACTCGAACAAATAAATCAGGGCAATGGTATGCAACATTTTGCGAGTATTTCAGTCATGTCAAACGTCTCTACAAGTGGTGTTATTAGACACGCCGCACACTGGTTCAGAATCGTTTTTTCGTGGTCAAAACCCTATATCTTTTGAGCGGATAGAGACATTTTCATAATTCTTCTTTTGTTTGACAGATAACTCAATCAGCTTTCCGTTGTGTTGTAAGCAATCAATTTCGGTGTGCAGTTGCAGAAGAATTAAAGGTCAAAGTTAACATTTTGAGTTTTTCCACATTTTGCATCAAAATTAGTGTTTTTGAGTTTTTTATATGTTCCAATCTATTAAAAACGGTCAAACACCAATAAACAAACCATAAATACATAAAAGATTAAAACAAAATATTTTGGAAAAATTAAAAAAAATAGAAAAAATTTGTTTTAAAAGAATTTAAAATTTTTTTTTTCAAAAAGTTTAAAATTTGTTAAAAAATTAAAAAAAATTCTCCTTGGGTTTTCATAAATCTCTATAACTGGTATAAAAACTCATTTATGTCAAAAAAATGTTCATTTGTGTAAAAATGCGGAGAGAATAAGCACACATTTTTACCAATGTAATTTCAATAAATTTAATGGGTCGATTCCGTATTGCGACGAGAGTCATGTCGCGTCGCCAATTGTCTCTGCGACAAAATTTAAAAATTGTACTACGAAAAGCGATAGAAAATAATCGTCGATAACAAGTTATCGGTGATGTAGCGGAGCGTTTTTTGTTTTGATTTGTATAAATCAGAAAAAATATCAGAGCAAGTTGTACACAAAAGTTATAGTTTTCTAAAATGATAAACTCAGTGGAACTATTTTTTGATGACAATGAAGAAAATATAGTAAACGTAGCATCTATCAGGCGACACTTAAGAGATAAATCGAATCCTTTCCAATTGCCATCAGTTATTGTGAATATGTTTGGGTTTCAACATTCATCAAAATAATTGTTAGTTTTTTAGGTTTACAGCCTATTTTCGTCTTCCAAAAGACGCTGTTATTTATATAGTAGAGGCATTAAAAATGACTTTAAAAACCCACAGATCAACAGCAATACAGCCTTAAAGTGTGTGCTGCTTTAAGATTTTTTGCAGAAGGAAGCTTTCAAAAATCCCATCACAATGACTTTAACCTCGGGATGACTCAGCCCGCATTGTCAAAGGTATTAAGTGAAATTCTGGAATTAATAGAGGAAAAACTGTGTGAAATTTGGATTGTTTCCAAATTAACAGAAGAGGAAAGCGTCAAAATAAAAACTATTTTTATTCAAAAGCATATTTCCCGGGCGTTGTCGGATGCATTGACGAAACACACGTACATTTAATGGGACCAAAGGAAGATGTTCGCCATTTATATCTAAATAGAAATTTTTTTGAGACATGTTTTTCTTTAGTTTGGATTTAAAATGGGTCCATACTCTGTGCCATTCATCTGGTGTACGCACACAAGTACAGTATTTCTCGCATATATGCACCCCGCATATAAGCATTCCCCGCTTAATAGCACTGAAACTTGTGCAAACATTATTTCGATATATGCACCCCGCTTATATGAATTCCCCGTTTATAAGCGCATCAAATTTCGTCATAACTCTTTCAATTTGGCTTAATAAAATTCGTTTATATGCACAGCCTCAAAGTAATTTGGAAGAATCAAATATGTTCATCTGGAGCTGGTATTTCAGACAAAGGGCTTTTACAGAAATCTGAACAAATTACAAAAAAATAAGCAAGCGGTGGCAAACAACTATTGACGAATTTAGAAAATCGATAAATCTTCTGGTAGTTCTTTATTTAATTTATCGTACTTGGTTGAATAGTAACAACTGATTTTATTGTTTATTGTCAAGTTTTTGTTTATACATATAACCCTGCGTTTACAAATGACAGGACAGTTGAGTACATGTATTGATTGTCAAAAACCCAAAACTTGCCTGTGTGACGTAGACGTCCAGGCAACTGCAAAAACAGTTGTAAAATTATGAATGAATATCATCGATTTCTTTTCGTTTTCCATTTACATATTTTGTTTTTGTACATATTCTTTTGTTTTCAGCACATTTGAATTATCATCTCACTTCTTTTTCGCAAAAAAGTAAAAAATTTGTTAACCCGACTGTCTTTGAAAAAATGATGGACAGCTGGGAGACAAACGACAAATATATGTATGTGTTAGTAAATCAGAGTTGTATTTGAAGACAAACTGTCTGGTGTAAACGCCTAGTAAATGTTTGACTTGCCGTACAAAATTTGTGAAATAACAACTAAAAAGAATATTGAAGGGAAACCTGTAAAGATAGCATATATCGATGAAAAATTTGAAGATTTCGTGCAAACTGATAACAAGATTAATCCTCTGAAAACGAATATGAAGAAACCAATCAGCATGAAAACTCGTGCAAAAGTCCATATTATAGTACATACATAGGATTACCCCCTGTTTTTGTAACAAATTTTATTGTTCTCACACGAATTGTCAAATTTTGTAGATCGATTTAATCGCATTAGGGCAAATGTGTAACGCTGATTTTTGAATGAGGAATTCTTAACTATATGTAGAACGTGTCTACGAAGAATTAGGTCTGTATGTCATCTAGGGGCTGAGCTGTGGATGCCCAAATTATTACGAATATAGACGAACGAACAAAAAATAGTTACAAAAACAGGGGGTTAATATCAATAAAAGGGAAGTGAATAATTAATTATAATAATTGTTCCACAAACATCCCAGGCGGGACAGGGGAAACTTCTCTCATATCTATTGAGCCACCGTTAAAAAGTGTTTGATGTTGACTGGCCGGGGAATTGAACCCACGACCTTCAGCGTGTGCGCATACAGCGGGTGTGCATACCATTGCACCACGGAGAATAATTGCTTTGTTATATATGGATCAGAAAACTCTTTGGCGTACCTTTTTAAAAATCCTAGGACTCCATAGGCTTTATTTACCATAGGGCTAGTAAAATGAACGCTCAGTCAAATATAAAAATTTTTAAAGAATAAAAAGAATGAATGAATACATATCGTTCATTTACACTTCTACTTTTATACGACTTCCACTTTATCCCAGTCAGCATTTTTTGAAAATTTTAATCAAATTCGAGTCTTTTTTGATCCGACTGCACGATTAAAAAGCTAGAATATGAGCTCATTTTCTGATCATAAATGACTCCTTTGTCGGTAGGAAAACATAACCTCAGGCGACTCTTCTAAACAAATCACAAATGAGTCTTTTTCGAGTCGTATTTCAATCATTTATTGGTGTTTTGTTGATTAATTTCGGACCCTTTTTCGAGTCTTTTTAGAGTCATGTTTATAATCATTTATAAGTCTTCAAGGTCTACGTACATAAGCTGCCTTGCCTGGTTGCCTTGCTTGCTTCTGATAAAAGAATAAAAAAGAAAAGGGCAACCCAGTTCGAAATTTGCTCGGCCTTCTTTATTCTTTTATTTTTATTATGTCAAAAATGAAGCAGGAAAGCAAGGCAACCAGGCGAGGCAGCTTATGTACGCAGGCCTTTAGGGAGTCATTTATGAGTCTTTTTGTTAGACGAAATAAATTAAAAAAAATTTTCTTTTTATTCTTCTTTGTTTCTTTCCTTCGTTTTATAGTCTTTTCTGCTTTGTTATGTCTTTTACCCAGCAAAAAGTTTGCATCCACGGAAGCAGTTAAATCACTGGTGCAAGTGTTACGAAGTGCTTCTTTTTCTATGAATTCCTCAGTGAATTTTACAAGGGAGCGCGCAGAAAGGAAGCACTCCATTTTGCTTCCGCAGCACTCAGTTCGGAAGCACTCCATTTTGCTTCCGCAGCACGCAGCTAGGAAGCACTCCATTTTTACAATTTTTACCACTTTTACGAGTTTTGCGTTCCCGTACACAAAATTTGTATGAAAATCGTTTACGACTTTTACCACTTTGTAAAGTACGGGAACAGGCCATTAATAAGACATTTTAATTTTATTCTTATAGGCCGTTTATATATAACAAGGTTAACCCAGTGGGTCTGGGTTTCAAATGTCATTTCCATTGTATATACTTCAAACAAATCCTCATAAAGAAGGTTAACCCTGCAAAAAACTATAATATAAACGCCGTATTACTTTAATTTTATTTGTTGAATGAAAATTGAATTTTTTATCGTTTATACATAAAAGTGCTTGTTGGATGTAATCCAAATGTGAGGAAAAGGATTGCCTTTTTCATTAGTCCACTGGAAGCGCATCCATTCATGTAATGAAATCCTCACTCCAACTTGCACCACTTCCATTTTTTTTGCTGGGTAATTATCCTTTATGTTGCTTGGTGGTTAGTATACTGCTTCTTCATTTCACTTGGCAAAACCTGAACATGTGTTGTGTTTGTCTGTACCTTCAATATTATACGTTACATTTATATCAAAATTTTGTAGAAAGTGTATATGAGAATTTTATTTTTTTATTTATAAATAATTACAACCAAATAAAAATAAAACAAAACAATGAGTTTTTAATCACCTAACTGTTCAAAATATGATCAGAGTATACATAATTATAATCACTTTTCAAACACCTGTATGACCCTTTTTTGATTAAGCATTTTTCAATCTTCCAGATGATCAAAATGTGACAATAAATAACAAAAAATTGTCAGATTTTAAACACCTCAATGATTTATTTGTGATTGCTACACATTTGTTGTTGTATTTTAAATTGAACTCTTTTTAATCATTACAGGGAGTCACTTTCGAGTCCCTTTCTGATCACACAAGCGACTTAATCAATTTTTGATCACCAAAAGGACTCTAAAAAGACTCCTCAATGTGATTTTTGAAAAAACAGTCTTCTAAATGCTATCTGGGATCTTGTGTCAAATTTTCATGTTGAAATCTTTAAAACTAAAAGAGTTAGGGTTCATTTACTAGAAGTTCGGCACAAATCAACAAAAAAGTTTCTTTAAATTTATGATCTTGCACAGAAATTTTGCACAGATATCTGACTAGCTCTTTACGTAGACTATCTCATAGTCTAAGTAATTATTTTATTTTTTGTGTGTCATGTTTTTAAATTAATTACTTTTTCTTTTTTTTCTTGAATAAAAACTATGTTTTGTACTACAAAAATAAATAAATTGCTTATTGCCTGCTTATAAACGGGGAATTTTATATGTGCACCAATTGTTCTTATAAGCGGCATTTGTATATATGCACTCATTGTGCTTATAAGCGGGATTTCGATATAAGAATTCCCCGCTTATATGCACTGTTTTGCTTGCATTTTTGGCAGTGCTTATATCCGGGAAATACTGTATTTAATTTTCGTTTTTATTCGTTTGTAAAAATGCACGGCGACAGTTAATTTGTTGTCGCCGGAAAATGAACTTTATGGCGACAGAATTTGAAGTCGTCGGGCGACTTTTGCCATACGTAATGGAAAAATTTCAACTGGCAACGCGACACGACTCGCGTCGCAATACGGAATCGAACCATAATAAAGTGTTCAACGGACGGAACGGTACGGGTATGAAAGTATATATGGGCTGAAAGAAGACATCAAGAAGGCATAATTCAGTGAAAACGAAACTCTGTTCCATGCTGTTCCCTAAAAGTTCTACTGCACTACGAGTAAATTTGGAATTTCACTAAAATTTAAAACCTGAGGAAAAATAAAATGACTCATTTCGTGTAAACGCTACGGTAATTCATTAAAACGATTCTCAAAAGGCAAAAATCTTACCTACCTAACAAAAAAAATGAATACAGTATCTGTTAAGGTTTTCGAGAAATAGCTATTTCTTCAGAAATTTCCGAAAATTACGTACTTTGCAAAATTGGGGAAAATTTTTGGTCTTTAGGAGCACGCCACGCCCACACCTTCCAAAATTTTGACCTAATATTTTGTTTCAATGTATTTACTATCGAATTCCATATATAAATTGACAATCGGTGACAACAAAAAATTGGGGTTTTGGCCAGGAAAATCGATTCCTGAACCACTGTGCGCCGTTCAGACTTGGAGGGGCCTTCTATCTATAGAATACCTCTTGGAAAGGTCGTCTATCTATGAAGGACCTCTTTGAGGGGTCTTCTATCCGTAGAAGACCACTTAGAGGGGTGTTCTTTCTACATATGATTTCTTGGAGGTGTATTCTTTCTACAGAAGACCTCTTGGAAAGGTTTTTATCTACGGGAGACCTCTGGTAGGGTTTTCTTTCTATAAAGAGGCGTATTGTCTGTATAGGAAGCCTGTTGGAGGGGTCTTCTAGATATAAAAGATCACTTGGGGAGGTCTTCTATCTGTGGTCCATTATCTGTAAAAGGCCTCTTGAAAGGGGTTTCTATCTATAGAAAACCCTTTGATGTGCCTCCAATCTATAGAAGACATCTTGGAATGGATTTATCTCTATATAATACCTCTTAAAGGGGTCTCCTATCTATAGAATACATCTTGCAGGAGACTTCTGCTATCCATAGAAGAGCTCCTGGAGAGGTCTCATATCTATAGAAGACCCCGTGAAGTGGTCTTTCATCGATCTATATATAGAAGACATCTTGGAAGGGATTTATCCCTATATAATACCACTTAAAGGGGTCTTCTATCTATAGAATACCTCTTGCAGGGATATTCTTTCAGAAGACCTTGTAGAGATTTTTTATCTATGGTAGACCTCCTCAGAAGATCTACAGAATACATCTTGGAACAGTATGGCTGAATTCGGAAACGTCAGTTGCTTTGAATTCGTGCATGAAACAAGGGGTTCTTAGGTCGAGTTCCATACTAGAGTAATATTATGCATGGTATAAGTAAAGAGGTAGATTTAAATGAAAAAAATTTATAGAACCCTTGTTTTTTTTGAATTCCTAAAACTTCAAAATAAAAGCAACAGGTGGGTTTGTTTACAATGCATTTTTTGAGCATTTTATAAAAAACGCGAAAAATGAATGAAGAGTTAAGTTTTCTCCACATAGTCGAGTTGTGAATATGATAAACTGATTGTTTCAATGCAAATCTCAGCAATTTCTTCCATACAAATGGTCTAAAAACAATTTTAAAAATAATTGAATTCGATTGTTTTTAAAATTGTTTGACATATTATTCAAACACCACACACACATACACAGTTTGTTTATATTGTTTTGAAGTTTTAGGCATACTCGAATGAAAAAAATTTAAATTGACATAAAGCTTTGGCTAACCTTTCTTATTAAACCATGATATTATGAAATTGCAGTAATGGGTAAATCGATCTAAAACCCCTAGTTTAATGCACGAGTACAAAGCAAATGATGTTTCGGAAGTCAGTCTATTCTTCTACTACAGAAGACCTCTTGGAGTGGTCTCTTATCTATGTAAAGCCCTCTTGGAGGTTATTTCTATTTTCAGTAAAAATTTCAAAATTATCCTCGAACGGGTGCAAGTTGATCTTCGATTTTTGAACCTTTCTCGTTCTCATCAGTAATTTTAGTTGGTCACCTTATGATTTTTTTCAACGTTTGGGCCACTAGTTCCGAATGCATGGACTTGGCACTATGTAATGTAAGTTTGGAAGAAATTTTACGATATTCAAAGTTGCGACCAAATCAGGAACTCAATTCGAGAGTCAGCATGGACTTGCCCACAAAGAAAAGTATGTCGTTGTAATCTGGGCCACCAGGACTACAATCAGTGAATATTTCTAAACAATCCTCGAACAGATCTTAAACTGTACTAAAGCAAACATTTTTGAAACTATGTGGGGGAGGTACCCGAAGAGTTGGACCGAAATAATCAATATTCGAACTTGATATAATTTTGGCAGAAATATTGTACAAATACAAAGTTTGGACCAAACAGACAGATGACATGGCATGGCTAAATCGACTCTAAATTATATGTAACGGATTTGTTTTGAACATTTTTGGGGTATAGCGTATCTCTTTAGTTACATACCAGAAGTGGCAAGAGAATATTGAATACAGCCGATCCTTCCTTTATGGCACAGAGCCGTCGTATGCCACTTCATCAAAAGTGGAGTACAACTTTTTATTTTCGGAATGTTGAATCAGGTCTACTTGGAAATTTATTTCGAATAATTTGACATAATTTTTAATTATATATTTTTTTTAATTTATCAAATATAGACGAAATTTTCTGTGTGCTTTTTCTTTTGAGATAAAAAGAATATTATAAAATTTCACGGTAAGTATTTTAGATCGGAGAGTTGGTGGTTTTCAACTCTTAATTTTAAAATAAAATTATTAAAATTGAGAATGAGAGTTATGTTGGACATGAGTCCCAAACATTTTGTAGTTATGTATATCAAGCTATCGGTGGTGATTACCCCGCAGATTTTTCAACAAAAGCCGATGATTATTCAGTTTTCTTTTTTCAGTTTCTTATTATTATTTTCTTTTTAGTGAACAATTACTTCAATATTCTCCAAATCAATAAAAATTGTAAACCGTATAAAATGGCTTTAGCTATGCCCCTAACAAAGTTATCTAATGGACTGGTGAAACCGCGGATGTTTACAAAGGCAATAAGTCGGAATAGATCGAATTTGAGTATGTAATTGAAGTAAATAATTCCAAATATATCAAAATCAGCTATTCAGCCTGACTGAATAGACGTTTTCATACGAAATCTGTTATTCAGTCTGGCTGAATAGACGTTTCCATAGGAAATCTGCTATTCAGCCTAGCTGAATATATGTTTCCATAGGAAACCTGCTATTCAGCCTGGCTGAATATATGTTTCCCTAGGAAACCTGCTATTCAGCCTGGCTGAATAGATGTTTCCACAGGAAATCAGCTATTCAGCCTGGCTGAATAGATGTTTCCATAGGAAATCTGCTATTCAGCCTAGCTGAATATATGTTTCCATAGGAAACCTGCTATTCAGCCTGGCTGAATATATGTTTCCCTAGGAAACCTGCTATTCAGCCTGGCTGAATAGATGTTTCCATAGGAAATCTGCTATTCAGCCTGGCTGAATAGATGTTTCCTTAGGAAATCTGCTATTCAGCCTGGCTGAATAGATGTTTCCATAGGAAATCTGCTATTCAGCCTAGCTGAATAGATATTTCCATAGGAAATCTGCTATTCAGCCTGGCTGAATAGATGTTTCCATAGGAAATCTGCTATTCAGCCTAGCTGAATATATGTTTCCATAGGAAACCTGCTATTCAGCCTGGCTGAATAGATGTTTCCATAGGAAACCTGCTATTCAGCCTGGCTGAATATATGTTTCCATAGGAAACCTGCTATTCAGCCTGGCTGAATATATGTTTCCATAGGAAATCTGCTATTCAGCCTGGCTGAACATATGTTTCCAAAGGAAACCTGCTATTAAGCCTGGCTGAATAGATGTTTCCACAGGAAATCAGCTATTCAGCCTGGCTGAATAGATGTTTCCACAGGAAATCAGCTATTCAGCCTGGCTGAATAGATGTTTCCACAGGAAATCAGCTATTCAGCCTGGCTGAATAGATGTTTCCACAGGAAATCAGCTATTCAGCCTGGCTGAATAGATGTTTCCACAGGAAATCAGCTATTCAGCCTGGCTGAATAGATGTTTCCATAGGAAATCAGCTATTCAGCCTGGCTGAATAGATGTTTCCACAGGAAATCAGCTATTCAGCCTGGCTGAATAGATGTTTCCATAGGAAATCTGCTATTCAGCCTAGCTGAATATATGTTTCCATAGGAAACCTGCTATTCAGCCTGGCTGAATATATGTTTCCCTAGGAAACCTGCTATTCAGCCTGGCTGAATAGATGTTTCCATAGGAAATCTGCTATTCAGCCTGGCTGAATAGATGTTTCCATAGGAAACCTGCTATTCAGCCTGGCTGAATAGATGTTTCCACAGGAAATCAGCTATTCAGCCTGGCTGAATAGATGTTTCCATAGGAAATCTGCTATTCAGCCTAGCTGAATATATGTTTCCATAGGAAACCTGCTATTCAGCCTGGCTGAATATATGTTTCCCTAGGAAACCTGCTATTCAGCCTGGCTGAATATATGTTTCCCTAGGAAACCTGCTATTCAGCCTGGCTGAATAGATGTTTCCATAGGAAATCTGCTATTCAGCCTAGCTGAATAGATATTTCCATAGGAAATCTGCTATTCAGCCTGGCTGAATAGATGTTTCCATAGGAAATCTGCTATTCAGCCTAGCTGAATATATGTTTTCATAGGAAACCTGCTATTCAGCCTGGCTGAATAGATGTTTCCATAGGAAACCTGCTATTCAGCCTGGCTGAATATATGTTTCCATAGGAAACCTGCTATTCAGCCTGGCTGAATATATGTTTCCATAGGAAATCTGCTATTCAGCCTGGCTGAACATATGTTTCCAAAGGAAACCTGCTATTCAGCCTGGCTGAATAGATGTTTCCACAGGAAATCAGCTATTCAGCCTGGCTGAATAGATGTTTCCATAGGAAATCTGCTATTCAGCCTAGCTGAATAGATGTTTCCATAGGAAACCTGCTATTCAGCCTGGCTGAATATATGTTTCCCTAGGAAACCTGCTATTCAGCCTGGCTGAATAGATGTTTCCATAGGAAATCTGCTATTCAGCCTGGCTGAATAGATGTTTCCATAGGAAACCTGCTATTCAGCCTGGCTGAATAGATGTCTATATGTTTCCATAGGAAACCTGCTATTCAGCCTGGCTGAATATATGTTTCCCTAGGAAACCTGCTATTCAGCCTGGCTGAATAGATGTTTCCATAGGAAATCTGCTATTCAGCCTGGCTGAATAGATGTTTCCATAGGAAATCTGCTATTCAGCCTAGCTGAATAGATATTTCCATAGGAAATCTGCTATTCAGCCTGGCTGAATAGATGTTTCCATAGGAAATCTGCTATTCAGCCTAGCTGAATATATGTTTCCATAGGAAACCTGCTATTCAGCCTGGCTGAATAGATGTTTCCATAGGAAACCTGCTATTCAGCCTGGCTGAATAGATGTTTCCATAGGAAACCTGCTATTCAGCCTGGCTGAATAGATGTTTCCATAGGAAACCTGCTATTCAGCCTGGCTGAATAGATGTTTCCATAGGAAACCTGCTATTCAGCCTGGCTGAATAGATGTTTCCATAGGAAACCTGCTATTCAGCCTGGCTGAATATATGTTTCCATAGGAAACCTGCTATTCAGCCTGGCTGAATATATGTTTCCATAGGAAATCTGCTATTCAGCCTGGCTGAATAGATGTTTCCACAGGAAATCAGCTATTCAGCCTGGCTGAATAGATGTTTCCACAGGAAATCAGCTATTCAGCCTGGCTGAATAGATGTTGCCATAGGAAATCAGCTATTCAGCCTGGCTGAATAGATGTTTCCATAGGAAATCTGCTATTCAGCCTGGCTGAATAGATGTTTCCATAGGAAATCTGCTATTCAGCCTGGCTGAATAGATGTTTCCATAGGAAATCTGCTATTCAGCCTGGCTGAATAGATGTTTCCATAGGAAATCTGCTATTCAGCCTGGCTGAATAGATGTTTCCATAGGAAATCTGCTATTCAGCCTGGCTGAATAGATGTTTCCATAGGAAATCTGCTATTCAGCCTGGCTGAATAGATGTTTCCATAGGAAATCTGCTATTCAGCCTGGCTGAATAGATGTTTCCATAGGAAATCTGCTATTCAGCCTGGCTGAATAGATGTTTCCATGAGATATTTGCTTTTCAGCCGTGGCTGATATACTCGTATTGATAAATCTTCCTTATTCTAGCTCCAATGGCAGGTTGGTTAGAAAAACCCCGAAGTTTATTATTTCATCCAAAAAATATTTTGAAACATGCCGAGGTAAGTGATTAAGATTCTTATTAACTAAATAAAGTACATACTTACCACATAAAGTTTACACTAAACTACTATATATGTAAATTAAAATAAAATAAGAGGTATTTTCAAAACCATTACATGAAATGAAAAGTTTTAGGTAAAATAAAAGAAACCACAAAATTTCAAAATTGGAATATCAAATTACAAAATTACTCATACTACTTATGACAGATTTCCTCTACGATATTGATTGTTTTAAAATTAAAAAGAAACAAAATTGTGCTTTACTTTATATACTTAAGAGAAGCGAGTTAGGGGCCAGCATTAACGTACAACCTAGGAAAATAATGAAAAATTAATAGAAAAATCAATAGAAAAAATACTTTTTTCTCAAGATACTGATATCGGTCGTTGAAGCTAAAGGCTAAAACAAAAACTACAACAAATAAATAATTACTTTATTGCATTTTTTATTTCAATAATAATATTAATATTATTTGATATTATTGTTTACTCATTTAATACTTTGTTTTATGTTGTTGTAATACAAGTACGTAATGTTTTTGTGATATTTTCATTATTATTCGATGATTTCTAAACTAGGATATTTGCTATTCAACTTGGCTGAATAGGTATTTCCATATAAAATCTGCTATTCAGCATGGCTGTATAGAGGTTTCCACATGAAATCTATTATTCAGCATGGCTGTATAGCGGTTTGCACAGGAAATCTGCCTAGCTGAATAGTGATTTCTATAGTAATTTTGCTACTCAGCCTGCCTGAAAAGTGATTTCTATAAGCAATTTGCTATTCAGGCTGGCTGAATAGTGATTTCTATAGGAAATTTTTAATTCAGCCTGGCTGAATAGTGATTTCTATAGGAAATTTCTAATTCAGCCTGGCTGAATAGTGATTTCTATAGGAAATCTCTAATTCAGCCTGGCTGAATAGTGATTTCTATAGGAAATCTCTAATTCAGCCTGGCTGAATAGTGATTTCTATAGGAAATCTCTAATTCAGCCTGGCTGAATAGTGATTTCTATAGGAAATCTCTAATTCAGCCTGGCTGAATAGTGATTTCTATAGGAAATCTCTAATTCAGCCTGGCTGAATAGTGATTTCTATAGGAAATCTCTAATTCAGCCTGGCTGAATAGTGATTTCTATAGGAAATCTCTAATTCAGCCTGGCTGAATAGTGATTTCTGTTGGAAATCTCTAATTCAGCCTGGCTGAATAGTGATTTCTATGGGAAATCTCTAATTCAGCCTGGCTGAATAATGATTTCTATAGGAAATCTCTAATTCAGCCTGGCTGAATAGTGATTTCTATAGGAAATCTCTAATTCAGCCTGAATAGTGATTTCTATAGGAAATTTGATATTCAGCTTGGCTGAATAGTGATTTCTATATGAAATTTGCTATTCAGCCTGGCTGAATAATGATTTCTATAGGAAATCGCTAATTCAGCCTGGCTGAATAGTGATTTCTATAGGAAATCTCTAATTCAGCCTGGCTGAATAGTGATTTCTATAGGAAATCTCTAATTCAGCCTGGCTGAATAGTGATTTCTATAGGAAATCTCTAATTCAGCCTGGCTGAATAGTGATTTCTATAGGAAATCTCTAATTCAGCCTGGCTGAATAGTGATTTCTGTAGGAAATCTCTTATTCAGCCTGGCTGAATAGTGATTTCTGTAGGAAATCTCTTATTCAGCCTGGCTGAATAGTAATTTCTATAGGAAATCTCTAATTTAGCCTGGCTGAATAGAGATTTATATAGGAAATCTCTAATTCAGCCTGACTGAATAGTAATTTCTATATGAAATTCGCTATTCAGCCTGGCTGAATAGGGCTTCAATTGTAGAATTGTGTCTTTCTAATGATTTTAATGGAAAACTAAAAATATTATTAAGCCTTTACAGAAAAAACTATGAAATTATTTTGTACTTAAGAAGAAAAAAAGAAAAGCAAATTATTTTAAACTTTTTGTTAGTGTTCTTCTACTATGACAACTTTTACAACTACGTTTACAACATTTTAGTTTTATTATTTAGATTTATGTTCGAAATTTGTTTACTTCTTGATACTACTAACAGAGCAACACAAAACTACAGTACATAGATATATTTTGCAAAATTCTGTTTTTTTGATAATAGGTTTTCACAATATAAATTTGTTGTTGTTTTTAAATTTGAGATAATACTGAATATTGTTTCAAAATGTCCAAATAACTAACATCATAATTGGATAAATATGTATGTAATTAATAGGCAACATTATAAGGTATAACAAGCAAAACGTTGTTGTTGTTTTCTTATTGATTTTGTATAGTTAATGAATTTGTTTCTTTATATTACGCCTACGTATATATGTGTGGGTATGTATGTATTGTGTCGAATATCTTCTTATTCATTAATAGACCACAAAGTTTTTATTCGATAATATTCTTTAAGATTTTTGTTTTTGTATGTATATGTTATAGTGAATATGTATTTGTGTTCATATCCTTATTTTTATTAATTTGTATATCCAAAAATTCTTAATTTATATTTAATTATTTATATTGCTTTATATTTCATTGTGTATAGTTTTTCTTCAAATAGACAACTACCATATATGTATGTATGTATTCTGTCATTATAAATTGCATGTTTTGTTTTTGTAGTAGTAATAGTTTTAGTTATAAATTGTTTGTTATTTAACAATGTTTTCCGGTCAGGGGAATATTGTCATTTTTTCCTCATATTTCAAGTTCGAATATGTGTATGTATTTGTTTGCGTATGTAAGTTGCAGTAAGAGGGTGTTCTCTTAAATGAATGTTGTGTTTTTTCTCATTTGTTTATTTTTTATTTAAAAGGCATTTAAAATTGGTGATATCGTTACGAATTGAATCACTAATTTTCTATTTTGTCGTTATCGTATTATTTTTCCCGTTATATAAAGTATTGTTTAGAAATGTTAACGATAGGTTTAGATTCACGTTTTATTTAAGGATGGGGGGGGGGACATTTTTCTCTAGTGTTAAGATATATTGTAAGTTATATACAAAAACAAATTAAGAAGAAAAACTTTTAAAATACCTCAAAAAACATTAATATTTCAGACTAGACCTTATTCAGCCAGGCTGAATAGGAGATTTCCTAAAGAAATCCTTATTCAACCAGGCTGAATAGCAGATTTCCTAAAGAAATCCTTATTCAGCCAGGCTGAATAGCAGATTTCCTAAAGAAATCCTTATTCAGCCAGGCTGAATAGCAGATTTGCTAAAGAAATCCTTATTCAGCCAGGCTGAATAGCAGATTTCCTAAAGAAATGCTAATTCAGCCAGGCTAAATAGGAGTTTTCCCTAAAACGCCTTATTCAGCCAAGCTGAATAGCAGATCCTTATTCAGCCAAGCTGAATAGCAGACTTCCTAGAGAAATCCTTATTCAGCCAGGCTGAATAGCAGATTTCCTCAAGAAATCCTTATGCAGCCAGGCTGAATAGCAGATTTCCTAAAGAAATCCTTATGCAGGCAGGCTGAATAGCAGATTTCCATAGGAAATCCTTATTCAGCCAGGGTAAATAGTAGAATTCCTAAAAAATCCTTATTCAGCCAGGCTGAATAGCAGATTTCCAAAAGCAATCCTTATTCTGCTAGGCTGAATAGCAGATTTCCAACGGAAATCACAATTCAGCCAGGCTGAATAGCAGATTTCCAACGGAAATCACAATTCAGCCAGGCTGAATAGCAGATTTCCAACGGAAATCACAATTTAGCTAGATTTCCAACGGAAATCACAATTCAGCCAGGCTGAATAGCAGATCCCCTATGGAAATTACAATTCAGCCCGGATGAATATGGAATGAAATCACCATTCAGCCACGCTGAATACCAGATATCCTATGAAAACCACTATTCTGACACGCCGAATAGCAGACTTCCTAAAGAAATCCTTATTCAGCCAGGCTGAATAGCAGATTTCCTATGGAAATCACAATTCAGCCAGACTGAATAGAAGATTTCTTATATGTATCACAATTCAGCCAGGCTGAATAGCTGAATTCCTATGGAATTCACAATTCAGCCAGGCTGAATAGCAAATTTACTATGGAAACCATTATTCAGCCAGGCTGAATAACAGATTTCCTTTGGATATTCACAGGATTTCGTACTCTTAGGTCATGTTTATATTATAGCCTTTTGCAGGGTTATAGCTCATTTAGACTAGCCATAAATCCTCAACCGGATTTAATAAATCCAGTACAAATCTCATTGCATTTAGATATACCTTTGGAGGATTTAAATGACAGTCAGCTGATTTTTGTTCATAGCACAATTATCAAGGTAGATGCGTCAGTCCGTGTGATCGAATTTTGAAAACGTTAATGTGGATTTCTTTGACGTATATACAAAGGAGTTGACATTTACAACCCAGTGGGTTTGTTAAATCCGGTTATATATAAACGTACTATAATACCCCGGTTACACTTAACCGGATTAACCCAGTGGGTTTGGGTTTCAAATGTCAATTCCATATCGCAAACGTCAAATAAATCCTCATGAAGTGGGTTAACCCGGTAAAAACCTCTAATGTACCCGTACTATAAGTCTGATTTACGTCGACACGCATGTGTTTTGGGAATTTACGTAATGTATGGACAGATAGTCATGAAATTTACATTACAGCTTTTTCCGGGTTAACTCCTTTGTGATGATTTATTTGACAGAATTTCCTAAATTCAGTTCAATGATAATGTCCTATTAAATAGTTTATTTTTTCTTCGAAATTACATTATTTAAAACTGAGAGAAATATAAGCCACTAGAAATCGGGAATTGCTTTGGTACTACTTATTAGGAAAAAAAGCTTAAAAAAGCGATAATATTCGAACATTTACAAAAAGGTAAAAGAAAAAAATCTAAACCAAAAATTCTACAATAATTTTTTTACTATCTATTTAGAGTTGTAGAAAATTATATATTTAAAATTATATAAGAAGATATTACAAGTTACACAATTACAAAAATCTTTTAAAATATACATTACATATCAACTAAAATACAACTTTTTTTCGATTTAAATTTTAAAAGATTTACATTTTGTTTTACATCAGCGACCAAGGTGCACAACTAAACTACAGCATTTTAGGTATATATTTTTGTTACGTTTACACAAACAATTTTTTTTACTAAACTTTTAAATTAATGACATTTTTTAACTTACTATATTTTTCTGTTTATTCCACATCTATCTGTTTTTAACAACAATTAAAAAATTTACCATGTTTTTTTATAACGAAAGAAAAAATTCTTCTTCTTTGTTGCTTTATTTACTTTGTAAAATTCTTTTGGTTTAGAACAAAATAATTGTTGGGTTTTTTATTTATAAATATATTTCACTTAATATTTTCAAATTCGAATTGTTTTTTTTTCAGATTTTTAATAAAGTTTCTCTCTCAAAAATTTGTTATAATAATTTTCAGAGAATTTCCTCTTTTTTTCAAAGAGAAATTGAGTTTTCATAGGAAAAAAGCAAAACAATTGAGTATATATTTTTTCTAAATTGATAAATACTTTTTTGTATATATGGTTTATATAAAAGGGTGTATATATATTCTGCTGTATATATAGAGGTTCGTTATATTTTCTTATAAACAATTTTTAAAATCACTTATTTTATTGGAAAATCTCAATAATTTCTTATAAGACAATAATTATTACAAAATGTCATAAAGTATGTTCTTTGTGATTTTAGTTTTATGCTATGTTTACATTTACGAAATCCACTCGATTTCATCTGTCAAATCCATAGGTTAAACGTCAAATGAAATCCAATGGATTTCAGATGAGATTTCATTTGACGTTTGAGCTATGGAATTGACAGATGAAATCGAGTGGATTTCGTAAATGTAAACTTAGCATTAGTATGAATGTGGTACAAATCTAAGAGTACGTTTATAATAGCGTTTATTATAGTGATAATGACGATTTGGCAACCAAATCAAGAAAGAGCCATTCTCATTATAATAATAACGCCAGTATAAACATAGTCTAAGGTGGAAGACTAATGCTTGGTTTACATTTACGAAAACCACTAGATTTTAACTGTCAATTCCATTGATTAAACGTCAAACGAAGGAATTGACAGTTGAAATCGATTGAATTTCGTAATGAAAACAAGCATAAACATATTAGCTGTGTGAGTTTACTCGAGATTTAATAACATTTGGCATTATTTATTAACCCAAAATATTTTATTTATTGAGAACTTGCAAGTAAACAAACTTTGTTTTAATATGCATTAGTCCCCCCACCCAAATGTCCTTCTGCTACAACTAAAAAGTATGTTTTACTAAATGATCATACAAATTAAATAAAAATCTATTAAACTATTTCTAAAATAACTCTTCAAAATTTAATTTTCAATTAATTTCATTTCCTGAACTCCAACTTCAAACTACAATCGTTGCAAGAGTACTTGTACTAAGTTGGGTTTTCAAGTTCTATTTTTTTCTGTTTTAATGTCTCGTTTTGCCTTCTACATTATATAGTTTCAATGTAGTACATATAAGAGTATATAGTTTATAGAGTATATAGAGTAAAAGTTTTACATTAATTATAGGAAATAATAATTTCATTATTTACTTCTTTTTTTGTTTTTGTTATGGAAGACTAGTTCTAAGTTTATTATTTAAAATTTAATACAAATATCTATGGCTACCAAAAAAGTATTGAAAATATATATTTAACTCACCTGGCGAGATTAAGAAACGAAGAGACCAAAAAAAAAACGAATTGGTACATCATTGGTAGTGCAGTAGTGGGATTCTGTAACTCATTTTTGCTGTTATCGATAATTGTCGGTAAAATTAAAATGCTTATAATTTCGATAATTAACGAAATTTTTCGGTAAGTTAACGATGGATAAAAAGTAGTCGGTAGCCTCTACCGATACAAACAGCGATGCCATTTTTTCTTTATGTTTTTAGTCATAATTTTGCGATTTAATTTTACCGATTTTTGTCGGTAACAGCAAAAATGTGTTACAGAATCCCACTACAGATCTGTAATTCCTTAACGACAGAATTAAAGACGATTGTCGGTAGTTAACGATAATTTTCGGTAAGTGCTATTCTGTATACCAATTTTAACGATTTTTGTCGGTAAAATATATCGTTAATTACCGAAAATTATTGTTAACGATCAAAAAAAGTAGTCGTTAAGTCTTAACGACAGTACATTATTGCAATATTTAGCTGATTTTTTTATGAAAGGCATATTTGAACATACTGTGACTGTCACTGAAAATGATGCAACCTGAAATAAAAAATGTAAACTTTTTCTATAAGATGACAAAAATATTCAGTTTGCAGGACCGTTACACTATACATTTACGAAATCTAATCGATTTCAACTGTCAATTTCATTGCTCAAACGTCAAATGAAATCAACTCGATTTCAGATGAGTTTTCATTTGACGTATACGCAAAGGAAATGACAGTTGAAATCGAGTGGATTTCGTAATTGTAAACATAGTATTATACTAAAAATTGACATTTTTAAATTGAGCATTGAAAATGATGCACCACAATAATCGATTAATAATTTCCAAATTTTTCGCTTTTTATTCCATTTTAGGAATCAGAATGGTGGAATAATTGGTCCCCATCGTTTTCAGTAGTTTTGTCGTTGATTTCGATAGAAAAAATGATGTGCAAAAACTGTTGTTCTATACCCTGATTTTTACCTCTATCAGTAGTGCGATTCTCTAACTCATTTTTTGAGTTAACGACAGTTGTCGGTAAAATTAAAATGCTTATAATTTCGGTAATTACCGATGTTTTTCGGTAAGTTAGCGACGAATAAAAAGTAGTCGTAAAGTTCTACCGATAGCAAGAGTGTTGTCAACTTTTATTTGAACTTTTCTCTCATAATTTTGCGTTTTAATTTTACCGATTTTTGTCGGTAACTCAAAAAATGTGTTAGAGAATCGCACTACTGGTCAACGACGTTAAAGACTAGTATAATAAAGGGCAAGTCTGGCTAATGCAGGACTTTCCATATATCATTAGATTGTTTGTACGTACTCTTAACATAACACTTAATAATTTCTCATAGTAATTTTTTGGAAAATACTCGTAACTTCAAAAACTAGAAATTTGTAGCCAAATTGCCTACAAAGGGACATTAATGTAGCCAAATTGCCTACAAAGGGACATTAATGACCGAAAATCGGGAGTTACGGTTATATGCGAACTATACCAAAACATGAACCTATATTGTCAATTTTTGTGGAGAGGTGTTGTGACCGCTAGAAACCTCAAACGCCAGATAGTTTGGTTCAGTTAAACATTATAGCTAAAATTATCAAAATTCCGAAAATCGAGAGGTATCGTGGGTCTACTACATTTATATTTTTATATCACACACACGTGAGATGTGTGCAATAAAAAGTGATAGCTCATTTAGACTAGCCATAAATCCTCAACTGGATTTAATAAATCCAGTACAAATCTCATTGCATTTAGATCATGGTGGAATAAGAAGGTGTTACATCAAATCATACCAAACGTCAAATTTGGTCACAATAATGTATTATTGTGAATTGCTTGTTTACATTTTGTATGTGTTATTATTCACAATAATGCATTTTGACAACAAGTGTGATAACCAGCTGGTTTTGCCGCTGTACCTATTTATTGTGCCATGATTTAGATCAATGATGCACAAAATAATATGCGTGACTGTAGTATTTGTGCCATGAATCGACGCTAGAGTACTGCTTTGTTCATAGCTGATTTAGATATACCTTTGGAGGATTTTTGTTCATAACGCAATTACCAAGGTAGATGCATCAGCCCATGGTTTAATAAGAAAGGTTAGCCAAAGCTTTATGTCAATTTAAATTTTTTTCATTCGAGTATGCCTAAAACTTCAAAACAATATAAACAAACTGTGTATGTGTGTGTGGTGTTTGAATAATATGTCAAACAATTTTAAAAACAATCGAATTCAATTATTTTTAAAATTGTTTTTAGACCATTTGTATGGAAGAAATTGCTGAGATTTGCATTGAAACAATCAGTTTATCATATTCACAACTCGACTATGTGGAGAAAACTTAACTCTTCATTCATTTTTCGCGTTTTTTATAAAATGCTCAAAAAATGCATTGTAAACAAACCCACCTGTTGCTTTTATTTTGAAGTTTTAGGAATTCAAAAAAAACAAGGGTTCTATAAATTTTTTTCATTTAAATCTACCTCTTTACTTATACCATGCATCAGCCCATTTGATCGAATTTGAAACGTCCAAAAGAAGTTGTTGTAAATTAAATTCGTCTCAAAAAACATACGGAAAATTATAAGTTTATTGTTCAAAATATTGAAAATATTAACACATTATGCTACTAATGCTAACTAATGAATTATTAGCTTTGTTCCTTTACTTTTTTAATGGTAAGAGTGGTAAAAGAGAAAAGTGTCAAAATTGCTCTCTCATGAACATTTTTACCAGAAAAGTAAAGGAACGGAAAAATGGTAGATCTGGCAGCAATGTCAAAAGGAAACATAAAAAATAAATTTTCGTCTTTTATTTCACAGTTTTTATACCCTCAGCCTTTAGGCTAAAGAGGGTATTTACACTTTGATACGGCCAAAAATGTGCCTCATTGAAATAATGGTTTTAGACCCCAAGTATGTTTGTAAGATATCCGTTTCAGACAATTTTGAGTCGATCTAGCAATGTCCGTCCGTCTGTCTGTCTGTCTGGCTGGCTGGTGCGCACGATAACTCTCGAACGGATCAATTGATTCGGTTCAAATTTTGGGTATCGAAATATTTTGTCCAGATTTGATTTAAGTTCGAAGATGGGCCATATCGGTCCACTCCTTCAGGTACCTCCCCCACAAAAGTTCAAAAATGTTCGGAAAAATTGTCCGCACGATAACTCTTGAAGGGAGTAACCGAATTAGTCCATACTTTGCACATCGTGACATTTCTACCAGACATAGATGAGGTTCCAATATGGACCCTATTGGTTCACTCTTTCGGGTACCTCCCACACAAAATTTTGCTTAAGTGCAGTTTAAGGCCTGCTCTCGAATCGCTTTTATTTTTGTTGCAGCCACTTGTATTCACTACCCCCATTACGACGATATTATTTTTCTCGGGAGCAAGTCCATATATCCTCAGAAATCAGCACGAAAACTGCAAACAACCCATATAATACCATGTGTCGTAGTTGGAGTGCACGATAACTTTCAATATTTTGTCCAAACTTAGTTTAAATTCGAAGATAGACCATATCGGTCCACTCCTTCCGGTACCTCCCCCACAAAGGTTCAAAATTTTTCGCCAAGATTGTGGGCATGATAACTCTAGGAGGGAATAACCGAATTAAGCCAAACTTTGCTATTGGTAATATTACTTTCAGGCATAGATCGAGTTCTAATATGGACTATATCGGTCCACTCATTTGAGTGCCTCCCACACAAAATTTGGAAAAAGTATAGTTTAACAACTCCTCTCTGATCTTATTAATTTGTGACGCAGCAGGTTGCACTTGCGGCCCCTGTTACGACGTTGTAATTTTTTTTCGTGGGAAAGTCCATACTTCCTGAGATAATGATACAAAAAGGTCCAGAAAATACTACCGGCACCACCTAAACTGGCTAATGTGTAAAATAACCCTTTAAGAGAGAAATCGATTTAGCTCAAACTTTGTAAATTGAAAAGTATAATTGTAATATATTTAAATTCAGAAAATTAAGTACAACATATTTAATTATATAGTCTGTAAGGAAAATATCCATAGACTAATAAAGAAAAAAATATTTCCTACAGATTTGTATTAGGTCCGAATATATACTACATCGGATCACTCCGATGGGTACACCCTACCCAAAGTTTGGAAAAAATTCAATCGTCTTGGATGATTCTGAATTTTGTTGCAACATATAGTTTTTTGCGGCCCTTTCCATCCTGGAAAATTTTTCCAACAGCTAAAAAACCTACAGAAGTATTGTGTTAACTTTGTTTCTTCGGGTACGTGGCTGAGGGTATATCTCTGTCGGCTCAGCTGACTGATACTTTCTTACTTGTTAATTTAGATTTGTCAGCGTTTGACTTTTTCTACTGTTTTTCGTCCATTTTCTTCTTCATTGTGAAATAATCGTCAAACAAAAGTCGAAAAATCAGTTCTGCCATTTTTTACATGCAGAAATTTTGCTGGTAGCCTGTGGTAGAAGAGAAAGCCATTTCGCTCTCTCTCCTCTCTCACTCTCTTAAAAATTGCTTCCAGTTTTGCCACTTTTCGGGATTAAGGAACGCTTTGCATGTTAAAAATGGTAACAAATGGTAAAAATGGTAACCTCAGGTAAGTAAAGGAACACAGCTATTGTGTCGTTTAGACATCGTAAATATTAGTCTTGTTTGATTAAAATCAACTTAATTAATCAAATTAATTTTTTCGCCTTGTTTACAAATTTTGACATTTTAAATTATTTTTATTTAATTGAATTAATTGAGCTATCATGACCTAAGGAGTTTGTATTGAAAAAGTGATATCTAGTCCACACACATACGCTAGATATCACTTGTTCAATAAGTGATATCTAGTCCACACACATACGCTAGATATCACTTTTTCAATACAAACTCCTTAGGTCATGATAGCTCAATTAATTCAATTAAATAAAAAATCTCACAAATAAATGACCTTCGTCCTAATAAGATAACAATTAAATAAATTAAATTATTTTTTGTTGTAGCAATTCACCGATGCATCTACCTTTTTTCTTGTGCCAGTTTGCGACTTTTTGTATTCTCTAGCAACATGTTGCAAAAAACAGAGTTGTATACGACGATTTATTAAAACAAATCAAAGACATAAAGTAATAAAGACCAGACAAAATGCATGCAACAAAAAAATGTTTACGAAATTATGTATAGAAACATTACCCTTAACATGTTGCAGTTAATTCAAAATCGCAACCAAGGAGGAACATTTCATGTAATGGTATCAGAAACGAAATTTATGAATTCAAGGATCTATTCAAAAATAATTCCATGTCAATTGGATCGGTAAATCGGTTAAATACGTAAAAATGTATAAAAGATAAAAATGTTATTTCACTATATCGTAACATAACATCATGTTAAATTCAAAAGCAATTCACTTAAGAATGATACCAAAAAAATGTCTTATCTTGTTGTATTTATGTCTTTGAACAAATCCACTCAATACGAGGATTTATTATGTGTGTTCGTTTACTCAAAATTTGTACGAATTGTTACTGGATGTTGTTCGTTTAATCCGGTGATGCTCAAAAGCAGAGCTGAGCAAAATCGAGAGAGAGGCAAATTTATGGGAGAATTAATATTTAATTTTTCTTGATGTTTCATTACTTATTTCAACATTTTTTAACAGTTAATGTTGTCTAAAATCGTCCACAATGCAAATTATTAAAAAATATAAATAAAAAATTGCATAAACTTTTAATTGTTTATGGTTCACAAAAAACTAAGAGTACGTTTTCACAATTTGCCTGTGCTAACACACAGGCTTGCTCACCCCTACTCAAAAGATTTTGTGCATTAGTCTCTCTGAGTGAACGATTCCTTTGCTAAACCACGGCAGATGAGGAAAAGGGAGAACATATGTTGTTGTTGTAGCCACGTTAACGTATATGGGTGATCTTGGCTGGTTTAATCTACATCCCAGCAAAAAGTTTGCATCCGCGGATGCAGTTGAATCACTACAAGTGTACAGTACATTTGCCGTTGGAGTACATCCTATGAATTCACTTATGAATTTTACAAGAGAGCGCGCAGCTAGGATGCACTCTATTTTGCTTCCACAGCACACAGCTAGGATGCACTCCATATTCGATCTAAATCCCAGCTTTTTATGTAGTGTTTTGGATTGAATTTAAAGGCACTATTCGGATTGAATTTTTAGTCAGTCTTAAGATGCAATAAAAATTCAAGCCATTGCGAAAATCCCAAAATAAATTAAATGCATTTTTTATTTGTGTAAAACAAGACCACAAAAAACTTTATTATATAAAAACAAATTAAAAAAGTTTCCATTAAATTCAATCACATTTGCGCTTACTTCCTCCGTTCTCGATTTATTTATTTATTCATTTATTGCGATTAAAGCTTTTAAGCCAATAAACATCGCAATGCGCATAACTACTACAAAATCATATTCTGCATAACAAAAAATCTTAAAACTATTATTAAGTAATTAACAATTTTTAAGCAAAAACAAAATATAGTATAGGCTCCCCAGTCATAAATAAATAAATACGTATACAAATTACATCTATTGCTGATGGTTCCAAAAATGATCAAATCAATGCCAGAGCAAACAGAATCTACTCAGCAACATCAGCCGACGCTGCTAAAAAAACATCATTAACATACATATATGTATGTCTGTCGAACCTACTATGGTTCAGTTGTTCTGAGAGCAAAGCTTTCAAACTTGTTACGAAATACTCTTCGGGAAAAAGAAAATTGACGTAGCTCAGTGGGAAGTTCGTTCCACAAACGCGCAGAGCGAACAATAAATGATCTTTCGTAAACGGATGACGAAAAACGCGGGTAACGTAATTGTGTATTCCTAGTAGATCTGAAAAAACACAGTCTTTCTCGTAGAACACCAGGTAGGTCGAAAGCACAGATTTGTAAAGAAATGATATAACACGTTCTTTAACATATATTTTAAAGGGAACTCCAAGAAAGTTACTGGCATGAGCAGAAACATGTTGAGATCTACGCAAATTGTAGACAAATCTAATTATCATATTGATTTAATCCTACTGCATCTGATTTTCTTTCATCATCCTAAAGTTTTTTTTATGTCTCTTTCCCATCACTAGTTCAGGTTTCGACATGGACTCCAACTCCACTCCATTAAAAATGTCCGTCTTGTGAATTACCTCAAAAATTTTCGCAGCTTAAGTTGTTATTTCTTTATTTTATAACAAATTCTTCGAAATGTATACACTATTGCTTATCTCTTGAAGAAATGTGTAGGGATCAACCAACTGTTTTTTTCTGTAGGGATCTCTACAGCAACTGCTTATAAAATGTATTGGACTACATCCGAAGATGTTATGAAATCATAACTCCAATTGCACAACTTTCAAAATTTTTTTGCTGGGATTATAATGCGAAAGACCTTATAGAATTTAGATATGACTTCATTAGCCGGATTTAGCTCATTATCAGGTTTTATTTGCTAAATCCAGCCAAAATCTACCAGATTTCCCATACAAAAATAAATCCTGGTATTGGGTGGATTTGTTTTAAATTTGGCATAAATCCTCGTATACAACTCTGTTTTTTGCAACATGTTGCTAGAAAATACAAAAAGTTACAAGCTGGCACAAGAAACAAGGTAGATGCATCGGTGAATTGCTACACTAAAAATAATTTAAAATGTAAAAATTTGTAAACAAGGCGGAAAAATTAAAATTGTTTTGATGTAGAAAGTTGATTTTAATCAACCAAGACTGATATTTACGATATCTAAACGAAAAAAATAATTCGTTTATTTGCTTTAGATGGGCAAACTGCGATAAAGTAATTCTTTATTTGCTCTTTAGTTAGCATTAGTAGCATAATGTGCTAACATTTTCAGTATTAAACAATAAATTTGTAATTTGACGTATGTTTTTTAAGACCAATTCAATTTACAAAAAATTCTTTTGACGTTTCAAATTCGATCAGATGCATCTACCTTGGTAATTGTGCTATGAACAAAAATCAGCTGACTGCCATTTAAATCCTCCAAAATGTATATCTAAATGCAATGAGATTTGTACTGGATTTATTAAATCCAGTCGAGGATTTACGGCTAGTCTAAATGAGCTATAAATGGCCTTTTATATTGCGAACCAACAAAACAACTGTTTTCCTATTGTTGTACTGACGAGAATAGTGCGCGTTCTATTCGTAAAAAGTAGTTGTGTATTGCCATATCAATTTGATATATTGTAATTTCTTTTTATTTCACACCATGTGTTCAAAATTATGATCTGTAAAAAATGACAGTCGTTATGAAAAATACAGTCCGTGTAGAAGCCGCATTATAACGAATACATATAAATATCTCAAATGGTGTGGGAAATATGAATACACAAATATGCAAAATTGCCCAGAGACAACATCGGGTCACCAAGGGTTAAGAAGAGTCAATAAGCTGCCTCGCCTTGCTTGCCTGCTTCATTTCAGACATAACAAAAATAAACGAATGAAAAAGAAAAGTTCGAAATTGGCTCGGCCTTCTTTATTCTTTTATTTTTATTATCTGAGAAATGAAGCAGGCAAGAAAGCCAGGCGACGAGGCTGTTTATGTATTCAGGCCTTAATGTTTACAATCCATTTGTCTAAAACAGGGGCGCCCATCTGTATTCTGCAAACTTTATCTTAATTTGACAGACTAGGTTATTTAATGCATCATATGATACATCGGATGAAAATGTGTTTGAGAGCAAAGTCGGCCAATAATGCAACCTAAAGATTGACATATGAGATAGTGCGCATACAAATGTCGGAAAAAATCCCTTTTCTGTAACATGTTTGTCCACAAAATCTATTAAATTTTGCATATAAAAAAGAAATGATATAAAATATATTAATTGGGCGCCACCTAAGCGGTGGATATGTTCGGAAAATTTGTGCTCACGATAACTCTTTTAAGGGAGTAACCGATTTGGTCCATACTTTGCACATCGTGAAATGTGTACCAGACTTAGATAAGGTTTCCATACTTCCTGAGAAAATGGCCTGAAAGTTGCAAAAAAATTTAACCAAAAAATTTAATAGTAAAAGTCTGGTACCAATGTCTCCATATCGTTCTTTATAAACTATTGACTCACTCCAATGTCTCTATTGACTCACAACCTCCAATGTTTATACTGTCTTACTACATCCAATGTCAATACATGGTACGTCAGCAACTTCTGGCATACTAATTCCAACGTTACTACTGACTTTCCAATGACACGTTCATACAAAATGTCCATAGGAAATTACATGAGTTGTCTACACTTTGTCAGTAGTACTGTTGACAATTGGTGTGTCTTTTTATGTGATAATTAGCAATAATTATTACTAATGTTGCAGATTTTGACAGTTGTATAAAGGAAAAGTTGCTGAAAAAATTGTTTCAGACACATTTAGTAAGTAAAAAGACACACCAAATGTCAGTAGTAAGTCAGTATAGATTCACTATTGACATTTCCTACAGGGAATATTTGCTTGCTCGCGAGTAAGGGGTCGCACAGTGTCACGACAGCGGTGAAAAATGGTCAAAACCAAGTACCTTGGAGTTCAAATATATTGATGTGAGTCGATAGAGAACATTCCAAGTAGAAGGATTTTCAACAATACGTACTTGTACCAAAATTCATCCACCTACGTCAACTCCTATTTTCGGCCACCGTTTATATGAATTCGCGACGTAGTGGGTCTCCAATTGCTGCTTTAATCTCATCTGCCGTTGTTTAGTAAAGGAAAGACACTCTTATAGCCCATTTAGATATGACTTCATTAGCCGGATTTAGCACATTATCAGGTTTTATTTGCTAAATCCAGCCAAAATCTACCAGATTTCCCATATAAAAACAAATCCTCGTATTGAGTGGATTTGTTTTAAATCTGGCATAAATCCTCGTATACAACAAGCTGGCACAAGAAACAAGGTAGATGCATCGGTGAATTGCTACACTAAAAATAATTTAAAATGTAAAAATTTGTAAACAAGGCGGAAAAATTAAAATTGTTTTGATGTACAAAGTTGATTTTAATCAACCAAGACTACTATTTACGATGTCTAAACGATAAAATAATTCGTTAATTTATTTTAGATGGGCAAACTGCGATAAAATAATTCTTTATTTGCTCTCTAGTTAGCATTAGTAGCATAATGTGCTAACATTTTCAGTATTAAACAATAAATTTGTAATTTGACGTACGTTTCTATCGCAGTTTGCCCATCTAAAATAAATAAACTAATTATTTTATCGTTTAGACATCGTAAATATTAGTCTTTGTTGATTAAAATCAACTTTGTACATCAAAACAAATTTAATTTTTCCGCCTTGTTTACAAAATTTTTACATTTTAAATTATTTTTAGTGTACCAATTCACCGATGCATCTACCTTGTTTCTTGTGCCAGCTTGCAACTTTTTGTGTTTTCTAGCAACATGTTGCAAAAAACAGAGTTGTATACGAGGATTTATGCCAGATTTAAAACAAATCCACTCAATAGGAGGATTATTTTTGTATGGGAAATCTGGTAGATTTTGGCTGGATTTAGCAAATAAAACCTGATTATGTGCTAAATCCGGCTAATGAAGTCATATATAAATGGGCTATATGTGTTTGATTTGAGCACCACTAGTTTAGTACATACATAATAAACATTTTTGTTTTCACTCTCTTTGGTGTTTGTAAACATCTTGCCGAAACAGCCCACCATACCATTGCTATCGAAAACGATATCGTTTTTGAATGTATCTCGATAGCTTTGCGAATATTTTGTTCGAGAATGAAAACGATTCATTCGTCACTCAGTTTGTGGCAGGAAAACCTTCGAATGTCGGTAATAATTGGTCTGTTCCAGTACTGCAAGAATCTACTACTAGCAACTATTTTTTACTACGATAACATTTTTTCCTTTATGTTATCGGAAAAAATAGTAAAAATTAGTAGATTCTTGCAGTACTGGAACAGACCAATTATTTGAGAATGAATTGAGGGGTCGATTATCGATAGCATTTATCGTTTTGTATTGAAACCTTCAACTGAAGTTGCGAAACTCAGTTGACGAACCGGCTATTTTTCAGCAACCAGTTATTTTCGGTTGCAGTGAATATTTTCGAAGAAACTAGAAGTAAAATTGAAAGGAAAAAACATTTTCTCAACAATTGTTGATTCTTTGCATGATTAATTAATTTTGTGTATCAAAAATATGGTGAAAATAACGACAAAGCAACAGTTTGAAATATTAATTGATAAATTGAGTGCAAATCCAAACTTAGCCCGACGAGTTCGGGTTTTTGGTGAAACCAAAGCCACAGCAGATGAGGCGTGGAGGTCCATTTCGGACAGTTTAAACAGCCATGGACCTCCAACACAAACACCTGAAGAGTGGCAGAGAGTCTGGATTGCACATGTGTTCCATCTTTACAGCCGACTGTACCAGGGAATTTCGTTTTTAAATAAAAATGATTTTTGTTTTGTCTGTTTTCCTCCTCCGTAAACTTCGAAACGATCCAATCAATTTTTGCACAATTTGTCCTCTATCAAGTGGACAACTTCCTTCAATACGTTCGACAATGTAGACTGAGCCATGCAATTGTTGTAATCATTGCCATGGGACTTTTGGAAACCTCCCTCCGCAAAAAATCTCATCGCAGCGCACATTTTTAAAAGTAGGGGCATTGCTGTTGATCTGTAACTTACTTTGAAGTCATCCTTTGACGTTTCCACTAGGTAAACTACGGCATCCTTTGGCAATCGAAAATACGCCTTAAACCTAAAATAATTTACTGATTATACAGATTATTCTAACATGAGCTCAACTTACAGTGCAGATGGCAATTCCAATGGATTCGACTTATCCCTCAAATTTCTTCTAATAGATGCCATGGATGTCATGTCCTGTACATTTTCTTCATCATCAAAAAATAATTTTTCTGAACTTATCATTTTAAAATAGTTATTTTTTTGCGAATTGTGCCTTTTGGATTTTAGAGTTCACAAGTTTGAAAAAAACCCTGATCGATAACGTTTATCGACAACCCAGTTGGGTTGATACTAAAGTTGGCAAAAAATCGATGGTACTATCGATAATATCGATTATTTTTTAAAAATACAATATCGATAGATAGTTTTGTCTATCGATATTATCGGATAAAAAACCTTTAACTTAAAATTCATTGAAATTAATAGAAATTCGCGGCTTTTCGGTTTTGTGGATGTAAGAAAGTAAGTTGGTAGTCACACGTACAAATTTTTCGAAAAAGTAAAATGTATTTTTATTTAATAAAAGCAATTGTTTTTTCTCCTTTTTGATTTCTGTGAACTATTTGTGCATAATGTCAACAAAAGCGTAGACATTTCCGCCATTTTCATTTTCAATTTAATAGTGGTGACAAATTAACGATAATATCGATAGCAATCGATTTTTAAACTATTATATCTAAAATATCTAATGTTGGGAATATCGATGGTTTGCCAGCTCTAGTTGATACCAATACTATGTTGACATTTACGAAATCCACTCGATTTCATCTGTTAATTCCTTTGCGTATACGTCAAATGAAAACTCATCTGAAATCAACTGGATTTCATTTGACGTTTAAGCAATGGATTTGACAGTTAAAATCGAGTAGATTTCGGAAATGTAAACGTATCACAATGATACAACATTTCATCTCAGTTGTGCTGACAATTGACAACGCAACTCAAGTTTAGTGGTAATGCAAAATCGACCCCTGAATTACACATGGAAGTGACAGTTCGAAAAATACCAATACACTCACACATATTCACACAGTGCTTTGAAACGAACGTTTACACATGCAAGTGTCAGTTCGAAAAATTTGAAGTTTCGACTATAATATGTATAGAGAACTGTCTGCAAGTTATTTGCATGTGTAATCCTTGGGTTATTGTTTATATTATACGTAGAATTTATATCGAAATTATTTGAAAAATGCAAATGGGAATTTTATTTTTTAAAACAAAAAAAATCCAAAGTAAAAAATGTTTCTCGAAACAATTTTTCTTGTAAAGAAAAAACTTTTGCCAAACTTTCAAAAATGATATCGTTTTCGAACTTATGGCGAACAAAAGAAAAAAACATTTGCTATATCGTTCAAATAATAGGGGTGTCTTTTTACTTACTAAATGTTGCTGAAACATTTTTTTCAGCAACTTTTCCTTTATACAACTGTCATCTGCAACATTAGTAATAATTATTACAAATTACCACGTAAAAAGACACAGCTAATATCAGCTACTGTTATGGCCCCGGCACATACGGTCCGTTTTGAGTCGCGTCACGCGTTGAAAACAACAACCACATGAAAAATGTGCAAGTGATGCCAAGTTTGTTTTTGAATTTTTCATGTGGTTGTTGTAACGCAACGCTCCACGCGCCGTATGTGCCGCGGCCATTATGGTTTGAGAATAAACTTTTGACACCTTGTTATAGGTCTTATTCTAGAATTTGACGATTCTGAACTCACAGTTTCAAAGTTATTTTAATTATTCGTCATGATCTCCACAATATGTACATCCGGAGGTCTGTAATGTGGATTTTTATTCTATAATATTCATGAAAATTCTCTGTTATCATAATTTGTTAAGGAATTCCTGTGGAAAACTATGGCTGACTTCCATATCGTCAATTATTTTGTGTTGTTTAAACTTCGTCAAAATAATTCAGTTGCACACTCATACATTGTTCCTCGAAAATCCAAATAAATGTATCAGAAATAAAAATTATACATTTTTGCTTTTTACCTCCGTTAAAAATGTTTATTTTGACGTTTTGAAACTCGTAGCTCGCAGTTGTTAAATACAACGGCGTTAAGAAACATAATATTTCGCAGATTTTCAGTCATTTGTAAAACAACCGACGATACGGTAGACAGCCCATCATATCTCGTTAGCGGTTTTGCATCAAAGTAAAAGGGAATAACCGCAGTCGTTTAAGGCAATCGTATTTTGAACCAACCCCATTTAATGAAATTCCCTTAAAAATTGTTTCTTCTTTGATTGATTAAAAATGAAATGAAAAATAATCAATTTTTAAATAATATTTTGAATTTTTATTAATATATTTGTTTTTGGTAACCATAAATATGTTTATGTATATATAATAATAATAATTTAATGTATGTATATATGTATGAAGTCATGTATGTATGTAGTACGAGAAATCACATCAAATATATTAGCAACAGTTGTTTCATTTTGTTTTTTAATTTTTCTTTTAGTACGTACATTCGACAACAAATTAATATATAATTTCAATATTGTTTTTTTTATAGAAAACAAATCTGTTTTCAAGTAGGTTTGTTGTGAGTTATATGTGAAATTTGTATTTTTTATATTTTATAAATACCTTTTGTTTGTCATTAAGATGTGTATGTATTAATATTTAGTTTTTTCGGAATTATGTTGGTTTTATATAATTTTTTTAATACATTTGTTTTATTGTTAGAACAAAGCAAAAGGGGGTTGTTTATAAGTTCTTAAAATTATTTGTTTATGTTTTCAGTTTTTTATTTTATTTATTTTTTCTCTTTGTTTCATATTTTATTTTTATTATTTTATGAATTTTGTAAATATTTTAAGCATAACACACGTCTTTTTTTATTATTGACTTCCTAAAAATAATTTTCGTTCTTATAGTCTATTATTTTATTGTTGTTAATATATATAAATATGCAACATTATAATATTTAAATACTTGTTTTCTTTTTGTTTAGAAGTTATATTAATTTTTCAAAATTTTCTCAAAGAAAGAAATTGCTTTTATAGGTTTCAGTTTTTTATATGTCTTGGGGGATTTTTTATTGGTTAAGTTTAAGAAAAATAAATAAAAATACATGTAAAAAAAATAAAAAACAGATATCCTCTACATAAAAATTTTCATAGTTCTAAAAAATATGATAGATTTTATAAATTTGTTTTGATGCATTTTTCTATGTAAATGGTGCGTATGATTGACAACGTTAGTCATACGCACCCCGAAACCACCATATTACACCTAGAGAGGGGAAATTATAAAAATTTTGATTTATTTTTAATGAAAGTTTCTTGGATAGAATTTAATTTAATTTTTTTTTAATGTAGAGGTTATTTGCTTTTTAATTTTTATATTCCATAGGTTTTTTTATAACTAAAAGCCAAATACAAGGCTATCTATTGGTCTTAAAACCAATAATCTGAGAGTTTATTATATCTTTATTCATATGTTTATTTTTTAAATCATAAATATAGTTAAAATTTATTTCAATGTAAAATAGTATAGATGTTGTTTTTATTATTTGTCTTATAGTTTTTTCCTTTAATCTTGTTATTGTTGTTTTTTATTATTATATGTATGTATATGTATGAGTAAATATGTTAGTTTTGTTTTATTGAAATATTGCATTTGCTGTTTTGTTTCAATAATTGACTAGTATAGGGGATTTTTAGAGAAAACAAATCTATATATAAAAGAAAAATGATAATAAAAAAAATAATTATAAAATTCATTTTAATAATTAAAAATATACTTTTTAAGAATTATATTACTTGGTATACATAAATAAATATTTAATTTAAAATTAATTTCTATAAGTAGTTTATAAAAAATATTCGACTCAAAACGATTTGTTCTATGGCTAAGGGAACTAAATATAGTTTTTCAGAGGGGTTTACAAAATAAATAGGTCAAATGCTCGATTCTAGTTTTGATTATGATGTTCTTTTTAGTTTTAGATATGAATTATTTCAATTGGTACAACTATTTTAAAATGTTTTTCTTGGCTTTCTGCTAAAGTTTGTTTGGTCCTCATTGTATATTTAAATATACATATGTATTACTAAATTTCTATACAACACAATGCTACAATAATTTTGGAATTACTTTACAAGTGACTTGTAGGAAAATGTGGACCTAAGACAAAAGATTTTCCTGACTGTACTACACAAAAAACTTTAGAGAATCCTTTTAAAAATATAGAAATGGGGAGAACTTGCCCAACCTTTTAAGGTTACCTCAGGACGTAAACGTTCAGAACGTCAATAGAAGTTCGGGAATTTTTATCATAAGAAAAAGAAACGAATCAGAGAATGTGCAGATTACTCTGAAAATTATCGGAAAAATGTAATAACAGTAAAAATCTGTACTTAATATGCCATTTAGATATGAGCTCATTAGCCGCATTAACAGGTTTTATTTGCTAAATCCGAGGATAATAGCCCATTTAGATATGACTTCATTAGCCGGATTTAGCACATTATCAGGTTTTATTTGCTAAATCCAGCCAAAATCTACCAGATTTACCATACAAAAATAAATCCTCCTATTGAGTGGATTTATTTTAAATCTGGCATAAATCCTCGTATACAACTCTGTTTTTGCAACATGTTGCTAGAAAATACAAAAAGTTGCAAGCTGGCACAAGAAACAAGGTAGATGCATCGGTGAATTGCTACACTAAAAATAATTTAAAATGTAAACAATTTTAAACAAGGCGGAAAAATTAAATTTGTTTTCATGTACAAAGTTGATTTTAATCAACCAAGACTAATATTTATGATGTGTAAACGATAAAATAATTCCTTATTCGCTCATTAGTTAGCATTAGCAGCATAATGTGCTAACAATAAATTTGTAATTTGCCGTAGGTTTTTTGAAACGAATTCAATTTCCAAATTCAATTTCTTTTGACATTTGAAATTCGGCTAGGTGAGCTGATGCATCTACCTTGGTAATTGTGCTATGAACAAAAATCAGCTGACTGTCATTTAAATCCCCCAAAGGTATATCTAAATACAATGAGATTTGTACTGGATTTATTAAATCCATACAAAAATAAATCCTCGTATTGAGTGGATTTGTTTTAAATCAGGCATAAATCCTCGTATACAACTCTGTTTTTTGCAACATGTTACTAGAAAATATAAGAAGTTGCAACTTGGCACAAGAAACAAGGTAGATGCATCGGTAAACTGTTACAATAAAAAGTAATTTAAAATGTGAAAATTTGTAAACAAAGTTGAAAAATAAAATTTGCTTTGACATACAAAGTTGATTTTAATCAACCGAGACTAATATTTACGAAGGCTAAAATAATTCTTTACTTGCTCATTAGTTAGCATTAGTAGCATAATGTGCTAATATTTTCAATATTAAGCAATAAATTTGTAATTTGCCGTATGTTTTTTTGGGACGAATTCTATTTACAACAACTTCTATTGACTTTTCAAATTCGATCAGATGGGCTGATGTATCTACCTTGGTAATTGTGCTATGAGCAAAAATCAGCTGACTGTCATTTAAATCCTCCAAAGGTAAAACTAAATGCAATGAGATTTGTACTGGATTTATTAAATCCAGTTGAGGATTTATGGCTAGTCCAAATGAGCTATTGGATTTCACACTTATACGACGATTATATTGTATGAAAATGACAACTTAAATCCATTGGATTAGCTAAATCAAGCATAGTCTATATGAACTGTTAGAGACGGTCTTATGCCAAGTTTACACTTTCGCTCCAAAATCCACTGGATTTCGCGAAATCCTGAAATACACCCCGGTGTTTACACTTATTTTTTCTTGATTTCAAAAATATTACAATAATCAAGTTAGATGCATATGCGTAGCTGATCAAACATGCATTTTCAAAACAACCCAGCAAAAAATTTTGGAAGTTGGCAATTGGAGTTATGATTTCACAACATCTTTCGATGTACTCCAACAGAGTTATGAAAAATGCACTCTGTTCGATACATTTTATAAGCAGTTGCTGAAGAGATCCCTACAGAAAAAAACAGTTGGTTGATCCCTACACATTTCTTCAAAAGATAAACAAGAGTGTATACATTTCGAAGAAATTGTTATAAAATCAAGAAATAACAACTTAAGTTGCGAACATTTTTGCGGTAATTCACGAGACGGAAATTTCTAATAGAGTGGAGTCCATGTCGAAAGCTGAACTAGTGATGGGAAGGCAACATAAAACAACTTTAGGATGATGAAAGAAAATCAGATGCGCTTGGTTTAAATCGAGAACAGAGGAAGTAAGCTCATAGGTAATTGAATTTAATGAAAACTTTTTTAATTTGTGTTTATATAATAAAGTTCTTTGTGTTCTTGTTTTACACAAATAATAAATGCATTTTATTTATTTTGGGATATTTCGCAATGGCTTGCATTTTAATTGCATCTTTAGACTGATTATAAAAATGCAATCCGAAGAACGCATATAAATTCAATCCAAAGCACTGCATCTTAAGCCGTTATATGGATCGAAAATGGAGTGCATCCTAGCTGTGTGCTGTGGATGCAAAATGGAGTGCATCCTAGCTGCGCGCTCTCTTGTAAAATTCATAAGTGAATTCATAGGAAAAGATGTACTCCAACGGCAAATGTACCGTACACTTGTAGTGATTCAAGTTGTTGTAAATTGAATTAGTCATCAAAAATATACGAGAATATAGAACTTTACAACTTTTGGTCTGTTCCAGAAGTGCAAGAATCTACTAATTTTTACTATTTTTTCCAATAACTTAAAGGAAAAAGTGTTGTCGTTGTAAAAATTAGTAGCTTCTTGCAGGTTCTGGAACAGAGCATTTATTTCGAAAATTATCTTAAAATTATCTATTTGGTACTTTTTTAGGCAAAAGAGGGGTTGTATATCATCTGTACTGTGATTTCGAAAGGAGATCAGTTCATTTTTGTATGCGAAATCATGATAAATTTTGATTGATTCCGCGCGAAATCACGAAACGCCTTTGAAATCACGAAACGACGCTGAATGTAAACCAAGCATTATGCTAGGTTTACATTTACGAAATCCACTCGATTTCAACTGTCAATTCCATTGCTTAAACGTCAAATGAAATCGAATGGATTTCATATGAGTTTTCATTTGACGTATACGCAAAGGGATTGACAGTTGAAATCGAGTGGATTTCGTAAATGTAAACCAAGCTTTAAGCCATTCTAACTACAATTGACGTTAAATGGACATTTTTAAGTTGAATATAATTGTTCCCGTGGGTGCCACCGTGGAGCAATGCTATGCACGCCCGCCTTGCACGCAGAAGGTCGGTGGTTCGATTCCCCGGCCAGGCAACACCAAACATTTTTCAACGGTGGCAAAATACCCCTCAGTAATGTTGGCGACATTTCCTGAGTATTTCAGCCTTGAAAAACTTCTCTACAAGTGGTGTCTTAGGACACGCCGTTCGGACTCGGCGATAAACAGTAGGTCCCATATTTTTTATAATTGTTCCACAAACATCCTAGGCGGAGGATTTATGCCGGTACATAATTTATATTTTTATAGAATATAATAGATCTGTTCCTTTACGTGCAAGAATCTTTAGGCTTTACCACTTTTTACTCGAAAAGCGTTATTTTACTTCAGACACCATACAAGGCATATTGGAGCAGTTTACAACTTTTACTACTTTTGCCGGTTTTACCATTTTCAAAAGTAAAGGAACAGACCAAATATTTTTACGAATTTTACTTATGAAAAATCAAGTCTCACTTTTCCAAAGTTGGAACCACTTTCCAAGTTTATCTTTTTTAATTGTAGCATTGTGTAACCATTAGAAATTAATACAAAAACAAACAAATTATAATTAACTACTTCTAAAAATGTATAGAGTTAATAAAACCATGAAACTTACAGGAAGACCTTAATTTTTCGTTATACATATATATTTCAGCAGAATATACTAAAGGTAAATTCTAAAATACTTTATTATTTTCAAAAATAATAACTAGAATAAAAAAATAAACAATTGTACAACTAATTTCCAGTGATTACTTGATCGTTGTTTACTATAAGTCTTTTGAGTTACTTTTTTCATATATAAATTTTGTTGTTAGTTCAACACTATACACAAAAAAGAACGAAAATAGAAAAAATACTAGATTTTTTTTTGAGGTTAGGTTTCAAAAAATACTTCTTACAAAAGTCTCTGCATATATGTATTTGACACAACACTTTAGTTCTTCAAGATATACTTCTTATACATACAAATATAAACAGTATGTATGTAATATGTATAATAAAATTTTGTCTTAATACTGTTTGTTTAACTATCGAAGATATGATTCGATATGGTGTTTGGAATTCGTTTGATGTTCGTTCGTTTGTTCATAAAGTTTTTTTATTTTCGATACGATTTTAGAGATATAAGTTTGTACTTATTTTGTTTTTTTTTTTTTCTTTTTATTGTTTACTAAAAGGGTAATACTGTTTTGCTTGGTTGCCTTTTTGTTAATAATCGTAATAATAATATGTATATAATATCACGGGATATATAGTATAAGGATTATATGTGTTTTGTTATGTTTCTGTATATATGTACGTATATTAAATAACCTAGACTATATTTGTTAAGATTTCAATTTACTTTTTGTTTTGTTATTGCTAGAAAAATACTTCAAAGTTTCAAATAGTTTTTTTTTTATATGTAATTATTTATACCATTTTCTGTGTTTTAGGGTACTTGAAACTCTGTATTTTGTGGTTATTTTGTTTATTCGTTTTATTGTCATACAATTCTAGAAAAAGTTGTGTTTTTTTCATTTGCTTACTCTATGTAATGGTTTGTAAGAATAATAATGTATAGTTTTATTTTGGGCTATAGGTTTTTTGTTTTTTTCCTTATAATAGGCCTCGTTTTCGAACATCTCAAGTCCTAAATTGTGTGTGTTTTTTTATTGTTTGTTATGTACTATAATTCTAGTAAGAGCACATTAATATTGTTATGAATTTACCATCTAAGTATGTATATAAAAGTATGTTTACATTTACGAAATCAAGTAGACTTCAACTGTCAATACCAATTCGTATGCTCATCTGAAATTCAGTAGATTTCATTTGACATATACCCAATTGAAGTGACAATTGAAATGCACGGGATTTCGTAAATGTAAACGTACTATAACTATATCGATTTTGGTTTTGTTTATAAAAGTATTTGACTTATAATGAATGATGCCACATATTCTAAATTTTCTTTCACAACTTCTATGACTGCGTTTGAAGGTAATAGAATGAAGTAGAGCTTTTTGTCACGTTAACCTCGTGTTAATTTTCAAAATTTAAGTACGCCATTTATCGTGTCATATGTATGTATAAAGAAATTGGTTTTAAGAGCATGTTTAAATAAAACTTATACTATATTTACATTTACGAAAACCACTCGATTTTATCTTTGTGTATACGTCAAATGAAAACTCATCTGAAATCGATTGGATTTCATTTGACGTTTGAGCAATGGAATTGACAATTGAAATCGAGTGGATTTTGTAAATGTAAACATAGTATTAGACAATAGTTTTTATCCTTATAGTACGTTTAGTTTTACAAAAACAACTCTATTTCTAGTGTCAATTCAAGTGTCAATTCCGCTATGAAATTGGCATTTGAAATCTAGGGGATTTATGAGAAATGTTTTTATATATTGTCAGCTAAATTGACAATGCACTTTATTATAATATAAGGGTATAATATAAACGCGCCTACACATTATTTTTGCACATCTTGGATTTTGTGTTCTCTGAAAAGTGTAAATGCTTTTGATTTTTTGAAATGCTAAGTCCCGGTTCACACTAGCGTCAATTTCATTAAAAAATTTCATAAAATTAGACGTTTCTAGATCGAGTTCCATAGTCCCGGTCCACTTTAGAGTTATTTCATTGAAAAAATTGCATGAAATTATGCGCCTCTAGATCGACCTCCATACTAGAGTAAAATCATAAAATTGCTGTAGTGTGGGATTCGATTTAAGAACACCTAATTTCATGAAATTTTTTAATGAAATTCACGCTAGTGTGGACCGGGACTTAGTAGAGTAAAAACATGAAATTGCTGTGGTGGGGAATTCGATCTAAGAACACCAAATTTCATGAAATTATTTAAAGGAAATTCCCGCTAAGTCCCGGGCCACACTACAGTAATTTCACTGAAATTTTGATATGAAATTATGCTTCTCTAGATCGACGTCCATAGTAGAGTAAAATCATAAAATTGCTGTAGTGGGGAATTCGATTTATGAACACCTAATTTCATGAAATTTTTTAATGAAATTCACGCTAGTGTGGACCATGACTAATGTGCAACAGGACTAAACAAACAATTTTTGTATGGGAAATCTGGTAGATTATCGCCGGATTTAGCAAATAAATCCTAATAATTTGCTAAATACGCCTAATGATGTAATATATAAATGGCCTATAAATGTGACTAAAGGTAAGTTCACATTAGGCAAATTTTTCTTCCAAATTTTTTCCCCAAATTTTTGTGAGTGTGAATTTCATACAGAGTTGATTTTACGTTCATCGTTTATTCAAATGTTTGCCTACATTAAAAATATGTATCTATGTCATGGCACAATTACAAAGGTAGTGGTATCACACCAGCTGTTCGAATATGAAGTGTCAAATCCCTTTATAAAAAATATTTTTGTTGTAATTTCCCCAACAACATAAAGAAAATTTTGAAATAACATATTACAAAAATGTCGATGATACTACCTTGTCGATATGCCTTGATCTATGTAGACAAATGCAAAATTACAGCTAATTCGGAAAATGTTAAATTTAACAAACTTCAAAATACCTGAAATCTGAAGTTGCCATTATCCAAAAAATGAGCGGATATGATTCATCTCTGAACTTAAATTATATAGAAATTATATTAGAAATATTAGGCTGTATAAAATTTGGACTAGAAGTAGAGAACTTTTCCGATGTTCACAGTTTGGACCAAATCGAAGTCTTCCTTATTGATTTTCCATGTCATTTTCGACATTAAATTAGCTAGTGGAAAACATGTGCTGTTCACATTCTCTTACTCCTAACCTTTTCCTCTTTTCTTATCTTCGGGACATGATAAAGTAGGGTTCCAATCATTATTGTATACTCCTTATTAGAATGCCACCACCACTCATGGACAGTTCAGATGGTAGCCCATAAGTACCTGCTGACCACTTATTCAGTTTACTAATAAATGTCCAGTTGTGATGCTGATATACCTCAGGATTTAAGGAATTTTGAGTGTTGAAGTCATTTTTTCTAATCGCAATTGAATAGATTCCATACATAGATATTAATTTTTTTTTTTTGAATATTCAAAAATTTGAAAAAAGATCCAAGATGTGCAAAATCAGATTAAAGTTATATAAATATAATTAAATATATAAAACTCCTAGAATTTTGAAACATCACCAATGAAAAAAATATTTGTTTCAAAACTGCAAGAATCTACTAATTGTTACTATTTTTTCGATGTCATAAAGGAAAATTTGTTATTTTAGTAACAATTTGTTGATTCATGCAGGTTCTGGAACAGACATATTATCTTTTAAATTATTTTAAATGTGAAACACGTCGATTCGACTAATAATTTGTGTCATTAGGTGTGTTAGTTTACTCAATAATTTGTACAAATTTGTACAAGTCCCGTAACTTCTTGCAAACGACTAAAGTCTTTTGCATTGTACTGAATAGTAAACGAACAGCATCCAGTAACAATTTGTACAAATTTTCAGTAAACGAACACACCTATTATAATACTGTCTTCTTTTTATTGATTGCTACGTTTAGAAAAAAATATTATATTAAATACCAAATTATCGAAACCTAAAAAGCTGAACATTTATGTAAACAATTTATCAAAATTACTGCACACAATAATATGTATCTAAATGAATTGAAGAAAATATATAAAGCTTTGGAAAATAATTGAAAACTGAATTGATATTTTAATAATTCATTTATTTTTACATAAACATTTCTGGGAAACTTAATATTTCTTTTTCACAAAACATAAACTAAAAGTAATAATACTACAACTTTTTTCATTTATTATTCGAAACGTTTTAACTGTAATTCGAGAATTCCAGCTGTAGCTTAACCCCGGTCCACACTAGAGTGATTTCGTTTGACAAATTTCTTGAAATTAAGCGTTCTTATACGGTTACAGTTCTTTGCAGGGTTAACCCTGCAATTTCGTGAAATGATTTCATTGAAATCCCTCTAGTGTGCGCCGGGTCTTAGACCAGGTTTAGATTTACGAAATCCTCTCGATTTCAACTGTCCATTCCTTTGCGTATACGTAAAATGAAAAGTCATCCGAAATCCATTGTATTTCTTTTGACGTTTAAGCAATGGAATTGACAATCGTAAATGTTAACCAAGCACTAATGACAAGTTACGAATAACATCTAAAAAGGTATAAATATGTATCCTTAAAATGTTTTGTAAATTAACTGAGACTGGAGTGTATATATGAATGAATGTATGAAAATGTTATATTCTAAAATCTACACATACACTATTTACTATATGATTAAATGTCATGTCTGTAATGAGTATTTGGAAAATACGCATATCCTGAAAGAAATTCATAAGCAAATATATAGTTCATGAAAATTCGTATACATGGTGTATGCGTCATTTATGTTTTATTGGAAAGGATTAATGTATCCATTCAGTAAAGCAAAAAAAATATATATATTTTTAGAGAGTGTGTGTGCAGAAACATACATATAATATTTAGTTAACGCCTTATATGCAATTGATTTTTCCTTTTTGAATGGGTGAATCTATAAACCAAGCTTTAAATACAACTTAAGCCGAAAACAGAGGCATAATTCTCGCATCCGTTATCGAGTGAGTTTTTGTTCGAAAACAAATTACGAACATTCTAAATTTTTGGATTCCCTTATACGATCGAAATTATCTAAAAAAGTAATATTTACTCAGTCACTTGTTTTTAGAGAGTAAGAAAAATGTAAAGTTTAGCAAGATAACAGTGGATTAAAAAAAGAAAAACATTGGCGCAAATGTATGAAAGAAAAACTACATCTAAATCCGTAAAAAACTTCTTCAATTTCAAGTAAAATAAATAAGAAATAATTAAAAGATTAATAAAATAATCAATAAATATAGCTGAATCGCATTATTTGTAGTATTTGTCCACAAATGTCACATAAACATTGAACATCTGACCATTAAAGTATAGTACACATTGACAAGCAAAACTGACAGTCATCGAGGTCTATTTCGTGAATATCAAAGCCTAACTGAAAAATTTCTTTTGTAATCTCTAAATAATACCGTAAATATTGTATTTCAAACGTTTTTAGCTAAATAAATGTTGTTATTTGCCGGAAAATTGTCCTAAAAGTAATTTGACTGTCAGTTTTGACTGTTGGTGTGTACTCCCCTTAATAGGTGATTGATGGAACTTGCTAAATGTTGCTGGGAAAAATACTTTTAGCAAGTTTTCAGCAAACAACTGTCAAAATTGTTCTCTCATTTCGCTCTGTTTTACTGAACTTTTGTGCAAAAAGACAGCATTCAGTAACATTTCGTAATAATTATTAGAAATTATTAAATCTTCCATTAAAGCTTGTTTTATGCCACAAAAATAATCATTACGACAGCAAATGTGTGGCGGGCAAAAACTCACAAGATTCTACTCGAAAGTGTTTTCGATAACGGATGCCGTAACCCAAATACTGAAAATATCGATCGAAATAACTCGATCACGTATGCGAGAATTATGCTGAAAACACATCCATTTTAGTAAAGTTTTGTGTTGGGCGTTGAGAAAAAAAAAACAACAACAGGTCGACGCCGACACCAAAGTCCAGCGTTGATATGTTTGCCGGCATGTATTTCAAATGAATTTGAATTTTTCGTCATCATGCCGAACAGTGTAAAAACGGTCAAAACGTCACAAAACTTTACCCAAACGTTGGATGTGTTTTCAGCTTTAGGCCCCAGAATTAACGTTTGAGTAAAGTTTCGCTTCGTTTTTGGCCGTTTTTACACTGTTGGGTGTCGCCGCCGCACAGTGGTTCAGAATCGTTTTTTCCTGGCCAATATTCTGTAACTTTTGAACGGATAGAGATATATTCATAATTCTTTTTTTGTTAGACAGATAACACAATCAGCTTTCAGACGGATTATAAGCGGTCAAGTTCGGTCTAGTAGTTGAAGAGAAATTCAAGGTCAAAGTTAAACTTTTGAGTTTTTTAACTATTTTTCATCAAAATATGAGTCTTTTTGTGGTTTTTATATCTTCCTATGTATTAAAGATGGCCAAACACCAACACATAAACAAAATAATTACCAAAAAAACACTAAAAAAAATCGAAAAAATGTCGAAAAATTTTTTTTTTCAAAAATTTGTAAAAAAAAATTTACAAAAAAAATTTAAATTTTTTCAAATATTAAAAAAATTCTCCTTGTGTTTTAAAAAAACTTATATAACTCGTATAAAAACTCATATACTCAAAAAAGTTGAAATTTGTGTCAAAAAACTGTAATTCATATGGAAACTGTATAGAACAACACACATTTTTACCCATGTAATTTCAATAAATTGAAAAAAGTGTTAAACGGACGGAACGGGACGGGTACAAAAGTATATATGGGCTTGAAGAGGAGACTTTTGGGCATCTTTCTGTGAAAACAGAAGTTTGTTCCATGTTGTTCCACAAAAGTTCTAGTCCACTAAATTTGGAATTTCATAAAATTTAGTACCCGAGGAAAAATAAAATAGATCAAGTTGTGTAAACGCTACGGTAATTTACTAAGACTATTTTTAAAGGCCACAATCCTACCTAACTCATAAAAAAACAATGAACACCATAACTGTTATAGTTTCAGAGAAATAGCTTCGTCTTTCTCCAGAAATTTGCAAAAATTACGTATTTCCCAAAAATGGGGAAAATGCTCGACTTTAGGGGCACGCCACTGCCAAAAAAGAAAACTGCCAAAATTCTACAATTTTTTACACAAAGAAATTTGTCTGGTAACCTGTGGTAAAAGAGAACGCCATTTTTGTTCTCTTTCTCTTAGAAATGGCTTCCAGTTCTACCACTTTTTGGGGTTAAGGAACGCTTTTCAGGTAAAAATTGGTAAGAAATGGTAAAAATGGTAACCACAGGTAAGTAAAGGAACACAACTTATATGGGGAACGCCGGCGGAATTGCAAAGTGGTTTTGGCATTCCTTTATAATTTGAAATTTGGGAAGCAAGCAACGATTGATTCTGTTTCTACCTTTACTTAAACGTTGATTTTGTTTTGGACATAATATTAATAAATTATATGTATATAGTACGTCCATATATGAGAAGAAAATTACACAATCAACCAATATCATACATACTATCCTTTTCTTTTTCTACTTTTGTACAAACTAATATCTCTAAAATCAATAAAACTTTAATACAAATCGTTCCAAATCAATTATATTGCATATTTATATGCATAGTAACGAACAGAACAAACACAATACTTTTTACGACAATTTCAATGAAAACATGTTTTAAATGGATTTAAATTCGATTCAAGTCATGGCTGATAAACTATTCTCTACGAATATCGTGACTGATTAAAGAACAAATCATGACTGATAAATTTTTCTATAAGAAAAGTCATGATTCTGATTAAATTTTCTATTGGAATAGTCATGACTGACAAAAAAAGCCATGTCTGATGAATTTTACTAAAAAATATTCATCACTGATGAACTTTTCTATTATAAAAGCCATGACTGATGGATTTTCCTATACGAAGAGTCATCACTGATGAACTTTTCTATAAGAGAAGTCATGACTGATTAAATTTTCTGTAGGAATAGTCAAGACTTTTCTTTTATAAAAATCATTATTGTTTAACTTTCTATCCGAAAAGTCGCGAATGATGAACTTTTTTATGAGAAAAGTCATGACTGATGAACTTTTCTATGATAAATGTCATGACTGATGAACTTTTCCATGAGAAAAGTCGTGAGTGATGAACTTTTCTATAAAGTGGAGGTGCACACGATCAGTTTTGACTGTCAGTTTTGCTCAGATAATCGGTTGCTTGCCAGTGTGGCCGTTCATTTCTGTCAGTCACACAAAATATTTTGTGGTTGCTGGATAGTTTGACATTTATAGATATTTTCGAAAATTCGACAGTCAAAACTGATCGTGTCATGTCTGATGAACTTTTTTACAGTACGTCAATGCGTAACAACTTGTTGTCTTTGTTCCGTTAGATACTTATGTTCTCCATTATGGATAAAGTGTGTGTAAGAAATATTAAACGAAAATCAATACATTATTTCATACTGCTACATTTCTATTGATCAAGTACAAATAAGAAATTCTAAAAAAAGGATATAAAAACATACACAAGTCAATGGAAGTTCTTTTTGTTGTACATTCCTTTTGACATAACCTCAATGTTTTAGGAAAGCTTTTAAAATATGTATGTATATTTGAATAACAATTAAGGACTATTTTCTATAAAATATTTATATATGTATATAGGAATTACAACAAATCAATCGAAAACAGAAAGGCCAAGAAACTAAGCACTAAAAACTAAACTAAATAGAGCATTTGACTTATAATGACATTTTTTATACTTTTTTTATTGATTCTTTTCAAAATTATATAAAATAGCGAAGCTAATACTGGTAACTAAAATAATAAAATATTACAAACCAAAAATAAAAAATCTCATTACGTTTAGAGTATATTTGTTTTTATTGTATGTATGTATTTTTTACAAATTATTACAAACAAATATGTGTTTTGGTAGCTACATATATATGTAAGTATATATAGATAAATATCTGCAGTAACTAATTTTATAATAAATAATTATTATATTGAGATCAATTTAAACTAAAAATATGTGTTTATTGATTGTATGTTTTTGGTTTGAAAAATTAATGTGGAAATTTCTATTAAAAGGATGGCACTGTTATTTAATAAAAAGGAATGTTAGTTTTTTTTTTAAATTTTAAAAGTGTTATATGTTATTTTGGTTTTGCCTTAATAGAAAATGAGAATAAAAACAAGAAAAGTCATCACTTTCTAGAACTAAAGTTATCACTAATGAAGTTTTCTATCAGCCCAATTATGAATGTCAACTCCCCGTGAGTTTTCTCACTTTTTCCTTTAAGTTGAAACGGCAGAAAGGCAAAACTCACGGGGAGTTTACATTCATAATCGCCCTGTATAAGAATCATTATTACTGATCATTATTGGTTAAACTTTGTATAAGAAAAGTCATCACTGATCAACATTTTTATATGATATGTCCTTATGAACTCTATAAAGAAAGCCACTCTAATAATTTTCAGTGGAGAAAGTTGTCACTGATAAAAATTCTTATTGGGAAAACTCATCATCAGAGATGCATTTTTCTTTAAAAAGAGTGATGACTGATGAACTATTCTTTAAGAAAAGTCACACTAATGAAACTTTCTCTAAGGAAAGTCATGACTGATATCCCCAACTATACAAGGAGAGTTTAAAAACACTGATAATTTTTTCTATAAGAAGAGTCATGACTGACACAGTTTTCCTATAAGAGAAGAACTGACTGAAGCGGCTTTTCTTTAAGACATTTGATGATTAATAAATTTCTATAACAAGGAAGTTATCGCTAATTATTTTTACTGATGAGTTTTATAGAAAAGTGATGACTAATAAATTTTTCGGTACGAAAAGTTTGGACGAAAAAACCTTTCTATGATATAAGTCATGCCCGATGAGCTTTTCTGTAAGAAACATTTGCTTTTCTATAAGAAATGTCATGACTGATGAACTGTTCCTCAAAGTCATGTCAAAAGTCAAAGTCATGACTGATAAGTTTTTCTATAGGAAGTCATTACTGATGTAATTCTCTATAAGGCATATCATGACAGATGAACTTGTCTATAAAAATCGTGACTGGTAATATTTTCGAAAAAAAAATATATATTTAAAAATGAAAACAAATTAAATAATATATGTATTTTAGGCAGCTATTACAAATAAGGAGGAAATTGTTTAGCATTACATGTATGTATGTATGTAAGTACATGGCGCATTATAGGACCTTCAAAAAGTACACAGAGAAAGGTGATAATTGGCTTATCTCTTGCCTTCATGATGCCAATGGAAGTTTGTTTTTTTTTTCAAAACTTACCTTTCAATCATCAACCACCACATTTACAAACTCATTACACAAATCATCATCATTAGCTACACTAGAAGTAGAAATTACAAAAACTAATTTGCACAACACAAAATTAAAACTTTACAAAACAATCATCTACTATTATTTTCAAAAAAGAAAAAAACAACAACTAAACGAAAACAAAATAAATAAACAACAATATTATAGTTTTAAAAAACATTTTTTTATTTACATTATTTCAAAAACTAAACTAAAATGAGTTATAAACTAAATGATAATAAATGAATGAATTTAAAAAAAAATTATCATGCATCAAAATTAAGAATACAAAAAAAAACTTTATGAAAATTAAAATTGAAAAAATACTACAAAACTACGGAATCACTAAAAAATAATAGGTATTATAATAAGTACTAAAAATAAAGGAATTTTTAAATTTAAGAAAAAAAAATAATTGCTAAAATTAGATTTTGTAATGTGAATAAAGAAAAATATATAATTGTATATCAGAAGAAGGAGACAGAGTGACGAGAGATACAGTACACCACAGGTAATGAGAAAAGTTGAAAGATATTAGAAAGGAAAATAATTATGTAGAATTTTAGAACAGATTGTTTTAAGATGCCCTCTTCAAGATGTTGAAGACCGGATTCCTATGTTTATTATGGTTTCTTCCGATATTGTCAAAAATATCCTTTGATTTCTATATAAGCAATAAAATCAAAATATGTTTTGTATTAATGTCCTATTAATATCATATTAAAATAGTATTTATTTTAATTATATCTCTACAAAAATATTTTTTAAAGTAAAATAATATCTTTTCTAATAATACTTCTGCTGAATGTCCCTTTGTTATATTAATGTTTAATTTGTACAAAATATTTCACTTGAAATGAAGACATAAACAATAGACAGTGTGAAGAGAGGGAGACAGAGCGAGAAAAAAAAAGAGAAAATTAAGAAAGACTTTAAATTTTCTTTAAGAAAGGTCATGACTGAAGAACTCTTTCTTACGAACAGTTGACTGATGAAAATTTCTATAAGAAAAGTAATGAATGAAAAACTTTTCTTGGAAAAAGTCATGATTGATGAACTATTCTACAAGAAAAGTCATGATTGGTACATTTTTCTATGAGGAAAGTCATGACTGATAAACTTTTCTATAAGAAAAGTCTTGACTGATGAACATTTCTATAAGCCAAATCATGACTGATGAAAATGTCTATAAAAAATCATGAATGAAAAACTTTTGTTTGAAAAAAGTAATGATTGATGAACTATTCTATAAAAAATGTCATGATTGATGACTTTTTCTATAAGGAAAGTCATGATTGATAAACTTTTCTATGAGAAAAATCATGAAAATGTCTTTTCCGATGACTTTTCCAATGTCATCAGTAATGACCTTTAACAGAAAATGTTACAAAAAATGTTTTCAGTGATGACTTTTCTTACAGAAAATATCATCAGTGATGACTTTACCTAAAGAAAATTTCATCAGTACTGACTTTTCCTATAAACAATGTCATCAGTAATGACTTTTGCTACAGAAAATTTCATCAGTGGTCACTTTTGCTATAGGAAATGCAATCAGTGATAACTTTTCTGTGATGACTTTCTTATAGAAAATAACTTTCAGTGATGACTTTTCTTTCAGCCAATGACATCAATGGCCACCTTTCCTATAAAAATGTCATCAGTAATGACTTTTCTTATACAAAATTTTATTAGTTATAGCTTTGCTTATACAAATGCTATCAGTGACAACATATTTATAGAAAATATTATTATTGACAATGTCATCAGTGATAACTTTTGTTACAGAAAATTTGTTTTACGAAATGTCATCAGTGATAACTTTTCTTATAGAACATGTCACCAGCAGTGACTTTTCGTATAAAAAATGTCATCAGTGATGACTTTTCGTATAGAAAATGTCATCTGTCATGACTTTTCGTATAGAAAATGTCATCTGTCATGACTTTTCGTATAGAAAATGTCATCTGTCATGACTTTTCGTATAGAAAATGTCATCTGTGACGACTTTTCTATAGAAAATGTCATCTGTGACGACTTTTCGTATAGAAAATGTCATCTGTGATTATTTTTCTTGTAGCAAATGTCATCAGTGATGACTTTTCGTATAGAAAATGTCATCTGTGATGAATATGTCATCTGTGATGACTTTTCGTATAGAAAATGTCATCTGTGATGACTTTTCGTATAGAAAATGTCATCTGTGATGACTTTTCGTATAGAAAATGTCATCTGTGATGACTTTTCGTATAGAAAATGTCATCTGTGATGACTTTTCGTATAGAAAATGTCATCTGTGATGACTTTTCGTATAGAAAATGTCATCTGCGATGACTTTTCGTATAGAAAATGTCATCTGCCATCATCAGTGATGATTTTTTCGTATAGAAAATGTCATCAGTAATGATTTGTTCGTATAGAAAATGTCATCAGTGATGACTTTTCGTATAGAAAATGTCATCAGTGATGACTTTTTGTATAGAAAATGTCATCAGTGATGACTTTTGTATAGTAAATTCAGTGATGTCTTTTCGTATAGAAAATGTCATCAGTGATGAATTTTCGTATAAAAAATATCATCAGTGATGACTTTTCGTATAGGAAATGTCATCAGTGATGACTTTTCGTATAGGAAATGTCATCAGTGATGACTTTTCGTATAGAAAATGTCATCAGTGATGCATTTTTCGTATCGAAAATGTCATCAGTGATGCATTTTTCGTATAGAAAATGTCATCTGTGATGACTTTTCGTATAGAAAATGTCATCTGTGATGATTTTTGCGTATAGAAAATGTCATCTGTGATGACTTTTCGTATAGAAAATGTCATCTGTGATGACTTTTCGTATAGAAAATGTCATCTGTGATGACTTTTTGTATAGAAAATGTCATCTGTGATGACTTTTCGTATAGAAAATGTCATCTGTGATGACTTTTCGTATAGAAAATGTCATCTGTGATGACTTTTCGTATAGAAAATGTCATCTGTGATGACTTTTCGTATAGAAAATGTCATCTGTGATGACTTTTCGTATAGAAAATGTCATCTGTGACGACTTTTCGTACAGCAAATGTCATCAGTGATGACTTTTCGTATAGCAACTGCCATCAGTGATGACTTTTCGTATAGAAAATTTCATCATTCAATTTAATTTTTAAATATCATTATAAGTCTTATGCCAGACTATGAAAATTTTCATTATAAAATTCTTTGTGCTAACTTTTCCTATAGAAAATGTCATTAGTGATTATTTCTCTCATAGAAAATGTCATCTGTGATGACTTTTCTTATAGAAAATGTCATCATTCATTATACTTTTTAAATATCATTAATAAGTCTTATGTCAGACTATGAAAATTTTCATTAGAAAATTCTTTGTGTTAACTTTTCCTACAGAAAATGTCATCAGTGATTACTTTTTTAATAGAAAATGTCATCTGTGATAACTTTTCTTATAGAAAAAAATGTCATCATTAAATTTAATTTTTAAATATCATTGTAAGTCTTATGTCAGACTATGAAAATTTTCATTAGAAAATTCTTTGTGCTGACTTTTCCTACAGAAAATGTCATCAGTGATTACTTTTTTCATAAAAAATGTCATCTGTGTTGACTTTTCTTATAGAAAATGTCATCATTCAATATAATTTTTAAATATCATTGTAAGTCTTATGCCAGACTATAAAAATTTTCATTAGAAAATTCTTTGTTATTCTCTTTTAAATTTTCATTGACGTCCTCACACATATGTATGTATATGAAATCATATGGAAATTTTGATATTGTCATTGCTTTGCATTGGTTTGAGAGTTACGAATTTAAACACAAAGAATATTTTCAGATTACAGAACCTTGTGTTCAGAGCTTCACCCCCTTCACACCTCTTACCAATAAACTAATTTTATGTTAATGAAAATTTTCATAGTCTGGCATAAAGGCCTGCGTACATAAGCTGCTCTGCCTGATTGCCTTGCTTTCCTGCTTCATTTTTGACATAGTCTGTGTTTAGACACACAAATTTCTCGGGAAAGTAAATTAAGTTTTTTGGGAGAGAGCGGAGAGGAAAGAGCTCCTCAATACCCTTCTCCTACCCCCTATTGCCTTAAAACTGAATTTACTTTCCCGAGAAATTTGTGTGTCTAAACACGGACATAATAAATATAAAAGAATAAAGAAGGCCGAGCAAATTTCGAACTGGGTTGCCCTTTTCTTTTTTATTCTTTTATCAGAAGTAAGCAAGGTAAGCAGGCAAGGCAGCTTATGTACGCAGGCCTTTAGACTATGGAAAACTCAAATGTACAATTATTTTGAAACTACAAAAAATTGGCAAAAGTATACTACAGAGTCAGATGTAATTGAAAATTAAATTCAATTCAATGTGTGTTTTTTGTCTTCCGTCTCAATCAACAAACTAAAATGTAAAATATAAAAAAATAAACAGTAAAGACACAGCACAAAAGAGTGAAAAGAATGAAGACACTACACAGAAACAAAAAAGTGTTGAAAAGAAGAAACGACAAATTTTAATGGAAATTATATACACAATTTTAATAGAGACATGACAAAATATTATTTAAAAAAAATAAAAATTAATAATGAAATTAAAACAACACTAAATTAAAATTAATAATACACAAATATAATAATTCTGTAGTTTTCAAAACTATTAATTACTCAAAAACTAAAAAAATTGATTTTTAAATACAAAAAGGAAAAATAGTATTTAAGTACAATGAAAGTCAAGATGCCAAAGTAAAAAATAAAAGTGACATTTTTTTGGCTTTCAAAATTAAGAAAAATATTAATATTTTATATGTAATTTTTTAAATTGAGTTTTAAAGAAATTAAATTTATAATACTAAAATATGTAGTTGTTTTTTTATAAGAAATTTTAAGTAAAAATAAAGGAAATTATTACAAAAATAAAATTTAAGAAATTACATACTACAGAAAATAGTTACCTACAGTACTATGTATTTACTACAATGAATGTTTTGTTAAAATATTTAAGCCATCCATGTATAGAAAAAAATCATATCCATTTAAAAAATAATTACTTTGATTTTGTTTTTAAATTATTATAAATTCGTTACATGTTAAGGGATTTGTCATTACTTGCTGATAGTTTTGTTTTCTAAACTAAGAATTATTAGTGATAATAGTTGGTAATAGTAATACAATCTTGTTATTATTACAAAAATTAAGGCATACTAAACTAATTCAAATTAAAAAAAAAATGTTGACAAACATTTATTGTTATTTTTTAAATTATGAGTTCTTTTTTTACTTTCCATTAAATAATAATAGTTTAATGAAATGTGTATGTATTTTTTGTTTATTTTCAAACTACATACTTTAAGAAACGGAAGTGTAATAAATTCAAGAAGGAAGGTCACGGTTAATTTTATTAACTTCTCATAACCACAGCATGGATGGTCAATGTCGTCATACACGTTTCAATTTAAATTTTAGAAAATCTTTGTTTTAATTAGTTCTCAGCAATAGATTGTTCCGTTGATACCAAGAATTAATAATATCTCTCCACAGACCTTCCTTCTCTTTTTTAATTGTAAGACTGCAAATACATTTACAATAATTTGAAGAAAGAAAAAAGAAACAATTCAAGTGCCTTGAAACATACTGATATTTTGAAAGTGTAGTAGCATGTGTGAGTTATATTATGTTCTTACACTCGTCCTCTTTCTAAAAGATAATGTTTTTTCCTATTTTTTTATTTTTAATATATTTTAAAAAAGCAATTAAATAAAATGAGTATCTTATGAGGAAATCATATAATTTAAACAATTAATTTGTTAGCAAGAATTTTCACAAATGGCAAGTATCGTCGTTTTTTATTAAACATTTTAAATTATAAAAAATAATTGGTAAATTTGAAAATGAATTTTAACAACATAAAATTTGGCTTTTTTAAAAAGAAGTGAGAAAAATATTAATTTTAAAGAGAATATCAGAAATTGCTACTATTGGGCCTGTTGTCAAATTTTTGGTGTTCGACATTTTATCAGGGACAATAGAATTATTGGTAAGAAATAGTGAAAAGAGCTGATTTATCTCAACCACTCACAAATTGCTCATAAAATATTTCAGAGGGGGAATTTAAAAACTTTTTGGTTTTCATTTGACCAAAAGCCAAATCAACCCGGCTTTTGGTCAAATGAAAACAATTGATATTTTGTTTATTTTTATTTATCCGATAATTCTGTTGTCATCGACAGTCATCTTCAGGGATATTATTTTGATGAGAAAAGCAGCAGTGTTGTTATACCGTCTATGCTAAATTGAATAAAAATCTAAACCGTTTCCAAGATTACCAAAGGCCAAGTGGTGTGGCATGCCCATTCACCCGTTATTTTTATAAGAGAGATATCCTCAAAATATCCTAATTTTCAGATCCAAAACATGGCATCTTTACCAACGAATTCACGAATTTTGTTTATCATCCATGTAATTCGTTCAAATGTTGAAGAAAAGATCGGAGCTTCCACGATCCAGAGAAATCACGGATTCGCATTGAATCATTATATAATTGTTCCATAAACATCCCAAACGGGACAGGGGAGACTTCTCTCATATCAATGAGTGCACCCCGATACATATTTAGCTCAATTATATGGGACCTAATGTTTATCGCCGAGTCCGAACGGCGTGTCTTACATCACCACTTTATAGAGAAGTTTTACAAGGCTGAACTACTTAGGAAATGTCGCCAGCATTACTGAGGGGTATTTTGCCACCGTTGAAAATTTTGATGTTGCCTGGCCGGGGAATCGAACCCTCGACCTTCTGCGTGCAAGACGGGTGTGCATAACATTGCACCACGGTGGCATCATTTCCATGTTTTACATAGACTAGCTTCGTCTACAATAGTGAGGATTTTTTTCTGGAGTTTTATACAAAACAAGAGATTCTGGATGACAGCCTATAAGCTTCACAATACCGACAAAGAAAATATTAGCCGCTGTTTAGCTATTAAGTTCAGAGTAATATTTAAATGAAGTTGTGAAAGCCACAACAAGGAACTGGCAATTTTTTTCGTCAAACAATAATTGCGTCATTTAGAGCATTTTCGGGAAAATTCACCTTTGATCCCAAACAAATTACTATGGCAACAAAGATCGCTCAGGTGGCACGGGTTAACGTTAACCGAACTGATTAAAAACGGTTAAAATTAAGGCCTAGACCTTTCAAAAAAATGTTTTTAACTTTTTGGCCACCCTAATCTACTTAGCTGACTTAATGAGGAATATGAAAATGACCGTCGGTAAATATACTGCTATGCTGTACACTGCTATGCTATGCACTTGGACGGCTGAAATGAGACTTCCCCTGAACAAATTAGTCGATTATCCTGTCCTGTAGTGGGATTCTGTAACTTTTTTGCCGTTATCGACAAAAATCGGTAAAATAAAAAGGCAAAAATATGAATGAAAAATTGACAACACTTAAGAAACCGGTAGGTCGGTAACTTACCGAAAATTTTCGTTTATTACCGAAATTATAAGTCCCGGGCCACACTAGAGTAATTTCAATGAAATTTTGACATGAAACTTTGCATTTTTTGGGAAAGAAACTAGGGTACACAAGTCTGACAAAGAAATATTGGTAACCTCTTATAAAGTAGTATACACTTCTGTGGTAAGCGTTAAGCTATGCGGTGTCGATGAGGTATTCACATGTCAGAGCTACGCAGTGTAAGAATATTCAAGCCTGGCCAAATGCCGAATTGAGAATTGCAACAGGGATGATCTTCATGAAGAATTACAGCCCAATTATGAAAGTCCCCGTGAGTTTTCTCATTTTCTCCTTTAAGTTGCAACGGCAGAAAGACAAGACTGACGTGGAGTTTTCATTTATAATCACCCTGATGGAGATTTTGCTGGTGCGTCAGCAGAACAAGATGGTTGACTTCCGAAACGTACCAATACATTGCAGTTTTTAGATTTCGTCAAAATATATCAGTTGCACACTAATGCATTGTTTCTGCATTGCAACTACGAATGTATCAGAAATAAAAATGATACATGTTTACTTTTTTTTTTTGTTTGCACATCCACTTTTTTGTCTGGTCTCTTCTTGGTCGACACTGCTCCAGATCAACAAGCCCATCAGGCTGACTTGGGTAGTCATTCTCACTGGCAAGTAAAATGTGTAGTCTAAATGGTGGTTTTAACCCAGTTAAGATCCGAACGATCTAGCCACCTTCATATTCAGGGCAATCATGAATAAAAATTAATTTGTTCTCTTTTCCCAATTTCACAATTTTTTATTTTCATATTTATGTCCAAAAGGTAATATTTTTGTCTATTCGGCGAGAATAAAGTGTTTCTCGTAGTTTTCAACGTTTCAAAATGTTGATTTTTCCTAGGGAAATATTCATGATTGCCCTGCCCGAATTGATGGCACGATACCCAACACATGCCTCTCATGTGGATTGAGACCGCACGACACGCTACATTTGTTTAGCTGCCTATCTAACCCCCACTCACCTGTCTCCTGATTCTTTATGGGCGCAGCGGCTGACTTCCGAAACGAAATCCATTGTTTCAGTTAACGCTCGTGCTTTGTAATATTATTTACTATAGTACTTTTGGCTATTTACAATGCCACTGGACTATAGTTACTTGCTTTCCATAAACGAGCCACAACTATCAGATAATCAATTCCACGGCAGCGGTTTCTTTCATACCGGATTGATCCGACCCCAAAGTGTTTCGGCCAGGGGCTACCAACCCATCATCAAATCTATGCTTCTACGTTGGTTTCTACGCTGCTACAACAACCCCTTGCCACAGTGTGGTGTAGGGTATAAATAGCGGGAAAATCACACTAAGTCATGTACGAATGGGGGAGTAAGTAATGAAATCAAAATCGCGGGAACTCTTCATTACAACAATATCTGTAGTGGGATTCTCTAACGAATTTTTTGGTTACCGACAAATATCGGTAAAATTAAGAGGCTCATAATTTCGGTAATTAAAGAATTTTGTCGGTAAGTAAACAACCAAAATAAACTTGTCGTAAGTCCTATCGATAGCAATCGTGTTGCCAAACTTTTCATTCATCATTTTGCGTTTTAATTTATTTTTGTTGGTAAACAAAAAATGCGTTAGAGAATTCCACCACTTCAATGCTATACCATTATTCGAAATGGCATTTCTTGGATAGGAAAATTATTTTTAAACGTAGAGGCATGTATTTTAGCTCTAACCCCCTGTTTTTGTAAAAATTTTTGTGTTTCTCACACGAATTGTCAAATTTTGTAGATCGATTTACTCGCCTTAGCGCATATGTAGATCTCTGATTTTTAAAAGAGGAATTCCTATCTATATATGGAACGCGTCTACGAAAAATTAGGTCAGTATGTCATCTGGAGACTGAGCTGTGGATGCATTAATTATTACGAATATAGACGAACGAACAAAAAAAAGTTACAAAAACAGGGGGTAAGTATCAGATTCAATCAAAAAACAAATGTTGATTTTTTTTAAGTCTTGGTGCATTTCAGTGACATGTATAATTTAATGGTCTGTTCCAGCAGTGCAAGGATCTACTAATTTGTACTATTTTTTTCCGATAACATAAAGGAAAAAATGTTATTGTAGTAAAAAATAGTAGCTTTTTGCAGGCTCTGGAACAGAGCATATGTAATTTTAGACGTTAAAACATTTGTCATTAGCTGTGTCTTTTTACGTGATATGGTTTGTCTTTTTACGTACTGAACTTTACTGAACATTTTTTCTTCAGTAAAGTTTTGACAATTGTATAATTGAAATGTTGCTAAACATTACTGAAGAAACAATGTTCAGTAAAGTTCAGTACGTAAAAGGACAAACCTATAATTAGTAATAATTATTACTAATGTTGCAGATTTTGACAGTTGTATAAAGGAAAAGTTGCTGAAAAAAATGTTTCAGCAACATTTAGTAAGTAAAAAGACACCCCTATTATTGTTTTTTGAACATGAAAGTAGGGGTGTCTTTTTACTTACTAAATGTTGCTGAAACATTTTTTTCAGCAACTTTTCCTTTATACAACTGTCAAAATCTGCAACATTAGTAATAATTATTACAAATTATCACGTAAAAAGACACAGCTAGTGTATCACACATAGAAACTGAATTCTGGAGCTATTTAAGCATTTGTCATATAAAAAGTGGAATTTGAGGTTTTTTTCCTTCAAGCTTCTCTGATATTCTCTTTGAGGAATAACATTTTAAAAATGCCGCGGCAGCATTTTGTACTTGGAAATGATTTTGTGAAAAGAGCAGCTTCTGCTGATGCTGTTCCAGAGGCAGCAATTGTAACTGGGGTGGTGATGGTAAAATGGCAAATTGATTCATAGCCTGTACATCGGCTGCGGTACAACCACTTAACAGTTGACCCGGTCCAGTTGGTATTGGCACACCAAATGTACCCAACATAATAAGTTTTTGCAAAAGTTGAGCTGTGTTGGTGTAACGTCCTCTTTGGGTTAGGCTTTTTACATTCCACCTTCTTATTTTTGATGGTATCGAAATGTATTTCACAGACATGACATAAAACAGCTTCATTTTCGAATGTGACAAAACCCAAAACCTTATTAAACAGGAAATTGAGGTTATTTTCCTTCGAGTCTTTCTGATATTCTCTTTGAGGAATAAAATGTTTAAAAAAAGTAAATTAAAAATCTAAAACAAGAAAAAAACTTCATTTAAAGAAAATAATATTTATTTCTTTGGTATTTAACAATTACTAAAAATTTTTCGTTTTTTCGAGAAATGTGTTAACAGAAAATCTAAAAATTTTAAAGAAGAAAATAAGAGTGATGTAAACTGTTTCTGTTAGAGAAGTAGAGAAGAAATATTTATGAGAACAAATTTTTATTTTTTGTCATCACTACCATTTTTTTTGGAAATGGCAAATTGTTTGTTGTTTTAATATTTTTTTTGTATGTATTTCATTAAAATTAAACGCAATCACAATCGGTGGTTTAGAAGATTTTTTTGTTTAATGTATTTTTTGTTTTGTTTTTCTGTGAAAATTGCATGATTTCTTCTTTTCATGTTTGTTATGTTTTCGTTTTTTTAAAAATAATGATTTGTATTCATTAAAAGGGGTTTATATTTTGGGTTTTCATTGTTTTTTATTTTAATTCAATAGATTACTTAAAAATAATTGAATTCAGGGATTTTTTTCTCTTCTGGTGTGTGTGTTTATGGAAGTTACTTAAATTTAAAAATATGTTTTTTTCTTCTTTTAACATGTTTTCAAATTAGGGAATTTTAATTTCCCACCTAACATGCTCTGTTTTGTTTTACAACTAAACTATATATTTTCATTTAATAATCATTGTCTTTTTTCGTTTGTTTTGCTTTTTCCGTAGTTCAAATTTTTCAATTCTTTTCTTTGTTTTTTTTTTCTTTATACATAAAACAATTCGAGTTGTTTTTTGTTTTTTTTTCTTGTGGGATTTATGTATGTAGCTAATAGTAGTGTTTGTTGGTTTTTTTATGTAAGGATTTTTATAACTAAAATGCTTAGGCATTACCTTAAAAAGTAAACAAACTAAATCTAAAAAGAAAATTTAAACGGGCGATGATAATTTACAGATTACGGGTGTTTTTTCTTTGATTTTGTTTTTTGATATAAATTAAGTGTTATAGCAAAGAAAAGGGGAGAGAGAGAGTAGAGAGCAAAAAATGTAACACATATAACAATTGTCTTTCAAATGCCCCTCCGTTTTTTAGAATCCCTTTCAAAGGATGCGTTTGGGGCAAAAAGACTTTTCCCAAGAGTATTATTTGCAGGAAGAAAAATGAATGACAGATCGGGAGGGGCAATTTTAATGAAGATCAGGGATGTGTGGTGGTGGTACTGCTGCCGCCTTTAGTTAATAACTTAAACGTACATTCCCGCCATACCATACACTGAACTCCAGTCCACACCTTGAAAACTTGACATGTCAACATTTGCTAAGGCATAACTTTGATATGGATTGGTGGCGGCATTTAAGGGATTTGTTGAGGCTACCAAGGCAGCTTGTTGTGCCGCAGCAGCGGCTAGGTGATTTGTAGTACCATGACCAGCACTGGCAGATTGTGTTCCAGCAGCGGCAGCATGCAATGCTGCATTATGGGCCTGAGTGGCTGCTGCCACAGCAGCTGAATTACTGGCAGCCGTGTGTTGTTGGGCAGCAGCAGCTGCTGCGTTTTGTTGCTGTTGGTGTTGATGTACAGCCACGGCTTGTTGCTGTTGATGTTGTTGTTGAGCCTGAGCCAGGGCGGTTGCGGCGGCTGCTGTGGCGGGTATGGGATAGGGTGAATAACTAGAAAAAGGAAAACAAAAACATTATTATTACTCAACATTTTATAAAGTTTGGAGTTTTCAAACAAATAAGTTAAAGTCAAAATCGCTTATAACAACGAAATCGAAAAATCCCGAATTTCGTCACACCCTTTTTATCCCTTTAACAACAATCGCTTGTAACCACCACATTTCATCGATCCCTTGACGTAGGCCGCCATAAACAATTTCGACAGTAACTTAAAGTCTATCTCAAAATCTATAACTTACCGCACACTATGTAATGCTTGAGGATATGTCGACAACAATTTACCAAAACTGCTTTGATTAGCTGCCACAGCTGCGGCGGCATTTTGTACTTGGAAAGGATTTTGTGAAATTAGGGCAGCCTGTTGAGCAGCGGCTGCCGATGCTGCTGCCCCCGAGGCAGCATGCAATTGTAACTGGGCTGGTGATGGTAAAATGGCAAATTGATTCATAGCCTGTACACCGGCTGCGGTGCGGGCACTTAACAATTGACCCGGTCCAGTTGGTATTGGCACACCCAATGTACCCAACATAATACGTTTTTGCAAAAGTTGAGCTGCTGGTGTTACCGCCTCTTTGGGTTGGGCTTTTTTACATTCCACTTTCTTGTTTTTAATGGTATGGAAGTGAATTTCACAAACACGATCCACAACATCTTCATTTTCAAATGTGACGAAGCCGAAACCACGATGACGTTTAGTTTGTTGATCCATTAGCATAACGGTTTCTTCAACGGTACCAAATTGATTGAAATATGCCTTAACCTCATCCGCTGATGTATCCTGTGAAACGCCACCAACAAAGATTTTTTTGGTTTTATTCGATTGACGGGGTCGATTTTTGGGTGTGGCATGTTTGGGATCGATTTTCTTGCCATCCAAAGTGTGTATGGGCACTTTGAGAACTTTATCAACACTGCAGGGTTCTTGGAATGTTATGAAGCCAAAACCACGACTACGCTGTTAGTTTGAAATTTTTTAGAGAAAGAGAGAGAAAATATATTAATAAAATGTTAAGGAATATATTTTTTAAATTGGAATTTTTTACATTACAGCTACAGAACTTTGCTTTCTGACAAAATATCAACTAATCTGTTACTAAATAAGTTGTTGTTGTTTTTTCATTAGAATAGGACTAAATTCCAAAATTTTACTTCCTAAGAATTATATGATCACAAATAAAGAACAGTTTTTTTTTTAGAGACAAACTAAAAAGTGGATATTTAAAAAAACAATGACAAGAAGAGTTTTGTTGTTTTTTTAGAGAAAATAAACGTTATATTTCATTACATGTATATCACGAAATGTATTGATTGTAGTGGGTGGTGTTGTACATCATCTTCACAATGCAATATTTACATTCGGGATTTTTCATATGAATTTCATTTGATATTCCAGAAATTTCAATGTGGAGAAGGCATGGGTAGAATTGAACATGCGCATTCCACGTATATATTTTCCAAATTTGTTACAAAAAAAGAAAAAAACAACAATATTGCTTTGATGATCGTTTGCAGAGCTTTTATGGGTTTGCAAGCCATTTTATTTGGAAGTATGGACTTGCCCAACTCTCAGTACCCACGCTAAAAATTTCAAAACGATCATCAACATCAGTGTAAGGGTTAAAGTACAGTTAATCGTGGATTTCTTAAAAAATATTTTGTGAATATTTTTTTCAAAAATCTTGGATTTTGTAAAAAATATTTTTTCAATAACCGTGGATTTTTTAAAAATATTTCTTCAACAACCTTGGATATTTTAAAAATATTTTTTTTTCAATAATCGTGGATTTTTTAAAAAATATTTTTTCAATAATTTTGATTTTTTAAAAAATAATTGTTTAATAATCTTGTATTTTTTAAAAAATATTTTCTCATTAATCTTGGATTTTTTTAAAAACTATTTCTTAAATAATAGTGGATTTTTTAAAAAAATATATTTTTTCAATATCATTTGCAGAGCTTTTTTGGGTTTGCAAGCCATTTTATTTGGAAGTATGGACTTGCCCAACTCAGCACCCACGGTAAAAATTCTAAACGAACAGTTTAAAGACTAAAAGTAGAGTTAACCGTGGATTTCTTAAAAAAATATTTATTTTATAAATCGTGGATTTTTTAAAAAATATTTTTTTATTAATCGTGGATTTTTTAAAAAATATTTTTTCAATAAACGTGGATTTTTTTAAAAATATTTTTTCAATAATCGTGGATTAAAAATTTTTTTTTTTAAAAAATGGTGGATTTATAAAAAATATTTTTTTCAAAAATCGTGGATTTTTTAAAAAATATTTTTTCAATAAACGTGTATTTTTTAAAAAATATTTTTTTTTATTATCTGGATTTTTTAAAACAGTATTTTTAAATAATCTTAAATTTTGTAAAAAATATTTTTTTATTAATGGTGGATTTTTAAAAAATATTTTTCGATAATCGTGGATTCTCTAAAAAATATTTTTCAATAATCGTGAATCTTTTAAAAAATATTTTTCAATAATCGTGGATTTTTTAAAAATTTTTTTTAATTGGATTTTTTAAAAAATATTTTTTTAAATTATCGTGGTTTTTTAAATTTTTTTTTAATTATCGTGGATTTTTTAAAAAATATTTTTTTATTAATCGTGGATTTTTTAAAAAATATTTTTTTATTAATCGTGGATTTTTTAAAAAATATTTTTCAATAATCGTGGATTTTTTAAAAAATATTTTTCAATAATCGTGGATTTTTTAAAAATATTTTTCGATAATCGTGGATTCTCTAAAAAATATTTTTCAATAATCGTGGATCTTTTAAAAAATATTTTTCAATAATCGTGGATTTTTTAAAAAATTTTTTAATTGGATTTTTTAAAAAATATTTTTTTAAATTATCGTGGATTTTTAATTTTTTTTTAATTATCGTGGATTTTTTAAAAAATATTTTTTTATTAATCGTGGATTTTTTAAAAAATATTTTCAATAATCGTGGATTTTTTAAAAAATATTTTTCAATAATCGTGGATTTTTTAAAAAATATTTTTCAATAATCGTGGATTTTTTAAAAAAATATTTTTCAATAATCGTGGATTTTTTAAAAAATATTTCTCAATAATCGAGGATTTTTTAAAAAATATTTTTTTCAAAAATCGAGGTTTCTTTAACAATATTTTTTCAAAAAACGTGGATTCTTTAACAATATTTTTTAAAAATATTGGATTCTTTAACAATATTTTTTAAAAATCTTGGATTCTTTAACAATATTTTTTTTAAAAATCGTGGATTTTTTAAAAAATATTTTCTAATAATGGTGAATTTTTTAAAAATTTTTTTTTTAATTAATCGTGGATTTCTTAAAAAAATATTTTTTCAATAATCGTGGAAAATACTTTTTCAATAAACGTGGATTTAGAAAAAATACTTTTTCAAAAATTGTGAATTCTTTAAAAAATATTTTTTCAAAAATCGTGGATTTTTTAAAAAATATTTTTTTAATAATCGTGAATTTTTTAAAAAATATTTTTTCAATAATCTAGGATTTTGTAAAAAATATTTTTTCATTGATCGTGGATTTCTTTAAAAAATATTTTTTCAATAATCGTGGATTTCTTAAAAAATATTTTTTCAATAATCGTGGATTTTTTAAAAATCATTTTTTCAATAATCGTGAATATTTAAAAAAACATTTTTCAATAATCGTGAATTTTAAAAAAAAAATATTTTTTCAATAATCGTGGATTTTTTAAAAAATATTTTTTCAATAATCGTGGATTTTTTAAAAAATATTTTTTCAATAATCGTGGATTTTTTAAAAAATATTTTTTCAATAATCGTGGATTTTTTAAAAAATATTTTTTCAATAATCGTGGATTTTTTAAAAAATATTTTTTCAATATTCGTAAATTTTCAAAAAAACAATATTTTTTCGTGTTTTTTTTTTTTTTTAAATTAAATAATCATGGATATTTTTAAAAATATTTACTCTATAACCGTGGATTTTTTAAAATACTTTTTCAATAATCGTGAATTTTTTAAAAAATAGTTTTCCAATTATCGTGGATTTTTTAAAAAATATGTTCTCATTAATCTTAGATTTTTTTAAAATACTTTTTCAATAATCGTGGATTTTTTAAAATACTTTTTCAATAATCGTGAATTTTTTACAAAATAGTTTTCCAATTATCGTGGATTTTTTAAAAAATATGTTCTCATTAATCTTAGATTTTTAAAAAATATTTTTCCAATAGTTGTGGATTTTTTTAAAAAATATTTTTTCAACAATCTTGGATTTTTTAAAAAATATTTTCTCATTAACCTTAGATTTTTTAAAAAATATTTTTTCAATAATCGTGGATTTTTTAAAAAATATTTTTTCAATAATCTTGGATATTTTAAAAAATATTTTTTCATTAATCTTAAATTTAAAAAAAAAAATATTTTTTCAATAATCGTGGATTTTTTAAAAATTGTTTTTTTTTTTCAAAAATCGTGGATTCTTTAAAAATATAAGTTTTCAATAATATTGAATTTTTTAAAAAATATGTTTTCAATAATCGTAAATTTTTTTAAAATACTTTTCCAATAATCGTAAATTTTTTTAAAATACTTTTCCAATTATCGTGGATTTTTTATTATTCGTGGTATTCGTGGATACTTTTAAAAATATTTTTTTAATAATCGTGGATTTTTTAAAAATACTTCTTCAATAATCATGAATTTTTTAAAAAATATTTTTCCAATAGTCGTGGATTTTTTAAAAAAAAAATATTTTTTCAATAATCGTGGATTTTTTAAGAAATATTTTTTCAATAATCGTGGATTTTTTAAAAAAAAAAATATTTTTTTCAATAATCTGGATTTTCTAAAAACATATTTTCAATAATCTGGATTTTTTAAAAAAATATTTTTCAATAATCTTGTGCAAAATATCCCTTCAGTACCGTGGGCGATATTCCCTGAGTATTTCAGTCATGTAAAACTAATCTACAAGTGGTGAGTGGTAAGACACGCCGCTCGGACTCGGCGATAAACAGTAGATCCCATATCATTGAGCTAATATGAATTGGGGTTGCACTTAATGATATGAGTCTCCCTTGTCCCGTCTGGGATGTTTGTGGAACAATTATTATATTGTACATATCCCTTATATTGCATGTGAAGATGATGTGGGTGGGTAGCTAATTAACAAAAGAGATTATAGATTGAATTATATTGTTTTGGCCTTTGTAAATTGTTTTATGATTTTTTTCATCAACTACCAAGCTTTATATATTTCAACTGATTTCAATACAACTGAGAGAGAGAGAGTATGTGGACAAATACAAATTTAATAATTTACCTAAAAATAATTATGTATTTTTGATATTTTTCGCTAATCTTCTTAGATAAATTATTTTGTTTTCAAGACTACAATAAATTTGTTAATGCTGCCTATGTAATAAAACCTTTTTTTGTTTTGTTGCTATAGGTTAGCAATTTTTTTTTTTGTAAACCATCTATTTAATGTTTATGTAAGCAATACTCAAATATATAATACGAAAATAATTATTATTTACAGTATTACTGTATTGAAACATTTTCTATGATTTTTAGTTTGATACAAGATAAAGAATACACACACTGGTTGTTGTTGTAAGAAAGGAATTTCGATTATGTAGTAGTAGCACAGAGAAGAGGACAATGATGTCTTTTATTCTAACAACAATATTCCACAAATCGTTTATAGAATATTGAGTTTGCAATACCACAAAAGGATATAATGTAGGGGGTCGAAAATTAATATCAACCTAAAATTTTTTTTTTTTTGTATTAATGATATTTGCCATTAAACTATATATGTACTAGGAAAAATAAAACAACTGCACAAAGTATGAAAACACAAAAAATAAAATCCAAAAATATATGATTCTGTATTCTAGGGCAATGACTAAAATTGGTTAACAGAGAGAGTTTTCTATATATAAAAAAACGTATACTAGTAATGTTTAAAAATGTATTACACTGAAGTAACACAAAAACAATGTTTTGCAAAATAATAAAATTCAAATTCACACTGTTATTTACACAACAAAATCCTAAATTTTTCATGATAATTCCAACAAATATTTGGACAGGGGGGGAATTCTAAAAAAATGTAACTTTAGTTTACTTTAAATATTGAAAGTTTTTCTTTACCATATATATATATATATAATTTCTGTGTGTTTTTGTTTGGTGGATATTACAGAAACAATTATACAAATATTAAGAGAACGCAACTAGTTATCTGTTTTCTTGTTTCTTGCTTAATACATTATTTTGGCTTGATACAAAATTTTCAAAATATTAATTATTACCAATTAAGAAATGCAGCAATATTATAATGAAGTTAATTGTTATGTGACATGACAACGAATGTCTTATGTAATCTTAATAATCTATATAAAAACTAATGTATATATGTATATTTATATTTTTTACAATAGTTTTAGTAATTTGTTAGCCAGCAGAAATATGTAGTAGTAACAGCAGCCTACCTAGTAGATAAAATATTGGACAAATTGTGTGTTAGAATTGTTAATTTTGTTTTTTTTTTGTTTTTTTTTTTCTTGTAAAAGATATACACCTACTTTATATATATTTTCGTAGTGTTGCATTACAATAAGTTTGTTTTATATTTTTTGTATAATATTAGATCTGAAATCTAAATCTTATTAGTCTATGTTATAATAATTTACCACGGCTGGGGGAACCTTCATAAATAAATTAATTTCTAATAAATTTCTTCATTATCTATAATTCTAAAAAAAGTATACTTTTAGGAGTTTAATTTAAAAAAAAATAAGTTGGACATTACTTTTACTATAAGTCATAAAATTTCTATTACAAACATTATTATTTTGATATACATATGTATGTAGTACTCGTAGGTATATTTTCATTCGAAGAATATGATTCAAATGTCATTAATATACATTTACAGAGTTTTTTCTGAAATCTGTAATCTTGTTGCAGGTGATAATTTATTAGCGCCCAACAATATTTTCTAATATTATTTACCTTATTAATAGACATCGGAATTTGCATATTTTTTAAAAATTCATATTATGATATTCTTAGATGATTTTTGGACATTTTTTGCCATATGGTTTACATATTTTATTATAAAATGTGCACATTTTAAAAACTATTTAATATTATCCACAAAAATTAGATTTTTTTCCATTTGAAATTTTAAAAAATATGCAAATTCCACTGTCTACTTATTATATAATGGCAAATGTAAACTCTAAAATGACAATTCAAATTTGTCGACAAATCTATAAATAAATATTGAAAATATTTAACAACTTTTCTATTCATTTTCTTCAATCTAGGAAATTAAAAAAATATATATATTTACTAATATTCATGGGAATAAATTGAAGTCACGTGTTAGTTTGGTTTTTGTAGTTAATTAGGGATGTAGTAAAGGGGGTCGAAAATAATTTCTACATAATAAATACGGGATTACATATACACAAATTGGGAAATGACATAATAGTTTTTTCATTATTGATTTTTTTCTTAATTTTTATAATGCTTCTAAAAGCACATTTTTGAAACTATAACTAGGTCTTTTTACATATGTATGCATGAATTAATATTAAACAATAGAAAATACAAATGTTCACATTTTACATTACTGTTATACCAACAAGTAAAAAAAAGTGTCAGTCGGTTTTGCCGACAGAGATATACCCTCAGCCAATGTGAAGTGAAACTTTCATCTACGGACAGATCGAATGTATTTAGGGTCTCTTCAGAATTTTGTGGCCCTTTTTGGACATTTGAACTTGCCGACAAAAATGTGGATTAGGAATTAACTGCACTTAGACACAAATGTTGAACTTTTGTGGGAGAGGTACCCTTAGGGAGAACCGATATGGGCCATTTTAGAAGTTAAACTCAATTTTGACAAAATATTAGGAGATCCAAAGTTTGGACCAAATTGGTTGCCTCATTCAAGTGATATCGTCCTAGCATTTTAGTGGCATTTTTTTAATTATGGGGAGAAGTACCGGAACTTGTGGACCGGTATTGCCCCATGAAACTAAGTTTGGATAGAATATGACGAAGACCAAATGATGGACCTAATGGAGGTAGCGAATGCAAATCGCTTCAACAAAAATCAAACTGATTCGAGAGCAGGTCTTAAAGTGAACTTATTCGAAATTTTGTGTGGGAGGTACCAGAAGGTGTAGACAAATATAGTCCATATTCGAACCTCATCTATATCTGGTAGATATATTAGGATGTGCAAAGTATGGATTACATCGGTCACTCCCTTCAAGAGTTATAGTGCGCACAATTTTTCCGAACATTTTTGAACTTTTGTGGGGGAGGTACCTGAAGGAGTGGACCGATATGGTTTATCTTCGAACTTAAAGTATGTTTGGACAAAATATTACGAAGGCCAAATTTTTGGACCGAATTGGCAGATCCGTTCGAGATTTATCTTGCGCTCCAACCACTACACACGGCGTCATAAGGGTTTTTACACCTTTCAGGCTATTTTCTCAGGAAGTATGGACTTGCCCCTGATGAAACTTGTTCCGTCGTAATGGAGGTAGCGAATGCAAATCGCTTCAACAAAAATCAAACTGATTCGAGAGCAGGTCTTAAAGTGAACTTATCCGAAATTTTGTGTGGGAGGTACCAGAAGGAGTAGACAAATATAGTCCATATTCAAACCTGATCTATATCTGGTAGATATATTAGGATGTGCAGAGTATATATTACATATTAAGACTTATCGTGCGCACAATTTTTCCGAACATTTTTGAACTTTTGTGAGGGAGGTAGCTGAAGGAGTGTACCGATATGGTTTATCTTCGAACTTAAACTATATTTGGACAAATTATTGCGAAGGCCAAATTTTTGGACCGAATTGGGGGATCCGTTCGAGAGTTATCTTGCGTCATAAGGGGTTTTTTTGAACCTTTTAGGCTATTTTCTCAGGAAGTATGGACTTGCCCCTGATGAAACTTGTACCGTCGTATGGGGAACAGTGAATACAAGTTGTTAAAAAGCTATTCGAGAGCAGGTCCCAAATTGAACTTTTCCGAAATTTGGTGTGGGAGGTACTCGAAGGAGTGGACCGATTAAGTCCATAATGAAACCTCATCTAAGTTTGGTAGAAATTTCACGATGTACAAAACGTGGGCCAAATCGGTTACTCCCTTCAAGAGTTATCGTGCGCACAAATTTTTCGAACTTTTGTGTGGGAGGTACCGGAAGGAGTGGTGTGCTCCAGCCAGTCAACCAGACGGACGCACATGGCTAAATCAACTCCAAATTGTCTGAAACACATTTCGTCCAAACATACTTGGTGTCTAAAACCATTATTTCGATGAGGCACATTTTGCCCGTATGAAAGTGTATATACCCTCGTTAGCATAAATGCTGAGGGTATAATGACCTCTAAGATGATTAGAAAACCAAATTCGTGGAAAATATTTGACTCATTTTTTTCAATCAAACATTGGTATTAAATTCGACAGAGTTTGATTTCGAATCTCCTTGGAGAAACATACAAGTTCGAAACTGCAAAGATTTTCCACAAATTATCAAATTGCCTAATAGAATAAGCTGTAAGGCGTGTGACTCGACTGGTAGCCCTGAGACCAGCCATAGCAAGTTACACAATAATGCAAACCTGACTAAAGCGTTATAAAAACTTCTATAAGTGGTTCGTATGTCATACCAAAATAAGGGAAATTTTATAGATTTTCATATTTCATTGCTCGAGTCGTCATAAAATTAGGGAAGAGTTCTTTGTTTCAATGCAAAGAACTAAGAGAGCTGATGAGGCCATGTGTCGTTGACCGAACCTATAGCCTTCTCTGCCTTTCCCGAAAGCATATCGATTTTAACTACCTCTCACTTTAAAAAACTTTAAAATTTAAAAACAACAAAACTGAGATCAGGCTGCATTACTCTACAAATAATATTTTCATATTCGGTATAAAAATGAAAAATATTAACCAAGTCTGTCACAACATACGAAATTTCTTCCGACCTTCTACCGGCGGACACTTTAAAAATCTGTATTTAATATTTAATTGCAGAAGTTTTTGTAAGCTTATGTTATCCTTGCTATCAAAAATGTAGCAGATATCATCATTATCGGCTACTAAAGTGGAGTCTACAAACTAAACCTGTGCCAAGCTGGAAATGTAAATCCATTGGTGAGACAGGAAAGGTATGCCTACACAACATGACCAACGATGCCTCGCCGGCAATAATACATTTTTTCAAGGCATTATTTAAAACTCCTTCTTTTAAAAGCGAGCAAATTTGGGAAAATTTGTGAAAAATCATTTTTCCTATAAAAAATATATTGGGGGAGAAAAGATCAATATTACATTATCGTTATATGAATACATGTTTGTTATAAATAGGCATGGATCTAATGTTTCATTTTTAAGTCGACAAGATTAAATATTTTTTACCTATATATAAAATATACTTTGTCAAAAAGTAAATACAATAATTACATACAATAGGTAGTGTAGTAGTTTTTTTGGATTTCAAATATAGTACGTATTACTCTAAAATTCTGACAAGTTATTTTACAAATAGACATGGAAATAGAATAGAAAATAGTTATTGTTGTTTTGTAATAATAGTCAGTCGTGTGAAAGTGTAATAATACTGATCGAAGAAAATACCATAACTTCAAGATAATGATTGATGATGATACGACGGAATATATTATTATACAAATAAAGTACAAGAACAAAATATGATAGTTATGAATAATGCAATACAAAGAAAACCAACAACAACAAAAGATAGATAATAAAAAGTTTATGATGAAATGGGTACCTATGGTAACACAAGTGATATTATAATAACTGAAAAGAAAAAGTAAAACATACGAATTCGCTGCTTGGTAGCATGTGCTGCTGATGGTCTGTCTGGCGAATAAAAGGATAACAGGAAATCCATCCATCCATTTATTTGTTAGGGGAAAAAATTGCAGCTTGCATCCATTCACAAAAAGAAGGGATTCGTCCTCCAACGTCTTTACATTTATGCTGTTGCATGTACGACGGTAGGTACTTCCTTTTTTGCTCTTCCATTTAATATCAGTAGTTTATGTTGGCTTGCATTGTACAAATAATTTACAACAATAGAACTGCATAAACAACGGTAAGCATTGAGAGCGGCGTAGTAAACAGTTTGCAGCAGCAGCTGTCATTATTTGCCGCCATTTATTTATCACATAGCCATGTGTGCTTCTTTGCATTTATCATCATCCATTCGCACATAGACATTTGTCAGCAGCCAAACATCAGGTAGGAAGTAAAGCCATAATAATTTGTTTTGTGTATTTCGTTATAGTTTGTTTTCTTTGCCTTTGTCCTTAGTTTGTTGTTTTAGAGTCCTCTGCTGATAGTTTTTCTTTTTCCCTTTGTGTTGGTTTTTGGGCTATACGAAATTGCAATTGCCATTTTGGTTGGAGATTATGATGTTGTTTTGAAGTAAATTTCAATTATTTCTTTCTATTATTTGTTATAAATAGCAGGATATACAAGTTTTCAATTTAAACTAGGGCTTAATTAGTATACAAAGAATACAACAATACTAGAATACGTTTAAAAATACTTGTTTTTTGTTTAATTTTCTCATGGGAAACTTACAGACTAGTTGCGCTATTCTTTTGTTTGTTTTTTAAGAGTTTTTATATTTTTTTCCTTAAAGGATTCGACCCTTATCTTTCGGAAGATGATATATTTTCTTAAGAGTTCAAGAATAGAAAACAATAAATAGGAACTTCTTGTCTTTCCCGTTAGGGCAAGTTAGCAAACAAAATCATAGAAAAAAATGCAAAAAAAAAAAAGAAAACAAAAGGGATCCGTTAGACATTTATCAAAAGTATCCCATAACGAATTGTTTTATGCATCTGAAACTGCTCTCATAATGGTGTCATCTACCCTTGTCGTTTTGTAACAATAAAATCAACACACAACTGGAGAAAGGATCACACAAAATCCATCTTTGTCCCTCCTCTTTCAATAATAATGTACCTTTTTACCTTTGTCAAATTGCCAAACAATATAACAGAATCCTGTGTAAAAGGAAAAAATGCAAAATATGAACAGCTGTGTGCTTATAATTCATTTAACGAAATAAAAACCTGAATATTGTGATCTTTATGCTACATATAGCTAAGCTATGTGGTTGGTTGGTTAACTGTCTGTCAGCAACAGCAGCAGCAGGATACACACAAAAATTTTAGTATGCTAGGTTTCGTTGGTCCTTTTGTTTTCAACAAACATCTGCCGTTTCACTTATTAAACAGTTGGTTTTTGTTATTTGCCTGTATTTGTGTGTGTCTGTTGTGAAAGCAACGATCCTGTTTTAATTTACCAGGTAACGTTATTGATTTTCATTTTGCTATAAAATTCTTTTTCGTTAAACCTTGTTGATAAGTTACCAACCAACTACTAACTAACTAAAGGGAAACACGCGTTTTGTATGTAGCATGTTCCTTGTTTTTTCGGTTACCTTGTAGCTCGTGCTAAATGATGCGTTTAAGTAACAATATTATAATATTAGTGCCTTTTGTAGAGCACCTGTTGTTGAAAATATGTACATATTTGGGAATTTGTTAGCCGAAGCCATAAAACAGGCAATAATAAAAAGGAAGCACTGGACGGACTCTCGTATGTTCTAAAAATTAGGGGAAAGTTGTTACTAAATTGAATAATTAAAATTGTATTCAATACTTGCACGTGACGAATACTAATTTGCCGGATGTAGACTATATATATGTTGTGAATTTTACAAAAATCCGAAATATTTTTCACTATGTGGTGACTATTTTTAATGAAGATTGTGATCGGTTTTCCATTTCCTGGAATCAAATTTAGAATCCTGTTGGGCTATAATGAAATTACTATGGACCATTATTAAAAGTCCTCCTTTGGAGGACTTTAAGGTCTTCCTTGAAATTTAATGATCACTTTTGACTTAATGGTAACCGGATCGCTATAAATCTGTTCGAAAAATTCAATTAATAACAAAGGAAGACTTATAATAATGGATTTATGTTTGTTTACCTTGACTGCTGATGAAATAGGTATTAGCTGCCTACACCAAAATTGTTCTGTTGTGATTACCACTGGCTGTTGACTACATTTAAGGTATAGTGGAATTGGCATAAGTCCAGTTTAGGACCCGGTCCCGGATCAAGTTGATAAATATACCACAGATAGCCCTTGGGGTCCTGAGTATAATAATATAAATTTTGTCTTGTACAAGTCCATACTTCCCAAGATATGGGCCTCTGAAATTCCGAAAATTCCATTGTGTAAAGGCCGTCTAGAAACTACAATAATACACATATTGCATTGTATTTATTGTACTTGGGGAACTTTGATCGTTATACTCAGGGCCATAAGGGCTATATGTGGTATATATCGTCAAGATCCGGGACCGGGCCCTAAACTTGACTTGTTCCGACATGTAATTTGTAATACCCCTATCTAGGGAAGTATGGAATTTCCATTGAAAATTATGTCATTCTGATCCACACAACAAGGACTACCTGTGGTAAAAAATTCAAATGAATCCAAGTGGTAGCCCTAAACTTGTTACCTTTATTACAATGCATTTGGCGGGACTACATTAGGCTGATAAATATAGCGCTGCTAGAACTTAATAAAGTATTAAACAATTACTTGAAATTTTAAAAATAATTGCTAATTATACTTAACCTCATTCCCCTGGCATTGACAGACTTTATGCACCCCGCTTGAACTCCAGCATTTTATAGAATCTGGCATTTTTTCCAATTCCTTCGTCTTCATTGCCAATTAAGCAATTTTCATCTATTATTTAGAAAAGGTTTTAAATGCTTGCATTTTTTTCTTCAAAAATCCTTAAAATTTGATTCTTTTCCCTTGAAAATTAATGGTAAAACCATGCCTCACATAAATTCTATGAAAGATTACATCTGCAAGTCATTGTCAATTGTTTTAAGTCTACAAGAGGAGCCAACATGAGGTCTTACTGGACATTTTTTCAAACTCTCCTACATCGATTTATTAATTTTTCCTTTATAATATACCAATTTCTCCATATTTTTGCATTTTCTCCTAGAACATATTTAATTATTAAATAATTAGTTGAAATTATAAAAATAATTACTAACTATACTTAACCCAATTCCTTGTATTGGCAGACTTCATGCATCACCCTTGAGTTTGAGCCACTTGAATAATAACTCCTAAGTTTCAAAGAACCTTTGAGACAATTTTCTTCAAATTCATTCCTTTTTTTATAGCCAGTTTGGCAATTTTCTTCTATTATTTACAAATGATTTTCAATTTTTGCATTTTTTTTAAATCCTTAACTTTTGCTTCTTTTCCCTTGAAAATTAATGGTAAAATCATGCCTCACATGAATTCTATGAAAAATTACATCTGCAGGTCATTATCAATTGTTTTACCTTTACAAGAGAACTCTTGGGGCCTCCCTGACCATTTCCTCAATCTATTGCATATCAATTTATTAATTTTTCGTTTATAATTTACGAATTTATCCATATTTTGCATTTTCTCCTGATAAAATATCACAATTTAGTTGTAAAAAATCAATTTTCTTCAAAGAATTCTGTATAAACATGTCATCTGCCAGTCATTGTCAAGTGTTTTTACCTCTACAAGAGATTAATGATCTCAAAGAGATTATGTGAGACGGACAAAATTCTATACAGGTAGAGACAAAATATAACAGTGAGAACTGAGTGCCAGAGATTAATGTGGCCACCAAAGGTAAAAATGTGGCCTGTTGGCAAATATGTAGTGACATATGATGACAATGGAATGACAACAACAATGTTAACAAGAAGAGACACCAATGAAAAGAGCAGCTGATGCATATCTTGGGCTCAAGGTTTGTTTCTTAAAAGGTAAAAATTATTGGGAAAATAGGTATAAATTGAATTAGAAACTAAAGTAAAAGACAATCAACAAAGAAAGACCAAACACATAAAATTGATAAATAACAGTTGAAAGTAAAACAAGAAGTGTAACAACACATAGAAAGATATGACTGCAAAAGAATGACGTATCATTGTCAACAAATGCCGTTCTTCTTTGTTGGTTGCTTGTCATCTTGGCGCGGCTAGGTAAATCTAAAAAAAGACTCACAGAATAGGAAAAACTGAACACTTCTTTTACTCCTGATAACACAAAAAAATAGTAATGGAAACTCATAACAAGAGCACAAAAAATATAAAAGATATCATCAAAGTAAATAAAGCAGCTTGTTGTTGTTTGCTATAAAATGACAGCAGCAGTAATAGTAGAAATAGTTGTAAAAGCAAAACACAAAAGATATAAGATAGGAACTAAAGATGCGCTTACCTGGGTAACAGGATCCTTCATGATGAGTACATCGGTAACGGTGCCAAACATATTAAAATATTCCTTTAGCTTTTCGGCTGATGTTTGCCAGCTGAGACCACCAACAAAAAGTTTGCCAGGAGCCGGATCTGTACCAGCTGAGCCATTGATACTGTTGCTGGGGGTTGAACGTCCCGATGATGAATATTTGTTATCACTGGAAGCACCATTGATGACCATGTTGCCGGTTTGATTACTGCCAGCCTGCTGTTGTTGTTGTTGCTGGGTTTGGGAACCTTGTTGCTGCTGTTGGGTGCAATTATTGTTTGAGTTGCTGTTGGAAATTTGCTGATTTTGTTGCTGCTGTTGTTGTGTTACTACTGCATTGTTATTAGCTTGCTGTTGTTGCTGCTGCTGCTGTTGTTGTTGCTGCTGTTGATGTTGGGCTGCAGCAACTGAGGCACTTTTTAAGACAGCCGATGTTGTTAGAGAACCATTGACGGCAGCAGCCACATTGCCATTTATCGAGGCCACCAAGGCATTGTGCAATTCTCGATTGTGATGTGGATCTATGAGTCCCAAGCCGGCAGCAGCTGCAGCAGCATTATCAATGGGATTACTGTGGGGATAAAAGAAATTTTGTGTGGGTTCATCTTTAATACGTGGTACCATAGGCGGTGGTAAGGATGTTGGATGATGTTGTAACATGGTAGCTCCCTCTTTAAGAGCGTGCATTTCGTGTTGTAAATGAATGTTGGCGAATTTTATTGTTCCACAGGCTCCTATTTGAGGTTATGTGAAACTTTGAAAAATTTTCGTTAATGTGTTTTGGTTATTTTTCTCCTTTTTAAGGACTTTCGACTTTTCACAAGTGTATTTCTTGGCGATGAATAATAAAAATGCAATGCCCTCCCCGTGGAATGTATTTCCTTGGTTTTGTTGTTAGGATCTTCAAATAAACAAAAACTACGCGGCTTTAGCAACAAAACTGTTTTGCCGGTTGCTAAGGAAAAAATTAGTAGCACACACAAACAAACACACTAACAACCGTTTATATTCTTTTAACGGTTCATTTGTTGTATTAAAAATGTTTGTATTTTAATTAAAATGTCTTCTATTTTCAAAATAATGCAATTTATTATTTTCTTTGTTTTTTTCTTCTTGTATTTATCCTTTCGAAACTATTATTATTGTCTTTGTTTTTGACGTTTTCTGTTTTTAATTCTTTCTGTGTTTTAATTCTTTCGGGCAAACTCAAAAACTTCCTTCACAACTCACTGAGCAAACGCAATCAAATAAATACAAAAATAAAAAACACAACCTTTTATGCTCCCACCAATTCCTTTTTACTCTCATTATTCCCCACTCTCCCAAAAATCCTTTTAATTTACTCTCTCTCCTAAACGACCAATCAAAGCGCAGTCTCAGCTCTCTCAGTCAGTGGTTTAAGGGTCAGACCTATAGCTCTGCGTGTTGTGTGTGCAGAAAAACAAAACACAGTGTTGCATTAATGTGTACTAAATTGCGAGTTGTGTGTGTTGTATGTTATTGATGATTAGTAGTAACGTAACGTAAACATGAAACTAAGGGAAAATGTTGATGTCCGTTAATGATATAGTACGTTTACATACAGCTGGATTTAAAAAATCCGACTGTCAATTCCATAAAGAATGTTAAATCGTCAAAAAGTTACAATGTAAGGGAGTAGAAATTATTTTTTAACAAAATGTTAGAAATTTGATAAGACATTTTAATCATTGGCAGTGATGCCAGATTTGCCGATTTATCGGCATATTGCCGATTTTTAGTCCAAAAAAATAGAAATGCCGATTTGCCGATTTTTACCCCTAAAATGCCGATTTTTAGTTAAGGCAACTTGTTCACATGAAAATTGTGGTTGCTAGGTTTGGTACAATAACAAAGTCAAATATATCGTCAAGAGTAGTTTGATTAATAATAATAAATTTTTTAACATATAAAAACAGTTTGAAATTTCTTGATTACCAAAACGTGTACTTTAGTATATACACCAAGGAAATTTTTCAAAAAACGAAATTGTCGAAAAGTGGGTTAGTTAGTAGAAATAATTAAAAACTGCACAAACTTTTACATTGAAATTTGCGGTCAGATTTTGAAGCGATTTAATTTTGAAAATAAATTTAAATGCCTAGCTTCAATAAATTAAAGTTTTATAATAAATGACACAGAAGATTAATTTTTCGACATTATAAAGGAATACGAATGCTTTATAAACATAAACGAAAAGCAAGAATCACGCAAACTTTCACGTTTAAATTTCAGAAATTTGTTTAAAGATAAAAACGTAGAGTTGCTAGAATTTTGGAAAACAGTGTGTGAATTAATATGTGCAAATTCTGAACCATTATTTCCTATTTTGTCCAAATTTATTAAACATAGTTTAGTCTTGCCAAATTCTTCAGCAAATAGGCAAATAGTAGGCAAAAATTTTCAAATAAAAATAAAAAATCAGCTTGAGCCAGGCTGGGGTTCGAACCCACGTCCTTGAAAAACACATGGAAAAAAGTGTTGTCACGGCGTGTTAGTGTTCAGAACCAAACTCATAACTTTCAAAGGCTACGCTAAGCGTTTGTCATGAAAGCCATAGAGAGATTTGAACAAAAAATTCAACTTTGTAAAAAAAAACAACTTGCATTTGAAAGAGGAAATAAGTTAGAGGTAGCGAAGCCGCCCCACAGTCGATGTGTCTGAGGAGCCTTCCTAAACCAAAGGCGAAACATGCATGTCACACAGTGGTGATTGTGTGGGTTCGTATCGTCGGATTTCCTTTTTCAAAAAGCATCTTGGTCAGTAAGCTCGTCTCTAACGAGAAATTAATTAAAAAATGTGAAAAGAGTTTCTATCCAAGTAAATTTAAATAAAAACAAGTGCCGAAATCGATTAGTTAGGGACTCGATGGAAGGAATTCTCTTTACTAAAGACTACTTAAAATTAAATAACTCTAACCCCCATTATTATAAGTCTTCTTTTGTTATAGTTTGGATTTATCGAACAGATTTATAGCGTCCCGGTTAACTTAAAGTTAAAAGTGATGATTGAATTTCAAGGAGGAGTTTCTTGTCATTAACTTTCAGTGTGAAAATTACATTTTTAATGCCTCCAAATTAGTTTATTTTGCATTTTCAAATCCGTCAGATAGTAAAAGAACACATGTAATAATGACCCTAACTGTTATAATGTTGTCATTAAAAATGATTTGTTACAAATATTTATTACAGAAATTGAATTTAATTGTAAACCAAAATTTCAAAATTCCAATACAACTAGTAAGAAAGAGTCAGTAGGCTTTGCTGACAGAGGTATACCCTCAGCCTATGTGAATTGAAACTTTCTTTTTCGGACAGATCGAATGTTTTTAAGGTCTTTTCAGAATTTTGTGGCCATTTTTAGACATTTGAACTTGCCGAAAAATGTGGATTAAAATTTAAATTCAAAAGTGTTGTGGAGGTGGTACTTAAAGGAATCGACCGACATGAGAGTTATATCTTTCCGATAGATATCGCGCCCACTAGTCATTTCAGTGGGTCATCGTATAACTTTTGGAATCGGTTGATCAGTTAGAGAATTATCGTGCTCTACAGCCACTATATTTGGTGCCATAGGGGTTTTTACACCTCTCGGGCTATATTCTCATGAAGTATGGACATGCCCCTGAAAAAGCTTTTACCGTCATAATGGAGGCAGCGTATACAAATTGTTGGAACAAAAACCAAAGCGATTCGAGAGCAGGCCCTAAACTGAACTTATCCGAAATTTTCTGTGGAAGGTTCCCGAAGTAGTGGACCGATTGAGTGCGTATTGGAACCTCATCTAAGTCTAGTAGACTTTTCGCGATGTGCAAAGTATGGACCAAATAGGTTCCTCCCTTCAAGGGTTATCGTACGCACAAATTTTCCGAACATTTTCGAACTTTTGTGGGAGAGGTACCTGAAGGAGTTGACGAAAGCCAAACTTTAGAAAAAATAGTCTCATCCGTTCGAGAGTTATCGTGCGCACCAGTCAGCCAGACATACAGACGGGCGACTCCAAATTGTCTGAAACACATTTAGTCCAAACATACTTGGGGTCTAAAACCATTATTTCGATGAGGCACATTTTGCCCGTATGAAAGTTTATACACCCTCGTTAGCATAAATGCTGAGGGTATATAAACAATCACCTTATTAATTATCCTCTTTTTAACTTATGCTTATTAAATAAAGCGATAATTTGAACTGAAATAAATGTTTTTTAATTTGCCGATTTTTTGCCGATTTTGAAAATTTGTTGCCGATTTTGCCGATTTTGGCACCCGAAAAGTGCCGATTTTCGGCCAAACTTATCTGGCATCCCTGATCATTGGTTGAGGAAGAAAAAACACAGGCTTGCATTGTAAATTGAGAGTTGTGTTGTGTTGAGAGTTCTATGTTAATGTTGGTTAGTGCCAACGTAACGTTAACATGGAATAAAGGTAAAATGTTGATGTCCGTTAACCCTTTCGGTGCTTCTTTTTTGTTTTTGATCTGAAAAATATATTTTTCCAATTTTATATATACTTAAGCCCACTATATGAATAATCAAAACTATTTTTTTAACATTTTGTTTGGAAAAGTGGTTTTTGGACACTATGCCATATGGCATAGAATGTATTTAAAGGAAAAAAAAAACAAAACTAAAATATTCAAGTTTTTAATTAAATTTCATCTTATAAAAGACCAGTAGGCCTTATAGAAGAGGAAGAGGTCTTCTTATAGAAGAGCAGGACGTCTTCTCATAAAAGAGCAGAAGGTCCTCTCATAGAAGGGCAGGATGTCTTCTCCTGGAAGAGCAAAAGGTCGTCTCATAGAAGGACAGGATGTTTTCACATAAAAGAGCAGGACGTTTGCATATAGAAGGGCCGGATGTCTTCTTTTAGAAGAGCAGGAGGTCTTCTTATAGTAGAGCAAGAGGTCTTCTTATAGAAGAGCAGGAGGTCCTCTCCTTGAAGAGCAGGACGTCTTTTCATAGAAGAGCAGGACGTTTGCATATAGAAGGGCAGGACGTCTTCTGATAGAAGAGCAGGACGTCTTTTCATATAAGAGCAGGACGTTTGCATATATAAGGACAGGAGGTCTTCTTATAGAAGAGAAGGACGTTTGCATATAGAAGTGCAGGAGGTCTTCTTATAGAAGAGAAGGAGGACATCTTATATAAGAGCAGGAGGTCTGCTCATAGAAGAGCAGAGCGTCTTCTCGTAGAAGAGAAGGACGTTTGCATATAGAAGGACAGGAGGTATTCTTATAGAAGATAAGGAGGTCTTCTTATATAAGAGCAGGAGGTCTGCTCATAGAAGAGCAGACGTCTTCTCATAGAAGAGCAGGAGACCTTCTTATAAAAAACCAGATGGTCTTCTCATAGAAGAGCAGGGGCCCTTCTTATAGAAAAGCATAAGATCTTCTCATTGAAGGCCAGGAGGTCTACTTATAGAAGACATGAAGGTTTTTCATAGAATATCTGGAGGTCTACTATTAGAAGATTTGGGGGTCTTCTTATAGAATATCTGGAGGTCTTCTTTTAGAACATTTAAAGCCACTTATAGAAGACCTAGGGTCTTCTTATAGAAAACGTAGGGTCTTCTTATAGAAAAGCTAGGGTCTTCTTATAGAAAACCTAGGGTCTTCTTATGGAAGATTTGAGGCCTTCTTATAGAAAAACTGGAGGACTTCTTATAGAAGACCTGAATTTCTTCATATAGCAGATCTGAAGGAGTTCTTATAGAACACCTGAATGTCATCCTATAGAAGGGCTGGAGGTCAGCTTGTAGAAGACGTGGGGGCCGTCTTACATAATATCTGGAGGAGTTATTTTAGAAAATCTGCAAGAATTGTTATACATCATCTGGTGGTTTTCCTATGGTGGATCTGGAGGTTTCCTTATAGAAGACCTGGAAGTCTTCGTATAGAAGACCTGGAGGTCTACTTATACAAGATCTGGAGGTCTTCTTATAGAAGACCTGGAGGTCTATTTATACAAGATCTGGAGGTCTTCTTATAGAAGATCTAGGGGTTTTACAATAGAAGATCTGGGAGTCAAACAAAGTGAAACATTTCCGTTGGGAAAAATCTATGCCATATGGCATAGTATGAAATATAAAAAATCTGGCAGCTCCATTGAACTATATTTCGGATCTTTTTTTCGTTTTAATTATTAAGGCAATGATTATCTACTAAATTAAATACAAAAAGTTAACAAAAAAAATATATTTGTTAATAAAATATATAAAATTATAAGATGGTATTTTCATGCAAATTTTAAATCGAACGAGGAGCGTTTGCTCTTTGAGACATAACAATGTATAGGGTCCACCAATCAACAATTTTTGTCGAATTATTTTTATATAACACTTCAGGGAAAAATACAAAATTATTAAAAAAATAGTGCCCATAAGTATTTTGCCTTAAAACGGGCTTCAAAAACTGGTTATGCCATATGGCATAGAATCCCCGAAAGGGTTAATGTGTGGGGATAAATGTGACAAGTTGTAAAAAATCTGGAAGACTGAAATCTAGAATTATAAAATATTTAAATTTGTGGACTCGAATAGATAAATTATTTTACATTAGGGGAACAACAAATAATTTACTTAAAATAATTTCTTTTGGTGCAAAATAATGGGAAGAAGGCTAGTGTTTGATACACTGAAAAGAACAAATATAATCAAAACTATAGATTTATGTTACATTTTTAATGTTCAATCTTTCGATCTTTCAGGTCATACCCATTGGAATTATAACCTTAGTTGGTTTTACATGTGAAGTATTGTGGACCATACGTGTGGCCATGACTCGCGATGATGTAAAGTAAGTGGAAAATGCATTTTTTGCAATAATTTTGCCAACTAATATTTGAAATTCTTCTTCTTCTTTAGATTTCTTAATGACAAAATGGCCTGTGAACAAATTGAAACACGGACTGGACCACTATATCCGGCACCAATACGTAAATTTAAAGTTTATAATCAAAAATATGAAGTTCCAAAAGGTCTAATTGAAGCCACACAAACACCAATTGAGTAAAGAATTTTGTAAAGAAAAAAAGGAGTGGAGGGTGTGAGAGCTGATTAAAGTTTTCATTGTAATAAAATACAATTGTTACAAATAATTGTTGTTGTTGTATTTCAAGAGCATAATTTTCATTCTATTGAACTGCCTTCCTAAAATGAATATAAAAATAAATTTGAAAAAAAACAGCACTGGCTCAACACATATTGAAAACTGGACACAAGGCGAACTTTGAAAATGTCAAAATATTAGATAAGGAAAACAAAGAAAGGAAAAGATACACAATAGAAAGCTTGGGAATTCAACAAAAAATAGAGAGGACAATGAACGTTAAAGAAGATACAAATAACATTAGCATTAGTTACCGCGTTGCAATATAGTATAATCGATCTGTGATTCTAATTTTAAGTTGTGTTTGTTATTAAATGTGCTTCTTGACAAAAACCTTCATGTAAAATATACTTTATTCATTACGTATCCCCTGAAGATGTCAACAAATATTGACGAAACGTCGGGACAAATGAAATAAAAAGGAATTTTTATTTACAAACACTTAGGTCTAAAGAGCTTAAATAACACAACAATATGATCATTTTGGACCAAGAAAATCAAAATCAAAATAAATTTGGTCTTATTTTTCCAAACAAAATTTTGTCTTTTTACGAAACATGTCAAAATTGACAAGCTATTGATGGATATGGATACTGTTGTCGACCATTTCAAGTGTGCAAGTGGCTTCAAGTGGTGTATGTTGTTTTACAATTTCTTAATTCTTCTTTGTTCTTCAAATTCTGTGTGTAAGTTATAAAACAAGTATCAAATGTCGTAAGTAAGTAAAGCGATCGAGGGAAGACATTTTGGCACCAAAAACCACCAACCACCACAAAAAGATTCTCCTTGTGGACTACTTTAAACCAAAGAAAACTTTAATAAAGATTGGCGAAAGGTTAAGCAAAGCTCCCCTAGTTATATGAAACGGTTGCAAATGGGAAACACAACTAAACCACACATTAACGATTACTAATTTCCTGGAAGTTACAACAATACCCACATTTTATTTAGACATGACCAGAAGGTCATCCTTCTTCCTGCAAACACAGCAAAATGTGCGCAAGTGTAATGTGATACATTTTCAAGTTAACATATCCTTAAGTGAGAGACGAAACAGAGATTGTTTAATTAAATTATAGACAGGTTATTGTTTGTTTTGTTGTGAGGGCTGCTTTATTGGACCGGCTAATAACGAGGAATATTGGGTATTTTTAGGTTGCGGTGGTATGGAATATCAAAAACATACAAAAGAGATACAGGATGATAGGAATGGAAGAGACAAATTATATAAAAATGTGTTTTTAATCGATTTTTTGTTCTTATATCTCTTTGAAGAATATGATGATTAGTAGTTTGAGTAAAATGGATACAACAAAACAGAAGAAGACTAGTGGATGAAATGACAGCTTCAAACTCATGACTAAAAATTTATATTTTACTGCCAAATACATACTTATCTTTACTATAAATGCCAAGTAATAATAAAATGACAACTATGCAGTTTTGTATCTACCTCTGATATTGGGCGCCATTGTTGATCTTGTCAATTGCTAATTGACAATTGTCCTTTGGATCGCCATTTAACGTTTTCACACGATAACAAATCACACACAATCTTTCCTTAATTTTCATAACAAAAGAAAGACTCTCTCACCACTACCAATGGAAATGCATGTGCATTGACATCCTTTATTGAAATTGGTGTGTACTTTGCATAATCTGGGATTTCCTTTCGTACAAACAAATAAAAATGAACGAAGCACCTTTGAAATTTCTAAAACTGGATTAGAATATTTACATATCTCATTGTAATCCAGTCTTAGAAATTCAGATTAAATGGCATTTTACAGTGTAAGTAAAATGGGATTTAAAGGATTTTCCAAGAAACTAAAGAAAAACGTTCTATTCATAGGACATAGTCATCAAAGGAGGAGGTTTTGTCATCAAATACAAAAGCACTCTTTAAAACCCTATGTAATGCTGCATAAAGTGGAGAAAGAAGCGAGAAAAGGCGAATTGTTTAAACCCACAAGTGTTTGCGAAAAATATTGAAATTAAATTTTAAATTAAGGATATGTCTGGAATTGTTTTGAAGTTTTTGCCACGACACGAACCGATCAACTGATTTGATCCAATAATTTTAATATTTAATATTGTTTTGTCCAAACTTATAGTACGCTTATATATAACCGAATTTAACAAACCCCCATGGATTTCAAATGTCCATTCCTTTGCGTATACGTCAAATATATCCTCATTAAGAAGGTTAACCCTGCAAATGGCTATAATATAAACATGGTCTTAGATAAAATTAGAAAGTGGACCAGAGTATACATCAACATAAAATTTCAGAATTGCTATAATACCGTCAATATCTTTGGATTTTGGACACTTCATTAAAAAACATTGGTTCCGAGATTAATATTGAAGACCCGATTAATTTTTGGAAGCGGCCAGGAAGGATCTTCGCGATTTTTAAAAAAAAACTTTTTTGACTCTGTTCTTGATTTTCACAGTTTCAAACTGTAATGTCTTTCACTATTTGAGATGCATTTTAGCTTTTTTACGCATTTGTTATGATTTGAAGGTAGTGCCGAATCATTTTTCACTGGTAATCTTAGAGATTAATTGTCGAAGAAATTATTGTAGGAAAATTGAAGAAAATAACCGCGAAAACATGTCGCAAGATGGTAGAACTAGTGCTGAAACGGTTGTATAATAGGTCTGTAGGATAACCCAAAAATTTGTACAAATTCGTACAAATTTTTACAGAATGCTGTTCGATAACAAAATTATCCAGCAAAAGAGAGCGAGTTTGGAGAGTTCTGTGACTGAGAACTTGCAAATTTTTGCTGGGAAAATTTGTCCCGTAAAAATTTGTAAGTTCGGCCAGCTGACTTTTAATCAGCTGTTCAACGTAAACAACTTGAAATGTTTACATTTTTGACTAAGAAAATTTCACAATTTCACTTTTTTTTTTAGATTTTAAAGCGTTGTGGATAGGATTACGAAAGAAAAGAAAAACAAATCCCTCAAAAGTTTACGACCCCCGCAAACGTTTTAAGGACCATGATCTGCGAATCTGCACCTGGAATGTTCGCACTCTTTGTAGAGAAGGTGCAGTCTTCGCATTGGCAGATGTACTTAAAAAGTACAAGGCCGACATTACTGCCATACAGGAAATACGATGGAACGGGAAAGGCGTCACAACAACACCTAAAGTTGACGCACTGTATTATAGCTCCCATGACACAAAGCATGAGTTTGGTTGCGGATTTGTAGTTGGTCGGAGATTATACATCTGGTCTCCAGCTTCACCCCAGTGAATGAAAGACTCGCTGCAATTCGATTAAAAGCAAAATTCTTCAACATCAGCTTTATTTGCGCTCATGCTCCCACTGAAGACAAGGACGAACAGAACAAAGATATATTTTACGAGCGCTTAGAAGAAACATATGACCATTGCCCTGCCCATGACATTAAAATCATTCTAGGCGATTTTAATGCCAAAATTGGAAAGGAGAATATCTTTGGCCCAACAGTCGGGAAATTCATTCTCCACAGTGAAACATCTGACAATGGTATGAGGCTGATAGACTTTGCAGCTGCAAAAAACATGGTAGTTAGCAGTACCAGATTTAATCATCTCGATATTCATAAGGGCACCTGGCTGTCTCCAGATCAAAGAACAAGTAATCAAATTGATCATGTTGTGATAGATGGAAGACATTCATCCAGCGTGTTGGATGTACGATCGTTCCGAGGCGCAAACATTGATTCGGACCACTACCTTGTTACAGCAAAGGTACGTACCAGATTAAACGTTGCAAACAAAGTGCGAACAGACACAACACGGAAGTTAGACATCCGTAAGCTGCAATCACAACAGATAGCCACAGCATATTCCACTCAACTGGCCCAACTGCTTACTCAAAGCACTCCTCGTCCCGATAACATATCAGGACAATGGCAAAACATTGCCCACTCCATGCAAACAGCCGCAAAATCTGTACTTGGATACCAGAGACCTCCACCAAGGAATCCATGGTATGATCAGGAGTGTCGTGCTGCCACCGAAGAGAAAAATGCGGCATATAGGGCTACTTTACAATCCGTAGCAACGCGTAGCGAACGAGAGAGATACAGGGAGAAAAGGAGAGAGGAGAAACGTCTTTTCCGCAGGAAAAAGAGAGAGATGGAAAAGCGGGAGTGTGAAAAAATCGAGATATACAGGAGCCAGAATGAAGTCCGAAAATTCTACCAAAGAGTCAAGCATCAAACTGATGGCTTTGGTACAGGCACATCCTCCTGTAGAGACCAGCAAGGTAATTTGGTAACTGATACAGATTGTGTGCTAAGGATATGGAAAGAGCATTTTTCCAAACTATTGGTAGCCAATAGTAGCGAAGTTGACGAAGATACCACAGATCCAATCCCAGAAGATGGTATTGAATATATACCACCCGGCCAAGATGAGGTAAAGACAGCCATAAACCGGCTGAAGAATAATAAGGCAGCAGGAGCTGATGGCCTACCAGCCGAGCTGTTTAAAACCGGAGGCGACACGCTGATGCATTAGCTAGTTAGCTCCATCTGGCAGGAAGAATGCGTACCCGACGATTGGAACCTGAGCATCCTGTGCCCCGTCCCAAGAAAGGAGATAAGACTTTATGCTCCAATAATAAGTCTCCCCCCTATTGCCTACAAGATAGTGTCAGGGATATTGTGTGAACGAGTAAAGCCTATGGTCAACGAAATAATTGGACCATACCAATGCGGCTTGAGACCTGCCAAGTCCACCATCGACCAGATATTTACCCTTCGGCAAATCCTGGAGAAGACCCAAAAGATGCAGATCGACACCTACCACCTTTTTGTCGACTATAAAGCAGCCTTCGACAGCGCACTACGTTCAAAGGTATTCCAAGCCATGTCTGAATTTGGTATCCCCGCAATGCTCATTCGGCTTTGTAGAATGACTCTACCTGGCACAAGATCTTCAGTTAAAATAGGAAAGAACCTCTCCGAAGAGTTTTGTACCAAAAGAGGTTTCAGGCAAGGAGACAGCCTCTCGTGTGATCTTTTTAACATCCTACTAGAAGGGGTTATACGAGAGACAAACGTCAAAAGAAGTGGCACAATCGACACCAATAGCCACATGTTACTTGCTTATGCTGATGATATAGACATCATGGAACGATCAGTAAAAGAAGTAACTGATACCTTTATGAAGGTCGAAGGAGAATCTGTTAAAGTGGGTCTGGCGGAAAACGGCCAGAAGTCCAAGTTGATGGTATCGACGTGAAAAGCGCCCATTGAGCTCGGACCAACAGTTGAAGTTGGTTTCTATAATTTTGAGGTAGTAAAAGACTTCGTATACCTCGACACCGCCGTAAACACAACAAACGACATCAGTTGTGAAATAAAAAGAAGAATTGTGTATTGGCCAACAGATGCTACTTTGGCTTAAGTAAGCACTTTAAAAACAAAGCCACAACTTGTCAAACAAAAATAACGCTTTACAAAACACTGATACTACCCGTGCTGATGTATGGTTCCGAAGCCTGGGTACTTGCGCAAGCAAATATGGCAGTGCTTGGTGTGTTTGAGAGAAAAATTCTTTGAAAGATCTGCGGACCGATCTGCGTTGACGGTGAATATCGACGTCGTATGAACCACGAGCTGTATCTGCTATACAACGACATCAATATTGTTAAACGTATCGAGATACAGCGATTGTGTTGGCTAGGCCATATCATAAGAATGAGCGATGATGAACCCGCTAAAAAGGCGTATAAATTCGAGCCACATGGCGGTGCACGCAGAATTGGCAGGCAAAAGAATAGATGGCGCAAACAAGTGAATGAAGAGATGACAAGGCGTGGTATTCCAGAAAGCGTAGCGAAAAACAGACAGAATTGGAGAACTTTTCTTAGTTCGGTCTATGAAACAAATGTTCTGTAATGGGCCATCTAAGTAAGTAAGGCTTTCAAAATATAATATGGTCCACTCATGAAATTCGAAACTTCGAAATTTGCTACCATAAAATACTTCTTTTCATCCTAAACATGCAATAATAATGACCTACGGCAATTCTGAATGCTTTATATTTACATTTTGATCCAAATTTGTTCTATTTTAGAGTATTTTCAAAATATATTTATGAGTTTCCTGAGAAATTTTTTAAAACGACCCTATTAGGCCATGTTTATATTATAGCTTTTTGCAGGGTTAACCTTCTTTATGAGGATTTATTTGAAATATAAGCAATGGAATTGACATTTGAAACCCAGTGGCTTTGTTATTGTTATTATTTAATATTTTCTTTAACTTTTAATTTTCAATAACCGCAATGTTGTCTTTGTAAATTTGTTAGTTGTTGTAATTCATGTATCTACCTTATATAAATATGCCTTGCTCTCCACTTTTACAACTTTAGTTACTTTTCCCAGTTAATAAAGCCATTTTCTGATATAAATTACTTTATCTACTAGCGCCATCTACATGTCACAAAAATAAATAACCCAAACGTTAACCAATGATACCAATGCTTATCAAACTAACATGCCAGTGGATTGTAAACGTTGGCAGCACTTTCATTTTTGACACATTGCATATACACAGCTGCCATCTGTAACACAAGTAATTTTCAGAATTGCCATTCATTTCAAAGGATTGCTGCAAGTTATTCCAATAAAAAACAGGACTAACAGGACTACAATTATTTTCATACATTTCCATTGCGTCTGTCTGTGTGTTACTCATACAATATGTTTAAATTAAGTGACACCAAATTATCCGACAGCGGAGAATTGTTTGACATTTAAGTGTATATACGAAGACGAAGAAAAGCAACAATTAAATTATAGGATATTTTAAGTAAAATAAAAAAATTTTTGATAACAAGGCTTAAACATGTAGTGAAAGCAATAATACAGATTAATAGATGAAATATTTTTAGAATGGAAACAAGGAAAACATATTTTTACTATGTGATTTAAGTACACATTTTGTAGCATAATTTTAGGCAGTTTCTTATTGCTTTAATTAGACCTTTCCACCATATTTTCTCGTAATTCAATTAACTTAATCAACCAACAAAAATTACCAAAACAATTAAAACAGGAAAATAACAAACAATATCCTCCACTGCATTGGGCATTTCATACACACTTATAAGGATGCTTCATAGGACAATTTGCTAATTTTGTTTTTGGGTCGACAAACTGTCGCGCTCGTTCGCTACACTTTTGTCCAGTTTATGTTTCCCAAATTAATTTGTGTATGACATCAGCAGTGAAGTGGTGAAAGAAAAATTTTTTTATATTCAGTGGGATTTGGGATTTGTTTTTTTTTTTTTTTTGTTATTAACAATTCATTAGATAATTTCTACAACAAAATTGTTTGCCTACTTTCCGGCACGGTTGCAAAATAATTTTAATGGTTATGCTTGAGGGGGGTCTCAGTGCTCCATGTGATATACAGGCAGGACAAATGATATACAATATGCATAAAAAAATTGTGTTTCCGCTTATTGTCATAATTTGGGGGGAATAGTGAGTGGGTGGGGTTTAGGTCTTAGAATTTAATGTGCCTATAAAATTGTTTCAGTTTTAAGGGTATGACAAGAAGAGGAAAATTGATCTATGATTTACATATATGAATGACAGTGGGGCAAATGTGGAACAGTATTGACATACTTCGCATTTTTTCTATAGAAAAAAAAATGAGAACTAAGGTGCTCCGATTTTTTTTCTATAGAAAAAAATGAGAACCGAGGTTCTCCGAATTTTTTCTACAGAAAAAAATGACAACCAAGGCTCTCCGAATTTTTTTCTATAGAAAACAATGAGAACCAAGGTTCTCCGAATTTTTTTTCTATAGAAAAAAATGAGAACTAATGTTCTCCGAATTTTTTTCAATAGAAAAAAATGAGAACCAATGTTCTCCGAATTTTTTTCAATAGAAAAAAATGAGAACCAAGTTTCTCCGAATTTTTTCTATAGAAAAAAAAATGAGAACCAAGGTTCTCCGAATTTTTTTTTTTTTGAGAATTATGGTTCTCAGAATTTTTGTGTTTGGAATCAATATCCCTTCTATTTTCTCTTTAACCTTTCACTATCCTGAAAACTAAACTAAAAACTTTTTTGGTTTTTGGGGCAAAAATTCCTTCTTCATTAAAGATTAAGGCATTAAATGTTGCGCTTGACATGTCCTAATATTAAAACATAATTATTGGCGATGGATGGCAACGAAGAGTATGAAAGCATAAAATCCAATACGATGCCATTTCTTTTTTAAAGAAGACGACATACTTATGGCTAAGATGTTATTTGGCGCCCAACCTCCATGTCATTGCCATCAACATCAATATGCCAAGCGGCAGCTGAAATGTTGAGGAAATGTTACAGAGGTTATAGGTTTCATGCTGTGGCATGCTTTTAATGCTGCCATTTGTAGTTGTTTGTACATTTTCTTCGTTGGGAGGTTGTAAAAACAAACCCACTTCCTGTTTCAATGTGCTCTTCCTCCTCCTTATTCTTTTTCTCCATCATCATTGTAAATCCCTGTCACCCATCCGGCATAATAATGATGATGGAAAATTGAAAATTCTGCACAATTAAAGTGATTTCTGGTGGTACACGAATTTTTGTTGCCAATATTTTGTCTACCATGGCTTGTTTACAGAACGTTGAATTCGGGCGATATACATTACACACCGGCTGTCACAGTTGTTGGTTCTCATCAGCATCAGAATCTCCTCCTTCTTTCATTTTGGAGGTATTGCTTTTATAGTAAGGAAATGACAATGCATCTTCTTTTACAACATGTCCGATTTTATTTACATGGTTATTGGTAAGGGAAGGGGCCTGGCTATGCCGGTGTGGTGTGTTTGTATTTCCCATCCTTCTCCCGGCCTTTGCTTAGATGAAGAGATTTATTTCTTTTTTTTAGAATTACTTGTCAGAATATGTTTATGTGCTTGTGTATATTTGCCTCATATGTCCTTTAGTTGTGATTTTAGTTTTGTCCTGGAGGGGTGGCACAAGCAACCATCATTGCCTGGCTGGGCTGGATGGCTCGGATGCCAAGATTTTGAGGAGGGGAGAAAAATCAATTTATTAAGGACATGATGATTTATTATGTTTTCATTAATGTTGCCATTTATTTTTTGTTGTTGGACCTGTGTGATGAAGCTGTGATGCTGTTACAACATGACATTCGCCGGTTTTATTTTATTTAGAATTTTAATTTTGAGAACATAATTTTCTCATTTTTTTAATGAAAACAATTCTCAGGTGCTTGACTTTTTTCTATAGAAAAAAATTCACAGAACCTCAGTTCCAATTTCTCAAAAAATTCTCAGAACCTTAGTTTTGAGAAATTTTTTTCGTATAGAAAAAATTCGGAGAACCTTAGTTCTCATTTTTTTCTGTAGAAAAAAATCGGAGAAACTTATTTCTCACTTTTTTCTATAGAAAAAAAATTCGGAGAACCTTGGTTCTCATTTTTTTCTATAGAAAAAAATTCGAAGAACCTTGGTTCTCATTTTTTTCTATAGAAAAAAATTCGAAGAAAAAAATTCGCAGAAATGAGGTCTCATTTTGTCTATAAAAATTTAGGACCTCAGTTTTCATTTAAATAAAGTACTACAATTTGTTCCATATTTCGGTTACATTTGAAAAAATCCTCTTCAAATCTGTTGTCACCGTTTGTGCCATTGTCCCTTTTGTTTTAGCGAACATCTGGATCTGGGTCTGCAGATGTAAAAATAGAAACAAAATGCCCCCTTTCTATTCTTAAACAAAGAAAATTGGGTTACATTAAAGTCGTCCTTTTTTCACATTTCACATTTTTTCATTGGCTGGCTTTTGTTTTACGCAGCAACTGACATATCTGGTGGCATCATAACACAATCCCAAAACGTCCTAATCACTCATCTGCTGCATCTTCTTCCCTGCTAACTCCGCTTGGCTAAATGAACACCCCAGAATACAGGGTGGTGGATACATAATTGAAAAATTGTTTGCTTCTTGTACAGCTAGCTTTATGTTTAGAAAATAATTTTATTATCGTTTCATGCCTTCCTTGTTAATTGTTTGGTCGTCTCTCTGCAACAAAAACAAAAGGAAGAAAATCCCGACACTACATGGCTTACAAGGAAGGCTTACATTCACATTACATACTGAGAATGTGCGTATGTATGAATGTCGGAATATAAAACATATTTGCAAAATAATGAAATAGAATCTCCATTACAGAGAGGGTGGAAGGAAGAGCCGCCGCGTCATTGCCTAAAGGGGGTTGGTGGCAAATGCATTGAATAAAATTTCCAAAATTGTTTCTAATATTATTAGGAACAAAAGAAAAGATAAAATTTCATTTCATTGACAAAATGAAATAGCGAACGCAAACTATCAGAAGAACGAACGAAAAGAAGAAGAAGAAGAAGCAAAAAATGGCAAAATATTTTGCCATCCATATTCAATAGACAACCACCACACAAATACATGCACAGAAACCACCCCACCCCCAAACAAAACGAAAATTTGCAAATGTATAACAAAAGGAAGTGAGCAGCATGGGATAGTGACAGAGAGAAAACTGAGTTGAGTAGAGAAACGTTTAAGACCAGGGCTGGGAAGTAGTAAAACAAATGTAAAATTATTTTTCATCAAAAAATAAGAATAGCTTAATTAACAGCGATTTATTAAAAGAATATTTTTTAAATAAAATTTTTTGATGGTATAGGAAAACTCAGGATTTTTGAATCGTGAATTTATAAGAATTTTATTTTTTTGTTTAAGAAAAAATATTTTTCAACACATTATTTATGTTTTGAAGGATTATAAAGACGATTAGATGTGGATTTTTAGAAAAAAAAAATAAGGTATATTTTTAATATATTGCAATATTTGGGGATTTGAAAAGAATTTTTAATTTTTTAGGAAGAATTTTTTTTCTTTTAAGAAGACTTTTTAATAAATTTGTTAAATTTTTTCAAGAATTTTGATTTTTTCAAAAACACTTTTTAAGAAGAATTTTGATTTATTTATTTGAAAATTAATACAATTTTTTTAAGAACTGTTTTAAGAATTTTATTTTTTTCAAGAATTTTGATTTTTTAAAAAATATTTTAAATTTTTAGGAAGAATTTTTAATTTTTCTAAGAAAAAAATTTAATAATAATTTTAATTTTTTAATGTTTTTGGAGAATTGTATTTTTAGAGTTTTTATTTTTTCAATAACATTTTTAAGAAGAATTATAATTTTTTTAAGAAATTTTAATTAAAAAAATTAATAAAATGTTAATTTTTTACGGTTTTGAATAACTGCTTTTAAGAAAATATAGCAATAAACTGCGTATAGCAAAAAAAAACTGTAACTGTAAAAAAACTGCACACGACAAATTCTTTACCAACTCGTGTTTAAAAAAAAAACCAACCAAAAATATTTTTGGTGACCAACAATAACGAAAATCTGGGTAAAAATCTTAAAATAGGACCCATGGAAAGTCAAAATATCATTAAAGTTCGGAGCGCTTGGAAATTTACTTTAGCCAAATTAAAAAATTAGTTGTTGTTGTAGGCTATAATAGTGCGTTAATTACGAATATTTTTATACGGTCATCAGATCAACAAATCGTAGCTTTTTTATAATATTTTTTGTCACCACCAATTCGTTATTTTTTTTTAATATTTTCAAAGCCCGCCTGACCACTAGATCGGGTATTTTTAAGAATATTCTCTCTATGGCCGTGGATTTATTGGAAATATTCAATCAAAGCCCAAACAAGTTAGCTGTCAGCAAATAGCCTCAGCCTATGACAAAAAATAATAACAGAAGGTGCTGGACCTAAATGTACTTTGAACAGATAGAGGGTGGTACCCGAAGAAGTTACCTAAGCTTTATTGAAGATCAAGAGAAATATTACGATGTGCACAGGTTGGACCTATGAAAATTACTCCTTTTCATTGGTATCGTGCCCATAAAAAGATTGGCTCTAACTAAAGCCAACATTTCTGAAACACTGTCTAAACATGAAGTGCTCCGTCCCAGATACATACGTCGAGCTTGCCACTGTTGAGGGAGGATTTGCCATGTGCCTGTGAACTCATGTTCATGTTTTGGTGATAACATTTTTCTGGATTTTTTCTTTGCTTGTGAGCAAAAGGAAGCTACACAGCGTCTAACCACGAGCGTCCGCTCTTACAGATATTTTAGTAGTGCAGCAGGTATTTCTTCCATGCAGCGAGTTAGGGGTATACCGAACATGATCGGTCGTCAGAGCGTCGTTTGCGCGAACAGAGGACACCAAATCACTAGTAGACAGTGGGTGAGGTTGACGTTTGAAGAGGATTGACTCAGTAAACGAATATAACTTTTGTATAGGAAAAGTCATCTCCGGTGAATTTTTGTATAGGAAAAGTCATCTCCGGTGAAATTTTCTATAGGAAAAGTCATCTGCGGTGAACTTTTGTATAGGAAAGGTCATCTACGGTGAACTTTTGTATAGGAAAAGTCATCTCCGTTGAACTTTTGTATAGGAAAAGTCATCTCCGGTGAACTTTTGTATAGGAAAAGTCATCTCCGGTGAACTTTTGTATAGGAAAGGTCATCTCCGGTGAACTTTTGTATAGGAAAAGTCATCTCCGTTGAACTTTTGTATAGGAAAAGTCATCTCCGGTGAACTTTTGTATAGGCAAATAGAACCCCTGATTTTTCCGTAAATATTCTTTAAGATTCAACTTCCTAAAATAATAGTATTTTTTCAGAAATGTTTTGCACAGAAACCTCTTGATAGGACTCACAAATCTTTGATTTTTAAAGATATTTTTTCCATGTTTAGAGACCATCTTTTGGAAAGAAAGAAAAAAAATGCCCTGCCAATTTTCCATTCTATTTGTTACACCTCGTAATAATCATCTGAGGTCCTTTGCCTAAAATCGCATTGAATTCTTTGATGGATATTTTTCCATTATTTCTAAGATATAAGATTGTAAAATGGCCTGTAACGACTCCATTTTGTTCTAAAATTTGGTTTCCCCTGAATTAGACAGAATTCCTTACAGCAAATTTTTTGAAAATTTTCGACCCTGTTGCGGAAAAGTATCTATCCATTTAAGGGGTCTTTTATCCATAAAAGCCCCTTTTTTATCCATAGAATCACATTTTAAACGGTCTTCTATCTATAGAAGCCCGTTTTAACGGGTCTTCTATCTAAAGAAGCCTCTTTTTAAGGGGTCTTCTATCTAAAGAAGCGCCTTTTAAGGGATCTTATATCTATAGAAGCTAGTTTTAAGGGGCCCTCTATCTATAGAAGCCCCTTTTAAGGTTCTTCTATCTATAGAAGTCCCTTTTAATGGGTCTTCTGTCTACAAAGCACCTTTTAAGGGGCCTTCTGTGTACAGAAGCACCTTTTAAAGAGCCTTCTGTCTACAAAGCACCTTTTAAGGGGCCTTCTGTGTACAGAAGCACCTATTAAAGAGCCTTCTGTTTACAGAAGCACCTTTTAAGGGACCTTCTATCTATAGGAGCCCCTTTTAAGGGGTCTTTTATTTATAGAAGCTCATTTTAAGGGGTCTTCTGTCTACAGAAGCACCTTTTAAGGGGGCTTTTATCTTAGAAGCCCCTTTTAAGGGGTCTTTTATCTATAGAAGCCCCTTTTAAGCGGTCTTCTATATATAGAAGCCCTTTTTAAGGGGTCTTCTATCTATAGAAGTTCCCTTTAAGGGATCTTCTATCTATAGAAGCTCCCTTTAAGGGATCTTCTATCTACAGAAGCTCCTTTTAAGCGATCTTCTATCTACAGAAGCTTCTTTTAGGGATATTATATTTACAGAAGCTTTTTTAAGGGGTCTTCTATCTACAGAAGCCCCTTTAAGGGGTATTGTATATACAGAAGCCCCTTTTAAGGGTCTTCTATATATAGAAGTTCCTTTTAAGGGATCTTCTAGCAACAGAAGCTCCCTTTAAGGGGTCTTATGTTTATAGAAGCTCCTTTAAGGGGTCATCTATCTACAAAAGCTCCTTTTGAGGGGTATTCTATCTACAGAAGCTCCTTTAAGGGGTCCTCTATCCTTTTAAGGGTTCTTCTATCTGTAGAAACTCGTTCTAAGGGGACTTCTGTATATAGGTCCATAAAAAACCTTTTAAAATTTCAAAATTATTATTATTGTAACAGTTATAAAGCTATCGAATGGGTTATTTTTTAAAGAAAACAGAATTTTTTGACATTTTTAATCAAATTCGAGTATTTTTTGATCCTACTGCACGATTAAAAAGCTGGAATATGAGCTCATTTTCTGATAACACTATGCAACACTGAAAATGCAAACAACTTCTCGTAAGCATTTTTTGAAAGTACATATTTAGACTATAAAAACCCTAGTAGGGTTTTGTCCTGTCAGATCCAGTTCGGATTTTATGGCCTCATCTAAACCGGGCTAAATCTACACTTTTTTGCATGTATCAGGCCTTTATCTCAGAAACGAATAGGAATTTGGCCTTGCTGTCTTTAGCAATATTGTAGCCCTAAACTAGTAGAACTTATCTTTTGATAAGAAAAACTCCATCTAGGGCATCAAAATCTATAAAATATAGAAAATTTACAAAATTATTGAAATTCTGGGCAGTATCGGCTAAACTATTGGGAGTTGAACCAAGTAACCTTTTGCAAAAATCTTCCAAATAAAGTTCTCAACAATTCTTTAGAACATTCTGAAACTCTAAAATGCTTATTTCCTGTTGTTTAAGCGGTATTTTTCATCATATCTTTTACAACACGTATTTCAAACACAGTCCACATCAACAGTTGTTTCTCGCATTTCGGATTTCACTACATTATTGACATTTTTATTAAATCGTCTTTGAAAAATGTACTGAAAACAACGGCATAGAGGCATTTTACAACAATGACATGTTCTGAAGAGTTGTGTATAACATTCCAGGGTATATTTTTCCAAAAGAAAATATTTAGAAAAAATTAACGGTTTTGGAGACACGGTGCGAAATGTATAAAAATAGTGTATTTTTTGCATATATTTTGAAATTTGAGGCAATAAATGTAGTTTTTCGAGTTTATTATTTTTCCAAATATTTTATTCTTGTCCTTATCTACAAATTTGCTTCAGAGGTCAGATGATTCGCATTGGTTTGAGAGATAAAGCCCTTTAAAAACTCAATATTTAACCATGTTTAGATGGGGCCATAAAATCCGAGCTGGATCTGACACAACAAAACCAAACTAGGGTTTCTTGTCGTTTGGGTCTGTACTTTCAAAAAATCCTGAGTTCGAATTGTTTGCACAAGATCACCTTAAAAATGTTGCACAGTGTTATAAATGACTCTTTTGTCGGGAGGAAAACGTAACCTCAGGCGACTCTTCTAAACAAATCACAAATGAGTCTTGCTCTGCATTAGTTTTCAGTCATTTTTGCCCATTTTCTGATGTTGTGTAAAGTCTTTTTCGAGTCGTATTTTAATTATTTATTAGTGATTTGCTGATTAATTTGTGACTCTTTTTCGAGTATTTTTTGAGTCATGTTTATAATCGTTTATGAGTATTTAGTGAGTCATTTATGAGTCTTTATATCAGACGAAAAAATTAAAATATATATTTTTTTATTCTTCTTTATTTTTTGTGTCTTTCCTTTATTTTGTTTTCTTTTCTGCTTTATTATGACTTTTAATTATACAAAGGAAGATTTCATCAGTGTTTTCTTAGTCTGGAGGATTCCTAAGAATAATACTTTTGGGGTTTAGAATTTTATTAATAAGCAAAATCCATAGACTAATGAAACATAGACGTCGGAACTCTCTCACCGACAATGTTCGAATTGAGTGTGGTAAATAAGAAACTCAATATAAAATGCCAAAAAATACAACTTAACAAATATTTTGTTCTGGCAAAAGACTATATAAGGATAGTTTTTGATGGGAACTATATCCTCAGATAAAAATATCCAAGAAAGTATTGCAATTTTCCCCAAGAATCTTTTTTGAGTTTTCGGGTTTGAGTGACTTGACCGCGGAAAAATTGACTGATCCGACGTCTATGTGTCATTTGTCTATGCAAAGTCCATTAATTTCCATTTTTCATTGCATTTTTTTTATCGCAAATTAATTTGTCTAATTCTAATTCCCAACCCTGGCTGGAGGTATTCACAACTCAGAGAAAATTTGTTTTTTACTCTCCAACATTTGAATGTTTTTGGTGGTATACTGGAAATTAAATCAATGGAATAGAGGGTGCAAAATGCACGTCCAACAGAGAGAGAGAGTGCTGATTTACATATGTAACAAGAGATTTAGGGGTTTGTCATGTACTATTAGAGGGTTTGTAATAGAGATTTGTGTATAACAATTACGGGGTAAATTATCACAGTTTTATAGACAAATATTCGTAAAATTCATATTTTTATTTTTAAAAAATTTAAAAATATATAAAAAATAATGTTTTTAAATTATTGGCTTTTGGACTGTTGTAAAATATTTCGTTTCAGCTCTGTTTTTCTATTTTCCCCATCTAAGGCGGTTGGTTGGCTCATTTTTCCACCACTATTTAATTCCATTGGAAATTGTGCGCTAAATTGCTTTTCCGTTACTCCGAGAGCCAAACACAGAGAGTTGCAGATTTTGCCCAGTTGGCTTGAATTGCATGAGGATATGAAAAAAGGTGGTTGGCGGTGGTGGTGGTGTGGTGGTTGTTGAATGTGAGATTTATTTTCTCCCCTGATTTGGGATGGTTACTCGGCTGGATGACTGACTGGCTAGCAATATGGCCAGGCGTTAGGGGCTGTTAGGACTATGGTGTTGTAACGTTGCAGCTCAGTTCTTTTGTCATGATGATGAAGAAGACGACGACGGCGACGACGGCGGCGGCGTCGTCAATGATGATGATGGTGGTTTGAAATCTACGACAGAATCTACCCTCGCACGACACACTTTTAATGGTCGGCCATTCAGTTACCATTTGGATTTCGTACGTGCAATTTCTCTCTATTCTCATACAGAGCGTTTCCTCTTCAAATTTCATACAAGAAGAAAAAAGCAAAAAAGGACCGAATAAAATAAAATAATTTACAAGGAATTGTTTTAACAAAAAAGGAAAACAGCAACACCAGTCATCATTAAAGGAAAGCAATGGATTATTTCCTTTATGTTGGGACAACAAACAAATTTTGCAGCCGAACGAACCAACTGCCAGACAAATGATTGCCAATGATATTGTCCTGTCACAGCAGTATGTTTTATTTAAATATTTTACTGCTGGGCCGGGGCATTAACATTGTTGATTGTTTTAAACAACAATTTTGGGGAGAATGAAAAAAATCTGATAACAAGGAACCAACAACTTTAAAGGCAACACCTTAAAAAATAAACTTTAAAATGCCTTAAATGGAACATTTTGTGTGTGTGGCTGCAAAAGAAAAGAAATGAAAAAAAAAAATACCACCTCTTTGGAGAAAAATCAAGTGGAGATTATTGAAAAATTTCCGGTATACGGCAATAAGCAGGAAAAATCAATTTTCCATGCTTAATACAAGCCTCTGCGCGCTGTGTGGTGGTGCTCTTTCAAAAGCCTCATCGAAACACACACACACACACACACAAACTCACTAACCAACACTCACACACAAACATTGTAAAAAGCTTAACACCAAACATTCGTTGCTGATTTGGATTTTTACTACATCCTTATTTTCTCTCATCGCCTTTGCTAATTCTTCTTCCTCATCCCAGCCCAATTTCTTGTACTAGAAATCGCGGTGCCTAGCCTAGCTAGCATTTGAAAAAGGTTATTGCAAAATACCAATAACAACAACAATCGCGCAATATCCATAAAGTGTTATTGTTGCTTTTGTTGTTGTTGTTATCGAATACTCCCAAAAAGGATGCTTCGTTCTTTCTTCTTGAGAGTGTTAAAAAGAGATGGATACTTTGACACTAACAATACACACACACACTCTTTCAAATTGGCACACACATATACATACACACATCCATACATATCCTTATTTTACACTCTCCACTCTGTTTCGGGCCGTTTGCGCCATACTCTCCATATACACATAATAACCACAGCAGCAGCAGCAACAATAACAAACGTAACGGTATATTTTATTGTATACTATAGTAAGAGAGAACAATATATAATCACAAGAAACGTCATCGCCACTGTGCGCCGCCGCCACCTCTGTCAACGTTAACGTCGTCACTTCGTTCGTCTTACAGAGCAATTTTATTTTGCCGTTTTTCGTTTTTTTTTCTACTGAGAACGCCGTGAAAATGAAATCGGAAACAAAACGGAAACTATTTGAAACAAGCTTATAAATTATGCACACACAAAAAATGTCACACAAAAGGGAGAGAGAGCGAGAGAGGACTAACAATAGCAAGAATGATAAAATTAATTAAGAATCTTTTTAATTTAAACACAATACGCGAGAAAAAAGTGTAAATTGTCATCTCTTTATGACATCTTCTATCCGTTGAAAATATCATGGAATAGAGAAACCGGGAATGTATTATTTGAACAGTTGTAATAGCTCCTAAAAGTATACTCCATTGTTTTATTTCTATAGATCTCCCTTTTGACAGTTATCTTCTTTACAAGATGCAAAATGAGTTAACACACCTAATGTAATAGAAGAACGTATTAAAGAAATTTTCTAATTGCGAAGCAAAATAATAAAAGAAACTAATAAAAGTATACTCCGCGCCACACTCCCATAGCAAAATGGCAAAAATGATGAGAAAAAAAGGAAGCGAACTTTAAGATAGGGAAATAAGTGCCAATTGTCATCTCTGGTATGACATTTTCTAACCGAAAAATACGATTGAATAGAGAAACAGGAAATGAATGAATAATTTGCATGGCTCCTAGAAGTATACTTTAATTTTTCTTCCCTGAATGAATCACTTCAATGTTATTTCAAAATTTCAGTAGCAGAGTTCTGTAACTTGTGTTGTTGTACCGACAGAAAATGGGAAAAGCAAAAGAGAATAAATTTTAATTTAAGCCTTTAGGATCGTTTTCAATACTATTACGAAGCGGTAGCTTTTAGCGACTACATTTGTAATTTAAAGGGGTCGGTATTTTTTTAAGTTATCCGGGTTTTAGATTTATCGGGATAAAAATGCACAGGACAATGAATTAAGTATAGCTAATTGCGAATTATGATGTTACCGACAAAATAACGACGGTAAAAATAAAAAATTTGAATTCAAAGGTTGTTTTATAGTTACCAACATAACATCTAAAGAATAGGTCTAATAGTACGTTCACATATAAGCGGATGTAATAAACCCAATGGGTATCAAATGTCAATTTCATTGCGTATACGTAAAATAAATCCTCGTAAAGAAGGTAAACCCAAAAAAGCCATAATATAAACATTAGACTATAGTAAATTTGTAAAAATAGGAACGGATTTTTAAAAGTTATCCGAGTTAAAAAGCACAGGGAAATGATTCAAGGAACCGAGAGTTTATTACTAATGTTGGGGTTTGGTAATATGAAGATCCAACTGTACCTTATTTTTTTCGCCAACATACGGACAAATTTCCTCAAAGTAGTTATAGAATAGCACAAACTAAGCTAAATGTATCAAAGGAAATATATATGCAATGGACTCCTTAAAGTATACTACACCCAATTTCATATTGTTTTCACAATTGAAATCTTTAGTTAATGTGTCAAATGAGATAACAGACAAATTGTGAGTTTTTTTTGCTGAAATTGCTTTTTCTGTAGTTTGAAATAAGAAACGCTCTTCAGAAAATCAGGAAAACTGGATAGGGGAAGTTTTTTTTATTATATGCATAGAAGTAGCAACTTTTTATAGGAATCAGCAGACTTCAAGGCATTGCAAAGAGAAAACAGTAATTTATAAATGAAATATATGGAGTAGCTCCTAGAAATAACTAAGCTTTTTGTTTATTGCAAGGACTATTGGGGCAATAAATCTTAAGCTTCGTTCCCGTACTTTTTAATAGTAAAACTCGTACAAGAGAGAACTGTAAAAAAACTATTCTCACATAAAAGTTGTTTGAAATAGTTCGGGAACGGAAAAATGGATAATACGTCAAAAAACTGGAACAAATGTCAAAGTCAGCGTATAAGCCAATCAGACGCCGGCAACAACTTTACTATTTTTTACACGCTCAAATTCTTCGAGTAAAAAGTTTTTAAAGAAAGCGTCATTCAGCGCCATTTTTGTTTAAAGAGAAGTGAACATTTTACAACTTTTTTGTGTACGGGAACGCTCTTTCGGGTAAAATGGTAAAAATTTTAAAAACTTTTTAGTTCTGGAACAATGCTTTAAATTTTTTAAAAATTATTTTTTGGAGAAAATTCTTAATCCTTGACTTTTAAAAGAATTACTTTTTTTGAAGAATATTTTTCTCGGCCAATCTTACAATCATGAATTGTTATGACCGACAAATTGTAGATTTTGTAATGTCCAGCAGAATAATAATAATTTTGTATGAATAATTTCTCAAAACATTCTTTGGATTTTTATGTCTATATTTTTGTAGAAAATTCTGACAAACTTTTCGCAATCTACTAAATACTAATAATAAAATCTACAATTTCTAGGAAGAGAATCCAGGAATGAATTAAGGAAAAAATCGGCAAAACTCCCATATGTATACTTTGACGTTTCCATTCCGTATGTTTGAATTTCAGTAAAATTTTAGAAAAACATTGTTAAAATAGAAAAATGTTATAAAAAGTATTCCTACAAGTTACTCATCTCCTTCGACAAATACGTTAGAAAAGCTAAGCCTACATATTTTTGCCAAATTTTTTGCCTACTATACAAATCGAAATAACATAGTGTGAGGCAGCAGGTTTTGCCTCAACAGTGTAATAATTAAAAAATTATATAAAAGCCCCTGAAAGTTTACTCTAATTTTTCTGTTCTGTATGGCTCGCATTATATTTATTTTTAACACCCTGTTTTATTGTAAATAAATGTTGTTCCTTTTTTAGATTCACATTAACAGTTTTGTTGAAATGTGTACTACGTTATTCTTGTAAAGAAATTCAGCTTAATCTCAACTTTGTTGTTTTTAAACCTTAAAAAACAACAAAGAGAACTGATGGGTCCAAGTGGCGTTGGACGAAACTAGTCTTCTCTGCCTTTCCCGAAATTAAATGTATGTCAACTGCATCCCACTTAAAAAAATTGTTGTTTTTTAAAGTTTAAAAACAACAAAATTGATATTAAGCTGATTTACCTTACAACAAATATGAATGTAATATTGAAAAATTGATTTCTGGAATAGAATGGGGACAAATGAGTCGTCTTTGGAAATAAAAAAAGCTTCAATTTGAAATTCACAAATGCAAATTTGCAATCTTGGATGTATAAATAGGAGCTCCAAATGGCGAAAATTGTCTAGCAACAACAACATCTAATATGCCTGAGGATGTTAGCCTAACCAGCTAACGAAACGATCGTCGCATAGCGGTTGATGTGTCTTTTGGACTTCGCTAGATATCAATTTTTCAATGTAATCTCCTTAGGTCATAGAGCTCGATTAACTAAATTTATTAAAATCTCACAAATAATGGCCTTCGCCCCTAAAAAGGCAAAAACTTAAAAATAAATTTTGTCCCTTCGTAAATTTTCCTAATAATTTAGACATCGATAGGTCTGCCTCCAATTGACGTTGAGGTATAATCTTTTTTAGGGCAAAACCTATAACTCTGTGTGTTGCGTCTGCGTGTTGAAATACATGTATTTTGTTTTTGTATTTTTGAACGCACACGCAAGACGCAGAGTTATAGGCTTGCCCTTATATTTAAAAATATCTATGGCCTGTTTCTATAAGACGATTCGAAACAAATTCGTTCGAAATCCCACAAAGGACCGATTATCGTAGAAATTTTTGTTTGATTGAAAACAAAAATATTTTAAACCAATTGGTTGTAATTCGAACAAACTTGGATTCGAATTGTCAAAGTGAAATCATAGACAACGAAATGTTCTCACCGAGTATGTTCGAATTGAGTTTGATGACCATTCTACTCAATATAAAATGCCAAAAAATACAATTTAATAAATATTTTGTTCTGGCAAAAGACACATAAAAAAATATCTAAGAAAATATTGTAATTTTCCCCAAAAATCGTCTTCGAACTTTCTTGAGTTTTCGGGTATGAGTGATTTGACCGGACAAAAATTTAGTTCCTTCGTCTATATCTTCATTAGTCTATGGTGAAACTCACCATTAGTCTAAAATTCTCAGTGAATAATATATTGATTTATACAACTAGACAGACAGTAGTGTAGAACGAATTATAAAATATTGTTCATAACTATAAAAACAACATTTTAAGGAACTTTGCCTGCCAGGATGCGAATAATTCAAATATTTATAGCATGGTAGAACAAAGAAGGTAAAGAAACAACAAATACAACACAACAACAACCACATATAAATTTGTTTTTTGTTTGTAATGTTAGTGTCACCGGAAAATGTAAACAAAGTAATGTTTATAAATTATTGGAAATGTCTATAAATTATTGGAATTAAAAAAAACTAATATTTTTTCACATTTGATTGAATAATTTTGAAAACATGAATGAAAATTCTTTACATTTTCAATTTGAAAGTATCCATATCATTTCACTAAATGGATAATTTCTCGCAGAAAATAGAATTTTTGCAAAAATGTTTGCGGTCGCTTAAAATGTCGTAGGAATTTTTTCAATAACATTACAGCCCAGTTCAGTCAGCTGGGTATTGCTGTTATCTTCTTTGTTCTACCATGCATTTATAGAAATTAGTTTTTGAAAGTACGACGTAGTAGTATGGCGAATATATATGTATTAATTGTCGTTGATTATCTGTCAGGCATTGAGTCACTCATCGCCAAAGAATTTTATAGATATAGATTTACCCTAGGCGAATTTCCCAGAAGCCATCCCATACCCCTTAAGAAATTAATGATTCTAGCCACATCAGTTTTTTGTTTCCACATTGACGATCACTCACTTAGTGAGTCACTGACCTCCAAAGAATTTTATAGATATAGATTTCTTTGGGAATTTGTCCTACTCTTCCCATATGAATTTTCTTAAATCTTTACCTAGCACCAACAGTGATCCCCTTAAGAAATTTAAGATTCCAGCAGAAAGATTTTGCTTATTGATGATCAGTCATTCAGTGAGTCACTCATTAGCAAATAATTATATATATAAATAAAGATTCCTTGCCATTTTGAACTCTTGCCGGAAGCTTTTGCCAAAATCGCATTCATATTTAGCACCTTCACATCAATAGCCGCTCACTTGAAGAAATTATTTCCATTTTTGGAGCATAGTCACTATGTTCATACATATAAATAGATACTGATCACTTTAAGAACTTAGCATGAATAAAATTTTAAATATTTCATTGCAGAAAAAATCGTCGCCTTAAATTTTGAGCGTCAAGTCAATGAATGAAAAAAAATGAAAGACTTTGAAAGTTTGAGTCATCATCGTTGGTAAATATTATTATCAAGTTAAAAAAAAACATTAATAAATTTCAATTTCAAGTTTTTCTCGTAAGTAATTGGCAAAAATCTGTTGCCGAGTTTTAGAACAAAATTATCAAAATATTAATTATTTACTTGTGAAAAATCGCTGCCTTAAATTTTAGTGATTTCTCAATTCTCCTTTCAAATATACCAGAAGCATAGACTAATGAAGACATAGACGTCGGAATGATCTCACCGAGTATGTTCGAATTGAGTGTGGTAACTAAGAAACCCAATATAAAATGCCAAAAAATACAACTTAACAAATATTTTGTTCTGACAAAAGGCTACATAGGGTTAGCTGTTGATGGGAACTATATCCTCAGATAAAAATATCCAAGAAAATATTGCAATTTTCTCCAAAAATCGTCTTCGAACTTTTTCGAGTTTTCGGGTTTGAGTGACTTGACCGCGGAAAAATTGAGTGATCCGTCGTCTGTATGTTCATTAGTCTATGGAAATACTGCCAACTTTACTTGAAGGTTATTTTTGGATATCCGGTGTATACTTTTAGGACGATATTGTTAAGGGGTACTTTACACTATATGTAAATGTCATATGACATGAAATTTTCCATCGTTAAATATTCACTAATATGTGGAATATTGGAGATTTTCCTTACGCAATTTATTCTGTGCGTCCACCCCAGCAAAAATATAATAAAATTACGTCTCCACATTGCCTCCGTGGGTAGATATGGAATGTTTTTATTTCGTTTTATATGACATTGATAGATAGTGTAAACTACCTCTAAGTATCAGCAGTAAATGTTTGTGGTTTATGCCTGTGCTATATAAAGATTTCATATATTGCTTCAATAGGTGGAGTTTTAATTCGTCTGTTCCTTTACTTCTGAAAATGGTAAAACCGGTAAAATGCTCCCATATGAATTGTATTGTGTCTGAAGTAAAGGAAAATTTTTCGAGTAAAAAGTGGTAAAACTTGAAGATTCTTGAACGTAAAGGAATAGAGCTAATGTAATACCGCCGTTCCAAGATGGATGGATGCAAATGGGATGTTTTCGAAAATATATACATATTTTTTAATTAGAATTAAAGAAATAAGATATTACCCTGACTTCCCTCACCATGAAAAGCCTTTATCGCTATATCGACAATTTAGAAAGTCTTTTTCCTTTCATATAACGCAGTATATTAATTCAGAACTAATTATGACGGACATCAATTCCTTCACTCTAAATCCATACCATATCTTAGGAAGATGTTTCAAAAATGGTTGTCTCAGCAGTGAAAATATTTTCGGATTTGTGGATTGGAAAATTCGGCATAATAATTCTTCAAATTATACATTTCAAGTCGTCAAAACTTAAGTATTTCGAAAGAATGTCCTGAATTGGCCGCTATAAAAAATTTAACTTAGTTGAAGATATAAGGCAAGTCTAGTTAAGCGTTAAACGTATTCGACTCCTTGCCAAAGTAGAATATACCCATGTACCTTTAAGCAGGAGATATGTACTCTTACAGCCTGTTTCACTATGTCGAACGAAAATGAAAACGAAAGAAAAAAACCTAAACTCGTGTTTTAAAGCAAACACAAAGTCAATATTGCCATGAAAACTAAAGTTTAGGTGTTTTTCGTTCGCAATCATTTTCATTCGACAAAGTGAAACAGGGCCAGAATGTATATGAGAAAGGCTTGCATTTTAGTAACATCCTAAAAGTATGCCTCAAAAGTCATAAGCTTTTTATACCTTCTTTTGTAAAATATCTAACTTATAGTACGTTTATAAAATATCTAACTTATAGTACGTTTATATCGTACTGGATTTATAAATATAAAATATTACAAAAAATATAAATATTTTAATTTTTGGTTTTAAAATGTAAAATTTTTAATTTTATTTACTTCATTTAAAGTTATGAAAAATACAAATTTCTTTGATTTTGTAGCATAAAACGAGTTTTCCCTAACTTTAAGTACTTGACATAAATTCCCAGAATCCTCACCGTATTGTAATTGATTTCCTTTCTTCACATCCCATTTCAATTCCAAAATGTTCCTTAAATAATAGCAAAGCTTCCTCAAACCCAAAGATGTATCATCACCTAAAGTTAAATTTTAAAAAAGTATATTCCACCTTACGCCCCTTTCACACCATCTCCATCTCTCGCCCACCAAAAAATCCATTTCATTTCATTGAAAATTGTTTTTTAGTTTTTATGTTTGTTTTCGTTGTTTTATTTTTTTGGAGATGTAATTTTTGTACTTTTTATCTTCTGCCACTCCCTTTGTTATACATCATCATTTTTCGGGGGTAAATTGTTATTCACTGTGAATGGTGGCGAAGGGATGAATGAATGTGCGTTGGGGAGTGTGGGTGTGAGTGGTTTTTGCACTGTTTCAATGTTTTTGTTGTTTTTGCATTTATTTCTTTTATGTTATTCATGAAATATGTTCTCATTTTATAAAGTTCCCATTCTACCAAAATACAAAAACCCCCAGAAGATGGTTATCATCATCTTCAATCCCCTTCCCCCACCACAAACCAAGTACCTAGTACTTTTATTTCGTTTATTTTCCACAGTTACAGTTACTTCTCTTATATTATCTGTACATGTAGTCTTCTAACCCCCCAAATCTATACATCTTCCTTCTACCACCCCTCCTCGTAGCATCGAATTCCAAAACAACTACAACAATAGCTTTTAAACTACCACCACCACTACTTGGAGTTTTGCCTGTTAGTGGTAGTCCCTGTGGCATATTAAAAAGGATATTGATTGTGTTTTACATCTCTTTTTTGTTCAGCCTGTTTGTCTGTCTGTCTGCTGTAATTTAGTTTGTCTGTCTGTCCGTCCGTTCATCGTCGTTTATTTGTTTGCCTATTTGCCCATACCCCTTCGTTTACTATTGTATGAAATGTAATAACAACAACAACTACAAGAAGAACAGTTGCAAAAATTCTCTTTGATTTTATTTTTTGTTTTTATGAGATGTGAGATGATGCTGTCTGTCTGCTCTGGCGCTCTGTCAACGGAATTTTGTAGTGAACAGAGATGGGAGTTTTGAATTTGTGAAAATTATTTTTCATTTTATTATATGCACGTTTCTATATTATGGGGGGAATTATACAAATATTTGCAAGATTGCATCCTCACACTTAAATGTCAAGAGTTCGAACCCTAACTGAAATATTAGGTCTGTCTGGTTATTTTCCCAGCAAGAACTTTCTCGGAGAGTAAGGAGTTTTTATGCTCTTTTGCAAGACAAATGTAAAAAGTAAACAAACATCTGCAAAAATCAGCAAGCAGTCAGCTGATTTGCCAAAACAGAACAATTAGTCTGCCATTAAAGGAACCAAACTAGCAAAAATTTTGTATTTTATTAAAAATAAAAAAGAAGAGGACCAGAAAAGAAAATACATTTCCAATTTTGCAACTTGGTTCTCCAAAGAAAACAAAACAATTCACTTGCATATTTCCACAATAAAATGGTTTTCAATTTGCACAAACATACATATATCACCGAATAATTAAAAATAGCCGATTTATTGTTTGCAGGAAGTTGAAGAGTTGCAAGTGCTTGCTAGAAGAAATTTGTCCAGCAAGAATTTGCAAACTCTCAGTAAAAGAACTGTACAAAATGTCTCTCTCGAATCGTTCTCTTTTGCTGGGCTTTTGTGTTAGCAGACTACTTCCAGCAACAATTGGTACAAATTGTTACAAATTTTAGGGTAACCAGAAAAACCTATTATCCCAGATTTTGCGATGGATAACCACCTTAGAAGTATTGTTGAACTTTTCTATATCGAATAATTATCTAAAAAAATATCGTTTTATAATTTATCAAACAAAATGCTTTCTTTTTAACGAATCAATTCTCCGGACCCAGCAGCTACGTTATAGAGAAGTTCGAGGGTATAGAAAAAAATCCAAATTCTCTCCAAAAATCTCTTATAACGGCGTTTTAAAGAATCTGACGAAACACATTTATATTGACAGATATTTCTTGTTCCCAAAGCAAGACTTCGACAGCAGCAGCTAGGAGTACAATAGGCTTTCAATAATCTTTATTGTTTTTAATATGTAAATATGTATTATGGAGGCTTAGGTGACAATTCGAGTATCGTTTTGTAGGGTTCTGACAATTTTTATTCCCACACACTGCCTTAGTATCTTTCTTTCAGCTATCTCAATCTTTCGAACAATCCCAAGAGAAACTCTAAACCACAGGGACTATTAAAGTAAAAGTACATTAAAATATAACCGGATTTAATAAATCCGTCAAATAAATCCGGCATCGTATGAACTGCAAAACTTTATGAGCTATATGCTTGGTTTACATTTACGAAATCCACTCGATTTCATCTGTCAATTCCTTTGTGTATACGTCAAATTAAAACTCATCTGAAATCGATTGGATTTCGTTAGACGTTTGAGCAATGGAATTGACAGTTGAAATCGAGTGGATTTGAATAAGCTGATTCATGGTCAAACGTATAATATGCATTGCGCTGGATAGATCATGTTGTGAGGAGAATGAGTGAAGGTGATCTAGATCAAATTTCGTTTGAATACGAAACTGAGGATGCAGAAATTGTGGGTCAAAACTTCATTGGAAATCTCAAATGAAGCAAAACACCACCACAAAGCTTGGTGTCAGTTGAAGTGGTGCTACAAGGACAAACGTTCTGTTATAGCCGGCTAAGTAAGTATGTTAAGGTGAACCATCGTACTGAGCCTAATAATTGCTAGGATCAAAATTCTACTTGGACTTTTAAAGCACATCACTCCTATCAACTTCATTCAATTAAACTAAATCTCGGTAAGAGGTAAATTTTCGCAATGGCATTGGTAAGGTAAGACCATAGGTTAATTTCAAGGGGCCCTTTCTCGCGGTTGAATCAATAACTTTTTACTTTGCTTGGTAAGTATACGGCAATTCATTGAGTTTATCTATATTCAATTTGGGTTTAGATCATAGCCGACCAAGAAGAGGGCACAAAAAATTCTCAATATTTGCAACTTTTGAAAGTGTGTTAGTAACGTTGTATGCATGCATGCTGCAAAACAAAAACAAATCAAAACATTTGTGTGCTCTTTCGTTGCGTTCGGGTCGTGTGTGTGTGAATTGCCGAAAAACTTCGTAACTTTAACAATACCAAAGCACGACATTGGTTTAGATTGATGAAAAGGGTTTGCTGAACTGAGTTCTAACCGTCGCTTATTAGACCACGAACATCCAAGAATGGACAACATCTCTCATAACAAAAATCTTGTCTTCCATTCTAAATAAAATTTGCGGGTACAAACTTATTGAGAAGTGACTGAAAACCACAAAAAAACTTAAGGACAAGCAACTCATTTTAAAATATGTCTGATAAGCTGCATACCTAACAGCGAAACCGTCGTTGTAATCAGTATCAGAAATAATACCTGCGATGCACTTAAGCGAATATTTGAACTTTTGTGAGGAAGATACCCAAAGAATTTGTCCCATGTAGACCTACGTGGAACTTAATGTACGCTTGGAAGAAAATTTCCGATGTACAATATTTCGGCCAAATCGGATAATCAATTCGCAAGATAAAGTGCTCATAAGTCATTTTAGTTGATAGCGGCAGCACTTTCGGGCCATTATTCCTGGAAATGTAGACTTGCCTATGCAAAAAAAATAAAATATATAGGTGCCGAAAAGGAAAACATGCTGCAAAAAATTTTAAAATGATGCGAGAAATTCCCTGACGCTGCAGGAGTCATCGGTAAAATTAAAACACAAAATTATGAATGAAAATTTCAAATAAAAGTTGACAACACTGTTGCTATCGGTAGAACTTAACGACTACTTTCCGATTTTTTGAAATTGGGTTTTTTAAATTTTGTAAGGAATCGACCGTTATAGTAAATAAAACAAAGTAAAAAAGTATCAGTCGGCTTTGCCGACAGAGGTATACCCTCATCATGTGTACATTGAAACAATTTTTTCCCAAAATACGTATGTATTTAGGGGGTTTTAAAAAATTTGGGCGTTTGAACCGACAAAAATGTTGATTAGGATTAAAGATCAAAAGTTTGGCGGAGGAGATACTAAAAGGAATGGATCGACATTGACCGTTATGGAAGTGGATCTCCAGCCGCAACATATGGTGTCATAGGGGTTTTTACACTTTTCGGGCTGTTGGCTCAAGAAGTATGGACTTGCCCCTAAAAAACTTTTAATATCGTAATTGAGGCAGCGAATGCAAGTTGCTTCAACAAAAATCATAGTGATTCGATAGCAGGTCTTAAAGTGAACTTTTCCGAAATTTTGTGTGGGAGGTACCGGATGGAGTGGACAAGCATAGTCCATATTTGAACCTGATCTATATCTGGTAGATACATTAGGATGTGTAAAGTATACACCAATTCGGCCACTCCCTTCAAGAGTTACCGTACAAAAAATTTTTCCGAACATTTTTGAACTCTTGTGGGGAGGTACCTGAAGAAGTGGACCGATATGGATTATCTTAACTTAAACTATGTTTGGACAAAATATTACTAAGGCCAAATTTTGGACCGAACTGGCAGATCCGTTCGAGAGTTATCTTGGACCTAAACAGAACTTTGCCGAAATTTTGTGTGGGAGGTACCCGAAGGAGTGGACCTATTGAGTCCATATTAAAACCATATCTAAGTCTGGTACAAATTACACGATGTGTCAAGTATGGACCAAATCGGTTACTCCCTTGAAGAGTTATCGTGTGCACAAATTTTCCGAACATTTTCGAACTTTTGTGTGGGAGGTACCGGAAGGAGTGGCCCATCTTTGAACTTAAACTAAGTTTGAACAAAATATTACGAAAGTCAAAATTTGAACGGAATCGGTTCATCCCTTCGAGAGTTATCGTGCGCTCCAGCCAGCCAGACAGACAGGCAGACGGACGGACGGACATTGCTCAATCGACTCCAAATTGTCTGAAACACATTTCGTCCAAACATACTTGTGGTCTAAACCCATTATTTCGATGAGGCACATTTTGCCCGTATGAAAGTGTATATACCCTCGTTAGCATAAATGCTGAGGGTATAATGAGTTCATATTCCAGATTTTTAATCGTTCAGTCGGATCAAAAAATACTCGAATTTGATTAAAAATGTCAAAAAAATGCTGGCTGGGGTTTTCCTCCCGACAAAAAGAGAGTCATTTCTGGTAAAATACGATCAGCTTTTTAATCATGCAGTCGGATCAAAAAATACTCGAATTTGATTAAAAATTTCAAAAAATGCTGTCTGGGTACAATTTTTCCCTTATATATGTATGTAAAAAAGGCGAAGATCGATCCGGACAGCATCCAAAAATTAAATGGACCTTCAATATCGCTCTAGGATCTTATGTCTTGGATGAAGTCTCCACAAGGTTCCAAAATCGAAAGATATTGACGGTATTATGACATGAAAAAACATATTATTTTTGAAATAAATAAGACAATATATGTAGATTGCTCTTTATTGATATTTTCCCGCAAGATGTGAGGGTCGTCCGATGCAAATATATTTAAATACCTTCGCCACTAAACCGCCACAGTTTTAAAATCCAATTTTATAACTTTAGAGGTTATGTCAAGGGATTTTTGTTTCTCTATATTTTTCAATTATTTTCTATTTTTTTCTTGCTACATAACCATCAATATCTCTGGATTTTGGAACCTTGTGAACACTTCATCCAAGACATTGGTTCCGAGATTGATATTGAAGACCCGATTAATTTTTAGAAGCGACCAGGAAGTATCTTCGCGATTTTTTAAATAATTTGTTGCCTCTGTTCTTGATTTTCATAGTTCCAAACCGTAATTTCTTCACTATTTGCTATGCATTTTAGCATTTTATTTATTTTTTACGCATTTGTTATGATTTAAGGTAGCGGCGAATAATTTTTCACTGATAATCTTAGAGATTCATATCGGTAATGACCAAAATTAATATGTGTGTTCGCTTACTCAAAATTCGTACAAATTTACTCTACAGTACAATACAAAAGACCTTAGTCGATTACAAGAAGTTACTGGACTTGTACAAATTTGTACAAATTGTTGAGTAAGAGAACACACCTAATGTAACATGTTGTCGTAGAAATTAATGTAGAGAAATTGGAGAAAATAATTGGTGTCGGAACGGTTGTAGAATGTGATATCTCCCACGGTTGCTATAAAAATCTTTAGCGTGTAACAAAAATGTCATTTTCTCAAAAAATATGTAAAAGGCAAAATACTTTATTGAGGTAAAATAGTTTGTGTTGTTATAGATTTCTGTCAATATCTAGAATACCATTAAGCCTTTCGCAGCGGTTCTTTCAGATATTGGATATTAAACTATCCACAAACATACTACATACATATATTCCACTTTTTGACCACTAATTTGATTGTTTAAAACGAATTTATTTAATTTTTTTTAATTTTCTAAAGAGGCAAAATACTTAATTGACTCACTGTATGTGTGTGACATTTATTTTACCAAAAAAATAAAAAAAATAAAGTTTTTAACATTTGCTATTTTATATTTTGTGTTTTATTCATCCTTTTTGGTTTATTAATAAGTTGAGCTTGAATTAATTCTCAATTTGTTATTTTATTTGGGAATTTATCTGAAACATCTTTAGAACTGCTTCATTTTTAGATCTTGAAAATGGTTTAGCAATTATAAACAGTACAACTGATCATTAATCCACTCAAAATTAATTAAATTTCCATGTCTGTGCTTCATCAAGACAAAATACTGTTTCTTGCATCAAACATCCCATCCCTGCTACAAGCAGCAGTATCAAATTTAACTGCTCCATTTTCTCTGTTCAATTATCTCTGCTTCCAAAGAGAGAGAGCGAAATGAGAGAATCAATTCGAGATATGTTATTCCTTTTCTTCATTAGATACTGTAGAGATTTTTATCTATACCCTTATTGTGTTTTTGGGTTTGAGCTTCGTAGCGGTATAATTATTGTAATGAAAAACAACAACAGCAACAACAATGGGAAAAAATACAATGGGCTTTATCTGCTGAGAATTCCTTCCTGTAATTTTTGCAGGGAGATTTGCTTTTGTTACCGCCACTACCCCATTCATCCAAACATTAGAATCGAGTCGTTAAAGTGGAAACAGAGGTTTCATTTTACCAAAAACAAAGCAAAAAAAAAATATTTAGGCTAAAAGATTTGCCTGTCCGTCCATCATCAATTTTAATTGTACAAATCATTAGGGGAAACTATTCGATAAGCCATCGGATTTACAAATTTTTTGTTTATGTCGGTTTCTTTTTTCATAAAATGAGCCTCAAGAGCTTAAGCAGCAAAACTGCCAAGGGTGGATTTTTTAGGATTAAAATAAAGAAGACGAAAAAAAATAAAAAAACGGCGTACAAAAAGGGATAATACAGTTATTGTTTTAATATTCAAAAACTATGCTGCACACACATACAAACATATGTATGTATTTTCGATTAGGATTTTAGGCATTCCAACAAAAAAATATCCGAGGGATGCCAAGTTTTGATGGTCGTCGTCGCTGTAGATGCTGATGTCAGTCAATCCTATAATGGACTGACTGACGAACTGACGACTATTCATTCTGCAGACGAAATGCGGCCAACTGGCGAAAAAAAAAATGCAAAAAACTTATTCACTCACCACCACCACCACCCTTATGACAACATAAACAACAACAAATAGCAGATATTCCATGCCAGCCGGAAGTGAGCCGCCTTTGGTATTGAGGGGGTTAGCTCTAATGTTTTTGTTGGACAATTCCGACAATTCCCATATTGAACATCAGTGGCGAGCGTTCGTTCATGTTCTGGACTGCATTACTCTTGTTTTTGTGTAACTGTGTGTGTTAGTGTGTAAAATATGTAAATCACAGCATCATACATTGGGATGTTATGTTCGGGAGGAAACTAAAAGTCCACCCCAATAATGCACAGTGTGATGAGTCACTAATGTTTGTGATATGTTCAAAATTTCTTTTATTTCAGAATTGTAATGTGCATGGTAAGTACAGAGGAAAATATTCTTTAAAAAATCCACGTTTGGTGGTCTAATGGCTTATGAAAAAATATTCTTTAAAAAATCCACGTTTGGTGGTCTAATGGTTTATGAAAAAATATTCTTTAAAAAATCCACGTTTGGTGGTCTAATGGTTTATGAAAAAATATTCTTTAAAAAATCCACGTTTGGTGGTCTAATGGTTTATGAAAAAATATTCTTTAAAAAATCCAAGGTTGTTGGTCTGAGGGTCCATGAAAAAATATTCTTTAAAAAATCCAAGGTTGTTGGTCTGAGGGTCCATGAAAAAATATTCTTTAAAAAATCCAAGGTTGTTGGTCTGAGGGTCCATGAAAAAATATTCTTTAAAAAATCCAAGGTTGTTGGTCTGAGGGTCCATGAAAAAATATTCTTTAAAAAATCCAAGGTTGTTGGTCTGAGGGTCCATGAAAAAATATTCTTTAAAAAATCCACGTTTGGTGGCCTAATGGCTTATGAAAAAATATTCTTTAAAAAATCCACGTTTGGTGGTCTAATGGCTTATGAAAAAATATTCTTTAAAAAATCCACGTTTGGTGGTCTAATGGCTTATGAAAAAATATTCTTTAAAAAATCCACGTTTGGTGGTCTAATGGCTTATGAAAAAATATTCTTTAAAAAATCCACGTTTGGTGGTCTAATGGCTTATGAAAAAATATTCTTTAAAAAATCCACGTTTGGTGGTCTAATGGCTTATGAAAAAATATTCTTTAAAAAATCCAAGGTTGTTGGTCTGAGGGTCCATGAAAAAATATTCTTTAAAAAATCCAAGGTTGTTGGTCTGAGGGTCCATGAAAAAATATTCTTTAAAAAATCCAAGGTTGTTGGTCTGAGGGTCCATGAAAAAATATTCTTTAAAAAATCCAAGGTTGTTGGTCTGAGGGTCCATGAAAAAATATTCTTTAAAAAATCCAAGGTTGTTGGTCTGAGGGTCCATGAAAAAATATTCTTTAAAAAATCCACGTTTGGTGGTCTAATGGCTTATGAAAAAATATTCTTTAAAAAATCCACGTTTGGTGGTCTAATGGCTTATGAAAAAATATTCTTTAAAAAATCCACGTTTGGTGGTCTAATGGCTTATGAAAAAATATTCTTTAAAAAATCCAAGGTTGTTGGTCTGAGGGTCCATGAAAAAATATTCTTTAAAAAATCCAAGGTTGTTGGTCTGAGGGTCCATGAAAAAATATTCTTTAAAAAATCCAAGGTTGTTGGTCTGAGGGTCCATGAAAAAATATTCTTTAAAAAATCCACGTTTGGTGGTCTAATGGCTTATGAAAAAATATTCTTTAAAAAATCCACGTTTGGTGGTCTAATGGCTTATGAAAAAATATTCTTTAAAAAATCCACGTTTGGTGGTCTAATGGCTTATGAAAAAATATTCTTTAAAAAATCCACGTTTGGTGGTCTAATGGTTTATGAAAAAATATTCTTTAAAAAATCCACGTTTGGTGGTCTAATGGTTTATGAAAAAATATTCTTTAAAAAATCCACGTTTGGTGGTCTGAGGGTCCATGAAAAAATATTCTTTAAAAAATCCACGTTTGGTGGTCTGAGGGTCCATGAAAAAATATTCTTTAAAAAATCCACGTTTGGTGGTCTGAGGGTCCATGAAAAAATATTCTTTAAAAAATCCACGTTTGGTGGTCTGAGGGTCCATGAAAAAATATTCTTTAAAAAATCCACGTTTGGTGGTCTGAGGGTCCATGAAAAAATATTCTTTAAAAAATCCACGTTTGGTGGTCTGAGGGTCCATGAAAAAATATTCTTTAAAAAATCCACGTTTGGTGTCTGAGGGTCCATGAAAAAATATTCTTTAAAAAATCCACGTTTGGTGTCTGAGGGTCCATGAAAAAATATTCTTTAAAAAATCCACGTTTGGTGGTCTGAGGGTCCATGAAAAAATATTCTTTAAAAAATCCACGTTTGGTGGTCTGAGGGTCCATGAAAAAATATTCTTTAAAAAATCCACGTTTGGTGGTCTGAGGGTCCATGAAAAAATATTCTTTAAAAAATCCACGTTTGGTGGTCTGAGGGTCCATGAAAAAATATTCTTTAAAAAATCCACGTTTGGTGGTCTGAGGGTCCATGAAAAAATATTCTTTAAAAAATCCACGTTTGGTGGTCTGAGGGTCCATGAAAAAATATTCTTTAAAAAATCCACGTTTGGTGGTCTGAGGGTCCATGAAAAAATATTCTTTAAAAAATCCACGTTTGGTGGTCTGAGGGTCCATGAAAAAATATTCTTTAAAAAATCCACGTTTGGTGGTCTGAGGGTCCATGAAAAAATATTCTTTAAAAAATCCACGTTTGGTGGTCTGAGGGTCCATGAAAAAATATTCTTTAAAAAATCCACGTTTGGTGGTCTGAGGGTCCATGAAAAAATATTCTTTAAAAAATCCACGTTTGCTGGTCTGAGGGTCCATGAAAAAATATTCTTTAAAAAATCCACGTTTGCTGGTCTGAGGGTCCATGAAAAAATATTCTTTAAAAAATCCACGTTTTCTGGTCCGAAAATCCAGGAAAAATCCTTTAAATAAACTTTAAAGTCAAATATTCTTTGAAAACTACTCGGTAAAAAATCCTTAAAATAATCTTCAGTTAATCCCAGATGGGGGCACTAATCTTTCTTCTTTACCTTCCTTTTGGAATGTTTCTAAAATACCTTTTAAGTAAATAAAATAATCTATCCTCTTGTGAGAAAATCCACACCAAAAAAAAGTTAAACCTCTATTCCAACAATCCTTCATCCGTATGCCCATTCCCATGCAGCCTTAATATTTCTAATCTTTCATCATTGTATCCTTTTGAACTTTTATGTCAATCATTTCCTAACATTATTTAAATATTTTTTGCTCTTCCTCTTTTCCTTTTGGTCTTCTTTCTTCCTACGACAAAAGTACACTTTTCCGGTACTCAAGTTTTCTGCTACTAAAGAGTTTCCTACTATACGCTAATGTCCTTTTAAATGTGCCAAGCGAGGTAAGTCCAAAGGAGAAGAACGAGGTGTTAATGCGACAAGAAGGTAAGGCAAGAAGACGCACGAGGAAAGGTATGTTGGGGAGGTTCAACTAAAGGATCGACTAGATATGGATTTGGTTGCAATTTAAATACCGTTACACTTAAATGTCAAAACATCTGAATGTGTCTGCTGCCAGTCAGTCATGTAGGTTGGTTGGCACATGCAAGCCTTTTTTTTGTTCAACCTTTCACTTTAGGATATGCATGATGACACTTTGTTAAAGAAGAAGAAGAATATGGGGAATGGCATGGAAAGTGGGGAGGGGATTTAGATAATGGAGTTGCAAGGAATGCGAACAAAAAATATATCACAGGCCATGTGTGTACTCCATTATGTGGGTAACACCTTTCTATGGCTGAAATAAAAACAAAAAAGGAGAAATAATCAAATGAGAGTCATCTCAATTTACATATTGTACGTACATATGTATGCATGACATATTCGTACCTATTTTTGCATAACAAATGTGCATGTTTGAGCAGTGTAGAGAATAGCATAGATGACTTTTAGAATGGATATCAGACATTAATATTATCAACACTGTTTGCTTAGACGGGAGGGCGCTACACCATTAAAAGGCGAGAGCCACACCAAATTTCAAGCCGAAAAATTGAGAATATTTCTACTTATAGTAGTGCCGACAATGGGTTTTAGGTACCAACTTCCCAGAATCCAAATTCCAACAAAGTTTGTGGGTCTAAAATAAATGTGGCTTCCAAGGGGGTTTGCCTTAGATATAGGGATAAGGGAAGTTTCTACTTCGTAACTATCATTAGACACGCTTTCTTTTTAATTTATCTGAATGTAGCTTCCCACAAGTAAAGCGAATAGGATTAATTTCAGCAGCTAACTGCCACGATAAGAAGGCGGGTTTTTTATTTCGCTAATGTGACACTTTTGGTTACTCTAACGCTCCTGTTTGCTTGTAGGGTATTTGTCACCCACCTATTAATCAACCTGCTTGTATGAACGTTCGTCGTGTATGCCGGCATTTTTAAACTGTTTAATCGCTGATGATAGCATTTCTATGTTGTCACTCTTGTTGAATGTTTGAAGTGTTGCTCCGCATGACGACTCAATGGGAGTTGGTTGACTGACTGACTAACTGCATGACAGAACTTTAAAAGCTTTAATATGATTACATGAAGACTTTAATTGTGAAAAAGTTTTGTAAATGGCGACAACAGTGGTTGAGAGGCCTAACAAACGAATTAAAGTGAATTTTTTAAAGAATATTTTTTTTGTGGACGTGGATTTTTTAAAGCATATTTTTTAAGGACCGTGGATTTTATAAAGAATATTTTTTTATTAACCGAGGATTTTTTAAAGAATATATTTATGGGTCGTGGATTTTTTAAAGAATATTTTTATGGGCTGTGGATTTTTTAAAGAATATTTTTTATCCAACGTGGATTCTATAAAGAATATTTTTATGGGCCGTGGAATTTTTAAAGAATAGTTTTTGCACCGTGGAATTTTTAAAGAATATTTTTTGCACCGTGGATTTTTTAAAGAATATTTTTTTTTTATTAAATATTTTTATGGCCCGTGGATTTTTTAAAGAATATTTTTTTATAGAACGTGGATTTTTGAGGAATAGTTTAAATCGGACGTGGATTTTTAAAGAATTTTTTATGGACCGTGAATTTTTTAAAGAATGTTTTTTAAGGGCCGTGAATTTTTTAAAGAATTGATATGGGCCGTGGATTTTGTACATACTATTTTTAATGGTCACAGATATTTTAAAGAATATTTTTTATGAGCCGTGGTTTTTTAATGACTATTTTTTATCGGACGTTGATTTTTGAAGGAATATATTTTATGCACCGTGAATATTTTAAAGAATTTTTTAAAGAATATTTTTATGGGCCGTGAATTTTCTAAAGAATTTTTATGGGCCTTGGTTTTTTAAAGAATATTTTTTATGGACGGTGGGATATTAAGAATTTTTTATGAACCGTGGATTTTAAAAGAATATATTTTCATGGACCGTGGATTTTTTTGAACAATATTTTTTATGGGGCGTGGATTTTTTAAAGAATATTTTTTTATCGGACCTGGATTTCTAAAGAAAGTTTTTTATTTACCATGGATTTTTTAAAGAATATTTTTTTTTATCGGACGTGGATTTTTAAAGAATATTTTTTTTATCGGACGTTGATTTTTTAAGGAATATTTTAATGGGACGTTGATTTTTAAAGAATATTTTTTTTATGGGACGTTGATTTTTTAAGAAAACTTTTTTATGGCCCGTGAATATTTTTATGTGCTCTGAATTTATTAAAGAATTTTTAATGGGCCGTGTATTTTTTAAAGAATATTTTTTATGGACCGTGGGTTTTTTAAAGAATATTTTTTATGGGCCGTGAATTTTCTAAAGAATTTTTGTGTACCGTGGATTTTTTAAATAATATTTTTTTATGGGTCGCGATTTTTTTAAAGAATACTTTTATGGGCAGTGGAATTCTAAAATAATATTTTTTTATCGGACGTGGATTTTTAAAGAATTTTTTTATGGGGCGTGGATTTTTTAAAGATCGTTTTTTTATTTACCGAGGATTTTTTAAAGAATATTTTCATGGACCCTCAGACCAATAAGCGTGTATTTTTCAAATAATATTTTTTTATAGGCCGTGGATTTTTTAAAGAATATTTTAATTGGCCTTGGATTTTTAAAGAGTATTTGTATTCGACCTGGAAGAATATTTTAATGGGCCTTGGATTTTTAAAAAATATGTTCATGCGTGTATTTTTTAAAGAATATTTTTATGGACCGTCGATTTTTAAAGAATGCTTTACGGACTGTGGACTTTTAAAGAATATTTTTTTATTAACCGTGGATTTTTAAACATTATTTTTTTATTTACCGAGTATTTTTAAAGATTATTTTTTTATTTACCGAGGATTTTTTAAAGAATATTTTCATGGACCCTCAGACCAATAAGCGTGTATTTTTAAATAATATTTTCATGGACCCTCCGACCAATAAGTGTGTATTTTTTAAATAATATTTTTTAAAGGCCGTGGATTTTTTAAAGAATATTTTTATCGGTCTTGAATGTTTTAAAGAATATTTTCATGGACCCTCGACCAATATGCGTGTATATTTTAAACACTATTTTTATGGACCGTGGATTTTTAAATAATGTTTTATGGATTGCGGATTTTTTAAATAATATAATTTATGGCCGCGGATTTTTTAAAGAAAATTTTTTATGGGCCGTGGATTTTTAAATAATATTTTTTATCGGACGTAGATTTTTAAAGAATATTATTTTTTATTTACCGTGGATTTTTAAAGAATATTTTTTTATTTACCGTGGATTTTTAAATAATATTTTTAATCGGACGTGGATTTTTAAAGAATATTTTTTTATTTACCGTGGATTTTTAAAGAATATTTTTTAATTTACTGTGGATTTTTAAAGAATATTTTTTTATTTACCGTGGATTTTTAAATAATATTTTTTATCGGACGTGGATTTTTAAAGAATATTCTTTTTATTTACCGTGGATTTTTAAAGAATATTTTTTTATTTACCGTGGATTTTTAAAGAATATTTTTTTTTATTTACCGTGGATTTTTAAAGAATATTTTTTATCGGACGTGGATTTTAAAAGAATATTTTTTATGGGCCATGAATTTTATAAAGAATATTTTTTATGGGCCATGATGTTTGTAAAGAATTTTTACATATATTTTTAAAAGCCTTTTTTATGGGCTTTGGATTTTTTAAAAAAATTTTCTTATGACCAGTGGATTTTTTAAACTATATTTTTTATGAGCCGGGGATTTTTTAAAGAATTGCTTATGGATCGTGCATTTTATAAAGAATTCCTTTATTGACCGTGGATTTTTTAAGAATATTTTTCCAAAAAACCTGATTTTTTGTAGACCATTTTCCCAAAAAAAAAAACATAAATTTTTTATAAAATATTTTCTCACAAAACATGGATTTTTAAAAGAAAATTTCCACACAAAACGTGGATTTTTTAAAAAAGGTGTATTTTTATGCATTTAAAAAAAAATTATTTTTCCACAAAATATGGATTTTTTAAAGATTATTTTTTCACAAAATGTAGATTTTTTTTAAAAAAAATACTTTTTTACAAAATATAGATTTTTAAAATTTTTTTTTTAACGAAATGTGGATTTTTTAAAAAAAATATTTTTTATTACAAAATGTGTAAATGTGTATCCATGTTTTTCTCACAAAACATGGATTTTTAAAAGAATTTTTCCACACAAAACGTAGATTTTTATACATTTAAAAAAATTACTTTTCCACAAAATATGGATTTTTTAAAAATTATTTTTTCACAAAATGTAGATTTTTTTAAAAAAATTTTTTTTACAAAATATAGATTTTTCAAATTTTTTTTTTAACGAAATGTAGATTTTTTAAAAAATATTTTTTATTACAAAATGTGTATTTTTAAGAATATTTTTCATGGGCAATTAGACAACCAAACGTAGATTTTTAAAGAATAAACGAGGAATTTTTTAACGCAAAAGGCGATTTTTTTAAAAATTATACATCCACAAAACGTGGATTTTTTGAAAATAATTTTTTCACATAATTTGGATTTTTTAAAAAAATATTTTATTACAAAATATAGATTTTTTAAATTTTTTTTAACAAAATGTGGATTTTTTAAAAAGTATTGTTTATTAAAAAATGTGGATTTTTAAGAATATTTATTTTATAAGAAACGTAGATTTTTAAAGAATAAATGTGGAATTTTACAACACAAAAGGTGGATTTTTTTAAAAATTATTTTTCCAGAAAACGTAGATTTTTTAAAAATTATTTTTCCACAAAATGTGGATTTCTTAAATTTTATTTTTTTTTACAAAATTTGGATTTTTTAAAAATATTTTTTTCACAAAATGTGGATTTTTAAAAAAATAGTTTTTCACAAAATGTGCATTTTTTTAAAAATATTTTTTCACAAAATGTGGATTTTTTAAAAAAAATATATAGTTCTTAAAAAATCACCCGTTAGTAGACCACCAAACGTAGACTTTTAAAGAATATTTTTCATGGGCCGTTAGACCACAAAAGGTGGGTTTTTTCTTAAAAAAATTACGATTTGTGGCCTGTTATCGGACAAAAAAACTTTAAAAAATTCCCGATTATGGACGAAATTTTTTTAAAAACTCCACGAGTTGTGTGTTCGTTGTTCTTTAAAAAATTAAATTCATTGAAATGTGGAACCCGCGGTCTTCAAAAATCTTCTATGCTTGCCATTGTAACAGCAAATTGTTGTTGTTGGTGTTGAAATTCTCTAGAGTATCTTTGCCACTTAAATACTTCATTGAAATAATTTTGGGTGTCAGGATACACCCTTCCCAAAACGAACACACACCCTCTCAACTCTGCATCACACACCCATTTATTTCCATGTAATTTGCCAACCATCCAATGGGAATTTTTTTCTACATAATTTCGTATTCAAATAAATGCTTTGAAATTTGAAACTCTCGCTTTTGGTGCAAGAACTCGTTTTTTGTGAAAGGACGAGGCCATGGAGGCGTTAACAAGGAATGATAATTTTTCTTTAACAATCACAGAAAGACACGAAGAGAGTAGCATGCTACAGGTTCACTGAGCAAATAGAAGAAGAAAACGAAGAAGCAACAAGAATAGGTGATATTTGGGAATATTCTAAAATTAAAACTTAAAGTTATTTGGCTTTTGTTTTCTACCCTTTTTTCCTGCTTATTACCTTCTGTTGTGTATGGAGCTTTTGTCGGGGGGGCAAGCAAGAAGTTGAGAAGCACACCCCTTTTTTAATTAATAAAATTATAGAGCAATCAATTAAGTGTTTGCTTACTTACTTCCCCAACCCTCCCGCCATTTCTTGTGTTGCCCCATTTTATATGCCAGAAATGCTAATGAAAGTTTAGGGGGAAGGAGGGTTTGTGTACTCTAGTGGCTGCTTTCCGGCTATTTACTATTTTAATAACAAATCTCCAGAGTATTGTTCTAGTCCTTTTGAGCAATTTGATTATTATAACCCTTTTTCCGAAGAGTTTTTGTTGGGTGAGTGTGTGCCTTCGAAGCAATTTTGTTGTACAGACACGTGCTGGGATTAATATGAATTCTAATGGAATCCACAATAATAGCTCTAAGGGGAAAAGAGAACGCGGCATTTTGAAATCAACAGATATTAAAAGCAAAATTGACAACTGTTAAACCATGAATAAATATACTTTAAAAAATCCACGTTTGGTGGTCTAATGCCTCATGAAAAAATATTCCTTAAAAAATCCATGTTCTGTGGAAAAAATCTTTAAAAAATCCACGTTTTGTGGAAAAATATTCCTTAAAAATGCACGTTCTGTGGAAAAAATTTTTAAAAAATCCACGTTTTGGAGAAAAATTCTTTAAAAAATTCCCGTTGAGGAAAAATTCTTTAAAAAGTCCACGTTTTATGTGGAAAAATCTTTCCTTGGGGAGAGATTTTTTTAAAAATTCACGTTTTGTGGAAGAAAATCTTTAACAAGTCTTTAAAAAATACTTTAAAAAATCCGCGCTTGGAAAATTCTTTAAAAAATTCATGTTTAAAAAATGCTTTAAAAATCCAATTTTTGTGGGATTTTTTTTTTAAGTCAAGTTTTTTGGACGAAATTTAAAAAAAATCCACTTTTTGGTGGTCTAATGCCCCATGAAAAAATATTTTTTTTTTAAAATCCACATTTGCTGGTCAAATGCCCAATGGAAAAATATTCTTTAAAAAATCTACGTTTGGTGGTTTAATGCCCCATGAAAAAATGTTTTTTTTTAAAAATCCACATTTGCTGGTAAAATGCCCAGTGGAAAACTATTCTTTAAAAAATCCACGTTTGGTGGTCTAATGCCCCATGAAAAAATATTCTTTAAAAAATCCACGTTCTGTGGAAAAAAATCTTTAAAAGAATCCACGTTTTGTTGAAAAATATTCCTTAAAAATTCACTTTCAGTGGAAAAAAATCTTTAAAAAATCCACGTTTTGGAGAAAAAATTCTTGTGGAAAAATACTTTTAAAAAAGTCCGCATTTTGTGTAAAAATTCTTTAAAAAAATCCACGATTTTTCTAAAAATTCTTGTGGAAAAATACTTTTAAAAAATCCGCGTTTTGTGTAAAAATTCTTTAAAAAATCCACGTGTTGTGGAAAAATATTTTTAAAAAATTCGCATTTTGTGTAAAAATTCTTTAAAAAAGCAAAGATTTTTGTAAAAATTCTTGTGGAAAAATACTTTTAAAAAATCCGCGTTTTGTGTAAAATTCTTTAAAAAAATTCGCATTTTGTGTAAAATTCTTTAAAAAATCCGTGTTTTGTGTAAATTTTTTTTAAAAAATCCACGATTTTTGTAAAAATTTGTAAAAAAATTTACGTTTAGTGGAAAAATTCTTTAAAAAATCCGCGTTTTGTGTAAAAATTCTTTAAAAAAATCCACGATTTTTGTAAAAATTTGTTAAAAAATCTACGTTTAATGAAAGAATTCTTTAAAAAATCCACGTGTTGTGGAAAAATATTTTTTAAAAAATCCACTTTTTGTGTGGAAAAATTCTTTAAAAAATTCACGTGCCGTGGAAAAATATTTTTTAAAAAATCCACGTTTTGTGTAAAAATTCTTTAAAAAATCCCCGTGTTGTGGAAAAATATTTTTTTAAAAAATCCACGGTTTGTGTAAAAATTCTTTAAAAAATCCACGATTTTTGTAAAAATTCTTTAAAAAATCTACGTTTAGTGGAAAAGATTCTTTAAAAATCCACGTTTTGCTTGGAAAAATTCTTTAAAAATCCACGGTTTGTGTAAAAATTCTTTAAAAAATCCACGATTTTTGTAAAAATTCTTTAAAAAATCTACGTTTAGTGGAAAAGATTCTTTAAAAATCCACGTTTTGCTTGGAAAAATTCTTTAAAAATCCACGTTTTGCTTGGACAAATTCTGTAAAAATCCACGTTTTGTGTGGAAAAATTCTTTAAAAATCCACGTGTTGTGGAAAAATATTATTTAAAAAATCCACGTTTTGCTTGGAAAAATTCTTTAAAAATCCACGTTTTGCTTGGAAAAATTCTGTAAAAATCCTCTTTTTGTGTGGAAAAATTCTTTAAAAAATCCACGTTTTGTGGAAAAATATTTCTTAAAAAAAATCCACTTTTTGTGTGGAAAAATTCTTTAAAAAATCCACGTGTTGTGGAAAAATATTTTTTAAAAAATCCACTTTTTGTGTGGATAAATTCTTTAAAAATCCACGTGTTGTGGAAAAATATTTTTTAAAAAATCCTCTTTTTGTGTGGAAAAATTCTTTAAAAAATCCACGTTTTGTGGAAAAATATTTCTTAAAAAAATCCACTTTTTGTGTGGAAAAATTCTTTAAAAAATCCACGTGTTGTGGAAAAATATTTTTTAAACAATCCACTTTTTGTGTGGAAAAATTCTTTAAAAAATCCACGTGTTGTGGAAAAATATTTTTTAAAAAATCCACTTTTTGTGTGGATAAATTCTTTAAAAATCCACGTGTTGTGGAAAAATATTTTTTAAAAAATCCTCTTTTTGTGTGGAAAAATTCTTTAAAAAATCCACGTTTTGTGGAAAAATATTTCTTAAAAAAATCCACTTTTTGTGTGGAAAAATTCTTTAAAAAATCCACGTGTTGTGGAAAAATATTTTTTAAACAATCCACTTTTTGTGTGGAAAAATTCTTTAAAAAATCCACGTGTTGTGGAAAAATATTTTTTAAAAAATCCACTTTTTGTGTGGATAAATTCTTTAAAAATCCACGTGTTGTGGAAAAATATTTTTTAAAAAATCCTCTTTTTGTGTGGAAAAATTCTTTAAAAAATCCACGTTTTGTGGAAAAATATTTCTTAAAAAAATCCACTTTTTGTGTGGAAAAATTCTTTAAAAAATCCACGTGTTGTGGAAAAATATTTTTTAAACAATCCACTTTTTGTGTGGAAAAATTCTTTAAAAAATCCACGTGTTGTGGAAAAATATTTTTTAAAAAATCCACTTTTTGTGTGGATAAATTCTTTAAAAATCCACGTGTTGTGGAAAAATATTTTTTAAAAAATCCTCTTTTTGTGTGGAAAAATTCTTTAAAAAATCCACGTGTTGTGGAAAAATATTTTTTAAAAAATCCACTTTTTGTGTGGAAAAATTCTTTAAAAAATCCACGTGTTGTGGAAAAATATTTTTTAAAAAATCCTCTTTTTGTGTGGAAAAATTCTTTAAAAAATCCACGTTTTGTGGAAAAATATTTCTTAAAAAAATCCACTTTTTGTGTGGAAAAATTCTTTAAAAAATCCACGTGTTGTGGAAAAATATTTTTTAAACAATCCACTTTTTGTGTGGAAAAATTCTTTAAAAAATCCACGTGTTGTGGAAAAATATTTTTTAAAAAATCCACTTTTTGTGTGGATAAATTCTTTAAAAATCCACGTGTTGTGGAAAAATATTTTTTAAAAAATCCTCTTTTTGTGTGGAAAAATTCTTTAAAAAATCCACGTGTTGTGGAAAAATATTTTTTAAAAAATCCACTTTTTGTGTGGAAAAATTCTTTAAAAAATCCACGTGTTGTGGAAAAATATTTTTAAAAAAATCGGCGTTTTGTGTAAAAATTCTATAAAAGACCACGTGTTGTGGAAAAATATTTTTAAAAAAATCCACTTTTTGTGTGGAAAAATTCTTTAAAAAATCCACATGTTGTGGAAAAATATTTTTTAAAAAATCCACTTTTTGTGTGGAAAAATTCTTTTAAAAATCCACGTGTTGTGGAAAAATATTTTTTAAAAAATCCACTTATTGTGTGGAAAAATTCTTTAAAAAATCCACGTGTTGTGGAAAAATATTTTTTAAAAAATCCACTTATTGTGTGGAAAAATTCTTTAAAAAATCCACGTGTTGTGGAAAAATATTTTTTAAAAATCCACGTGTTGTGGAAAAATATTTTTTAAAAATCCACGTGTTGTGGAAAAATATTTTTTAAAAAATCCACGTTTTGTGGAAAAATTCTTTAAAAAATCCACGTGTTGTGGAAAAATATTTTTTAAAAAATCTACTTTTTGTGTGGAAAAATTCTTTAAAAATCCAAGTGTTGTGGAAAAATATTTTTTAAAAATCCACGTGTTGTGGAAAAATATTTTTTAAAAATCCACGTGTTGTGGAAAAATATTTTTTAAAAAATCCACGTTTTGTGGAAAAATTCTTTAAAAAATCCACGTGTTGTGGAAAAATATTTTTTAAAAAATCTACTTTTTGTGTGGAAAAATTCTTTAAAAATCCACGTGTTTTTTTTTTAAAATCCACTTTTTGTGTGGAAAAATTCTTTAAAAATCCACGTGTTTTTTTAAAAAATCCACTTTTTGTGCGGAAAAATTCTTTAAAAATCCACGTGTTTTTTTAAAAAATCCACTTTTTGTGTGGAAGAATTCTTTAAAAAATCCACGTGTTGTGGAAAAATATTTTTTAAAAAATCCACTTTTTGTGTGGAAAAATTCTTTAAAAAATCCACATGTTGTGGAAAAATATTTTTTAAAAAATCCACTTTTTGTGTGGAAAAATTCTTTTAAAAATCCACGTGTTGTGGAAAAATATTTTTTAAAAAATCCACTTTTTGTGTGGAAAAATTCTTAAAAAAATCCACGTGTTGTGGAAAAATATTTTTTAAAAAATCCACTTTTTGTGTGGAAAAATTCTTTAAAAAATCCACCTGTTGTGGAAAATTATTTTTTAAAAAAATCCACTTTTTCTGTGGAAAAATTCTTTAAAAAATCCACGTGTTGTGGAAAAATATTTTTTAAAAAATCCACTTTTTGTGTGGAAAAATTCTTTAAAATATCCACGTGTTGTGGAAAAATATTTTTTAAAAAATCCACTTTTTGTGTGGAAAAATTCTTTAAAAAATCCACGTGTTGTGGAAAAATATTTTTTAAAAAATCTACTTTTTGTTTGGAAAAATTCTTTAAAAAATCCACGTGTTGTGGAAAAATATTTTTTATAAAATTCCACTTTTTGTGTGGAAAAATTCTTTAAAAAATCCACGTGTTATGGAAAAAATATTTTTTAAAAAATCCACTTTTTGTGTGGAAAAATTCTTTAAAAAATCCACGTCTTGAGGAAAAATATTTTTTAAAAAAATCCACGTCTTGAGGAAAAATATTCTTTAAAAAAATCCACGTCTTGAGGAAAAATATTTTTTAAAAAATCCACTTTTTGTGTGGAAAAATTCTTTAAAAAATACACCTGTTGTGGAAAAATATTTTTTAAAAAATCCACGTGTTATGGAAAAATATTTTTTAAAAAATCCACTTTTTGTGTGGAAAAATTCTTTAAAAAATCCACGTGATGTGGAAAAATATTTTTTAAAAAATCCACGTTTTGTGTGGAAAAATTCTTTAAAAATCCACGTTTTGTGTGGAAAAATTCTTTAAAAATCCACGTTTTGTGTGGAAAAATTCTTTAAAAATCCACGTTTTGTGTGGAAAAATTCTTTAAAAATCCACGTTTTGTGTGGAAAAATTCTTTAAAAATCCACGTTTTGTGTGGAAAAATTCTTTAAAAATCCACGTTTTGTGTGGAAAAATTCTTTAAAAATCCACGTTTTGTGTGGAAAAATTCTTTAAAAATCCACGTTTTGTGTGGAAAAATTCTTTAAAAATCCACGTTTTGTGTGGAAAAATTCTTTAAAAATCCACGTTTTGTGTGGAAAAATTCTTTAAAAATCCACGTTTTGTGTGGAAAAATTCTTTAAAAATCCACGTTTTGTGTGGAAAAATTCTTTAAAAATCCACGTTTTGTGTGGAAAAATTCTTTAAAAATCCACGTTTTGTGTGGAAAAATTCTTTAAAAATCCACGTTTTGTGTGGAAAAATTCTTTAAAAATCCACGTTTTGTGTGTAAAAATTCTTAAAAAAATCCACGATTTTTGTAAAAATTCTTTAAAAATCCACGTTTTGTGTGGAAAAAATTCTTTAAAAATCCACGTTTTGTGTGGAAAAATTCTTTAAAAATCCATGTTTTGTGTGGAAAAATTCTTTAAAAAAATCCACGTTTTGTGTGGAAAAATATTTAAAAAAAATCCACGTTTTGTGTGGAAAAATATTTAAAAAAAATCCACGTTTTGTGGGAAAATATTTTAAACTACCCACGTTTAGTGTGTAAAAATATTTAAAAAAACCCACGTTCTGTTGAAAAAATCTTTAAAAATCCACGTTTTGTGTGTAAAAATATTTTAAAAAATCCAAGTTTTATGTGGAAAAATTGTTTAAAAAATCCAAGTTTTGTGTAAAAATATTTTAAAAAATCCAAAAATTATTAAAAAATCGAACATTTTTGAAACATTCTTTAAAAATTCCAGTTTTTCTAGAAAATAATTTCTTAAAAATCCCCATTTTGTTAAAGAATCTGTAAAATTACTCCGTGTATGGGAATTTCCTTTTAAAACATTTTTCAAAAATGTTATTACTGTTGAAAAATTCCACTATTTCTTACACAATTCCCATTTTGTGAAAAAATATGTATTTCTTTACAAAACATTTTTCAAAAATGTTATTACCATTAGAGAGACTTTCATATCACTTTGTTTTTTTTTTACTGAAATATAAATCTACGTCCTCCTCATCCTGCCCCACCCGCTTTATACTACAAAACTGTTATTTCTTGCTTGATATGACATCATAATCATATTTGTTTAGTGGGAGGTGGCGGGTGGGGGAGCGAAAAGCCAATGCCTTGGGTTCATGGTGGTTTGATACAGGCGTTAACAACTAAACTGGATACAATTACCAATGACAACAAAAGCAACAATGCCATAGTAAAAGAAAAACAAAAAAACTATTATGGAAATATATAAAAATAAACATAGGGTACGTAGATTAAATACACTCAGAGATACATACATACATACATATGTATGTATATTTTTATATGTGTGATAAAGGTAGGTGGTAATATTATTGAATGTATATTAAAACCATTGGAATTTTATAGCAGAGCTATAAAATTCGCGTGATAAATTTAGCAATTGGGCCACAAAGTGGATCAAGAGGGTATATTTATAATATTTTTGCAATGACTAGTAGACCCATAAAGGTGACGTAAGGAACAGTAGACACCAAGCACAGGCTGTGGATGTATGTAATCTAATTAAGCCCACGATTAATTTTGGATACTCTCTCACCTCAAGTGAGTGGGTAACACTCCTTGTTTTGAGTGAAGTATCCCCTAATTCCTAGAGGGATTTTCCTCGCAAATATATTTTCCATATAACCTTCCCTACATTTACTTGGATTTTTGTGTCATCAACTTGGAGATTTGTTTAAGGACAAAAATACACACCCACGAAAAATAATTAACACTCCAGAGACATCATTTATAGCTAACTAACTAATCCTATAGTTGTAGATATCCGACCAGCCAACAACAAGCACAACAAATGCAACAACAGCTCATCAAAAAGAACTCGCACAAACCAAGTGAAATGTCACACACATCAACTAAAGATAACACACATTTATGGGCCACAAACATATTCAACCTTAAATTCTAACGGAAGTCAGCCCAGGAAAAATACCAAGGAAAACTACACGCAATTAAAGGCAACCGAAAAAAGAACAAAGCTTAGAGCAAAAACAACCAGCTCTTGTACTTTTCCCCAAGACCCTTGAAACTAGTTTATGTTCGTTCGGAAGCATCTATGGTGGGGGTAAGGACGGACATGTAAATGTTTGAAGCAGCAGCTTCAAGCCAAGACTTCTTCAAACTAAAGATGCAGCAGCAGGATGTGGAAATGCAGCTAAAGTTGAGCTAAACATTTTATTTTTCTTTTTATTGTCCTTTATATACCCACAAAAAAAAAGAAACAACAAAAGGATGTTCGTTCTACTGCAACCACTTCAAACTAGAGCCGTCGCCACCCGCCAACTATGCCAATGACAAGAGCAGTGAATTGTTGCTGCTTCTATTTGCAATGTTGCAGATGAAGAAGATGACGATGTTGTTTTTGTTGTTGTTGTTAGAAGTACATTTTTTCGCAGTACATTATTCACTTGGAATTCAAGTGTACAACGAGAGTGCGACGAGTGAGTGTCTTATGCGCCCCCAAGTGGCTAATGAAAGCTGCAGATGTAATAAAAGGCTATAAGGGTGTGCGAGCGTTAGTTGACATGAAAAAAAAAACAACAACGCGGAACTGTCAAACGAGTTTGCCATCCAAAAAGTTTTGTAAAAGCTTTCTGTTAATGTTAACAAGCAAATGTTAAAAGCTGTTTTGCGATGGAGCTTTTAACAGAGTATTAAAAAATTACATTGAAATTCATCTTAAATCGCTTTTTGAATTTTTTTAAGTAATGTTTTTCTAATAAACTTTAATTTTTTTAATAATTGTTTTCCAATAAACGTGGATTTTTAAAGATATTTTTATAAATAATATTTTTTTTTATAAAAATCTTAGATTTTTAAATATTTCTTATAAAAATCTTCAATTTTTACAGAATTTTTTTTTTTTGTAAATAATATTTTTCTATAAAAATCTTGGAGTTTTAATAATTTTTTCCACAAAACATGAATTTTTAAAAATATTTTTTATAAATATTATTTTATAAGAATCGTGAAATTTTTAAGGAATATTTTTTATAAATAATATTTTTTTAAATATTGTGAATTTTTCAAAAAATTTTCTACAAATTTTGAATATATTAAAGAATATTTTTATAAATATTTTTTATAAAAATCGTGTATTTTTAAACAATTTTTTACATCGTGGATTTTTAAACAATTTTTTACATCGTGGATTTTTTAAAGTATTTTCCACAAAACGTGCTTTTTTAAAGAATAGTTTTTATAAAAATCTTTGATTTTTCAAAGAATATTTTTTATAATAGTCGTGGATTTTTAAAGGAATATTTTTAATAAATATTTTTGTATAAAAATCGTGGATTTTTAAAGAATATTTTTTTTAATTTTTTTATATTAGTCGTGGATTTTTAAAGGAATATTTTTTATAAATATTTTTGTATAAAAATCGTGGATTTTTAAAGAATATTTTTTATAATTTTTTTTATATTAGTCGTTGATTTTTAAAGGATTATTTTTTATAAATATTTTTGTATAAAAATCTTGGATTTTTTAAGAATATTTTTTATAATTTTTTATCATAATCGTGGATTTTTTTAAGAACGGTTTTATAAATATTCGTTTATAATAATGGTGGATTTTTCAAAGAATATTTTTTATTATAATCGTCGATTTTTTAAAGAATATGTTTTATAAATATTTTTTTATTATAATCGTGGGTTTTTTAAAGAAAATTTTTTATAAATATTTTTTTATTATCATCGTGGATTTTTTAAGAATGTCTTTTAACATATTTTTTTTTTGTTTTATAAAAGTTGTGTATTTTTTAAAGATTTTTCCACAAAACGTAGAATTTTTAAAGAATATTTTTATGTAAGGAATATTTTTTTAAAGAAATCGTGAATTTAAAAAAAATAATTTTTATAATTTTTTATCATAATCGTGGATTTATTAAAGAATAGTTTTTAGAAAGAAATGTGAAATTTTTATAGAATATTTAAAAAAAAAACCTTTATTTAAAAAAATCAAAAGCCTTGGATTTTTAATATTTCTTGTTATAAAATGCAGACTTTGGAACCTTTGAAAAATATTCTTTAAAAAATCCAAGCTATTTGAACATTTCAAAAAAATATTCCTTAAAAATTCCAAGCTATTTGAACATTTCAAAAAACATTCTTTAAAAAATCCAAGCTATTGGAACATTTCAAAAAAAATATTCTTTAAAAAATCCAAGCTATTTGAACATTTCAAAAAAATATTCTTTAAAAAATCGTAGCTATTTGAACATTTGAAAAAAAATATTCTAAAAACAATCCACTCTTGTTGTACTATTTGAAAAAAAATATTCTTTGAAAATCCACGACTGTTGAACCTTTGGAAGAAATGTTCTTTAAAAATCCACGCTTGTTAAACCTTTGAAAAATATTCTTTAAAAATCCACGCTTGTTGAACCTGTAGAAAAATATTATTTAAAAATCCACGCTTTTTGGACCTTTAATAATAGTTGATTTTTTTAAAAAATATTTTTATAATAATCGTGGATTTTTTAAAAAATATTTGTATAATAATCGTGTATTTTTTAAAAAATATTTGTATAATAATTGTGGATTTTTTAAAAAATTTTTGTATAATAATCGTGGATTTTTTAAAAAATATTTTTATAACAATCGTGGATTTTTTAAAAAATATTTTTATAATAATCGTGGATTTTTTAAAAAATATTTTTAAAATAATCGTGGATTTTTTAAAAAATATTTTTATAATAATCGTGGATTTTTTAAAAAATATTTTTATAATAATCGTGGATTTTTTAAAAAATATTTTTATAATAATCGTGGATTTTTTAAAAAATATTTTTATAATAATCGTGGATTTTTTAAAAAATATTTTTATAATAATCTTAGATTTTTTAAAAAATATTTTTATAATAATCTTAGATTTTTTAAAAAAATATTTTTATAATAACCGTGGATTTTTTAAAAAATATTTTCATAATCGTAGATTTTTTAAAAAATATTTTTATAATCGTAGATTTTTTAAAAAATATTTTTATAATAATCGTGGATTTTTTAAAAAATATTTTTATAATAATCGTGGATTTTTTAAAAAAAATATTTTTATAATAATCGTGGATTTTTTAAAAAAATATTTTTATAATAATCGTGGATTTTTTACAAAATATTTTTATAATAATCGTGGTTTTTTAAAACAAATATTTGTATAATAATCGTGAATTTTTTAAAAAATATTTTTATAATAATCGTGGATTTTTTAAAAAATATTTTTATAATAATCGTGGATTTTTTAAAAAAATATTTTTATAATAATCGTGGATTTTTTAAAAAATATTTTTATAATAATCGTGGACTTTTTAAAAAATATTTTTATAATAATCGTGGATTTTTTAAAAAAATTTTTTATAATAATCGTGGATTTTTTAAAAAATATTTTTATAATAATCGTGGATTTTTTAAAAAATATTTTTATAATAATCGTGGATTTTTTAAAAAATATTTTTATAATAATCGTGGATTTTTTAAAAAATATTTTTATAATAATCGTGGATTTTTTAAAAAATATTTTTATAATAATCGTGGATTTTTTAAAAAATATTTTTATAATAATCGTGGATTTTTTAAAAAATATTTTTATAATAATCGTGGATTTTTTAAAAAATATTTTTATAATAATCGTGGACTTTTTAAAAAATATTTTTATAATAATCGTGGATTTTTTAAAAAATATTTTTATAATAATCGTGGACTTTTTAAAAAATATTTTTATAATAATCGTGGATTTTTTAACTACCTTAACCACGCTTCTTGTACTATCTGAAAATTATTCTTTAAAAATCCACATTTGTTGGTTGCACTATCTATCTCTTTTCTGGTCTCTTTTGGCGTGTTTAAATTTCCCAGTCCTGGCAACTCTATAAGTGAGTGGAGAGAAAACTCACATCTGATGGTTTTAGCCTAGGATAAACATTTTAAATTTCCCTTTGTTATATTGCGAAGTTCCTTGCCAGAGGGCGCTGATTAAAGTGGAGAAATATTATGGAGAGTCAGCTTTAGAAAAAATCTCCCTTTAGTTAACTCACACACCATCCCTTGAACGGGTTTAAAACCCAACTAAAAATGCAGTTGAAAATAACGTAAGCCTTACGATATTAGATGCTGGTCCTTCAACCCATCAAGGAATCTTTTTGAAATTAATAAAAGCCACGGGACTGAGTGTTATTTGTTATGGAGTACACCACCACAAAAGAAGCCCCTTAAAAGCCATTGAGTATGGATTGGCAAATGCTGCTGATATGTACTCTTTTTCAAGTGTTTTTCATGGCAGTCATACGACACGACTCCACTCGATATAATGGCGGTGGTATTGAAGAGGAACAACAACCATCATGTGTCAGCATTTACTTCAAGTGGCTAACGGATAATGTATTCATAAACGGGCCGTCGCCGTGTCTTTGCCTAGAACAATTCCCCCAGCCAGTCTCTTACTTTGTAAGGAGGGGTGGGATGGTAATAACAATGAATTTATTGAACTTTTAATACTGCTGCTGCTGCTTCGGATGGAGGGTTTTAAGGTTCAGATTGTTGCTAACATAATTTTCAATGCAACAAAAACTTTTTTCAAAGTTGATGCTCTGCTTCTCGTTGTTGTTGTGGCAAAACAAGTTTCAGTTTTTGTTTCCCCACTTCTAGTAATGCTGTGTCATCATGTTGACTCCTTCTGTTTTTTTTTCTTTGCTCCAACTCATACTTGGGGCATAGTTTGCCATTTCTTCAGCTTTACCTTCCCTACTACTTGGTAGATATTCTTATCTCCCATAAGTGGCTACACTTAAAACTTAATATTGTGTTGTTTTTGCATTTTCTAGATGTCCTGTGGTGTATGGCTTTTGTTTTCTGCAGTTTTGTTGTTGCTGGGGTTTTGTGTTTAATCTCAGCAGAAAAAAAAAAACTATAAAAAACTGGCTATAGGTTTTGATGAAGTTCCATTCGTGTTATTGTTGTTGCTTGATTTTATTATACCATGGAGTCAAGAGGTTGTTTGGCCTTCTTGCTTTGCTATGGCTTCCTTTTTTGTTTCAAATGACAACATTAGTCGAATGCCATGACTATTAGCTTTGTTTGTCTGTGTGAGGGTCTGTCTTGAGCATTATTGTCATTATAAGTTTTGATGTGCGATTTTTTATTTATATTGAAATTCATGTTTATTGTCATTTTATGGAAATTTCACATGACAGAAAGGGATAAACAGAGGAAGAGAAGAAAAATACCTGAGATAAGGTCAAGGTTTGAAAATTTCAATTTTGGTATTTTTTACGATATCGTGGATTTTTAAAAAATATTTTTATAATAATCGTGGATTTTTTAAAAAATATTTTTATAATAATCGTGGATTTTTTAAAAAAATATTTTTATAATATTCGTGGATTTTTTAAAAAATATTTTTATAATAATCGTGGATTTTTTAAAAAATATTTTTATAATAATCGTGGATTTTTTAAAAAATATTTTTATAATAATCGTGGATTTTTTAAAAAAATATTTTTATAATATTCGTGGATTTTTTAAAAAATATTTTTATAATAATCATGGATTTTTAAAAAAAAATATTTTTATAATAATCGTGGATTTTTTTAAAAAAAAATTTTATAATAATCGTGGATTTTTTAAATAATAATTTTATAATAATCGTGGATTTTTTAAAAAATATTTTTATAATAATCGTGGATTTTTTAAAAAATATTTTTATAATAATCGTGGATTTTTTAAAAACATTTTTATAATAATCGTGGATTTTTTAAAAAATATTTTTATAATAATCGTGGATTTTTAAAAAATATTTTTATAATAATCGTGGATTTTTTAAAAAATATTTTTATAATAATCGTGGATTTTTTAAAAAATATTTTTATAATAATCGTGGATTTTTTAAAAAATATTTTTATAATAATCGTGAATTTTTTAAAAAATATTTTTATAATAATCGTGGATTTTTTAAAAAATATTTTTATAATAATCGTGGATTTTTCAAAAAATATTTTTATAATAATCGTGGATTTTTTAAAAAAATATTTTTGTAATAATCGTGGATTTTTTAAAATATATATTTATAATAATCGTGGATTTTTTTGAAAAATATTTTATAATAATCGTGGATTTTTTAAAAAATATTTTTATAATAATCGTGGATTTTTAAATAAAAATTTTATAATAATCGTGGATTGTTTAAAAAAAATTTTTATAATAATCGTGGATTGTTTAAAAAATATTTTTATAATAATCGTGGATTTTTTAAAAAATATTTTTATAATAATCGTGGATTTTTTAAAAAATTTTTTTATAATAATCGTGGATTTTTTAAAAAATATTTTTATAATAATCGTGGATTTTTTAAAAATATTTCTATAATAATCGTGGATTTTTTAAAGAATATCTTTATAAAAATCGTGGATTTTTTAAAGAATATTTTTATAAAAATCATGGATTTTTTAAAGAATATTTTTATAAAAATCGTGGATTTTTTAAAGAATATTTTTATAAAAATCGTGGATTTTTTAAAGAATATTTTTATAAAAATCATGGATTTTTTAAAAAATATTTTTATAATAACCGTGGATTTTTTAAAAAATATTTTTATAATAATCGTGGATTTTTTAAAAAATATTTTTATAATAATCGTGGATTTTTTAAAAAATATTTTTATAATAATCGTGGATTTTTTAAAAAATATTTTTATAATAATCGTGGATTTTTTAAAAAATATTTTTATAATAATCGTGGATTTTTTAAAAAATATTTTTATAATAATCGTGGATTTTTTAAAAAATATTTTTATAATAATCGTGGATTTTTTAAAAAATATTTTTATAATAATCGTGGATTTTTTAAAAAATATTTTTATAATAATCGTGGATTTTTTAAAAAATATTTTTATAATAATCGTGGATTTTTTAAAAAATATTTTTATAATAATCGTGGATTTTTTAAAAAATATTTTTATAATAATCGTGGATTTTTTAAAAAATATTTTTATAATAATCGTGGATTTTTTAAAAAATATTTTTATAATAATCGTGGATTTTTTAAAAAATATTTTTATAATAATCGTGGATTTTTTAAAAAATATTTTTATAATAATCGTGGATTTTTTAAAAAATATTTTTATAATAATCGTGGATTTTTTAAAAAATATTTTTATAATAATCGTGGATTTTTTAAAAAATATTTTTATAATAATCGTGGATTTTTTAAAAAATATTTTTATAATAATCGTGGATTTTTTAAAAAATATTTTTATAATAATCGTGGATTTTTTAAAAAATATTTTTATAATAATCGTGGATTTTTTAAAAAATATTTTTATAATAATCGTGGATTTTTTAAAAAATATTTTTATAATAATCGTGGATTTTTTAAAAAATATTTTTATAATAATCGTGGATTTTTTAAAAAATATTTTTATAATAATCGTGGATTTTTTAAAAAATATTTTTATAATAATCGTGGATTTTTTAAAAAATATTTTTATAATAATCGTGGATTTTTTAAAAAATATTTTTATAATAATCGTGGATTTTTTAAAAAATATTTTTATAATAATCGTGGATTTTTTAAAAAATATTTTTATAATAATCGTGGATTTTTTAAAAAATATTTTTATAATAATCGTGGATTTTTTAAAAAATATTTTTATAATAATCGTGGATTTTTTAAAAAATATTTTTATAATAATCGTGGATTTTTTAAAAAATATTTTTATAATAATCGTGGATTTTTTAAAAAATATTTTTATAATAATCGTGGATTTTTTAAAAAATATTTTTATAATAATCGTGGATTTTTTAAAAAATATTTTTATAATAATCGTGGATTTTTTAAAAAATATTTTTATAATAATCGTGGATTTTTTAAAAAATATTTTTATAATAATCGTGGATTTTTTAAAAAATATTTTTATAATAATCGTGGATTTTTTAAAAAATATTTTTATAATAATCGTGGATTTTTTAAAAAATATTTTTATAATAATCGTGGATTTTTTAAAAAATATTTTTATAATAATCGTGGATTTTTTAAAAAATATTTTTATAATAATCGTGGATTTTTTAAAAAATATTTTTATAATAATCGTGGATTTTTTAAAAAATATTTTTATAATAATCGTGGATTTTTTAAAAAATATTTTTATAAAATCGTGGATTTTTTAAAAAATATTTTTATAAAATCGTGGATTTTTTAAAAAATATTTTTATAAAATCGTGGATTTTTTAAAAAATATTTTTATAATAATCGTGGATTTTTTAAAAAAATATTTTTATAATAATCGTGGATTTTTTAAAAAAATACTTTTATAATAATCGTTGATTTTTTAAAAAATATTTTTATAGTAATCGTGGATTTTATAAAAAATATTTTTATAATAATCGTGGATTTTTTAAAAAATATTTTTATAATAATCGTGGATTTTTTAAAGAATATTTTTAGAAAAATCGTGGATTTTTTAAAGAATATTTTTAGAAAAATCGTGGATTTTTTAAAGAATATTTTTAGAAAAATCGTGGATTTTTTAAAGAATATTTTTATAAAATAATAAAAGGGAATTTTTTTAAAAATATTTTTATAGTATTCTTTGATTTTATAACAAATATTTTTAGTAATCTTTGATTTTTCAAAAAAAATATTTTTATAGCAATCGGGGATTTGTTAAAAAATATTTTTATAGTAATCGAGGATTTTTTGAAACTAAAATTATTCTGCATGAGAAGCGCTTCTGCAGAAAAAGATTCTCATCCCAGGGTTCTAAAAGTATAATTCTGATAATTTTTAAATATGAGTGTAAACTTACAAGCTTCTTAAACTTCTATGACTCTTAAGTTATCATTGAACCCTGACTGCTAAAATGTTATCACAAATTTACAAACACTCACACACACACACTTAACTAATTCTGCTACATGTAGCATGGCATCAACATGTATGTGTGTGTAGTATATATGGATATGTTCAGGTCATAACATTAATAATTGCAAGTAAGTATATTTATATAAGTAGGATTGCCGGGTTCATCGTTTTGTAATCGTTTCAAAACAAAATGCAGAAGAGTATTATGAAGTCTACTCTACACAACGCAACGACAAGAAGAGCAATAATAAATAATGATTGATGGAAATTTGTGCTGACATTATAACATTAGCATAAAGATGCTGCTCTTAGCCTGAGTATCAGACCAACAAACATCAGCACAACAAAAGGCAGACAAACACTTGAGAAGGACATTGTCAGCAACAATTTGAAATTTATGGTGAGAGCAACACACATAAATACATAAATCTATGTAGAAAGAGAGAGAGAGAGTGAGTAAATGTATGACAAAAACACAATTTTTTAATAATTTTTTCCACAAACGTGGATTTTTTAAAAAAATATCTTCTCTATAAACGTGGATTTTTAAAAAATACTTTCTCTATAATCGTGGATTTTTTAAAAAACATTTTATAATAATCGTATGTTTTTTATTTTTTCAGAGATGGCATCAACCAAGAAATGTTTGGGAGTTATCATTTTGATTTCCTTAAAATCATAATCCTACACCAAATCACTAACAGTTTGCCCGCAGACACCCACATAAACGTGTACACATACATATGTATATGATACACACATAGTATTGAACATAAAGTAAACTACAGAAAAGGCAAGGAAATGGCGAATGATGTTTAATGTTGTTTTTGCAGCCGTAGCTTCGGGTAGTTTGTCGTTGTTGTTGTTCATATAGTTACTGTCTTTGTTGCCTTTTTCTTGATATATACATATGTATGTATGTAGACATGTACTTTGTTAAGGATGTTTTGTCTGAGTACTTTACTACATATCACATTACATAATGCAATACAATGTATGCTAAACATACATAAAGAAACATACAATCGTACAGCACACATATCCCTACAATCATAAAGAGCCAGCAACAACAGCAGAACCTCAAGAATACCTTTACATGCCAAGGTATGCCGTTGACGGTTGTTATGGTAGGAGAGTCCATCACTTGATGAGGATGATGATTTTTTTCATAATTTATTTTTATGATTTTCGTGGTTGAGTTGAGTGCCATAACGTGATGTGGCTGGCCGTTGCTTATAGCGTTCTTATGAAAGGGGAATGAGGTAAGGGAATGAGGTATACTGTTGTAGGAGTACCTACCTCCCTTTATAGTGTTTAGTTTGTCTTGTCTCGCGTATTTGTTACACAGGATGAGTGGTAGACATGAAATATTTTAACAGTTTTTTTCTTGTGTTTTTGTAGAGCAAACAATAATAACAAAAATTGCACAACTTTTTTGTTTCGCGAAATAAGAGTGGGAGCGGGGGCTGGATGTAACAAATCACTATCAACATCAACATCACCAAGAACAATCAACACAACAAAGGCAAGTAGCAACAACAAGAGAAGTAACATTTAATAATAAAAAAACCCAAAAGAGTGTTGCCAAGTACGGGGATATTTACCAAACAAATCGTCTTTAAAAAATCTACGATTTTTATAAAAAATTTCTTATTACTATTATTGTTTAAAAATGGCACGATTTTTATAAAAATATTGTTTAAAAATGGCACGATTTTTATTAAATATTTTTTTTTTAAATTCTCGATTTTTATAAAATATTTTTTTAAAAAATCCCTGAATTTTATAAAATATTTTTTTTTAAATCCACGATTATTATAAAAATATTCTTTTAAAAATATTACGATTTTTATAAAAATATTATTTTAAATAATTCAGGATTTTTATAATATTATCATTTAAATTATTATAAAATTATTCTTTAAAAAATCAACGATTTTTATAATAATATCCTTAAAAAAATTCACAATTTTTATAAAAATATTCTTTAAAAATTCACGATTTTTATAAAAATATGCCTTAAAAATCCAAGATTTTTATAAAAGTATTCTTTCAAATAATTCACGATTTTTGTAAAATTATTCTTTAAAAAATCATCGATTTTTATAAAAATATTCTTTAAAAAATTCACAATTTTTTTAAAAATATTATAAAAATACTCTTTAAAAATTCACGATTTTTATAAAAACATTCTTTAAAAAATTCACGTTTTTTATAAAAATATTCTTTAAAAAGTACACGGTTTTTATAAAAAATATTCTTTAAAAAATCCACAGTTTTTATAAAAATATTCTTTAAAAAATCCACGATTTTTGTAAAAATTATTTTCAAAATATCCAACGGTTTTAATAAAAATATTTAAAAAAAATACGATTTTTATAAAAATAAAAATATTCTTTAAAAAATCCAGGTTTCGTGATCTAAAGTCCCATTAAAAAATATTCCTTAAACATCCACGTTTCGTTGTGTAATGTCCCATAAAAAATATTCGTTAAAAATTCACGTTTCGTGCTTAAATGTCCCATGAAATAATATTCTTTAAAAATCCACGTTTGGTGGCCTAATGTCTTATGAAAAAATCCACCTTTCGTGATCTAATATCCCATGAACAAATATTCTTTAAAAATCCACGTTTGGTGGTCTTATGTCCCATAAAAACATATTCTTTAAACAATCCACGTTTGTTGGCCTAATGCCTATGAAAAAATATTTTTAAAAAATCCAACTTTTTGAATAAATATTTTTAAAAAATTCATTTTGTCCAAAAAAATATTTTTAAAAAATCCACGTTGTCAAAAAAAATGTTCGTTGTCGAAAAAAATATTTTTTAAAAATCTACGTTGTCCAAAAAAATGTTTAAAAATCCACTTTGTTGATCTAATGTCCCACGAAAAATTATTTTTTTTAATCCACGTTTGTTGGTCTAATGTCCCATGAAAAAATATTTTTAAAACATCTACTTTGTCGAAAAAATATTTTTAAAAAATCCATGTTGTCCAAAAAATATTTTTAAAAAATCCAGGTTGTAGAAAAAATATTTTTAAAAAATCCACGTTGTCGAAAAACTATTTTCAAAAAACTCCACGTTGTCGAAAAACTATTTTCAAAAAACTCCACGTTGTCGAAAAACAATTTAAAAAAATCCACGTTGTCGAAAAACAATTTTAAAAAACCCACGTTGTCGAAAAACAATTTTAAAAAACCCACGTTGTCGAAAAACAATTTAAAAAAATCCACGTTGTCGAAAATTTTTTTAAAATATCTACGTTGTCGAAAAAATATTTTTAAAAAATCCACGTTGTGGAAAAAATATTTTTAAAAAAATCCAAGTTGTCGAAAAATTATTTTAAAAAAATACATAAAAAATCCACGTTGTCGAAAAAATATTTTTAAAAAATCCACCTTGTCGAAAAAATATTTTTAAAAAAATCCACGTTGTCGAAAAATTATTTCTAAAAAGTCCACGTTGTCGAAAAAATATTTTTAAAAAATCCACCTTGTCGAAAAAATATTTTTAAAAAAATCCACGTTGTCGAAAAATTATTTCTAAAAAGTCCACGTTGTCGAAAAAATATTTTTAAAAAATCCACGTTGTCGAAAAAATATTTTTAAAAAATCCACGTTGTAGAAAATATTTTTAAAAAATCCACGTTGTCGAAAAACAATTTTAAAAAACCCACGTTGTCGAAAAACAATTTAAAAAAATCCACGTTGTCGAAAATTTTTTTAAAATATCTACGTTGTCGAAAAAATATTTTTAAAAAATCCACGTTGTGGAAAAAATATTTTTAAAAAAATCCAAGTTGTCGAAAAATTATTTTAAAAAAATACATAAAAAATCCACGTTGTCGAAAAAATATTTTTAAAAAATCCACCTTGTCGAAAAAATATTTTTAAAAAAATCCACGTTGTCGAAAAATTATTTCTAAAAAGTCCACGTTGTCGAAAAAATATTTTTAAAAAATCCACGTTGTCGAAAAAATATTTTTAAAAAATCCACGTTGTCGAAAACATATTTTTAAAAAAATCCACGTTGTCGAAAAATTATTTCTAAAAAGTCCACGTTGTCGAAAAAATATTTTTAAAAAATCCACGTTGTCGAAAAAATATTTTTAAAAAATCCACGTTGTCGAAAACATATTTTTAAAAAATCCACGTTGTCGAAAAACAATTTTAAAAAACCCACGCTGTCGAAAAACAATTTTAAAAAATCCACGTTGTCGAAAAATATTGTTAAAATATCTAAGTTGTCGAAAAAATATTTTTAAAAAATCTACGTTGTGGAAAAAATATTTTTAAAAAATCCAAGTTGTCGAAAAATTATTTTAAAAAAATCCAAGTTGTCGAAAAATTATTTTAAAAAAATACACGTTGTCGAAAAAATATTTAAAAAAAATCCACGTTGTCGAAAAAATATTTTAAAAAAATCCACGTTGTCGAAAAAATATTTTTAAAAAATCCACGTTGCCGAAAAAATATTTTTACAAAATCCACTTTGTCGAAAAAATATTTTTAAAAAACCACGTCGTCGAAAAAATATTTTTAAAAAATCCGCGTTGTCGAAAAAATATTTTTAAAAAATCCACGTTGTCGAAAAAATATATTTAAAAAATCAACGTTGTCGAAAAAATATTTTTAAAAAATCCACGTTGTCGAAAAAATATTTTTAAAAATTCCACGTTGTCGAAAAAATATTTTTCAAAAATCCACGTTGTCGAAAAAATATTTTTATAAAATCCATGTTGTCGAAAACATATTTTTAAAAAATCCACGTTGTCGAAAAAAATATTTTTAAAAAATCCACGTTGTCGAAAAAATATTTTTAAAAAATCCACGTTGTCGAAAAATTTTTTAAAAAAATCCACGTTGTCGAAAACATGTTTTTTTAAAAAATCCAAAATATTTTTAAAAAATGCACGTTGTCGAAAAAGAATTTTTAAAAAAATCCAAAATACGTTGTCAAAAAATATTTTATAAAAATGAACGTTGTCAAAAAAATATTTTTTTAAAAAAAATCCACGTTGTCGAAAAAAAATGTTCAAAAAATCCACGTTTTCGAAAAAATATTTTAAAAAATCCACATTGTGAAAAAAATATTTTTATAAAATCCATGTTGTCGAAAACATATTTTTAAAAAAATCACGTTGTCGAAAAAAATATTTTTAAAAAATCCACGTTGTCGAAAAAATATTTTTAAAAAATCCACGTTGTCGAAAAAATATTTTTCAAAAATCCACGTTGTCGAAAAAATATTTTTATAAAATCCATGTTGTCGAAAACATATTTTTAAAAAATCCACGTTGTGGAAAAATATTTTAAAAAAATCCACGTTGTCGAAAACATGTTTTTTTAAAAAATCCAAAATATTTTTAAAAAATGCACGTTGTCGAAAAAGAATTTTTAAAAAAATCCAAAATACGTTGTCAAAAAATATTTTATAAAAATCCAAAATACGTTGTCAAAAAATATTTTATAAAAATGAACGTTGTCAAAAAAATATTTTTAAAAAATCCACTTTGTGAAAAATTAGTTGAAGAAAACCACGTTGTCGAAAAAATATTTTTTAAAAAATCCACGTTGTCGAAAAAATATTTTTTAAAAAATCCACGTTGTCGAAAAAATATTTTTTAAAAAATCCACGTTGTCGAAAAAATATTTTTAAAAAATCCACGTTGTCGAAAAATATTTTTATAAAATCCACGTTGTCGAAAGACTATTTTTAAAAAATCCACGTTGTCGAAAATATATTTTTAAAAAATCCACGTTGTCGAAAAAGCATTTTTAAAAAATCCACGTTGTCGAAAAAATATTTTTAAAATATCCACGCTGTCGAAAAAATATTTTTAAAAAATCCACGTTGTCGAAAAATATTTTTAAAAAATCCACGTTGTCGAAAGACTATTTTTAAAAAATCCACGTTGTCGAAAAAATATTTTTAAAAAATCCACGTTGTCGAAAAATATTTTTAAAAAATCCACGTTGTCGAAAGAATATTTTTAACAAATTCACGTTGTCGGAAGAATATTTTTGAAAAATCCACGTTGTCGAAAGAATATTTTTAAAAACTCCACGTTGTCGAAAGAATATTTTTAACAAATTCACGTTGTCGGAAGAATATTTTTGAAAAATCCACGTTGTCAAAAATATATTTTTAAACAATCCACGTTGTCGAAAAAATATTTTTAAAAAATTCACGTTGTCGAAAGAATATTTTTGAAAAATGCACGTTGTCAAAAAATATTTTTAAAAAATCCACGTTGTCGAAAAAATGTTTTTAAAAAATCCGCGTTGTCGAAAAAATATTTTTAAAAAATCCACGTTGTCAAAAAATGTTTTAAAAATCCAAGTTGTGGGAAAAATATTTTAAAAAATCCACGTTGTCAAAATGTATTTTTCAAAAATCCACGTTGTTAAAAAATATTTTTTAAAAATCCATGTTGTCGAAAAATTGTTTTTAAAAAATCCATGTTGTCGAAAAAGTATTTTTAAAAAATCCATCTTGTCGATAAAATTTTTTTAAAAAATCCACGCTGTCGAACAAATATTTTTAAAAAATCCACATTTGTTGAAAAAATCTTTTTACAAAAATTCACGTTTGTTGAAAAAATATTCATAAAAAAATCCACGTTTGGGAAAAAAAATATTTCTACAAAATTCACGTTTAGTGAAACAATCTTTTTAAAAAAAATTCCACGTTTGTTGAAAAATTAAATCCACAATGTCCTATTTTTATACAAATTTACAATTATTATAAAAATATTTTTTAGAAATCCACTTTAGGATATTTCTTTTTGGAAAGGGGGCTTCGCAAAAATCGCTTTATTGTCATTACTGAAAGCACTACCCAAAAGTTATCCCTCCCAGCAGCAACAACAACGTGTAGTAAAACATGAACATCAGCAACTATACAACATTGATGTGTTTTTGTTGTTGTTTTTGTGTTGTATGAATATTGTATTTAGGCTTTTGTACTTAGAAGGTACTCCAAACAGAAAAAAAACTGCCAGCATAAAAATCTTTTTTAAAAGCCAACAGCAGACAGACAGAGAGCAGAAAAACAAACAGCAACATAAAAAAGTGGATACAAAATAGCATCAACAGCACTAAACTTTAACAAAAAAGCGCTAAAATGGAAAACAATAGAGACGAAAAGAGATCTTGTTACCCTCCTAGTCGATGTATGATGATGGGCTGTTGTTACATGTTGCTGGAGTGTTCATTTTTTTGTGTTAGAGAATTTTAGGATTGGGGGAATCGCTAAACATGGCCCTTTTGTCAAGAGTGCCAAAAAGGAGGGAGAGATTTCAAAGCATTTATGAATATTTACAGAAAAAAATACGCATTTGATTGCAAATTTCAGATTCATTGATGATGATAAAGCAGGGCAGAAATACAGGCGAGAGCAGCGAAAGAAGTTGAAGATGTTAGGCTGAATGATTGCTGCCTGATGTTATTGATGACGGGATGATAAGGCCGGCATTGTCATCACCTCTTGGTGCTACTTCTTTTCAAGATCTTCGGGAACAATGGAGGTAAATACAATGAAGAACATGTCCCTACCTGATTTTAGTCTGGAGTTATTTTATTAATAATTTTCCCCTTCCATAAAATTATCATAAAATAACGGAAATCAATATTCAATATCAATTTATAAAAAATCCTTGAATTGTTTTCTTCGAGAGGGAATGACTGCTTTCATTTTTTTGGAAATTGATATCCTTTGTTCTTTCTTTTTTAATCTTGATTTTCAAATTTAAACTTTGTCACGTAATTCCACGACTTTATCATTTTTATTCCACGAAACATACCACCAAAATTTCCAATAAAGTTTCCTTAACTATCCGTTTGAGTACTTCATGGCTTGCTTCTGTCATTGAATTGCCACGAGGAAATTGAATGAATGTCCTTCTCATCCTCTTTTTATAAAAGAACAAAAACCCAACCATCCCTTCGTTGTTATTCTTTTCAACTTCCACTTGTGGTAACAGTTACCTTGTTGTTTGTTTTTTTTTTCATTTTGTTTGTCGTTACAACAGGAAATGCACATTTCTTAAAACCGGAACTTACCAGCACTTCTGACTTGCCAACTTCATCCATTTGTATGTGAATACATAGCTTGTGGCGGGCTACATTAATAAAACTTTATAACTTGGTCATACATCAAAATTTACATACCTGCAATGAAAGAAAGAAGAGAAAGAGAGAGGGGTGAGAGTGAGTTTTATAAAGTGTAAATAAAAAATGTAGTTTCTACAATTAAACAACAAGAAATGAATAAAAAACAAAACACCTTAAATGTCATTTCCTACTCGGAAGTACTTATGAGGCACAGAGAGGTTGGGACAATAACACAAAAAAAAACAAAAAACAAGTTTTTAATAATAAATAGAAGCACTGGCAGCCACCCTTCTGGGGGGTTTTGGTGGTCTTCCATAGATAGAAAAAAATATTCTTTAAAAATCCACGTTTGGTGGTCTAAAGGCCTCTACAAAAATATTCTTTAAAAAATCCACGTTTGGTGGTCTAAAGGCCTCTACAAAAATATTCTTTAAAAAATCCACGTTTTGTGGTCGAAAGGCCTCTACAAAAATATTCTTTAAAAAATCCACGTTTTGTGGTCTAAAGGCCTCTACAAAAATATTCTTTAAAAAATCCACGTTTGGTGGTCTAAAGGCCTCTAAAAAATATTCTTTAAAAAATCCACGTTTGTTGGCCTAAAGGCCTAAACAAAAATATTGTTTAAAAATCCACGTTTGGTGGTCTAAAGGCCTAAACAAAAATATTGTTTAAAAATCCACGTTTGGTGGTCTAAAGGCCTCTACAAAAATATTCTTTAAAAAATCCACGTTTTGTGGTCTAAAGGCCTCTACAAAAATATTCTTTAAAAAATCCACGTTTGGTGGTCTAAAGGCCTCTAAAAAAATATTCTTTAAAAAATCCACGTTTGTTGGCCTAAAGGCCTCTTTAAAAAATCCACGTTTGGTGGCCTAAAGGCCTCTACAAAAATATTCTTTAAAAAATCCACGTTTGGTGGTCTAAAGGCCTCTACAAAAATATTCTTTAAAAAATCCACGTTTTGTGGTCTAAAGGCCTCTACAAAAATATTCTTTAAAAAATCCACGTTTGGTGGTCTAAAGGCCTCTAAAAAAATATTCTTTAAAAAATCCACGTTTGTTGGCCTAAAGGCCTAAACAAAAATATTGTTTAAAAATCCACGTTTGGTGGTCCAAATGCCTCTACAAAAATATTCTTTAAAAAATCCACGTTTTGTGGTCTAAAGGCCTCTACAAAAATATTCTTTAAAAAATCCACGTTTTGTGGTCTAAAGGCCTCTACAAAAATATTCTTTAAAAAATCCACGTTTTGTGGTCTAAAGGCCTCTACAAAAATATTCTTTAAAAAATCCACGTTTGGTGGCCTAAAGGTCCCAACAAAAATATTGTTTAAAAATTCTACGTTTGTTGGCCTAAAGCCCCCAACAAAAAAATTCTTTAAAAATCCATGTTTGGTGGTCTAAAGGCCTCAACAAAAATATTGGTTAAAAAATCCACGTTTGGTGGTCCAAATGCCTCTACAAAAATATTGTTTAAAAAATCCACGTTTGGTGGTCTAAAGGCCTCTACAAAAATATTCTTTAAAAATCCACGTTTGATGGTCTAAAGGCCTCTAAAAAAATTTCTTTAAAAAATCCATGTTTTGTGGTCTAAAGGCCTCTACAAAAATATTCTTTAAAAAATCCACGTCTGGTGGCAAAAGCCCTCTAAAAAAATTGTCTATAAAAAAATAAAAACTCCACGATATCATGTCACTGAGATTACCTCTTCCTCTAGGCTATCTTTCCCCTCAATGCAATTGTTTACCGTGATCATAGTTTTGTTTACTCAAGATTTGTATAGCTTGCTGTAGTTATGCACAGTTAGCCTCATATTTGCATTGGTAATTAACAGCTAAAGTTTTGAGTTGAGTTTTGAGCTAAGAAATGCTAAGAAGAAGAATTTTTTTATGACATTTCACAAGACCAACTTTAGTTACCACAATGTCGTTAACAAGCTAACAACAAAGTAGAAATAACAATTTGGCCAAAGTTAAAGAAAATGAAATTTTATTTGGTAATTAAACTACAAGGTGCATACATTAAATTATACAAGTGAAAAAAAAGAAAAAAATACCAAATTTTGAAAAACGTGGTATTTTTAATTGCAAATAAAATATATTTTAAAAAATATTTTTTTTTCGACAAACGTGGATTTTTTAACAAATAATTTTTTGCCAAATGTGGATTTTTTTAACAAATATTTGCTTGTCAAACGTGCATTTTTTATAAAAATATTTCACCAAACGTGGTTTTTATATAAATAATGTTCCAATATACGTTGATTTTTTTAAATTTTTAATTTTTCAACTTGATTTTTTAATTTTTAATTTTTCAACCTACGTTGATTTGTTAAAGAATATTTTTTCAATAATTGGAGTTTAGAAAAATAATTTCTCGCCAAAATTGGATTTTTAAAAAATATGTTTTCAATAAAAGTGGATTTTTTAAAAGTTATTTTAAAAAAATTATTTTTCAACAAACGTGGTTTTAAAGAGGATTACAAAAAAAAAAAAAAAATTGCAACAAACGTGAATTTTAAAAAATATTTTTTTCAACAAACGCGCAATCAAAAATATATATATATATATATATATATATATATATATATTTTTTAATATTTTTATTAAAAAAATAATATTTTTTTAGTAAACGTGGAATTAAAAAAAATAATATTTTTTCAACAAACGTGGAATTAAAATAACAATATTTACAAAATATATTAAAAAAAAACAATTTAAAACTATTAATGAATGAAGAGATGATTTTTTGTAGAACAACAGGTCAACAATAAAAACAACAAAGGACATTTTTTTATCAATAAACGTAGATTTTTTTAAGAATTTTTTCCAACATTTTTTTTTAATATTTTAAACTTAAAAAAAAACTTTAAAAAAATATTAAAAAACTTCAAATTAGAAAAAATCAATATTTGGACTCTTTTAAAAAATAATTTTCAATTAAAAAAAAACTAATATTTACAATTTAAAAAAAAACTTTTTTGAATATATATTTTTATTATTATTTATATTTCCTATTCTTGAAAAATATATGTTTGGTTCTGTTGCAGAACTGCAAGAATTTACTAATTTTTACTATTTTTCTTTTCGATATAATAAAGGATAAGGTGTTATCGTAGTAAAAATTTTTAGATTCTTGCAGGTTTTGGACCAGGCATATTATTTAATACTTGAAATATTTGAAAAATATTTCTTCAATATTTCGAGTTTTTGAAAAATATTTTTTCAATTTTTAGATTTTTTGATTATTTTTTTTTCAATATTTTTAATTTTTGGAAAATATTCAGTTTTTAATTAGCTTAATGTTTCCAATTTTACAAAAATATTTTTCATTTTGTTCAATTTGTGAAAAATATTTTTATAATATTTTTCAATTTGTAACAAAATTTTTTTTTTCAATTTGTTCAATTCTTGAAATACATTTTTGAAAAAAAGTTTAGGATTTCCAATATTCAGAAACCACCACCTATTCTTGTAAAATATTCATAAATATTCATTACAGTAAATTTTTCAAAAATATTTGCTCAATATTGGCAGTTTTTGAAAAATATTTGTTCAAAATTTTAACTGTTTGGAAAGTATTTTTTTATATTTTTAATTTTTGAAACATATTTTTTTGAATATTGTCAGTTTTCGAAAAATATTGTTCAACATTTTCAATTTTTGAAAAAATTTTTGAAAAAAAATTTCAATTCACTTTTTTAAATGTTTTCAAAAAACAAATTAAAACAATTAATGAATGAAGAAAAGGATTTTTTGTAGAACAACAGGTCAACAATAAAAACAACACAGAAAATTTTTTCATCAATAAACGTAGATTTTTTTTAAGAATTTTTCCAATATTTTTTTAATACTGAAACCTTTTAAAAATTGTCTTTTTAATAATTAAATTTAAAAAAAAATCAATATTCAAAAAATATTTTTCAATTAAAAAAAAAAAACTTTTTTAAATTTTTCTTGAATATATATTTTTTATTATTTCCAATTCTTGAAAAATATATGTTTGGTCTGTTGCAGAACTGCAAGAATCTACTAATTTTTATTATTTTTTTTTATCGATATCATAAAGTAAATAATTGAAAATTCTTGCAGGTTTTGTAACAGGCATATTGTTTATACTTTAAATTTCTGAAAAAAATATTTCATCAATATTTCGAGGTTTTGAAAAATATTTTTTCAATTTTTAGATTTTTTGATTATTTTTTTTTCAATATTATCAATTTTTGAAAAATATTCAGTTTTAATTAGTATAATGTTTCCAATTAAAACAAAAATATTTTTCACCATGTTCAATTTGTGAAAAATATGTTTATAATATTTTTCAATTTATAAAAAATATTCTTTTCAATTTATTTGATTCTTGAAATACATTAAAAAAAACATGTTCAGTATTTTCAATATTCAGAAACCACCACCTATTCTTGTAAATTATTCAAAAATATTCATTACAGTAAATTTTTCAAAAATATTTTCTCAGTTTTTGAAAAATATTTGTTCAATATTTTAACTGTTTGGAAAGTATTTTTTATATTATTGTTCAACAGTTACAATTTTTGAAAAAATATTTCAATTCACTTTTTAAATGTTTTTAATTAAAAAAATATACTTTAAATTGTTGAAAAAATATTTCTCCAAAATTTCTAGTTTTTAAAAAATATTTTTTCAATTTTTAGATATTTTTTTCAATATTTTCAATTTTGAAAAATATTCAGTTTTTAATAATTATAATGTTTACAATTGTAAAAAAAATATTTTTCACTATTTTCAATTTTGTGAAAAATATTTTTAAAATATTTTTCATTTTGTACAAAATATTTTTTTCAAATTATTTAATTCTTAAAATTCATTTAAAAAAATAATGTTCAGTATTTCAAATATTCAGAAACCACCAACTATTCTTGTAAAATATTCATTACAGTAAATTTTTCAAAAATATTTCCTCAATATTTGCAGTTTTTGAAAAACATTTGTTCAGTATTTTAACTGTTTGGAAAGTACTTGGTTATATTATTGTTCAAAATATAATTTTTTTGAAAAAATATATCAATATACTTTTTAAATGTTTTTAATTAAAACAAAATATATTTTTCAATATGTTCAAATAATATTTTAATAATATTATTGAATTTGTAAAAAAAATATTTTTTTCAAGTTTTTAAATTTTTTAAATATACTTTTTCATTAAAAATGGATTTTCAAAAATTTTTTTTCAATACCTATTTAAAATTTTTTGAAAAATATTGTTTATTGTTTTTAAAAGTATTTTTCTATATCTTCTATTTTTAAAACATATTTTTTTCATTTGAAAATTAATGCTATTTTCAATTTCCTCTTTTTTTTGAAGAGTTTGATTTTTTTTTCAATATTTCCAACTTTTGTAAAGTGAATTTTTTAAAGAATCGTGCTTAAAATCGTGAATTTTTTAAAGAATATTTTTAGAGAAATCGTGGATTTTTTTAAAGAGATATTTTTTTAAATCATGATTTTTAAAGAATATTTTTATAAAAATCGTGGATTTTTTTAAAGAGATTTTTTTTAAATCATGATTTTTAAAGAATATTTTTATAAAAATCGTGGATTTTTTTAAAGAGATTTTTTTTAAATCATGATTTTTAAAGAATATTTTTATAAAAATCGTGGATTTTTTTAAAGAGATTTTTTTTTAAATCATGATTTTTAAAGAATATTTTTATAAAAATCGTGGATTTTTTTAAAGAGATTTTTTTTAAATCATGATTTTTAAAGAATATTTTTATAAAAATCGTGGATTTTTTAAAGAATATTTTTATAAAAGTCGTGGATTTTTTAAAGAATATTTTTATAAAAATCGTGGATTTTTTAAAGAATAGTTTTATAAAAATCGTGGATTTTTTGAAGAATATTTTTAGAGAAATCGTGGATTTTTTAAAGAATATTTTTAGAAAAATCGTGGATTTTTTAAAGAATATTTTTAGAAAAATCGTGGATTTTTTAAAGAATATTTTTAAAAAAATCGTGGATTTTTTAAAGAACATTTTTATAAAAATCGCGGATTTTTTAAAGAATATTTTTATAAAAATCGTGGATTTTTTAAAGAATATTTTTATAAAATTCGTGGATTTTTTAAAGAAAATTTTTAGAAAAATCGTGGATTTTTTAAAGAATAATTTTAGAAAAATCGTGGATTTTTTAAAGAATATTTTTAGAAAAATCGTGAATTTTTTAAAGAATATTTTTATAAAAATCGTGGATTTTTTAAGAATATTTTTAGAAAAATTGTGGATCTTTTAAAAAATTTTTTTAGAAAAATCGTGGATTTTTAAAGAATATTTTTAGAAAAATCGTTTATTTTTTAAAGAATATTTTTAGAAAAATCGTGGATTTTTTAAAGAATATTTTTAGAAAAATCGTGGATTTTTTAAAGAATATTTTTAGAAAAATCGTGGATTTTTTAAAGAATATTTTTAGAAAAATCGTGGATTTTTTAAAGAATATTTTTAGAAAAATCGTGGATTTTTTAAAGAATATTTTTAGAAAAATCGTGGATTTTTTGAAGAATATTTTTAGAAAAATCGTGGATTTTTTAAAGAATATTTTTAGAAAAATCGTGTATTTTTTTAAAGAATATTTTTAGAAAAATCGTGGATTTTTTAAAGAATAATTTTAGAAATATCGTGGATTTTTTAAAGAATATTTTTAGAAAAATCGTGGATTTTTTAAAGAATTTTTTTTTGAAAATCGTGGATTTTTTAACAATATTTTTAGAAAAATCGTGGATTTTTTAAACAATATTTTTAGAAAAATCGTGGATTTTTTAAACAATATTTTTAGAAAAATCGTGGATTTTTTAAAGAATATTTTGACAAATATCGTGGATTTTTTAAAGAATATTTTGACAAATATCGTGGGCTTTTTAAGAAATATTTTTAGAAAAATCGTGGACTTTTTAAAGAATATTTTCAGAAAAATCGTGGATTTTTTTAAGAATATTTTTAGAAAATTCGTGGATTTTTTAAAGAATATTTTCAGAAAAATCATGGAGTTTTTAAAGAATGTTTTTAGAAACATCGTGGATTTATTTGTTAAAGAATATTTTCAGAAAAAATCGTGGACTTTTTAAAGAATATTTGAATTTTTAATTAACGTGGATTTTCTAAAGAATACTGTTATAAAAAATATTTATTTTTTAATTTACGTGAATTTTTTAAAGAATATTTTTTAATAATCTTGGAGCTCTTAATTAACATGGATTTTCTAAAGAATATTGTTATTTTTTTTCAAAATATTTATTACAATTAAAAATTATAATAAAAATTATATAAAAAAGCACTAGCAACTATGTCTATCGGCCTTAAGAATATGTTTAAAAAATCGTGGATTTTTTAAAGAATATATTTATAAAGATCGTGGATTTTTTAAAGAATATTTTTATAAAAATCGTGGATTTTTTTAAAGAATATTTTTATAAAAATCGTGGATTTTTTAAAGAATATTTTTATAAAAATCGTGGATTTTTTAAGAATATTTTTATAAAAATCGTGGATTTTTTAAAGAATATTTTTATAAAAATCGTGGATTTTTTAAAGAATATTTTTATAAAAATCGTGGATTTTTTAAAGAATATTTTTTAACAATCGAACATTTTTAGAAACATCGAAAATGTTTTTGATGAATATTTTTGTATAAATCGTGAGTGTTTTTGAAGAATATTTTTTAAAGAATATATTAAGAAAAATCGTAGATTTTTTAAAGAATATTTTTTTTTTAAATTGTGAATTTTTTTAACTATATCTATAATTAAATAATCTCCTTTCAGTTTTCTTTCACTTATGTTTTGTTGCACCCGCCTCAAGTGATTCACAAGATTATGACAATTTACGACCTCATCTGAATATTGAAGATATCGCCAATACCATCAGCAATGCCTCCATAATCATTATCGGCAATAATAAGCAACAATCAATTGCCACTGATGTCCATGATGACGACGACAACGACCCAGTTATTATTCATGATGATGATGAGCCAAAACAACTCAAGGCTTCTCTCAATGAAGAACAGATGTTACAATTGTTGCCCACTTACCACCCATCTGTCGCATCAGCCACCGCCATTACCACAACAAAAAGGACTAAAACAGATTTGCCTTTGATTCAAACATTATGGTTTACTAATCAGCAACGGCAACAACAACAACAGCAATTCTGGTGGTGGTCAATGCAACAAAGACCACCACCAGCTACACAATCTTTGGTCGGAAACGCCAACAACAACAAAAACCAAAACCATTATCCATTACCAGTCACAGCAGTATTCAAATCCATTAATGAACATTCAAGAAAATTAAATAAATTAAAGGTTTTCCAAATCAATCAACAACAGAGGAGAGCGGTGGCCCAAGAGCGGGGGGTTAAGGGGTATGAGGAGTATGGAGGGCCAAGAAGTGATGAGAGAATTGTTGATGCTGGTCAAACGAGTGGTTTCTTAAAATCATTTGAAATGTATCATCAGCATCAACAATATCCCGGCAATGATGCTGTGATGAGAAGATGGCCAAATGTTGCGGTAAATGAGACAACAACAATAACATCATCATCACCAAGAATAGCAACATATAATGAAGACAACAACAACAACAAAAGTCTGCAACAATTAAAATATCTAAAACTCGATGAAGGCAATGGTTTGCTTCCATTATCATTTGGACAATTGCCACAATTTCAACAGCAACAACAACAAGACAGAAAACTATTTTCTCCCTCGCCCACAGAAAATTTACAACAACAAACAATTGCAGCTAATGCATCATCATTCTCTGATGATTATCATCAGAAGCAGCAACAGCAGCAGTTAGCTGATTATCGTCTATTCTTTAATGCCGAATATCACACAGAATTCTATTTATATACCGTCAAGAACACCAACAACAATGACATTCGAAACATGAAACCACATATCCTTACAACAACACCAAGGGAAAAAATGAATAAGAACCAAATACCTGAAAGTGACACTGTAGAAAATTCCCAACATAGTTTAAGTGCCCTAAACATGGCTATCACAATCAGCAGCAGTAGCAGCACCAACATCAGCAATACTCCTCTGCCAGAGACAAATTTAACAAAACATCCATTAAATGGCGAACGACATCACCAAAGAGTCCTTAATGTTGTCACTGACACAATTAGCAGTGTATTTGGCGTTAATACTCGTCCTGTTGCTGACAGCATCCCTGGCATACATTTCGAACAATTGCAATTGTATAATGCACGAGCATTGAGACAATCACACTTTAATCCCTTCAATCCAACCAGGTGAGTTCAATTCAATGCTCACAATGAAGATAGTGGAATAACGAAGAAAAAGAGAAGAGTTTAGGTGGCCAGCATGTTTTTCCGGATTTTAGTTACAATTTAGGGGGAATTCAATTTTTATCAGATTCGTCCGTTTTACCTTTGGCAAAAGGAGATTTGAAGATGGCAAACAATTTGTTGGTTGATTGAAAGTGGTGGTAACATGCATGATTTAACCCAAAGAGCAATGCTGCTGGCATGCCTGATGATGCCTGTAGGGATGGACATTGATGACATAGTTTTCAAATGATGGAGGTTTTTAAAATTTAAGAAAATGTTTGGGAATTATTAAATGACATTTTTCTACTAACGTCGAGTTTTTAAACATATTTGTCCACAAATGTGGATTTTTTAAAGATATTTTTCCACATACGTGAATTTTTTAAAGGTATTTTTCCCAAAAAAAAAAAATCGCAACTCTTTTTACTATTCTTTTTGTTGACTAATGTTTTTAATATTTCAAGTTTAAAAATAAATTTATACTTCCAATTTTTGAAAATGTTTTTAATATTTCCAAATTAAAAATAATAATGTGTCAAACTTTTTGAAAATAATTTTTAATATCATCAGTTTTTGGAAAATGTTTATTCAATACTTAGAATTTATTCAATTTTTTTTAATATTTTCATTTTGTTTAATATTTTAATTTTTGAAAAATATTTTTTTTCAATATTTTTCATTTTATTTCTTTCCATTTTTTTCCATTATTTTAAACTTTTGAAAAACTTTTTTCAGTTTTTAAAAATTGTTTTTTGTTTCTAATATTTCCAATTCTGCAGAAGTTTTTTAATACTCAAAATATTCTTTTAATATTTTCCATATTTGATAAACAGTTTTTGAATATTATAAAATTTTTCAATATATTTTTATTGAAAAATATTTATATTTTTTCCCACATTTTAAATTTTTGAAAAATAATTTTCAAACTTTTAATTTTTGAACAAAAAATTTAACATTTTCAATTTTTAAAAATTGTTTTTTTTTAATTTTTGAAAAATATTTTCCTGAATATTTTCAATTCAAAATTTTCAATATGTGAAAATAGCTTTCAGTACTCTTAATTTCCAAATTAAAAAAAATAATGTGTCAAACTTTTGGAAAATACTTTTTTAAAATCACCAGTTTTTGGAAAATGTTTATACAATTCTTAGAATTTATTAAACTTTTGACTATTTTTATTTTTTTAATAATTTAATTTTTTTAATATTTTTTTCAATATTTTTCATTTCATTTCTTTTTCATTTTTTTAATATTTTAAATTTTTGAGAAAGATTTTTCTAATATTTTAAAATTTTGAAAAACTTTTTCAATTTTTGAAAATTATTTTTTGTTTGTAATATTTTCAATTCTGTAGAAGTTTATTAATACTCAAAATATTCTTTTAATATTTTCCATATTTGATAAACAGTTTTGGATATTATAAAATTTTTCAATATATTTTTATTGAAAAATATTTATATATTTATTTGTTTATTTTTTCTCACGTTCTAAGTTTTTGAAAAAAAAATCAATTTTTGGAAAATGTTTTTTTAAACTTTTAATTTTTGGAAAAATTAACATTTTCAATTTTTAAAAATTGTTTTTTTTTAATTTTTGAAAAATATTTTCCTGAATATTTTCAATTCAAAATTTTCAATATGTGAAAATAGCTTTCAGTACTTTTAATTTCTGAAAAATATTTTTTCAATATTTGCAATTGTTAAAAAGTGTTTCTTCACTATTTGAAATTTTTAATTTTTTTTTTTGAAAATTGTCATTTTTAAAAGTATATTTTTTGAAGTATTTTATTAATTTTTGAAAAATATTTTTTAAGCCATTCTTGCAATATTTTTAATTTAAAAAATATTTTGTTAGTATTTAATATTTATAACATTTTAAAATTGATTTTTTAATATTTTAACTGTTGGGAAGTATTTTTCGATTTCTGAGAAAGATATTTTACATTTTTGAAAAAAAAATTTTGAAAATTGATTTTTTACATTTCCAACTTTGAAGAAGTTTTGAATAATATTGATATATTAATTTTCCCATATCGTAAATTAAAAAAAGCTTCAATTTTTGAAAAACATTTTCCTAAATTTTAAATTTTTGAAAAAAATTTCCAAAATTTAAAATTTTTGTTTTAATTTTAAAAAAACATATTTTTTTATAATTTTCAATATTTGAAAAAAAAATCCAATATTTGCAATATGTGAAAAATGTGTTTAGTAGTTTTCATTTTTGAAAAATATTTGCAATTGTTAGAACAATTTTTTTCTATATTTTAAATTTTAATTTTTTTTTTTGAAAATTGTCAAGTTACATTTGTGAAAAACATATTTCGTTACAATTCCTCAATATTTTCAATTTGAAAAATATTTTTCCAATCTATTCAATTTAAAAAGTATTTGTTAAAATTTTAAATTTCTTAAAAATAGTCTTCTCAATATTTTCAATTTTTGAAAAATACTTTTTCAATATTTCGAAATTTTTAAAAATATTTTATGTTTCCAACTTTTGAAAAATATTTATTTAAAATTTTTGAAAAATGTTTTCAACTTTCAGAATTTTTGAAAAAATATTTGTTAGTTTTTTAAAGTTTTGAAAAATATATATTTTTTTAATATTTTCAATTTGTGAAAAATATTTTTTTTAATTTCCAAAAAAATTTTATTATTTCGAACTTCTGTAAAAAACATTTATTTAAAATTACCGATTTTTAGCAAATATTTATTCAATATTGCCAATTCTGAAGAATTTTTTTGCATTCAAAATATTTTTTAATTTCAATTTTTGAAAAACATTTTTAACAAATATTCGACTTTAGAAACATATTTTTTCCTTTATTTTTATTTTTTTTTTCAATATTTTTAATTTTGAAAAGAATTTTTCCAATATTTTTATTAAAAAAATATATATTTTTTTACTATTTTAAATATTTAAAAATATGTTCTCCAATATTTTAAATTTAAAAAAAATACATTTTTTCCATTATTTGAAAACATATTTCAGTATTTTTAATTTTTGAAAAATATGTTTCCAATATTTGCAATTGTTCAATATTTTTATTTTTAAAAATATATTTATTTGAAAGTATATTTTTTGGAAATTTTAACATCATGTAACAAAATTGTTGCAAAGTGATTTTGAAAAATATTTTCCGTTATTATATATCTTTGAAAAAATAAGAATTGGAAATATTAAAATCAAATTCTTATTTTTTTATTAGTTTTTTAATATTATCAATTAAAAAAAATATTTAAAAATTCCAATTAAAAAATATTAATTGTGGATTTTGAAAAATAATTTTTTACTTTTTTCAAGATTTCCAAATTCTTTCCTATAATGTTGTTGAAAAAACAGTTTACAATGTTTTTAGTTTTTGAAAAATATTTGAAAAACTTTTTCAAAAATATTTGAATTTTTTTTTTCAATATTTATGGCGTGTTTCTCTAAAGGACTGGGTACATAAGCTGCCTCGCCTGATTGCCTTGCTTTCCTGCTTCATTTCTGACATAATAAAAATAAAAGAATAAAGAAGTCCGAGCAAATTTCGAGCTGGGCTGCCCTTTTCTTTTTTATTCTTTTATCAGAAGCAAGCAAGGCAATAAGGCGAGGCAGCTTATGTACCCAGGCCTTAAGACGATTCCAATTCAAATTCGTTTGAATTACTACCAAGCTCCTATTGTTGTAGATAATGTTTGTTTGATTGAAAACAAAAATGAATCATATATTTGTCAAATACCAGAATTTTGGTAGTAGTTCAAACGAATTTGTATTCGAATCGTCTAAATGAAACAGGCCCTTAATTTTTTGAATTTTTTATTTAATATATTTATGTCTTTGTTCAATTTTCTTAATTTCTAAAAAAATGTGTTTTAATATTTTAAATTTTTGACAAATATTTTCCAATTTTTGAAAAACATGCTTTTTATATATCAATATTTAAAAATTTTGAAAACCATTTGCAATTGTTGAAACAATTTTTTCAATATTTCCATTTTTTAAAGTATTTTCAGTATTTTTAATTTCTAAAATTTTTTCGGTATTTGAAATTTTATGGAATTTATTTATTTTTTTCAATATTTGCAACTTTGGAAAAATATTAAATTGAAATTTTTTGGAGAATTTTCAATTAAAAATATTCTTTTCAATATATTACATTTTTGAAAAAAAAAACATACTTTCAATAAACGTGAATTTTAAAAAATATTTTTCAGTAATTTTAAATTTTTGAAAAAGATTTTTTTAACAGTAAATTTTTGAAAAAAGTTCTGCCAGTATTTTCCGTTCTAAAATTTTTTTAATATGTATTTTCAATTTTGAAAAATAATTTTTTAATATTTTTAATTTTTGAAAAGTATTTTTTCAATAAACGTGGATTTTTAAAAATGTGTTTTTAACATGTTTAGTTTTTGAAATATATTTTTTCAGTAAGCGTGGATATTGAAAAATATTTTTCGTTATTTTAAATTTTTGAAAAGAATTTAAATAATTAAAAGTTCGATGAGAGAGAATCAACTCCACAGCCGAAATGTCTGATGAGCCGCTTTACCAACGGCGAAATATGCACAGTGGTGGTTGTATGGGTTCGAATGTTCGTCTTTCCTTTTTCACGTGCAAAAAAGTAAACGGTCATTAAGCTCGATTCCAACGAGAAATTAATTAAAATAAACATTTTTAATGTTAAACATATTTTTTCGATATTTCAATGTTTTCAATAAAAAATATATATTTTCTTTAATATTTTCAAATTAAAAATATTTTTAATTTTTTTCTGTATTTTAAATTTTTGAAAAATAATTTTTTTTAATATTTTCTATTTTTAAAAATATATTCTCCACTTTTTGAAAAATATTTTTGTTAAAAAATATTCTTTTTTTTTACAATATTTTCTATTTTTAAAAATTTATTCTCCAATTTTTGAAAAATATTTTTTTAAACATTTTCAATGATTGGCAAGTATTTTAAATTTTTTGAAATTTTTTTCAATATTTTAAGTTTTCAATTTTTTCAAAGATTCCAATTCTAAAAAATGCTTTTCATTTTTTAAACTACTTTGATTGATTTTTTTTTTGTTATTCTCCTTTCAGAATTCTCATCCACGGCTGGTTAGGAGGTTCAACAGCTGGCCTCTATAACACCCTAATACCAGAGTTACTTTCCACTCCCAATATGACATATAATGTAATAACTGTAGATTGGGGTAGGGGAGCCATTGCCGATTATATAACAGCCAGTTATCGTGTTAAACGCGTTGGTAAGGTTCTGGCGAAATTCATTGATTTCTTACATCGAGAATCTGGCATGCGTTTTGAAGATCTCCAATTGATTGGTTTCAGCATGGGTGCTCATGTTGCTGGTATTGCTGGAAAACATTTACAAACAGGACGTTTATCGCTGATTTATGCCTTGGATCCTGCATTACCGTTATTTCGTTATGAAAATCGTGAAGAACGTTTGGATCTCAATGATGCAGAATATGTTGAAGTTCTACACACCAGTGTTGGTTCTTATGGCTATGATCGCCCACTGGGTCATGTTGATGTGTATATTAATTATGGCACCCGTCAACCGGGATGTTATCTCAAAGAGTGTAGCCATTTTAGGGCATTTAAAATATTTGCTCAAGCTTTGTGGAGGGAGGAATTGGAGGGTATTGGTTGCAGCGAAGCTATGTGGCAGGAAATGGTGAGGGAAAATAAATGTCCACTTGAAACGGGAAAGAAACTGCAAATTGCCAGGATTAATGGGAGCTTTAATAAAACTCTAATGGCAAGACGACGTGGAGTCTATTATCTCTTGACAAATTCTCATGCTCCGTATGGGATTCAAAGGGGTTTATAGTTTGGACGATGTTGTTTTTGTAATGAAAAATTGTATAAAAATAATTAAAAATTTTGTAAAAAATTATTTTTACAATATAAAGCCATTGTAATGATACTTTGTAAATGTCGGCTTATCTTACGAGTAGCGGGGTTGTTTGTTCTCCGAAAAGAATGCAATTTTAGTAAACGAAAATAGAAAATGTCGAAAGAAATGAAAATGTTGAAAAATAATCATCAACAAAATTGTGAAATGTACATTGTTGTCACACATAAATGCATGTTAATATACATAAAGGAATGTGTACAATTTACACTTAGATGAAGGGTAAGTAGGGATATGAGAGCCTTTACTATTGCACTAGTGACATAGTCAAAGTTCGAGGTAAGAGATATTAGGTTGTGAATGTAAAAACATTTGTGTATAAATTTGTATTTAAGCAAAATTTTGTATATGGCTATGAGTGCGGTGCGTATGATTGACAATATTTTTTTGTATTCGATGGGGGAAATTATTCATAACTTTTATATCGAATTGGATTTGCAATTATTGAAGGGGAAACGGTTTGAAATAAATGGGAGATTATTATCTCTGTAGACTCCTAATAAGTTTTTAATTCTACTGGAATATGTAATTAGTTTTATTTCTAAATAACCATTTTATGTTATTTTTCATGTGGTCCCATTGTGCGTATAATTAATAATAATTATTGGCAGACTTTGGAAAATCGACTATAACTTCCCAACCAAAAAATGTTTTGTGATTTTTTAAATGGAAAATAATTAAAAACAATTACAAAAATATTCACAACAGATGATGGTGTCTTTTTTGAAGTTCTCAATGCCACCATAGCCTTTTAATCTCCAAAATTTGTTTTATTGAGTCAGTATTTTAAAGCGGGATTTTTAGTTTACACGTCGTTATGTTGCTAATGGAAGTACAAAATAATATAAACTTTATACATGCCTAAAAATCTTTAGATTTGCTTAAGCGGCAATGAAAGTCTTTAGTGAAATATATATGATATACTTCTGTTTATGTGCACAGGAAAAAAAATATTACAGTAAAATCTAAATAAATATGTGTGTATACGATGAAAGAAAAATCAGGAAAATCCACCAAAAATAACCTTTAAAATCAATTTTAATTTGTGGTGCCATAGTGCGTATGACTATTAATAATTGTTGGGTTATTTTGAAGATTTGGCAATATCTTCAAAGTCTCGATGTGTTCACTTACCCGTCAAAAGGAAATTTATTAACAACAAATAAAAGAATAATCACAGAAAAACTCTTGATGATTCCTGCTTCTTTAAAGTATTCAATGGTGCCCTGATTAGAGAAAATTATTTTATTTGGGTAACATTTTAAATAAAAATGACTTTCTTTTATTTTCAAACAATTAATTTCTTACATTTTAATAAAAGACAAGTTTGTGTGAGAAATAACGCACGAAAAAATTAGAAAAATCTAACGAAAATAAACTTTAAAATAAATTTTAATTTGAGGTGCCATAGTGCGTATGACTATTAATAATTATTGGGTTATTTTGAAGATTTGGCCATATCTTCAAAGTCTCGATGTGTTCACTTACACATCAAAAGGAAATTTATTAACAACAAATAAAAGAATAATTAGAAAATGATTTTATTTGGGTAGCATTTTAAATAAAAAAGACTTAGATAAAACGCAACAAAAGTCGTTAGCGAAATATATTCGATATATTTATTTTATATTCCTAGGGAAAAACAATCCAAAAATTTTTCAAAAATACCTACCCACCATATTATCTTCTATTGTCACACATTTATTTCTTACATTTTAATAAAAGACAAGTTTGTGTGAAAAACAACGCACGAAAAATTAGAAGAAGCCAACGAAAATAACCTTTAAAATAATTTTTTATTTTTAGTACTATAGTATTAATAATTATTGGATTTTTTTTGAAGAGTTTAGCATATCTTCAGAATCTCTACTTGTTCCCCTATTTTCCAAAAGGAAAATTATTACCAACAAATACTAGAATACTCACAGAAAAATTCTGGATGATTCCTGCTTCTTAAAAGGATTCTATGATCCATTGATTTTAGAAAAAAATATAAACTAATTTAAAGGGTTTTGGTTTTTATGTCATTTTTCATGTGGTCCCATGGTGCATATAATTAATAATAATTATTGGCTGACTTTGGAAAATCACCTATAATAAATAATTAAAAACAAGTTCAAAAATATTTTTAAGATTTCGCCATATCTTCATAATCTCGATGTGTTTACTTACATATCAAAAGGAAAATTATTAACAACAAATAAAAGTATTATCATAGAAAAATTCTTCCAATATTTCCCATTCCCAATTTTTTTTAATATTTCCAATTTTTAAAAATATTTTTTCAATAAACTTGGATTTTTAAAAATATTTTTTAACAACACTTTTTGAGATATATACAGTAGGCATGGATATTGAAAAATAATTTTCGTTATTTCAAATTTTTAAATGTTAAAAAGATTTTTTCAATATTTCCAATTAAGGAAAGCTTTTTTCAATATTTAAAATTTTTGAAATACACTTTTGCAGTATTTCCAATTTTTAAAAAATATTTGTAAAATATTTTTAGTTTTTGAAAATCATTTTTTCGTATTTCAAATGTTTGAAAAACATATTTTTTTAATATACCCAATTTTCAAAAATATTACCTCAGTGCTTTCAATAAAAATATATATATTTAATATTTTCAAATTAGAAATATTTTTAAAATTTTTTATTTTTTTAAATTTTTGAAAAATAGTTTTTTAATATTTCAAATTTTTTAAAATATTTTTTTCTAAATTGTCCGGATGATTCCTGATTTTTAAAGTATGCAATGGTCCCCTGATTTTAGAAAATTATTTATTTGGGTAGCATTTGAAATAAAAAGGACTTAGATAAAATGCAACAAAAGTCCTCAGTGAAATATATTTGATATATTTATTTTTAAATTTTTTTTTCAATAAACTTGGATTTTTAAAAATATCTTTTAACAACACTTTTTGAGATATATTCAGTAGGCATGGATATTGAAAAATAATTTTTGTTATTTCAAATTTTAAAGCCTTTACCTAATTAACTGCGTGTTGCGTGTGCGTTCAAAAATACAAAAACAAAATACATATATTTCAAATTGACAACAAAAACAAATACATGTATTTTGTTTTTGTTTTTTTGAACGCACACGCAGTTAATTAGGTAAAGGCTTTAAATGTTAAAAAGATTTTTTTCAATATTTTCAATCAATGAAAGCTTTTTTCAATATTAAAAAATTTTGAAATACCTTTTTGCAGTATTTCCAATTTTTAAAAAAATATTTGTTAAATATTTTTAGTTTTTGAAAATCATTTTTTCGTATTTAAAATGTTTGAAAAACACATTTTTTTATGTACCCAATTTTCAAAAATATTACCTCAATGTTTTCAATAATAAAATATATATCTAATATTTTCAAATTTTGCAAAATAGTTTTTTAATATTTCCAATTTTTTGAAATATTTTTTCTAAATTTTCTTGATGATTCCTGCTTTTTTAGAGTACGCAATGGTGCCCTGATTTTAGAAAATAATTTTATTTTTGGTAAAATTTTAAATAAAAAAGACTTGGATAAAACGCAACAAATGTCTTTAGGAAAAACAATCCAGAAAAAATTTCAAAAATGCCGTACCCACCAAATAATCTATTATTTTCAATAAAAAAGTCTTACATTTTAATAAAAGACAAGTTTGTGTGAGAAACAACGCTCGAAAAAATTAGAAAAATCCAACGAAAATAACCTTTTTAAATCAATTTTCATTTTTGGTGCCATAGTGCGTATGACTATTAATAATTATTGGGTTATTTTGAAGATTTCGCCATATCTTCAAAATCTAGATGTGTTCACAACTCATGAAAAAGGAAATTATTAAAAACAAATAAAAGAATACTCACAGAAAAATTCTGGATGATTCCTGCTTCTTAAAAGGATGATATGATCCCTTCATTTTAGAAAAAAAAATTTTTTAGGGTAACACCTTGTAATAAAAAATAATCGTATTTGAAGAAAATTAACAAAAATCATTAAAAAATGATCTTCGCCCTAAAAAGGCAAAATTTCAAAAAATAAAAAACAGGCTGAGCCCGGCTGGGATTTGAACCCACGTCCTTGAAAACATATCAAAAAATGTTGTCATGGCGTGTTAGCGTTCAAAGCCAACTCATAACTTCAAAGTCAGCGCAAAAAGCGTTTGTCATGAAGAAAATACATTTCTGTGGCCAAGTATCCGCGTTAATGTACAAAAACACATTTGCATTTGAAAAACGATAAGTTCTAGGACAGAGAAGCCATTACATAGTCGATGCGTCCGAAGATTTGCTTTACCACCAATGAAACCAGGTAACGTAATTTGGTGACTATGTGGGTTCAAGTCCTTGGCTTTCCTTTTTCACTTGCAAATAATTTCAGATCATCAAGCTTAACTCTAAACGAAAAAATTAACAAAAAAGGGTTTTAGTTTTATTTCTTATTGGAGGCATATTATCTCGGTCATGTCCAATGACCAAAAATCTTAAATGAGGGCACAATTAAAAAGCATTTCAAACATTTAGTCACAGCCGGATTGATTGATCACCATTGGCATCACAAACATCAAGAAAATGTATCATGCATGTTGATAACCTTGAAACAATTGATTCGCTAGTTTAAGGATGATCAGTTGATGAATCAAACAAAAGTGGATTCCTAATTTAAAGGTGGATTCCTTTTAGGTCATAACAGCTCAACTCGAAAGAGAATTAATTAAAAAATTAAAGGATTTTTTTTTTCAAATATTTTAGAGTTGGACAATCTCGTTCAATTGAACGATCCGGATCACTGTCCTCGTTCAAAGGCGAATGAGTAACATCATAAAAACCAACGTGTGAAATTAAGTATACGCAGTTTTGTCAAAGAAATTACCGGTGTCCATTGAACGAGATAGTGATCCGGATCGTTCAATTGAACGAGATTGCCCAACTCTAAAATATTTCACTAAGGTAAATCTTTGGAGATGACTCTTTTATGCATAGCCAAAAGTAATAAATTTATATTATATAATTTCAGATCGATGTTTGCTCCAAACCGTCCACTCGCTGTACAGCAATTTGTGTACACTGCTTAATTTTCTTTGGAAAATGTCTAAAATAATATTCCCAAATTTCAACTTTGGTATTTTTTTTTCATAACACACTAAACTTACACAAGAAACTATGCAAAATAATATAAATAAATAAAATCATTTAAAAATAATCATTTTAAATAAATTTTGGTTTTTGGTGCCACCATACGCACGGTGGACTATTAAAAATTAAGTTATTTCGAAGATCGGGCCATATCTTCGGAATCTCCATATGTTCATTTATTTTCAAACGCTAAATTATTAATAACAAACAAAAGATTATACTCTAAAATACTTAGATGATTCCTTTCCCTTTAGAAGTTTTTTAAGATCCCTTATTTCTAAAAATTTATTTGATAAGCATGACAATTTCAGTAAAATACAAAGCAAAATAAAAGATTCATGACCTATTTATATAGTCAAATGTCTAATGAAGGTACTAGATCGCTTATAGGAAAAGATTTAACACCGAATCTATTCCCAATATATTGAATTTAAAAAATCCAAATGCCAGAAACAATCGAATTTCGATAAATCTCAATTAAAAACCGGTTTTTGCTTTCAAGGGAATACAGTTTATTTGCAAGTGCGTATCATTATTACTGCTCATGGGCAGCACGTATACGCTCCCCAATTTCCTATTAAAATCAATCATGCGCTATATTGTACGTAACTGCTGAATTTCTTTGAAAAAATACTGTAAATACTGTTCAAGCGTGATAATTTAGAAAAACCCGAAATGTTTTTTTTTGTATTTGAAAATTCTTCATATTTTCTAATCCAACACATCCCAATATTCCTCATTGTCATTTCTCTAGCTGTTGCTATACACACACCCACACTCACAAAGATCAACAATGATATGTGTCAGTGTGCAAGGATTTCTTTCTTTACTCATACTCATATATCTACGTAGACGTGTGCGTTCATGTCATACAACTCATAATTAGTATGCATTGTGAACTTAATATTACACCAGCACACATTTTCGTATGTTATGACATATGTTTATAATGGTTTTTCCAATTAAAAACGTGACGAAGGGAGGTAATATAATTAAAGAAAATAGGAAAAAGTTCAGATATTATTATGGAGAAGAAACTGAGGATTATATGGAAGTGTTTACGATTTCGCTCCTTTAGATTAAGAGGACACTGACCTACAGTGGTGTCAACTGGAGAGCAATCTTTAACACCCGTTAAAGGACATATAAAAACGATGTGACAGAACGCCTGAATGAGAAGAATCGGTTCGATTGAATGCTGAGGAGACACTGATTTTTTATATTATTAATTTGAACTTACTTTCTAGCCAACAAAATTTTTCTTAATCTAAATAAAATCTATCATCTCATTTCCTTTATTCAATAAGTAATAGAGACTAATGCTAGATTGCTGTGACTATTCTAAAGTGGTTTTGACCAGCAAGTATATGTTTGGTAGGGGCCCTAAAATCTTTATACTTAGTTTACCATTTATTTCCTATAAATAAATTTTTGTTTTGTTAGGCTGCTGGAAGATCGACTCGAAGCTGGTTCAATCTAAAAAATCGTTTATGTACGAACTTGTTGAAAATTCGAGGTCAAGGATAAGTACTAATCTTGTGTTTGAAGTTGTAGAAATGAAGTCTGAAAGACTAAAAGTCTATCGTGAGTCAGTTTTTTTATATCAGATGTTTTAATGCAGCGACTAAAGTGTGTATAGCAAATGTTTTATGAAATATGTACAGTATGACGTATGATTATCATCGATATGTATACGACTATATTAAAAATTGATGTCGAGGTATTTTTTGGAGTCTCCAAACCATTTTGAAGAAGATTTAAGATATTATGGAGCAACTTTAATCTTCATATGAACATGGAGAAAACATGTATAAACTTTCGGTAATAGGCAACACAATTATTAAATATTGGTGGTTTAATTACAGAAATATTTAAAAAAAATTGGTCCAATACGGCGTATGATTACCATCAACATGTATACGTCACAGTTAACCCTTTAAGAAATATATTTCACGTCACATTTTAATTTGGCCCAAATTTATTGCAGAATATTTGATATATATAGTGAATCTGGTGTAATATCTTCTATGCTCACAAAAGTACATGTATTTGAAACTCCAGCGGGAAGTAACAGGATCTAAATTAAGGAGGCGACGCTGGAGAGGGTTTTTTTGTGAAAATTAACACGTACATGCTGCCTCATCATGCAGAAGGTAATGAGTCAAGTTGAGTAGAATATAATTGTGCAATTTTTCTTTTTTGGAAGGATGGGCCAACATCTTCATCTTAATTGTTTAATTACATAAATATTTAAGGAAATTGGTCCAATACGGTATGATTACCATCGGCATGTATACGCCACAGTTAATTCTTTAAGAAATCTATTTCACGCCACATTTTAATTTACCCCAAATTTATTGAGGAATATTTGAAGTATATAGTGGATCTGTGGTGGTGTAATAACTACTATGTTCACAAAAGTACATGCATTTGAAACTTCATCGGGAAATAACAAGATTTAAATAAGGAGCTGACGCTGGAGAGATCATTTGTGAAAATTAACACGTACCTGCTGCCTCATCATGCCGAAGGGAATAAGTCAAGTGGAGTAGAATATAATTTTAATTTTTTGTCGGAAGGATGGGCCATCTTCTGCATCTTGGTTGTTTAATTACAGAAATATTTAAGAAAATTGGTCCAATACGGCGTAAGATACCATCAACATATATACGCCACTGTTAACTCCTTAAGAAATCTATTTCACGTCACATTTTAATTTTCCCCAAATTTATTGAGGAATATTTGATATATATAGTGGATCTGCGGTGGTGTAATATCCGCTATGCTCACAAAAGTTCATGGATTTGAAACTCCTGCGGGAAATAACGAGATCTAAGGAGGTGACGCTGGAGCGATCATTTGTGAAAACTAACACGTACCTGCTGCCTCTTCATGCAGAAGGTAATAAGCAAAGTGGAGTAGAATATAATTTTAAATTTTTTTGTCGGAAGGATGGACCAACATCTTTACCTTGTTTGTTTAATTACAGAAATATTTAAGGAAATTGGTCCAATACGGCGTATGATTACCATCAGCATGTATACGCCACAGTTAACTCTTTAAGAGATCTATTTCACACCTCATTTTAATTTGCCCCAAACTGTTTGAGGAATATTTTCACAAAAGTTCATGGATTTGAAACTCCTGCGGGACAAAACAAGATCTAAATTAAGGAGCTGACGCTGGAGGGAACATTTGTGATAATGAACACATACCTGCTGTCTCATCATGCAGAAGGGAATGAGTCAAGTGGAATAGAATATAATTTTAATTTTTTTTGTCGGAAGGATGGACTATCTTCTTCAGAGGATAGTCCATGTGACGGAGGACACTTTGAAGCATGATTTTTACAGTTCCAGTAGTAGTGAGGGCCGAGTCACTTAGAAATATATAGTGTGAATTCGGTTTCAATAACAACCGTTTGTGGGCCACTTACAAAAAATATATATTATTTTACAGTTCAATACGGCGTATGCTTACTGCCAACACGTTCACGCCACATTTTGCATTTTGGAAAGAGATTTCAATTAAGTTTGAAGTTATTTCTAAGCACTTTCTAAGCAAAATGAAGACATGTTATGGTTTTTTGCAGGTAGTAAAATATATGTATAAGCGTTTTATATTAAATTCTGATAATACCTTCGGTGTAAACTGGATTTTGGAAATAGAAGACATGATAAAAGACCTGTTAAGGCATTCATTTTCAAATAAACAACATGTTAGGACTTCCGATTATCTATCAATGACCCTAAAACGACTTATATGATCTATCAAGGTCTTCAAATATTTGTAGAGCACTTGGTCAAATCTTAATTTTCAAAACAAACAGTTTAAGAGTTCCAGTTAGGAGTTTCTCTGTAAAAATAAGGTCTCTTAGATCCATTAGATGGTAAATGAATTCCTATTAAGACTTTCCTTTTTTAATAGAAGACTTTTTACGTCCTGCTAAGGCCTTTTGGAGTCTTTCGAAGCCAATAGAATTTATCAATTTTTCTACGGCTCTTTAAACGGCTTATAGGGTCTATCAAGGCCTTCAATTATTAGTGGAAGACTTGGTCAGGTCTTAACCTGCAGAATAAAGTGTTTAGGAGTTCCTTTTAGGATTTTCTCTGTTACAATAAACACTTTCAAATATATTTGATGCTAAATAAGGACCTGTTAAAACTTTTTGTTTAATTAAAATTCAGTTTAGGTTTTTGTGGACGATAAAATCTTGCAAGGTCTTCAATTGTTAATAGAATACCATTTTAATTCAAATTGAATACTTTTGAGGAGTTTCTCTATAAAAATCATACCTCTTGGAGGCCTTTGGTGCTTATTGAGTACATGTGAAGACTTTCTATGTAAACTTGTGTAGTCTTCTTAAGTCAATAGAATCTATCAATGTCTTCAGTTGTTACCAAAAGTCCTGATCAGGCCTTATTTTGTAAAACGTAGATCTGTTAAGTTTTTTTGTGTAAATTGAAGACCTGTTTGGTCCTGCTAAGAACCAGACTAATATAATCTATTATTAATTGTTTTTCTCTAAAAATACGACATCCTAGATTCATTTATTGCTAAGTGAAGACCTTTTTAGGCTTTCTTAGTAAATAGAAGACCAGTTAGGCCCTTCTAAGCGGATTTAAGGACCTGTATGAGTCTTTTGTAGGCAATTTATGCCCCATTTAGGTCTTCTATGCAAATATATGACCTTTGAAGGCACTGTCAACGCCTTATAGAAGCAGTTCAAGCCGTTATTTGCGAATAGAAGACATCTTAATCATTATTTTTCTACACGAAGATTTGGTAAGACCTTCTCTATCTACCTCATATCTCTATCTATCTCATAATTGTTCCACAAGCATCCCAGATGGGACAAAGGAGACAAGGGATCTAGGTCTGTCGGACCTCTTAAATAAAAAAAGAATGAATAGGTATTTCTTTTTAAGTAGTAGACATTCTAATGCAAATTAAAGACCTGTTACAGGAGAACACCTTTAAACATGGCGTGAGAATTTCCATTCGTAGTGAAAGCCCAGTGAGCTAGGTTTCAAGAGAAAATTCTTCTGTTATAACCACTTATGTACTTAATCTTTGGTAGGTCATTTGAGAATATTTTACGAGTTTACTATCAATATGGCGTATGATTGTTGTCAACACGTATACGCCTCTTTAGAAAATGCATTTTAAGTTTAATTTAGTTCCTTATAAGTAGTTTGGAGAGTGGAGGAGAACAAATCTACAAGTGGAAAGAAAGGCCAAATCCTATTTGTCAAAGGAGTTTTTCTGTAAAAATAGGACCTCTAAAGATTTGTGTGTAAATGGAATACCTTTTAGGTCCAGCTAAGGCAAATTGAAGGGCTGTTTTGGTTTTTTTTGTAAGCAAAAGGAGCTATAAAGTTCTTCAAGTGTTATAAGGAGAACTGGTCAAGTCTTGTTTTTCATCCTGAAGACTGCAAAGTAGTTTTTCTTTTAAAAATACGTCCTTTTTAAAGGATCTGATGCTAATTGAATATCTTTTAGGGGTTCTGGTGTAATTGGAAGAACGGTCAAGTCACGTTAAGCCAACTTTAGTAAATAGAGTACGTTTTAGGTGTAGCTAAGGCAATTTGTAGGGCTCTTTGGGTTTTTTGTAAGCAAAAGGAGCTATAAAGTTCTTCAATTGTTATAAGTAGAACTGGTCAAATCTTATTTTTCAACTTGAAGTCTTCAAAGTAGTTTTTCTTTTAAAAATAAGTAATTTTTAAATGGATTTGACGGTGATTGAAGATCTTTTAGGGTTTCTTGTGTAATTGGAAGAATTTTAAAAGCGTGGTATGCCAATATTTGGGTGTCTTAGGATCTTTCGTAAGCGACTTAATTCCTGTTTAAGCCTTCTATGTAAATACAACAACTCTTCAGATCATCTTCCGCAGTAAAACTAGTTTTTAATGCCTTATAGAAGCCGTTGAAGCTTTTATTTGTGAACAGAAGACTTCTTAAACCATTATTGTTCAAACTAAAGGTTTGTTAAGGCCTTCTTCATAGATATAAGACTTGTCAGGCTTAATTACTGCAAATTAAAGAATTGTTAGGCCTTTCTATTGAAGCAGGAGACCATCTAAGACACATTAATGACTTGTTAGCATCTTCCGTAGATAATAGAAGACCTAATAAAGCTCTCTATGTAAAAATTAATATATTAACGACTTATATAGCAAATAGAAGACTCGTTTTGTTTTTCATTTGACAACAAAATTCATGTTAAGGATTTTCATGTTTATAAAAGACTTGTTTGGGTCTTATATTGGCTATAAGAGACCTTCTATGGACAAAACAAGGTTTTCTACTAAGATCATAATAAATGTTAGTTCCTTCATATACTGCTATATAAACTTGTAAATTCTTAAATTGGGTTTCTCTATACCATGCTAGACTTGATAAGTCCTTCTTTTGTTGTTGAGATGAATTAAAGGCCATCATGAAGGCAAGAACGGCTAAACTTCCGTTGAATGAAATGAAGCAAAGTAATATATCTCAAAACTAATTTGCTTCGCTTTGGAATTATGTTTAAAGATTCAAAAATTTTTCAAAATTGTTGGAGATATTGCTATTTTACCAAAATAAGCCATAATTAATAATAGTCATACGCACCCCTGCTCTCAAATTCCAATTATTTTAAAGAATAAAAAAAATTATAATTAAATTCTTATTTTTTATATAAAATATATTAAACAAAGGACTATCTAAAGGACTTCTATTGCAAATAGAAGACATGTTATTGCTTTATTTTGATAATACACGATATGTTAAAGCCTAATATGTAAATGGAAAACTTGATGAGGTCGTAAATTGGGCTACTGTGAAACAAGGGAAGAACTTTAAGTCCATATTTTGTAAATTAAAATCTGTTAAGACTTTTCAATCTCTACAATGTACTTTTTTAGGGGGATCATTAAGGTGGGGAAAGAAAAAAATTCCATTGGAAAGGTGAAGTGAAACATGTTATCTCAAAACATTGTATTACAGCTTTAAATATCGCGGCCTTAGGAAGTTTATTTTACATTAGGCTTCTTCCCATTAGAACAACTTTCAAAAATTCCAAAAAATTAAATAAATGTGGAAGATATAGCTATTTTATCAAAATAATCCTTAATTAATAATAGTCATACTCACCCATGCAATCTAATTAAAAAACCTTTTTAAATTTAGCTTATTCCATAGTTTCTTCGCATTAGAATTTAAATAAATTTGGAAGATATAGTTATTTTATGAAAATAAGCCGTAATTAATAATAGTCATACGCACCAATGCACTTCAATAAAAAATCCCTTATTTTAACTCATTATGAGATATACATGTTGTAATTATTATTTTTTATATAAACTATATATAACACATTATATTAAACATTGACTATAAAAATTACAAAGCCTTCTGTTGCAAATAGGATACTTGTTATTTTTCTTTTGGAAAATACAAGACCTGCTTAAGCCAACGAAATAAACGGAATATTTGCTAAGGTCTTCAGTAGACCATGTAAGTCCTTCTTTTCAAACTTGAGATCTGTTAAATCTTTTGATGATTTACAATGTACTCAATGAAGGGCGTCATTAAGGCAGCATAGGTAAAATCTCTGTGCAAGAGACAAGGTGAAAGATGATGTCTCGATAAATTGTATTCAGGCCTAAAATATCGACAATCTAGGAAGTTAATTTAAAATTTTTCCTATTGCGCAATTACTTCATTATAGAATTATTTTTAGAAATTAACAAAAGGTAAATTAATAATGGATATATTGTCATTTGATCAAAATAAGCCACAATTAATAATAGTCATACGCATCCCTGTACTTCAATAAAAAATTGACATTTTTACCTCCTCTACAGCTATGTTTTTTTTTCAATTCAATACAATTTGCAATTTTAATATTAGTGAACTTATGCCATATCCTAAAGTACCTTGTATTTTAAATTTTTATTTCCTTATTAAATATGTTCTAAATATATTCTAGAATAAAGATTTGTTAAATTTTAGCTTTATCATATATATGGTTTATGGAGGAAATCTTCAGTCTTGAGTCACTTATAAAAATACGACCATACCTAGTTTTTCCAAAAAGGAATTATGTCAAAGTTTGTCCTGCTTAAAAACTTTTCTTAAACAAGTTTCTTCCTCATTTTTTCTAAATATTTTGAATATTACTGACTGGATTTACCACTCTCCCTAGCTTTTGCTTTACAAACAAACACAACACTACAACAAGTTTTAGTTTTCGCTGATTTTTCGTTGATATGCAAGTTGTTGGCGCTGTTATTGTTGCATTAGTAATTGTGTTTTTGGCTTAATTCGACTTTAAAGGATTTTGTTGTATGTATATAGTTTTTGAGCTGTTTTGTTGTATAACATCAGTGAAGGTTTTGTTAGGATATTTTGGGATTTTCGGCCTTTAATGAATGGCCAAAATAATATAGAGGATAAGTAGGAAATAAATTGAAAATTATATTTTTATGTAGACATTAAGGAAATTTAAAGTACAATTTTGGGCGATTTTGTAACTTTTACAAACTGTAGTTAAAACTTAATAAAATATATATGTCACACAATAGACTTTAAAGTTCAGTTTAGAGTCTCATTTGTTATCTTCAAAACAGTTTTTACAAAATTAAAAAATCTGAACTAGTTTGGAAGATATTGGCATTTTACTGAAATAAGTCATAATTAATAATAGTCATACGCACCCCTGGACTAAAATAGAAATTCACTTATTTTACCCCATTCTAATACATTTTCAAATATTTTTATTTTCCTTTTAAAAACTATTTAACTTAAGCTTCTTTGCCATTGATCCAAGAATGTTGTGGGATTTTAGGAATTTTGTTTAGAGCTGATTTTCATGCTTTTGTTAATAACAAAACTATGTTTACGTTACAAAAATGATAATGTTAAGAGTACTATTAAATGTCGGCGAGGTATGCTTCAGCAAGAGCAAGAGAATGAGTTCATTTCAGTTTAGATTTGTGTTAAACACACACACACATGCCACACAGGGTTTAGTTTACAGGATTCTTAATAAATCTGCCAAAAAGGATTCAGTTAGCATAAATGGGGTATTGTGGGATTGGTGGGTGGTTGTATGGCTGCCCCCGCTCATACATATGTGAGTGAAATCCATTCATGAGCCCCCAAATACTAAAGCCCATACTCTGACAAACTAAAAGTGGTACAAAATTAAAAAAGGCTGTCATGTGTAAAATGTTTTTGCAAGAGAATAGAAAAATTTCGCCAGAATGTAAACGTGAAAAAAAACTAAACTATAAAACGAACACAAGAGGAACAAATGAATAACATAACACAAAAGAATACTCAAAAGGGAGGAGAAAAAAAACAAGCAAACAAATAAACAAGTGCCTTACACACAATCATACATGACATATTAAAATGAGTTCTTTTTTAACAGAAAATCTAAAAAAAATATTAAAGTTAATGATGACATTGTGGCTCAAAGTGGTAAACTTTTTTAATTAAGCAAGGCCTTCTCATATAAATAATAATATTTTTTATTTTAAAATTAAAATTTTAGAAATTCATGGAAGAGCTTCAATTTCCGCCATGTTTTTAATTTTCATAGTTATTTAAATCATCTTTTGTTACCTACTTTTGTGTCGTACATTTACCTTCTTGTTTTGTCCTTGTAACCCGTTTTCTGTGTATGTATGCCGCATGTGTCACTTTAATTTTCATCTGTCATACCTGGCTTCTGTTGCCTTTCTAAGAGCCTTTATTGTTTCGCATACAAAAGGAACTTGGCAGTTGTTGTTTTAATAAATAACTTCTTTTTTCAAACACTTTGGTTGTATGAGTGATATTAATTACAGAATCTATGTTTGTAGGCTTTTGTTTAGAAAAGTGTTACAGGGGATTGAAGTTGACAATAAGTCTGGATTTTTTAGAGAACATTTTTTTTTCATACACCCTCAGACCAATAAACGTGGATTTTTTAAAGAATATTTTTCATACACCCTCTGACCAATAAACGTGGATTTCTTAAAGAATATTTTTTCATACACCCTCAGACCAATAAACGTGCATTTTTTAATAAACGTGGATTTTTTAAAGAAATTTTTTCATACACCCTTAGACCAATAAACGTGGATTTTTAAAGAAATTTTTTCATACACCCTCAGAGCAATAAACGTGGATTTTTTTAAAGAAATTTTTTCATACACCCTCAGACCAATAAACGTGGATTTTTAAAGAAATTTTTTCATACACCCTAAGAGCAATAAACGTGGATTTTTAAAGAAATTTTTTCATACACCCTCAGACCAATAAACGTGGATTTTTTTAAAGAAATTTTTTCATACACCCTCGGAGCAATAAACGTGGATTTTTTAAAGAAATTTTTTCATATAACCGCAGACCACTAATGGTGAATTTTTTTAAAGAAATTATTTCATACACCCTCAGACCACTTATTTAATAACCACATTTTTTAATAAACGTGGATTTTTTAAAGAAATTATTTCATACACCCTCAGACAAATAAACGAGAATCTTTAAAAAAAAAATTTTCATTCACCCTCAGACCAATAAACGTGGATTTTTTAAAGAAATTTTTTCATACACCCTCAGACCAATAAACGTGGATTTTTTAAAGAAATTTTTTCATACACCCTCAGACCAATAAACGTGGATTTTTTAAAGAAATTTTTTCACGGACCCTCAGACCAATAAGCGTGGATTTTTTAAAGAAATTTTTTCACGGACTCTCAGACCAATAAACGTGAATTTTTTAAAGAAATTTTTTCACCGACCCTCAGACCAATAAACGTGGATTTTTTTAAAGAAATTTTTTCACGGACCCTCAGACCAATAAACGTGGATTTTTTTAAAGAAATTTTTTCACGGACCCTCAGACCAATAAACGTGGATTTTTTTAAAGAAATTTTTTCACGGACCCTCAGACCAATAAACGTGGATTTTTTTAAAGAAATTTTTTCACGGACCCTCAGACCAATAAACGTGGATTTTTTTAAAGAAATTTTTTCACGGACCCTCAGACCAATAAACGTGGATTTTTTTAAAGATATTTTTTCACGGACCCTCAGACCAATAAACGTGGATTTTTTTAAAGAAATTTTTTCACGGACCCTCAGACCAATAAACGTGGATTTTTTTAAAGAAATTTTTTCACGGACCCTCAGACCAATAAACGTGGATTTTTTTTTATAGATTTTTTTTCATACACCCTCACATCAATAAACGTGGATTTTTCAAAGAAATTTTTTCATACACCCTCACATCAATAAACGTGGATTTTTTAAAGATTTTTTTTCATACACCTTCCGACCAATAAACGCGGATTTTGTTAATAATTTTTTTCATGGACCCTCAGACCAATAAACGTGGATTTTTAAAGAAATTTTTTCACTGACCCTCAGACCAATAAACGTGGATTTTTTAAAGAAATTTTTTCACTGACCCTCAGACCAATAAACGTGGATTTTTTAAAGAAATTTTTTCATACACCCTCAGACCAATAAACGTGGATTTTTTAAAGAAATTTTTTTATACACCCTCAGACCAATAAACGTGGATTTTTTAAAGAAATTTTTTCATACACCCTCAGACCAATAAACGTGGATTTTTTAAAGAAATTTTTTCATACACCCTCAGACCAATAAACGTGGATTTTTTAAAGAATTTTTTTCATACACCCTCAGACCAATAAACGTGGATTTTTTAAAGAAATTTTTTCATACACCCTCAGACCAATAAACGTGGATTTTTTAAAGAAATTTTTTCATACACCCTCAGACCAATAAGCTTGGATTTTTTTAAAGATTTTTTTTCATACACCCTCAGAGCAATAAGCGTGGATTTTTTAAAGAAATTTTTTCATACACCCTCAGAGCAATAAACGTGGATTTTTTAAAGAAATTTTTATACACCCTCAGACAAATAAAAGTGGATTTTTTAAAGAAATTTTTTCACTGACCCTCAGACCAATAAACGTGGATTTTTAAAGAAATTTTTATACACCCTCAGACAAATAAAAGTGGATTTTTTAAAGAAATTTTTTCACTGACCCTCAGACCAATAAACGTGGATTTTTTTAAGAAATTTTTTCACTGACCCTCAGACCAATAAACGTGGGTTTTTAAAGAAATTTTTTCATACACCCTCAGACCAATAAACGTGGATTTAGACATTTTTTCATCAACTCTCAGACCAATAAACGTGGATTTTTTAAAGAAATTTTTTCATACACCCTCAGACCAATAAACGTCAATTTTTTAAAGAATTTTTTTCATACACCCTCAGATCAATAAACGTCGATTTTTTAAAGTAATTTTTTCACACATCCTCAGACCAATAAACGTCAATTTTTTAAAGAATTTTTTCATGGACCCTCAGACCAATAAGCATGGACCTTTTTAAAGTAATTTTTTCATACACCCTCAAAGCAATAAACGTGGATTTTTTAAAGAATATTTTTTCATGGAAAATATCTCTGTTCCGTTGGCTTTCGAATGCATTTGAAACAAGTTTGATATCTTTAATGGAAGCCTAGTTATAACCATTTTAGTAAAACTACCCATAAATAATAATAATCATACGCACTATGGTCCACAAATAAAGACATCGGAAATTGAGCTAAAAATTGCTAAACTTCATTGTTTATAGATGGAATGGTACAATTGGATCGAATTGGAAGAATTTTAATACAGACAAAATTATGTTTAGTTACTAGGTCGGACTCAAATGGAGCAATTTTTACTGTGTGTTTTTTTTAATTTCATACGCTCTCAGGTCTATTGACTATTTTGTCTTAAAAATAAAAAATAAATTCTTCAATCGAGGTTGTTATAAAATGAAAATTAAATAAAATTGTTCTTCACACTCCAATACTTGTAGCTTATTTAAACATTAGATATCATAAGATATTCAGTGAGACAACTTACTCTTTTAGAAATTAAAAATTCCTGCTTTTAAAATATATACAATATTAAGAGCGATTTTTTTGGCTTTCAAATGCATTTTAAATAAGTTTGATATCTGTAACGGGAGCCGAGTTATAATGATTTTAGTAAAACTACCCATAATTAATAACAATCATACGCTCCATGGTCCACATATAAAAAATAGCGGGAATTGAGCTAAAAATTGCTTAAATCTAATAAATATTGACGGGATGATATAATTTGATCGAATTGGTGGCATTTCAATATAGAAAAAGTTATATTTATTCACCAAGAAAAGCTCCAAAGGAGCAGTTTTTTATTTTCATACGCTCCCAGGTCTTTTGAGTAATTTGGCTTAAAATACACATTTTTATTCTACAATTTATTTGTTGAAGCGCGTTTTCTATTAGGCATGCGCATAAAATGTTTAATAATATTCAATATAAACATAATTTTGCAAAATTATATTCCAAATATTCCAAAATTGGGAGTAAATAAAAAAATTTAACAAAAATCTTTTCTTACCACAACATTGCATCCAAATAGTTCATGTTTGAAAATGTATCGATTAACTTTTGTATTTCACTGTGTATAGATTTTAAGGCAATAATTTAAACTTTTGTGTTGTTGTTTTGTACTGTTTTTCTCTCTTAATGTTTCAATGCTAAATTGAACGCAAATAAATCGATCGGATCTAATTGAGCCAATACCACAACTGTATGTTTGCCGTGTGGTTCTAACTGCACGTCACTTTTTCAAATGTGAATGCTAATGTTTTGGCAATTTTAAAAACCCTTTTTTGCGTTCTTAACAACATTTAGCATGGTTCATTGTTTGGTTTTTGCTGGCGGCAATTCCAGGGAGAAGCTACGCAAAAAACGGACGTAGACGAAGAAACGGAATACATGTATTGACATGTTGGCTTGGTTGAAGCCATTGAAATGTTGGAAAATAGAATGCAATACGGAAGACAAGCCACCAAACAGCAACAACAAGAAGCAATGATGAGTGTAGAAACAACAAATGAGTGAGTGGTATAAATGAGTGAATAAATATTGGTTACATGCTGCTTGCAAAGCCATCTTGAGGGTTATGGTATAGAAAAAAGAATAATGCAAAGTATGTAAATATCAGACTGGAATGAAGAAGAAAAGTACACGCTTTGGTCTGGAAAAATAGTTTTGGTTGTTAGTAACCGCCAATAGAAAAATGCAAAACATTTTAATTGTAGTCTTCTTTTGTGTATAACACACAAATTAGCTGGTAGTTATAAGAATGTGGGCGAATTAAAAATAATGAAGGGAAAATCACACAAAAACCCTCCAAATCCTTTGTGTGTGTTTTTATACGCAGCAACTACAAAGTATTAGTTAAGACAGAAGAAGATTTATTAAAACAAAATCCCTTTGTTTTTCCTACGCGTATAAAATAGTGGGGAGAAACCTTATTGTTTGGCTTTTGCTTTTACTGTGATTAAAACAATTGTGTGTTGCATTAAAAAGGAGAAAAAAACGGAACTCGTTGAATATATCTTCCCCTTATGTTGAATACGTAAAAATTGGGTCATGATGGGTTTAACTGTGCATTGCAGAGCAGAAAATCATGAGAATTATTTATATAAATAAAAGCTTTGTCTTACTTATATATAAATATGGACCACAAATCTAAGATTAATAGAATATCCTCAAAGACCCAACCCATAATTTGCTTTTGGAATAAGGAAATAAATAATTTACTCTTTATTAAATTGCAAAAAAATGTCTAGCAAAATTTTTGTGATTTGTTGGCTTTTGAAATCCTTTTAATTTAGTTTTCTATTAGTTCCGGTTGCATATCTTAATAATAGTCATACGCACCATAGTCCAATTTAAAAAAAAAAAAATAATAATTAAATGAAAAATGGTCCCAAGGTATTAAAAAATTACATCTGTGGAATATTTCATCCAAAATCTTAAGGTTTGCAAATAATTGCAGACCAAACATTCTAAAAAAAGTAAATACAAAGATATTCTCAAAAGTCCAAAATCCCAACCCATAATTCACTTTTAGAATAAGGAAATAAATAGTTTACTCTGTACTAAATTGCAACGAATTCTTCAGCAAAATTTGTGTGATTTGTTGGCTTTGGAATGCATTTAAATTTAGCTTTTTATTAGTTCCGGTTGCATAGCTATGCAACTTTTACTAAAACAACCCATAATTAATAACAGTCATACGCACCAGAGTCAAATTTAAAAATAATAATTATTGAATGAATAAGGGTCCCAAGGTTTTAAAAATTACACCTGTGGAATATTTTAGGGAAAATCTTAAGGTTTCCAAATAATTGCATGCCAAACATTCTAAAAACGGAAATCCAAGGATATTTACAAAAAAATATAAAATCATAATTATTTTTTGTGGAATAAAAATAAATAGATTCCAAATTATTTAATTATTTTGAAATTTATATTGCAAAACATCTTTGTTTTGTTGGTTTTAAAATGCAATTTAAATTAGTTTCCCATCTGTCATGTGGGCGTAGCTATGAAGCTTTTACTAAAACAACTCATAATTAATAATAGTCATACGCACCAGAGTCCAATTGTAAAAATATTGGTAATTTAACTAAAAATTATGTGGAAACATTAACGATTTGGGTAGATTGAATATTGATTGAATATTTTATGGATTGTAAAAAGAAATTAAGAAATGTTTATTTTAATAAAAATCAAAAGATAACCACAGAGATTCAAAACCATAATCATTTTGGTGGTAAAAAGTAGCTTATGTATAAAAATCTTTATGTTTTATTGGTTTTCAAATATATTTTAAACTAGCAGACCCCGGTCCGAGTTGCTGTCCCGTCGTAATGAGTTTTAATAACAACTTTTTATGGACTTTATGCTTGACAATTCAAAAATAGGTATTTTCTACCCCACTTCTTCGGTCCATTGCCAAACCAAGGATGATTTTAAAATTTATTAACTGATTTTGTCTGCAACCTTTCTTTTCTCTTACGGACTTTGTCAGATTTTTCGCCCATTGACTCTGTTTAGGAATTATTATAGTCCATGTCATGATGGGATTAACTGTGCATTGCAGAACAGAAAATCTTGAGATTTATACAAATAAAAGCTTTGTCTTACTTATATATAAATACGGACCACAAATCCAAGATTATTGGAATATCTTCAAAGACCCAACCCATAATTCGCTTTTGAAATAAGGATAAAAATAGTTTACTTTTTATTAAATTGCAAAAAATGCTCTAGCAAAATTTGTGTGATTGGTTGGCTTTTGTATGTATTTTAATTTAGCTTTCTATTAGTCTCGGTTGCATAGCTATGAAGCTTTTACTAAAGCAGCCCATAATTAATAATAGTCATACGCACCAGAGTCCAATTAAAAAAAAAAAAAAAACAGAAAATCTTGAGATTTATACAAATAAAAGCTTTGTCTTACTTATATATAAATATGGACCACAAATTCAAGATTAATGGAATATCCTCAAAGACCCAACCCATAATTCGCTTTTGAAATAAGATTAAAAATAGTTAACTTTTTATTAAATTGCAAAAAATGCTCTAGCCAAATTTGTGTGATTTGTTGGCTTTTGAATGTATTTTAATTTAGATTTTCTATTAGTCTCGGTTGCATATCTATGAAACTTTTACTCAAACAACCCATAATTAATAATAGGCATACGCACCATAGTCCTATTTAAAAAAAAATAATAATTAAATGAAAAATGGTCCCAAGGTATTAAAAAATTACATCTGTGGAATATTTCATGTAAAATCTTAAGGTTTTGCAAATAATTGCAGACCAAAGGTTCTAAAAAAAAGAAAATACAAGGATATTCACAAAAGTCCAAAATCATAATAATTTTTTTTTTGGAATAAAAATAAATATATCCCAGATTATTTAATTTATATAGCAAAACATCTTTGTTTTGTTGGTTTTAAAATGCACTTTAAATTAGTTTTCTATCTGTCATGTGGGCGTAGCTATGAAGCTTTTACTAAGATAACCCATAATTAATAGTAGTTATACGCACCAGAGTCCAGTTGTAAAAATATTTGTAATTTAACTAAAAATGGTGTGGAAACATTAAGGATTTGCCTAGATTGAATATTAATTGATTGATATTTGATCGAATATGTTATGGATTGTGAAAAGAAATTATGAAATGTGGTACATGCTAACGAAAAGATCCAAAACCATAATAGTTTTGGTGGAATAAAAATCATAATCATAATTATTTTTTGTGGAATAAAAGCAAAGACATTCCAGATTATTTATTTATTCAAATTTATATAGCAAAACATCTTTGTTTTGTTGGTTTTAAAATGCAATTTAAATTAATTTCCTATCTGTCATGTGGGCATAGCTATAAAGCTTTTACCAAAACAACTCATAATTAATAATAGTTATACGCACCAGAGTCCAGTTGTAAAAATATTTGTAATTTAGCTAAAAATGGTTTGGAAACATTAATGATTTGCCTAGATTGAATATTTTATGGATTGTGAAAAGAAATTAAGAAATGTGATTCATGTTAACGAAAATCCAAAGATATCCACAAAGATCCAAAACCATAATCATTTTGGTAGAATAATAGCTTATGTATAAAAATCTTTATGTTTTATTGGGTTTCAAATGTATTTTAAACATGGTAAATATCTCTGTGCTCTTGGCTTTCGAATGGATTTGAAGCAAGTTTGATATCTTTAATGGAAGACTACTCATAACGATTTTAGTAAAACTACCCATAAATAATAATAATCATACACACTACGGTCCACAAATAAAAACATCGGAAATTGAGCTAAAAATTGCTAAAATCCATTGTTTATTGATGGAATGGTATAATTGGATAGAATTGGAAGAACTTCAATACAGAAAAAATTATGTTTAGTCACTAAGAAGGACCAATGGATCAATTTTTTATTTTCATACGCTCTTGGTCTTTTGACTAATTTGTCTTAACAATAAAAAAATGTTTATTGAATCTAGGGTTTTATAAGGCATGCGCACAAAATGTAATAAAATTGTTCCTCACACTATATGGGCAGATACAAATTTTTCAAAACGTTTATAATATTAAAACATTAGATATTCAGTGAGACAACTTACTCTCTTAGAGATTAAAAATTCCTGCTTTTAAAATATATACAATATTAAGAGTTATTTTTTGTGAAATATCTCTGTTCTGTTGGCTTTCAAATGCATTTTAAACAACTTTAATATCTTTAATGGGAACCGAGATATAACGATTTTAGAAAAACTACCCATAATTAATAACAATCATACGCACTATGGTCCACAAATATATTTTAAACTAGCAGACCCCGGTCCGAGTTTGGTTGAGTTTTAATGACAACTTTTTATGGACTTTATGCTTGTCAATTCTTCGGACTTTGTCAGATTTTTTCGCCCATTGATGCTGTTTAGGAATTATTATCAAATATGTACTCTGTCTTTATTCTAAAGCGATCTAATTATAAAAGTTAAAAAATGGTTAAGTCAAATTCTCCCGCTCATTGGGACTTAAATTCTTTAATTGTTCATGGCGGATGGACCGTTGAACCTCACCATTTAAGAACTTTGTATATATGTATATCGTTTTTCTTGATTAGGGACGCAAGCACCGTTGTCTCAAAAAGATATAGTTTTTTTTTAAAGAAATAGGGTATAGGAGAAGTACCCCGCCCCCTCCGAAATTCAACTAAATTTGTAGCCAATTGTAACCGGAGGTTCAGTAGTTTTTGTAGAAAATATAAAAATTGAAAATAGTGGGCGTAAAAGTAGGTGTGGTCATATTTTCTTTGCAAAAAAAAAACCTAAGTCGGGTTATTGCGAACATTTCACAAAAAGAATTATCCAAATAGGTCCAGCCGTTCTCAACTGATGCCATTACCAACGAACGACATATGATTTTCATTTATAAATATTTGCTTTTTATCAGTATGTGCGTGTACTTTGAGAGCAAGAATATATGTCCTTAAAATATTTAAATTATTAAGTGTTGTTTATGCAAAATATAACTGTTTCGTTGGTTTTTGAATGCATTTGAAATAACTTTCATATCTGTCAAGGGAGCATAGTTATGACGAATTTATTAAAACTACTCATAATTAATAACAATCATACGCACTAGGGTCACTAAATAAAAAAATACTGAAATAAAGTTAAAACGGGCTCAAATCGTAAAGTTATATACTTTAGAAGAGTGTAAATTGGAAAATCCTACATAGAAAAAATAATGTTCAGCCTTTTCAATATGTTCAAAGCGATCAATTTTGTATATTAAACGCTTACTAATGCCAGTCACCCGATTCTAGGTCATGTAAAAAAATATTTTAATTTGCCTCCAAAATGTAAAGAATGATATTCTGAAGGGTATAAATAGATATTTAGAGAGACATCTGGGAAAAATCGTAGGTGACTTTGAGAGCAATAATTCATGCATTTCAAATATTTAAATAATCAAGTTTTACGTTTGCAAAATTTATCTGTTTTGTTGGCTTTTGAATGCATTTTAAATAAGCTAGCTATCTATTTTGGGGGCTTAGATAATACGCTTTTATTAACACTACCCATAATTAATAACAATCATACGCTCTAGTGTTCATAAATAAAAAAGTTCTAAAATTAGGGTGAAATATACTTAAATCCATTAAATATTGATAAAAAATAATAATTTAATAGATTTTGCCAAAATCCAATGTATAAAAGACAATGTTTAACTACTAAGAAGCGCTGCATTGAGCGAATCTTTATTTTTCTATCATAATTAATGTCAACCGTACACCCCCGGTTTTTGGAACTATTTGGAATATCACATTTTTATTCCACAATATTCAAAGATATTAAAAATTTGCATGGATGGAATCTTTCATCGATTATCTTAGGATTGTGAGCATAAGTATTATCTAATAACAAAAATCCAAGGATAAACTCAAAGATCCAAAACCATAATTATTTTTATGAAAGTAAAATAAATATTTTCCTATTAATTTGATAATTATAATTTATGTAGCTAAAGTTCTCTGTTTTGCTGGCTGTTATATTCATTTTAAATTGAACTTCTATTTGTTCTGTGAGAGAAGCTATGAAGCTTTTTCTAAAATATCCCATAATTAATAATAGTCATACGCTCCATAGTCTGATTTATTTATTCTTTCTTATTGAACAACAAATGGTTCTAAGACATACTAACTCTACAGGATATAATATTTTATGGAGGATTATATAAAATGAGGATTATAAAATGAGGATTATATAAAATTAAAATCCAAGGATGTCCACAAAGATCCAAGACCATAATTCTTCTTGTGAAACAAAAAAAAAAAAAAAAAAAAATGGCACTTAGTTTAATTATTTAAATTTATATAGGCTTCCAAATGCATTTAAACTCAAACTCGTAATTAATAATAGTCATACGCACCAGAGTCCAGTGTTTAATTTCTGAAAGCTTGGTTAAGCACGACACGTAGCCCTAATGGTGGCTAAAAAATATTTTTAAAAATCCACGCCTGTAGCCCTAATGGTGGCTGAAAAATATTCTTAAAAAATACACGCTTGTAGCCCTAATGGTGGCTGAAAAAATATTCTTTAAAAATCCACGCCTGTAGCCCTAATGGTGGCTGAAAAAATATTCTTTAAAAATCCACGCCTGTAGCCCTAATGGTGGCTGAAAAAGTATTCTTTAAAAATCCACGCCTGTAGCCCTAATGGTGGCTGAAAAAATAATCTTTAAAAGTCCACGCTTGTAGCCCAAATGGTGGCTGAAAAATATTCTTTAAAAATCCACCATTTTAGCCCTGATAGTGGCTGAAAAAATATTCTTTAAAAATCCACGCTTGTAGCCCTAATGGTGGCTGATAAATATTCTTTAAAAATCCACGCTTGTAGCCCTAATGGTGGCTGATAAATATTCTTTAAAAATCCACGCTTGTAGCCCTAATGCTGGCCGAAAAAATATTCTTTAAAAATCCACGCTTTTATCCCTAATGGTGGCTTAAGAAATATTCCTTAAAAATCCACGCCTGTAGCCCTAATGTTGGCTGAAAAAATATTCTTTAAAACATCCACGCCGGTAGTCCTAATGGTGGCTGAAAAAAAATTCTTTAAAAATCCACGCTTGTAGACATAATGGTGGCTAAAAAAATATTCTATAAAAATCTACGCTTGTAGACCTAATGGTGGCTAAAAAAATATTCTTTAAAAATGTACGCCTGTAGCCCTAATGGTGGCAAAAAAAATATTCTTTAAAACTCCTCTTTTAGCAATATATAAATTCTCTGAAAAATCTGAGACCAAAGTTGTTTAAAATGTATAAGTTCCCAGTTATTATATAATTCACTGTTTTTTTTTGTGAAAGATCTCTGTTTTGTTAGCTTTCGAATGGCTTTCTAATAATCGTGATATCTCTATTGTAAGCCTAGCTATCAATATTTTACTAAAACTACCCCAATTAATAATACTCATACGCACTACTGGTCAAATTAAAAAATATCGTAATTTAAATATATATCGCCTCAATTATAAACATATTCACAATAATAAATACTTTTATAAATTTTTTAGCATGCAGAGCTGTAAAACATAAATAAATTAATGCTCTTAAATATATACAAAATGTTTTGTTTTTAAAAGTTTCAAGGAACAGAAGGGAAACTAATACAACGAATTTATTTCTATGGCCTAAAATCTGCTGAAAAATTAAAAAGTTCTTATATCTTAAATAATTCAATATTTATTGTGAAAAATTCTGTTTTGTTGGCTTTCAAATGCACTTCTGATAATTGCGATATCTCTATTGTAAATTAATAATACTAATACGCACTATAGACATACCTTAAGAAATGCTTTATTTTACCTATAAATCCCAGCAAATCTATATAAATAAAAATTAAATGTCGTTCATTGGTAATGGCATCAGTTGAGAACGGCTGGACCGATTTGGGTAATTCCTTATTTGGAATGTTAGTCATAACCCAATTTAAAATCCTCCTCGGTTTGACAATTGACCGAAGAACTGTCAAGCATTAAATTGTCAAGCATAAAGTCCTTTAAAAGTTGTCGTTAAAAATCATTACGACGGGCCAGCAACGCGGACCGAGCTCTGCTAGTAAGTTAATAATTTAAATTAAATTTAAATTAAACACCAAGTAGTCTCTAAACTCATTACATTTGAACTAGGTTACAATTTTGTATATATTCTCTTTTTAATATCTTCTGTATTGAGTTAATTTATTTTCTGTAAATTTACCTGTGTGTTTTTAGTTCAATTTCCGTTTTGGTATTTTCTTATAGTATTCCACAACGTTGTTAATCCAATTGAACTCCTGGGATTCACTCACTAACACACACTCACACACACATGCAAGGCAATAAATCCTCCTTGTATGGCTTCACTTAAGTAAGAAAGACAGGTGTTCGAAATGCAAGGAGAATGGAGATCGAAAAAACAAACAAATAAAAATCCCAAGAAAAGAAACTAAGTAGAACATGTTTCACCTTTCGATATTCCTGCTTGTTCTCCAAAAAAAGGCTGTGAAAAAATTTTGAAGCTATGAAATTTCCCATAAATATGTAATTTAGCGAATTCATGGTAGGTTGAATGTTTGCCATATCCATATTTTACTCTATTTAAGTTGCCCTGTAACACCTGTTTTCGAACACATTCTACCATATATAGAAATGTATTTGTAATGCCTTCCACTTTAGCTCATGAATTTTTTCCACACACACATACAGAATTTCTCTCTTTCGTATTCTCGTCTGCTCCCTTAAAATTACTTAACATAAATTAAAAGGGCTAAATGTTATGTGATTGAGGCAAGAAAAGACGTTGACTTGAAACTGACTGACACAATGTTTAAAATAGTTGACATTTACTCTATTAATAAATGATAAAAGTTTGCACTAAAGCTAGGTGTCCATCAAACGAGAGGCGGTGGTGGAGAGGACAAGAAAGATGGCAAGAAAAATTAAATCAATTTCAAGGTAGTCACTGGAAAAAATATCATCTAAAAATTAAAAATCATACATATCAATTTGAAATGAAAAATATTATAACTATAAATTAAAGTTTACATTAATTTATTCAGTTTGGAAAATTCTGGAAAGATAAAAATGTTTAATCCATAAGTAAAGTAAAAATGTATTCCCACAATCTCACTACAGTGAGTACATGTTTTCCATTGATTTTTTAATATTGATAATTTATTAAAATATTTGCTGGGATTTATAGGTAAAATAAAGCATTTTTTAAGGTAAGCCTATAGTGCGTATTAGTATTATTAATTAGGAGTAGTTTTAGTTATAACTTCATAGCTGACTTTACAATAGAGATATCGCAATTATCAGCAGTGCATTTGAAAGCCAACAAAACAGAAGTTTATTCTATATAAATATTGAATTATTTAATATATGAGAACTTTTTAATTTTTTAGCAGATTTTAGGACATATAAATAAATTTATTGTATTAGTTTCTCTTCTTTTCCATGAAACTTTCAACAATGAAACATTTTATATATATTTGAAACCATTAATTAATTTATTTTTTTACAGCTCTGCATGCCAAAAAATTTATAAAAATATTTATTATTGTGAATATGTATATAATTGAGCCGATATATGTATATTTAAATTACCATATTTTTTAATTGGACCAGTAGTGCGTATGAGTATCATTAATTGGGAGTGGTTTTAGTAAAATAATGATAGCTAGGCTTTCACTCGAGATATGACGATTATTAGAAAGCCATTCGAAAACTAACAAAACAGAGATCTTTCACAATAAACAGCGAATTACATAATAAAATCAGAACTTATACATTTGAACCACAATTGGGGACATATAAATCGCATGTATTACTCTCAGTTTTTTTCAGACAATTTATATTTTGCTAAAGGAGGATTTTTAAAGAATATTTTTTCAGCCACCATTAGGGCTACAGGCGTGGATTTTTAAAGAATATTTTTTTAGCCACCATTAGGGCTACAGGCGTGGATTTTTAAAGAATATTTTTTCAGCCACCATTAGGGCTACAGGCGTGGATTTTTAAAGAATATTTTTTCAGCCACCATTAGGGCTACAGGCGTGGATTTTTAAAGAATATTTTTTCAGCCACCATTAGGTCTACAGGCGTGGATTTTTAAAGAATATTTTTTTAGCCACCATTAGGGCTACAGGCGTGGATTTTTAAAGAATATTTTTTCAGCCACCATTAGGGCTACAGGCGTGGATTTTTAAAGAATATTTTTTCAGCCACCATTAGGGCTACAGGCGTGGATTTTTAAAGAATATTTTTTCAGCCACCATTAGGGCTACAGGCGAGGATTTTTAAAGAATATTTTTTCAGCCACCATTAGGGCTACAGGCGTGGATTTTTAAAGAATATTTTTTCAGCCACCATTAGGGCTACAGGCGTGGATTTTTAAAGAATATTTTTTCAGCCACCATTAGGGCTACAGGCGTGGATTTTTAAAGAATATTTTTTCAGCCACCATTAGGGCTACAGGCGTGGATTTTTAAAGAATATTTTTTCAGCCACCATTAGGGCTACAGGCGTGGATTTTTAAAGAATATTTTTTCAGCCACCATTAGGGCTACAGGCGTGGATTTTTAAAGAATATTTTTTCAGCCACCATTAGGGCTACAGGCGTGGATTTTTAAAGAATATTTTTTTTAGCCACCATTAGGTCTACAGGCGTGGATTTTTAAAGAATAGTTTTTCAGCCACCATTAGGTCAACAGGCGTGGATTTTTAAAGAATATTTTTTCAGCCACCATTAGGGCTACAGGCGTGGATTTTTAAAGAATATTTTTCAGCCACCATTAGGTCTACAGGCGTGGATTTTTAAAGAATATTTTTTCAGCCACCATTAGGGCTACATGCGTGGATTTTTAAAGAATATTTTTTCAGCCACCATTAGGGCTACAGGCGTGGATTTTTAAAGAATATTTTTTCAGCCACCATTAGGAGGGCTACAGGCGTGGATTTTTAAAGAATATTTTTTCAGCCACCATTAGGGCTACAGGCGTGGATTTTTAAAGAATATTTTTTTTAGCCACCATTAGGGCTACAGGCGTGGATTTTATAAGAATATTTTTTCAGCCACCATTAGGGCTACAGGCGTGGATTTTATAAGAATATTTTTTCAGCCACCATTAGGGCTACAGGCGTGGATTTTATAAGAATATTTTTTCAGCCACCATTAGGGCTACAGGCGTGGATTTTATAAGAATATTTTTTCAGCCACCATTAGGGCTACAGGCGTGGATTTTTAAAGAATATTTTTTCAGCCACCATTAGGGCTACAGGCGTGGATTTTTAAAGAATATTTTTTCAGCCACCATTAGGGCTACAGGCGTGGATTTTTAAAGAATATTTTTTCAGCCACCATTAGGGCTACAGGCGTGGATTTTTAAAGAATATTTTTTCAGCCACCATTAGGGCTACAGGCGTGGATTTTTAAAGAATATTTTTTCAGCCACCATTAGGGCTACAGGCGTGGATTTTTAAAGAATATTTTTTCAGCCACCATTAGGGCTACAGGCGTGGATTTTTAAAGAATATTTTTTCAGCCACCATTAGGGCTACAGGCGTGGATTTTTAAAGAATATTTTTTCAGCCACCATTAGGGCTACAGGCGTGGATTTTTAAAGAATATTTTTTCAGCCACCATTAGGGCTACAGGCGTGGATTTTTAAAGAATATTTTTTCAGCCACCATTAGGGCTACAGGCGTGGATTTTTAAAGAATATTTTTTCAGCCACCATTAGGGCTACAGGCGTGGATTTTTAAAGAATATTTTTTCAGCCACCATTAGGGCTACAGGCGTGGATTTTTAAAGAATATTTTTTCAGCCACCATTAGGGCTACAGGCGTGGATTTTTAAAGAATATTTTTTCAGCCACCATTAGGGCTACAGGCGTGGATTTTTAAAGAATATTTTTTCAGCCACCATTAGGGCTACAGGCGTGGATTTTTAAAGAATATTTTTTCAGCCACCATTAGGGCTACAGGCGTGGATTTTTAAAGAATATTTTTTCAGCCACCATTAGGGCTACAGGCGTGGATTTTTAAAGAATATTTTTTCAGCCACCATTAGGGCTACAGGCGTGGATTTTTAAAGAATATTTTTTCAGACACCATTAGGGCTACAGGCGTGGATTTTTAAAGAATATTTTTTCAGCCACCATTAGGGCTACAGGCGTGGATTTTTAAAGAATATTTTTTCAGCCACCATTAGGGCTACAGGCGTGGATTTTTAAAGAATATTTTTTCAGCCACCATTAGGGCTACAGGCGTGGATTTTATAAGAATATTTTTTCAGCCACCATTAGGGCTACAGGCGTGGATTTTTAAAGAATATTTTTTCAGCCACCATTAGGGCTACAGGCGTGGATTTTTAAAGAATATTTTTTCAGCCACCATTAGGGCTACAGGCGTGGATTTTTAAAGAATATTTTTTTAGCCACCATTAGGGCTACAGGCGTGGATTTTTAAAGAATATTTTTTCAGCCACCATTAGGGCTACAGGCGTGGATTTTTAAAGAATATTTTTTCAGCCACCATTAGGGCTACAGGCGTGGATTTTTAAAGAATATTTTTTCAGCCACCATTAGGGCTACAGGCGTGGATTTTTAAAGAATATTTTTTCAGCCACCATTAGGGCTACAGGCGTGGATTTTTAAAGAATATTTTTTCAGCCACCATTAGGGCTACAGGCGTGGATTTTTAAAGAATATTTTTTCAGCCACCATTAGGGCTACAGGCGTGGATTTTTAAAGAATATTTTTTCAGCCACCATTAGGGCTACAGGCGTGGATTTTTAAAGAATATTTTTTCAGCCACCATTAGGGCTACAGGCGTGGATTTTTAAAGAATATTTTTTCAGCCACCATTAGGGCTACAGGCGTGGATTTTTAAAGAATATTTTTTCAGCCACCATTAGGGCTACAGGCGTGGATTTTTAAAGAATATTTTTTCAGCCACCATTAGGGCTACAGGCGTGGATTTTTAAAGAATATTTTTTCAGCCACCATTAGGTCAACAGGCGTGGATTTTTAAAGAATATTTTTTCAGCCACCATTAGGTCTACAGGCGTGGATTTTTAAAGAATATTTTTTCAGCCACCATTAGGGCTACAGGCGTGGATTTTTAAAGAATATTTTTTCAGCCACCATTAGGTCTACAGGCGTGGATTTTTAAAGAATATTTTTCAGCCACCATTAGGTCTACAGGCGTGGATTTTTAAAGAATATTTTTCAGCCACCATTAGGGCTACATGCGTGGATTTTTAAAGAATATTTTTTCAGCCACCATTAGGGCTACAGGCGTGGATTTTTAAAGAATATTTTTTCAGCCACCATTAGGAGGGCTACAGGCGTGGATTTTTAAAGAATATTTTTTCAGCCACCATTAGGAGGGCTACAGGCGTGGATTTTTAAAGAATATTTTTTCAGCCACCATTAGGAGGGCTACAGGCGTGGATTTTTAAAGAATATTTTTTCAGCCACCATTAGGGCTACAGGCGTGGATTTTTAAAGAATATTTTTTTTAGCCACCATTAGGGCTACAGGCGTGGATTTTATAAGAATATTTTTTCAGCCACCATTAGGGCTACAGGCGTGGATTTTATAAGAATATTTTTTCAGCCACCATTAGGGCTACAGGCGTGGATTTTTAAAGAATATTTTTTCAGCCACCATTAGGGCTACAGGCGTGGATTTTATAAGAATATTTTTTCAGCCACAATTAGGGCTACAGGCGTGGATTTTATAAGAATATTTTTTCAGCCACCATTAGGGCTACAGGCGTGGATTTTATAAGAATATTTTTTCAGCCACCATTAGGGCTACAGGCGTGGATTTTATAAGAATATTTTTTCAGCCACAATTAGGGCTACAGGCGTGGATTTTATAAGAATATTTTTTCAGCCACCATTAGGGCTACAGGCGTGGATTTTTAAAGAATATTTTTTCAGCCACCATTAGGGCTACAGGCGTGGATTTTATAAGAATATTTTTTCAGCCACCATTAGGGCTACAGGCGTGGATTTTTAAAGAATATTTTTTCAGCCACCATTAGGGCTACAGGCGTGGATTTTATAAGAATATTTTTTCAGCCACCATTAGGGCTACAGGCGTGGATTTTTAAAGAGTATTTTTTCAGCCACCATTAGGGCTACAGGCGTGGATTTTTAAAGAATATTTTTTCAGCCACCATTAGGGCTACAGGCGTGGATTTTTAAAGAATATTTTTTCAGCCACCATTAGGGCTACAGGCGTGGATTTTTAAAGAATATTTTTTCAGCCACCATTAGGGCTACAGGCGTGGATTTTATAAGAATATTTTTTCAGCCACCATTAGGGCTACAGGCGTGGATTTTATAAGAATATTTTTTCAGCCACCATTAGGGCTACAGGCGTGGATTTTTAAAGAATATTTTTTCAGCCACCATTAGGGCTACAGGCGTGGATTTTTAAAGAATATTTTTTCAGCCACCATTAGGGCTACAGGCGTGGATTTTTAAAGAATATTTTTTCAGCCACCATTAGGGCTACAGGCGTGGATTTTTAAAGAATATTTTTTCATCCTCCATTAGCTCTACAGGCGTGGATTTTTAAAGAATATTTTTTCAGCCACCATTAGGGCTACAGGCGTGGATTTTTAAAGAATATTTTTTCAGCCACCATTAGGGCTACAGGCGTGGATTTTTAAAGAATATTTTTTCAGCCACCATTAGGTCTACAGGCGTGGATTTTTAAAGAATATTTTTTCAGCCACCATTAGCTCTACAGGCGTGGATTTTTAAAGAATATTTTTTCAGCCACCATTAGGGCTACAGGCGTGGATTTTTAAAGAATATTTTTTCAGCCACCATTAGGGCTACAGGCGTGGATTTTTAAAGAATATTTTTTCAGCCACCATTAGGTCTACAGGCGTGGATTTTTAAAGAATATTTTTTCAGCCACCATTAGGTCTACAGGCGTGGATTTTTAAAGATTAATTTTTCAGCCACCATTAGGGCTACAGGCGTGGATTTTTAAAGATTAATTTTTCAGCCACCATTAGGGCTACAGGCGTGGATTTTTAAAGAATATTTTTTCAGCCACCATTAGGGCTACAGGCGTGGATTTTTAAAGAATATTTTTTCAGCCACCATTAGGGCTACAGGCGTGGATTTTTAAAGAATATTTTTTCAGCCACCATTTGGGCTACAGGCGTGGATTTTTAAAGAATATTTTTTCAACCACCATTAGGGCTACAGGCGTGGATTTTTAAAGAATATTTTTTCAGCCACCATTAGGGCTACAGGCGTGGATTTTTAAAGAATATTTTTTCAGCCACCATTAGGGCTACAGGCGTGGATTTTTAAAGAATATTTTTTCAGCCACCATTTGGGCTACAGGCGTGGATTTTTAAAGAATATTTTTTCAACCACCATTAGGGCTACAGGCGTGGATTTTTAAAGAATATTTTTTCAGCCACCATTTGGGCTACAGGCGTGGATTTTTAAAGAATATTTTTTCAGCCACCATTAGGGCTACAGGCGTGGATTTTTAAAGAATATTTTTTCAGCCACCATTAGGGCTACAGGCGTGGATTCTTAAAGATTAATTTTTCAGCCACCATTAGGGCTACAGGCGTGGATTTTTAAAGATTAATTTTTCAGCCACCATTAGGGCTACAGGCGTGGATTTTTAAAGATTAATTTTTCAGCCAACATTAGGGCTACAGGCGTGGATTTTTAAAGATTAATTTTTCAGCCACCATTAGGGCTACAGGCGTGGATTTTTAAAGAATATTTTTTCAGCCACCATTAGGGCTACAGGCGTGGATTTTTAAAGATTAATTTTTCAGCCACCATTAGGGCTACAGGCGTGGATTTTTAAAGGATATTTTTTCAGCCACCATTAGGGCTACAGGCGTGGATTTTTAAATATTAATTTTTCAGCCACCATTAGGGCTACAGGCGTGGATTTTTAAAGATTAATTTTTCAGCCACCATTAGGGCTACAGGCGTGGATTTTTAAAGATTAATTTTTCAGCCACCATTAGGGCTACAGGCGTGGATTTTTAAAGATTAATTTTTCAGCCACCATTAGGGCTACAGGCGTGGATTTTTAAAGATTAATTTTTCAGCCACCATTAGGGCTACAGGCGTGGATTTTTAAAGATTAATTTTTCAGCCACCATTAGGGCTACAGGCGTGGATTTTTAAAGATTAATTTTTCAGCCACCATTAGGGCTACAGGCGTGGATTTTTAAAGATTAATTTTTCAGCCACCATTTGGGCTACAGGCGTGGATTTTTAAAGATTAATTTTTCAGCCACCATTAGGGCTACAGGCGTGGATTTTTAAAGATTAATTTTTCAGCCACCATTAGGGCTACAGGCGTGGATTTTTAAAGATTAATTTTTCAGCCACCATTAGGGCTACAGGCGTGGATTTTTAAAGATTAATTTTTCAGCCACCATTAGGGCTACAGGCGTGGATTTTTAAAGATTAATTTTTCAGCCACCATTAGGGCTACAGGCGTGGATTTTTAAAGATTAATTTTTCAGCCACCATTAGGGCTACAGGCGTGGATTTTTAAAGATTAATTTTTCAGCCACCATTAGGGCTACAGGCGTGGATTTTTAAAGATTAATTTTTCAGCCACCATTAGGGCTACAGGCGTGGATTTTTAAAGATTAATTTTTCAGCCACCATTAGGGCTACAGGCGTGGATTTTTAAAGATTAATTTTTCAGCCACCATTAGGGCTACAGGCGTGGATTTTTAAAGATTAATTTTTCAGCCACCATTAGGGCTACAGGCGTGGATTTTTAAAGATTAATTTTTCAGCCACCATTAGGGCTACAGGCGTGGATTTTTAAAGATTAATTTTTCAGCCACCATTAGGGCTACAGGCGTGGATTTTTAAAGATTAATTTTTCAGCCACCATTAGGGCTACAGGCGTGGATTTTTAAAGATTAATTTTTCAGCCACCATTAGGGCTACAGGCGTGGATTTTTAAAGATTAATTTTTCAGCCACCATTAGGGCTACAGGCGTGGATTTTTAAAGATTAATTTTTCAGCCACCATTAGGGCTACAGGCGTGGATTTTTAAAGATTAATTTTTCAGCCACCATTAGGGCTACAGGCGTGGATTTTTAAAGATTAATTTTTCAGCCACCATTAGGGCTACAGGCGTGGATTTTTAAAGATTAATTTTTCAGCCACCATTAGGGCTACAGGCGTGGATTTTTAAAGATTAATTTTTCAGCCACCATTAGGGCTACAGGCGTGGATTTTTAAAGATTAATTTTTCAGCCACCATTAGGGCTACAGGCGTGGATTTTTAAAGATTAATTTTTCAGCCACCATTAGGGCTACAGGCGTGGATTTTTAAAGATTAATTTTTCAGCCACCATTAGGGCTACAGGCGTGGATTTTTAAAGATTAATTTTTCAGCCACCATTAGGGCTACAGGCGTGGATTTTTAAAGATTAATTTTTCAGCCACCATTAGGGCTACAGGCGTGGATTTTTAAAGATTAATTTTTCAGCCACCATTAGGGCTACAGGCGTGGATTTTTAAAGATTAATTTTTCAGCCACCATTAGGGCTACAGGCGTGGATTTTTAAAGATTAATTTTTCAGCCACCATTAGGGCTACAGGCGTGGATTTTTAAAGATTAATTTTTCAGCCACCATTAGGGCTACAGGCGTGGATTTTTAAAGATTAATTTTTCAGCCACCATTAGGGCTACAGGCGTGGATTTTTAAAGATTAATTTTTCAGCCACCATTAGGGCTACAGGCGTGGATTTTTAAAGATTAATTTTTCAGCCACCATTAGGGCTACAGGCGTGGATTTTTAAAGATTAATTTTTCAGCCACCATTAGGGCTACAGGCGTGGATTTTTAAAGATTAATTTTTCAGCCACCATTAGGGCTACAGGCGTGGATTTTTAAAGATTAATTTTTCAGCCACCATTAGGGCTACAGGCGTGGATTTTTAAAGATTAATTTTTCAGCCACCATTAGGGCTACAGGCGTGGATTTTTAAAGATTAATTTTTCAGCCACCATTAGGGCTACAGGCGTGGATTTTTAAAGATTAATTTTTCAGCCACCATTAGGGCTACAGGCGTGGATTTTTAAAGATTAATTTTTCAGCCACCATTAGGGCTACAGGCGTGGATTTTTAAAGATTAATTTTTCAGCCACCATTAGGGCTACAGGCGTGGATTTTTAAAGATTAATTTTTCAGCCACCATTAGGGCTACAGGCGTGGATTTTTAAAGATTAATTTTTCAGCCACCATTAGGGCTACAGGCGTGGATTTTTAAAGATTAATTTTTCAGCCACCATTAGGGCTACAGGCGTGGATTTTTAAAGATTAATTTTTCAGCCACCATTAGGGCTACAGGCGTGGATTTTTAAAGATTAATTTTTCAGCCACCATTAGGGCTACAGGCGTGGATTTTTAAAGATTAATTTTTCAGCCACCATTAGGGCTACAGGCGTGGATTTTTAAAGATTAATTTTTCAGCCACCATTAGGGCTACAGGCGTGGATTTTTAAAGATTAATTTTTCAGCCACCATTAGGGCTACAGGCGTGGATTTTTAAAGATTAATTTTTCAGCCACCATTAGGGCTACAGGCGTGGATTTTTAAAGATTAATTTTTCAGCCACCATTAGGGCTACAGGCGTGGATTTTTAAAGATTAATTTTTCAGCCACCATTAGGGCTACAGGCGTGGATTTTTAAAGATTAATTTTTCAGCCACCATTAGGGCTACAGGCGTGGATTTTTAAAGATTAATTTTTCAGCCACCATTAGGGCTACAGGCGTGGATTTTTAAAGATTAATTTTTCAGCCACCATTAGGGCTACAGGCGTGGATTTTTAAAGATTAATTTTTCAGCCACCATTAGGGCTACAGGCGTGGATTTTTAAAGATTAATTTTTCAGCCACCATTAGGGCTACAGGCGTGGAGTTTTAAAGATTAATTTTTCAGCCACCATTAGGGCTACAGGCGTGGATTTTTAAAGATTAATTTTTCAGCCACCATTAGGGCTACAGGCGTGGATTTTTAAAGATTAATTTTTCAGCCACCATTAGGGCTACAGGCGTGGATTTTTAAAGATTAATTTTTCAGCCACCATTAGGGCTACAGGCGTGGATTTTTAAAGATTAATTTTTCAGCCACCATTAGGGCTACAGGCGTGGAGTTTTAAAGATTAATTTTTCAGCCACCATTAGGGCTACAGGCGTGGATTTTTAAAGATTAATTTTTCAGCCACCATTAGGGCTACAGGCGTGGATTTTTAAAGATTAATTTTTCAGCCACCATTAGGGCTACAGGCGTGGATTTTTAAAGATTAATTTTTCAGCCACCATTAGGGCTACAGGCGTGGATTTTTAAAGATTAATTTTTCAGCCACCATTAGGGCTACAGGCGTGGATTTTTAAAGATTAATTTTTCAGCCACCATTAGGGCTACAGGCGTGGATTTTTAAAGATTAATTTTTCAGCCACCATTAGGGCTACAGGCGTGGATTTTTAAAGATTAATTTTTCAGCCACCATTAGGGCTACAGGCGTGGATTTTTAAAGATTAATTTTTCAGCCACCATTAGGGCTACAGGCGTGGAGTTTTAAAGATTAATTTTTCAGCCACCATTAGGGCTACAGGCGTGGATTTTTAAAGATTAATTTTTCAGCCACCATTAGGGCTACAGGCGTGGATTTTTAAAGATTAATTTTTCAGCCACCATTAGGGCTACAGGCGTGGAGTTTTAAAGATTAATTTTTCAGCCACCATTAGGGCTACAGGCGTGGATTTTTAAAGATTAATTTTTCAGCCACCATTAGGGCTACAGGCGTGGATTTTTAAAGATTAATTTTTCAGCCACCATTAGGGCTACAGGCGTGGATTTTTAAAGATTAATTTTTCAGCCACCATTAGGGCTACAGGCGTGGATTTTTAAAGATTAATTTTTCAGCCACCATTAGGGCTACAGGCGTGGATTTTTAAAGATTAATTTTTCAGCCACCATTAGGGCTACAGGCGTGGATTTTTAAAGATTAATTTTTCAGCCACCATTAGGGCTACAGGCGTGGATTTTTAAAGATTAATTTTTCAGCCACCATTAGGGCTACAAAAGTGGTGTTCTATACAAAATCTATTTAATTCTTACCAATCTTTTATGCATATGTATGAATTTCTGAGTTATTTACCTGAAAAGAAACAAAAAAATGATAAAATTAATTTTTGTTTACAACTATTAATAATTTTTCATTTAATAATTTGTTTAAATAACTTGATAATAATTTAATATTTTTGAATGAATAATCAAATAACTTTTGTAAATTTACTTCAAAGAATATCAATGTGATAATGCCTTAAGGATTTTTCTTGTTGTCTGTGTGTTTGTGTATTTCCAGAGAAGGACATAATTTAATAATTTGATTAAGACCGGCATTACAATTGAAAATGTCATGACTACTGTTTTTTTGTTCATTTGTAACATGGTAATTTTACAATTTCTTTGAAAAATTCCTTTTGAAGTGGTGTTCCTTTGAATTAAAAATATGTATGTATTTTTGTAATGAAAGACCGCCACGACGTATGATGAATATTAATTCATTTGTAGTACAGGGCGTATGATGAATGAATAATACAATTAAATGGATTAATATTTTGTGTATACGTTTCATTACAGTTTTTCTCAATTTTGTTAGGACTGACTTAATTTAAAAATTGCTTTTAAACAAAACATTTCAACTCATATTTATGTCGAAAATATTATTTTTCATAAAGCGGAACTATAATAAAATATTTTTCGTTAATAGTAAATTTCACAACACTACGCCCAAAGGTCTTAGCACTTAATTTTAATATTCTTATCAATAAAAAATATAAATCCCTTCCTTCTCCCATAACAACTGTGAAACATCTGTTTCCTATTTGTGTAATTACCATAAACTCCATGCATACTTTTAGGCAAATTTATGTAATTTGTTTAACTATAAAAATACCAACAAAAAAACTTTGGCTATTATGCAAATTATTCCATAAAATTAAAAATAAAAACTTTCCGATTGATTTCAAAACCCCTATCTTAAGAGTGTTACATTTAAACCCTGCCTTCAAACCATCCCACCATAAATAAATGTCACTAAACTTTTTCAACAATCCGCAAAAAAAATTGTATCGTTAGAATATCAAAGAGTTTATTAATTGACCTCATTTGTTCCACTTAATTTAACCCTGCTGTCGACCCGTTTGACATACATACAATATTTACCCATAACGCCATGGGTTTTAAATTGCCGGTATGAAAAAAGGAACTGTGTAATGGCTGGTGATTTGCTATTCCACCCCCTAATGTAGCTACGAATTAGCCTGTTGTGTGACAGCCGACTGCCGTTGCTGACTAGGTTATTAATAATTCATTGATGTTTTGATATTTGAATTTAAAGTTTATCGATTCAATTTTAAGATAAGTGTGGTATATCATATTGTACAATAATTTTTAAATATTAATAAAGAAATTATAAAATATTTTTTTAAATTACATGCTTGAAGGGGAGTTTATACAAAAATAATTTTTTCATGAGACCTTAGACCACGTGGATTTTTAAAGAATATTTTGGGATGGGACTTTAGACCACCAAACTTGGATTTTTTAAAGAATATTTTTGGAGAGAAATTTAGACCACCAAACGTCGTTTTTTTATATTATTTTATAATTTTTTTTCATGAGGTCTTAGACCACTAAACGTGGATTTTTTAAGAATATTTTTGGAGGGGACATTAGACCACCAAACGTGGATTTTTGAAGAATATTTTTGGTGGGGACATTAGACCACCAAACGTGGATTTTTAAAGAATATTTTTGGAGGGGACGTTCGACCACCAAACGTGGATTTTTTAAGAATATTTTTGGAGTAGACATAAGACCACCAAACATGGATTTTTTAAAGAATATTTTTGAAGATGACATTAGGCCACCAAATGTGGATTTTTTAAAGAATATTTTTGTAGAGGGTTTTAGGCCACCAAATGTGGATTTTTTAAAAAATATTTTTGTAGAGGTTTGTAGGCCACCAAACGTAGATTTTTAATGAACATTTTTGTAGATTGCTTTATCCCACCAAATGTGGATTTTTTAAAGAATATTTGGTAGAGGATTATAGGCCCCCAAACGTGAATAGTTTCACTTACCTCTTTTTTATAGCTTACATTAAGCTTAAATAATACCAATAATGTTTGAATTCTAAAATTCTATTTCAAAATAAATATTTAAAAATCTCTATAATCACTTTACACACATGTGTACATTGTTCTTGTAGTTGCTATTATTTTAATTACTCTCTCTTTGTTATCGATAACTTTAAGTTCTTATACCAATATCCTCAGTTGATGTTTGTTAAATAAAAATCTTATCTTGGCTTTTATAGTTTTAACACTTGGTAAACCAACACTAAAGCCATTTGTATGTATAACAACACAAATACATACTTAGACACTATGCTTAGAGAAGATTAAAATAATGAAGACGAAGCAGCAGAAGAAAATGAAGAAGAAGACCGATACTATGTAAAGCCAAAGCGATTAAATGACTATAAAAGTTAAAAGCAAAGATAATCAACTTCAAGATGTTGTAAAACAACAAAGAAAAATAGAAAATTGAAGAAAGAAAGCAGAATTACTTTTTTGAGATAAGGATATACTTTTTTCCCAGTTAGGTAAAGAATTTGGAAGAAAACTTGGAGTGGGGGCGTATAAGTAGTCTCGGGGTAATAATAATCATACGCCCCAATGTATATCAAGACCAGTAGAAGGTCTTCTTCTTATAGAAGATAGCTTGGTGGCCTTCTATCTATAGAAGAGGTTTGTGAGATTTTCTATATCGAATAGATAGAAAACCTCCCCCTCCCTAAGTCTGACTATTTTGAAAAGCTTTTCTTTTTAAAAGAGTCAGGCTTAGGATAATATACATTTTTTAATAGAACATTGGTGGCGTTTTTTATTGTGATAGCTGTTACAATTTTCTTTTCTTTTTTTTCAAAATAGTCTGGCTTAATCCCATTGTTGTTGTTTTAATATTTCAAAAACTATTTTGTTTATTCAACATTTTTTGGTCTGTTGGTGGAGTGAAAAATATTCTTAAAAGAAATCCACGTTTTGTGGTGAGTTCGTGGAGTAAAAAATATTCTTTTAAAAAATCTAAATTTTTTAATTTAAATTTTTATGTTTAAAAAAAACACGTTTGGTGGATGACAAAAAATATTTGTTAAAATTCCACTTTTGGTGGATGATAAAATATGTTTTAAAATAATCTACGTTTGGTAGATGGAATAATATTAAAACAAATTAGTTTTGTTGGATGAGAAATATTTTTAAAAATCCACGTTTGGTGGATGAAGAATATTTTTTATCAGAACCTGTTTTTGGTGGATAAAACCATATTTTTTAAAAAATCCACGTTTGGTAGATAAAAATATTAAAAAAATTCACGCTTGGTGGATGAGAAAATATTCTTCAACTCCAACTTTTTAAAAATTTATTCATTAAAAAATAATTTTTATTAAAAACATATTAAAAAAAATTTCTTTATAAAAATTTCCGTTTCAAAAAAGTTTAAAAAAAAATAATTTTCCAAAGTTCACTTTAAATATTATATTTTTTTAAATTTTTTTAAAAAATCTGTGTTTAAAAATACCCTTTAAAATCCACTTTATTAAAAAAACACTTTGAAATATCCAATTTTTGGAATAAAATATTCTTTAAAAAATCCTTGTTTAAAAAATATAAAAATCCTTGTTTTTTGAAACATTCCCCTTCAAACAAAAAAATTAAAAAAAAAATAATAGATCATAAAGCTCGATTAAAAAAAATTAAAAAATTAATCTTAAAAAAATGATCTTCGCCTAAAATGGCAAAAATTTTCAAATAAATCAGTTATGTTAGATGAGAAATATTTTTTAAACATCCACCTTTTGTGGATAAAGTTTTTTTATCAAAATCCTTTTTTCTGAATAGAATCAATTTTGAAAAAAAAAAATAATTAAAAACCCACACTTGTTGGATGAGAAAATATTCTTTAAAATTCACCTTTTTTAAAAAAATATTTTTTTTTTAAAGTATTGAACAAATTGTACGTTCCGGTCAACAGATTTAGGAGGATACAGAAAATTTCTCGTTCTGTTTAATTTTCTGGTCACTCTTATTGACCTGTTTATCGACACCGAGTCAGCGGTTAAGAGAACTGATGAGGAAGTTTGGCTGCTTCCGAAACTATAGTATTCTCTGCCTCCGCTCGTAGTAATCAATTTCATTATCCACTGTTAAACATTTTGTTTCTTCAAATTTTGAAGCAACAAAATATGGACTATAGCTGAAATAAATACACAACAAGTTTATAGAAATATAATTTTTCCAAACTTCACTTTGAAAAATCAATATTGTTTCAAAAAATTTTTAAAAATATACGTTAAAAACCATTAAAATACACTTTATTTAAAAAAAATCGGAATAAAATATTCTTTCAAAAAACCTAGTTTAAAAATATTATTTAAAAAATTTACGCTTTTTAATGTATTTTTTAAAGTTAGTTTTAAATGTATTTTTTTAATTGGGTCAAAAATGGCAAGTTTTTTGTTTATTGAAAATTTCCGCTTAGATGGAAAAATATTTAAAAATCCGCGTTTTTTATTGAAAATTTGCCCTTAAAAAATCAACATTGTTTGAAACGAAAAAATATTATTTAGAAAATCCAAATTTTTAAAAAAAAATTCACGTTTGTTAGATGGAAAAATATTAAAAAAAATCCGCGTTTGTTCGATGGAAAAATGTTAAAAAAAATCCACGTTTGGTGGATGAAAACCTATCTTTTTTTTGAAAATCCATGTTTGTTGGATAAAATCGTATTTTTAAAAAAATCCACGTTTGGTGGATAATATCGTATTTTTAAAAAAAATCCACCTTTGGTGGATAAAAGTATTTAAAAAAATCTACGTTTGGTGGATAAAAGTATTTAAAAAAATTCACATTTGGTGGATAAAAGTATTTAAAAAAATCCACATTTGGTGGATAAAAGTATTTAAAAAAATCCACGTTTGGTGGATAAAAGTATTTAAAAAATCCACATTTGGTATATAAAAGTATTTTAAAAAATCCACGTTTGGTGGATAAAAGTATTTAAAAAAAAATCCACGTTTGGTGGATAAAAGTATTTAAAAAATCCACGTTTGGTGGATAAAAGTATTTAAAAAATCCACGTTTCGAGGATAAAAGTATTTAAAAAATCCACGCTCAGTAGATAAGAAAATATTCTTTAAAAATCAATATTTTTTTTAAATATTTTTTATAAAAAAAACAAAACATTTACGTTTCTAAAAAGTTTAAAAAAATCATTTTTCCAAATTTTGCTTTAAATAATAATTTTTTTCAAATTTTTTTAAAAAAATCTACATTTAAAAGTACAATTTAAAATGCACTTTATTAAAAAAAACTTTAAACAACCAATTTTTGGAATAAAATATGTTTTTTTTTTTGTAAAATTCCCCTTCAAAAAATCTGCATTGTTTGAAACAAAAAATCTTCGTTTAAAAACAAAAAATAATCTTTAAAAAAATCCAAGTTATTTTTTTTAAATTTATTATTTAAAAAATCCACATTTAAAAACTACGTTTTTTGAGAAAAATATTATTTAAAAAATCCAAGTTTAAAAAAAAAATATTTAAAAAATCCAAGTTTTTTTTTTTTTTTGAAAAAAAAAAACAATATTATTTAGAAAATTCAATTTTTTTGAAAAAAAAAATATTATAAAAAAATCCAAGTTTAAAAAAAATATTTGTTAGAAAATTCAAATTTTTTGAAAAAATATTATTTAAAAAATCTACGTGTCCTGACAAAAATATTTTTCCAAAAATGTAAGTTAAACAATTCCTTAAAAAATGCAGGCGTTAAAAACCAAGATTTTTTAAAAAAAGTATTCATAAAAAATTCACGTTTTTTGAAGTCATCCATGTTTTCTGAAAAATATCCCTTTAGATCCTTTTTGAAGACAACTCCGTGTTCTTTAAAATATATATTATTTAAAAATCGAAGTTTTTTGATAAATATATTCTTAAAAAAATTCACTTTTTTAGAAAGAATAACTTTAAGAATAAACATATATAAGTTTAGCTCAAAACGGCATCAGAAGCTGTTGCGTTTTTCATTAAATATTATTTAAAAAAATCCAAGTTTTTTTTGAAAAAAAATATTATATAGAAAATACAAATTCTTTGAAAAAAATATTATTTAAAAAAATCCAAGATTTTTGAAAAAATATTATTTAAAAATCAACGTGTCTTGACAAAAAAAAATGTCCAAAAATTTTGCCACCGTTGAAAATTTAATGTTGCCTAGCCGGGGAATCGAATCCACGACCTTCTGCGTGCAAGGCGGGTGTGAATACTATTGCTCCACCGTGGCACCCGTTAAAAATATTTCTTCGAAAATTCTCATTACAAAACATTCATAAAAAATACTTTTTAAAATATTTAATTTTTTTTAATATTCTTCAAAAAATCCACTTATTTTAGAAAAGAAAATCTTAAAATATCCACATTGTTTATAAAAATAATTTTTTAAAAAATTCAAATTTTTCGATTTTTTAAAATATTTTAATATATTTAAAGAATCCGCTTTGGATGAACAAATATTTTTTAAAAAATCCACGATTTGGGTTCCTGTGTTGCATAAAAAAATTCTTAAAAATTAAAAAATCCTTAAAAATCCACGTTTTGAAGTTCCATGGTGACTGATAAAAATATTCTTTACAAAATTTACTTTTGGGGTCTGAGAGGTTTTCTGACAACTTTCTTAAAAAATCCAAGTTTTGTGTTTAGATGTTATAGTAAAAAATATTCGTAAAACACACAACGATTTGTGGCGTATAAGTAGTGATGCGGCAATAATAGTCATACGCCACAATTACCTACTGGAATATTGAGGGTAACCTTTAACTTTTAATTTTAAAAATGAAAATCTCAATTTATTTGTTTTTTTCTTTTTCAACTATTTATGCCAATCTCTGCATTTTGTTCTTTGCTAATTATTTACACCTCTCTCTCCATCTTGTGAAGTAATGTTTTGCATTTTTGTAATAAATTTGCTGTGTTTCCGTTAGTCTTCTTTTTATCAGCATTGAAAAAAAAAACAAACGACTTGTTTGTTTATGAACTTTCAATCGCATTTACCTAATTAAAATGCACTTTTCAAACTGGTGCCAAGTTCGGTTGGTTTCTTTTTTCTTGCTTCTTGTACCATGACAGCAAAGAAAGCACAGACTTACACACAGCGTTGCGCAGAATATTTATTTCAAAATGGCTGTTGGCACTAGCACTGCTACTTTCTTTGGGGCTTTATTATACACGCGAGACAAAGTATAATTATTTAAGCAATTTTTTGCAAAAATATGAAGAATCGAAGGAAACACCTAAACGGACAAATGGTAGAGGTCAATGGGGCTGTTGTGGCAAAATTTTGGCAAACACTTTGTTTACCCACCTTTAGATTCAGTAATATTACAGCACATCAAACCAAAGCTCCAAATAAACTTCTTTCCAAATTGCTTTTGGAAACAAAATCAAGGTTGTTGCAGCAAAGTTTACTCATAGCATTTTCCACAACAACAAAAAAAGCAAGCTAATTTCAATGGTAAATTATTCAATATCAATCATAAAACAGCTTATGTAAGCAGAGTACATACTCAGAATTCACTTTAATGTAGAATACAGACCAACTGCAAAATTCAAGCAATGGTTTGACTATCCTTTAAGTTGAGATATTTAAAAATTTAAACAATTTTAGAAATGCAAATGAATGGGTAATCCGAAACAAGAAAATTTTCCTCAAAAGGTGTCAATGCCTAAGGGAAATTACAACAAAGTTTTTTTTAGATACACACACACATAAAGCAAATTAGACATTCACATAAACATATACACAGACATCAAGAGGCACTGTAACTGCAACTTGAAGATTATGCTGTTTTATGGCCAGACAACAACACTTTGTCGTTTTGTAAACTAAAATTTTAAAGTTTGTATTTTGTACTGTTATTGTTGTTATTGTTGTTAATTTATGCCATGTTTACCTATATAAATTTTTAAATAGCTTTTAAGTCTACAACACTTGGTCGTAGAGTGGTGTTAGTGTGTTTATATTTTGTTCCCCAAAAAATAGGCAAGATTTTAAGGATAAATCTCCTAAAAGTATGCTCCGTTTTGGTAACTACTTTAATATGCGAACACTATGGAAAATCCATAGAATATAATGGATGATTGTGGTATCAGACAAAGCCGTTCACATGCGCTTGGTCTTTCATAGCTGTGCTCATATGGTGTTCTAATTTTCAATCATAATCCCTAAAGGGGATTATGTTTTTATTGGATTTTAGATAACAAAAAAGAGAGGGGAATACAGATAGAGAATTAGTCAAAAAAGGAAGGAGAAAATATCTGCAAAAATTCACATTTTTAGCCTAATGTTCCCTACAAAAATATTCTTGAAAAAATCCACGTTTGGTGGTCTAATGTCCCCTACAAAAATATTATTGAAAAAAATCCACGTTTGTTTGTTTAATACCCCCTACAAAAATATTCTTGAAAAAATCCAAGTTTTTTGGTTTAATAACCCCTACAAAAATATTCTTGAAAAAATCCACGTTTGGTGGTCTAATGTCCCCTACAAAAATATTCTTGAAAAAAATCCACGTTTGGCGGTCTAATGTCCCTACAAAAATATTCTTTAAAAAATCCACGTTTGGTGGTCGAATGTCTCCTTAAAAAATATTCTTTAAAAAATCCACGTGTGATGGCCCAATGTTTCCTTCAAAAATATTCTTTAAAAAATCCACGTTTGGTGGTCGAATGTCTCCTTCAAAAATATTCTTTAAAAAATCCACGTTTGGTGGTCGAATGTCTCCTTCCCAGCAAAAATTCGGATCCATTAGTCATTACGTAACCCATTACAAAGTAATGTAAACAAGCTTCTTTTCCCATTACAAGTAATCTGAAAAGTAATGGGATACTTCTTAAAAAAATTACAAGGCAAACCTACTTACTTTGCTCCTCACTAAGTAATGAGGACGGTGGCACAGTGAGTGTGTGTCCGACTATTAATCCTAGGGTTGTGTGTTCAACGCTCACTGTCGGCACGCGAGTTTTTTTAATTAAAAAATAACAGTTCGTGGTGCACATGTGCACTGCACATTTAAGTTCTTAAGCAACACTTAATGTTCGTGTGCGTGGCATGGTATGTAGTGTCTTTGGCTAGAAATCAGAGTGTTCGTGTGTTCACCTCGCACAGCGAGCGAAATAAAATAAAGTAAAATAAAAGTAAGAAGTGTGATGAAATTAAAAAAATATCTACACAACTGTTCTAAAAATAGAATTTTTTTCAACTTACTTTTCAACTTCTAGTGGCCACAGAATAACTAGTTATTCTAGTGGTCAGAAAATAATTACAAACTGAGTGCGACATGCCCTTGTAAAAATAATGGGGAAGAAAGGGGGTTTGCGAGTAGTTACGACTGCCAAAAATCCCTTACAAAACCCATGATTTTGGGAGGTCTTTTTTTGCGGGGTTCAAAAATATTCTTTAAAAAATCCACGTTTGATGGCCTAATGTCTCCTTCAAAAATATTCTTTAAAAAATCCACGTTTGATGGCCTAATGTCTCCTTCAAAAATATTCTTTAAAAAATCCACGTTTGATGGCCTAATGTCTCCTTCAAAAATATTCTTTAAAAAATCCACGTTTGATGGCCTAATGTCTCCTTCAAAAATATTCTTTAAAAAATCCACGTTTGATGGCCTAATGTCTCCTTCAAAAATATTCTTTAAAAAATCCACGTTTGATGGCCTAATGTCTCCTTCAAAAATATTCTTTAAAAAATCCACGTTTGATGGCCTAATGTCTCCTTTAAAAATATTCTTTAAAAACTCCACGTTTGAGGGCCTAATGTCTCCTTCAAAAATATTCTTTAAAAAATCCACGTCTGATGGCCTAATGTCTCCTTCAAAAATATTTATTAAAAAATCCACGTTTGATGGCCTAATGTCTCCTTCAAAAATATTTATTAAAAAATCCACGTTTGATGGCCTAATGTCTCCTTCAAAAATATTTATTAAAAAATCCACATATGATGGCCTAATGTCTCCTTCAAAAATATTTATTAAAAAATCCACGTTTGATGGCCTAATGTCTCCTTCAAAAATATTTATTAAAAAATCCACGTTTGATGGCCTAATGTCTCCTTCAAAAATATTCTTTAAAAAATCCACGTTTGATGGCCAAATGTCTCCTTCATAAATATCCTTTAAAAATTCAAGTTTGATGGCCTAATGTCTCCTTCAAAAATATTCTTTAAAAAATCCACGTTTGATGGCCTAATGTCTCCTTCAAAAATATTCTTTAAAAAATCCACGTTTGATAGCCTAATGTCTCCTTCAAAAATATTCTTTAAAAAATCCACATTTGGTGGCCAAAAGCCCTCTACAAAAATAGTCTTAAAAAATCTACGTTTGGTGGCCTAAAGCCCTCTACAAAAATATTTTTTAAAATTCCACGTTTGGTGGCCACTAATCCACGTTTGCCGTTCCAATTTCCACTAAAAATAGACTTTAAAAAATCCACGTTTGTTGGTCTCATAAAAAAATATTCTTTAAAAAATCCGCGTTTGTTGGTCTCATGAAAAAATATTCTTTAAAAAATCCACGTTTGTTGGTCTCAGGAAAAAAATATTCTTTAAAAAATCCACGTTTGTTGGTCTCATGAAAAAATATTCTTTGAAAAATCCACGTTTGTTGGTCTCAAGGAAAAATATATTTTAAAAAATCCACGTATGTTGGTCTCAAGGAAAAATATTTTTTAAAAAATCCACGTTTGTTGGTCTCAAGGACAAATATTTTTTAAAAAAATCCACGTTTGTTGGTCTCAAGGACAAACATTTTTAAAAAATCCACGTTTGTTGGTCTCAAGGAAAAATATTTTTTAAAAAATCCACGTTTGTTGGTCTCAAGGAAAAATATTTTTTAAAAAATCCACGTTTGTTGGTCTCAAGGAAAAATATTTTTTAAAAAATCCACGTTTGTTGGTCTCAATGAAAAATATTTTTTAAAAAATCCACGTTTGTTGGTCTCAAGGAAAAATATTTTTTAAAAAATCCACGTTGGTTGTTCTAATGAAAAAATATTCTTTAAAAAATCCACGTTGGTTGGTCTAAAGAAAAAATATTTTTTTTTAAAAAATCTACGTTTGTTGGTCTCAAGGAAAAATATTCTTTAAAAAATCCACGTATGTTGGTCTCAAGGAAAAATATTTTTTAAAAAATCCACGTTTGTTGGTCTCAAGGAAAAATATTTTTTAAAAAATCCACGTTTGCTGGGCTCAAGGAAAAATATTTTTTAAAAAATCCACGTTTGTTGGTCTCATGAAGAAATATTCTTTAAAAAATCCACGTTTGTTGGTCTCATGAAAAAATATTCTTTAAAAAATCCACGTTTTTGGTCTCAAGGAAAAAAATATTCTTTAAAAAATCCACGTTTGTTGGTCTCATGAAAAACATATTATTTGAAAACCCCAAATTTAATTTAATGTAAAAAAATCTCCTCCCATTTTTTTAATTAATTTCAATATATTTTTTTTGTTTGTGAAAAAGTTTACAGACATTTTCCCTGTCATCTTAAAATCAAACTATACTGCAGTTCATTTTGTGTTGTCTTTCCACTCCATTTCAATGTGCCCTCGGTATCAAGATTCATTTCTTAACATTTCAAGATGTTCTTTGTTGCTTTTTTATGGAAAGAAAAAACTTTAAACATGTCTTTAGCATTAAAATATGGTCACAAAAATATAAAAAAAGAACAAAAACGAAAGATTGTTGACTATAAAGGAAATAAAGAAGACCTTTTTTCGGCCAAAAGAAAAACATTTCTTCGTTGGCCAATGCTGGACAGGAGGAGAACAAACAACAAAAAACGAACATTCCTAATGAAACTTTCAAAAACAGAAATACATTATTGTGTTGAACATGTTTAGTTCTGTTGATTTTCCTTGTTTTGTGTGAGTTTTTTTTTCAAACTTTTATATACATATTTCGGGGCAAACTTATTTCATGCTTTAACATGGTGCATACATTTAGGAGGCTTACTCTACACAACACGGTCATTCACTTCGGCACGGGCCACAATAAAGTATGGCAGCCAAAAATATGTTTCTTTTTGTGCATTTCAATTCTTTTTTTACTAAACTACGAACAAGAACAACAATAAAATGGTAAAAAATGGCCAGTTTTTTGTCGATAGTAAAAAGGCAAGCCTAAAAGTATACCCTAAATTATTGTTTGATAACTATGTGTATTTTGTAAGAATATTTTTGTTTGCTATCCTGTCGTAGTCGTCGCTGTTGTTGGGTTTTTTTACTGCGCCATGCAACCAACTGCAGTTCTGTTGTTATCTGAAAAATGTTCAGTTTTGTCCAAACAAATATTTTTCTATGTGAAAGCTTTTCAATGTCCTGCATTGAAATATTTGGCATTTAGGCAAGGCAAGGAGTAGGGAGGAATGGAAATAATAACAATAATGGACATATTTTTCATATTTCTTTTTCTCTTCCGCCATACCTTTAACTCTCAGGCCATCCAATCCATAACTATGCCTTTAGTCAGTTCTTATTTACCTTATTAAAATTTAATTTTCCTCTTTTGCATTAAAAATCTTAAAAATAATTTTAAATGTTTTCCTCATTTAATATTCTCTGTTTTGTTGGAGGCTTTAGTCAGCTGATGATGATGAGTGACAAAAATTTGCACACACAAAAAATGTTATTAATAGTCGGACCTCTTTTGGAGCTGGTAGCTTTCCACCCCCCTTTAAAAAAAAAAAAAAACACAAATAAAGGGGCCTTCATATGTGTCGCTGTTCGCATTTTTTTAAGAAAGGACCTTCTAGCTATACTTTTGCTAAATAAAATCAGGGTGGCATATACACACATGAGAGCAAACAGCACAGTGACTTCAAAGGAATTAATATACCATCAGACCAATAAATGAGGATTTTTTAAAATAATTTTTAATGGACCATCGGACCAATAAACGAGTATTTTTTAAGAATATTTTTCATGAGTCTAATAAACGTAGATTTTTTTATGGACCATCGGACCAATAAACGAGTATTTTTTAAGAATATTTTTCATGAGTCTAATAAACGTAGATTTTTTTAAAGAATATTTTTTCCACAAACGTGGATTTTTTTAAAGAATATTTTTTCCACAAACGTGGATTTTTTAAAGAATATTTTTCCACAAACGTGGATTTTTTAAAGAATATTTTTTCCACAAACGTGGATTTTTTAAAGAATATTTTTTCCACAAACGTGGATTTTTTAAAGAATATTTTTTCCACAAACGTGGATTTTTTAAAGAATATTTTTTCCACAAACGTGGATTTTTTAAAGAATATTTTTTCACAAACGTGGATTTTTTAAAGAATATTTTTTCCACAAACGTGGATTTTTTAAAGAATATTTTTTCCACAAACGTGGATTTTTTAAAGAATATTTTTTCCACAAACGTGGATTTTTTAAAGAATATTTTTTCCACAAACGTGGATTTTTTAAAGAATATTTTTTCCACAAACGTGAATTTTTTAAAGAATATTTTTTCCACAAACGTGGATTTTTTAAAGAATATTTTTTCCACAAACGTGGATTTTTTTAAAGAATATTTTTTTCACAAACGTGGATTTTTTAAAGAATATTTTTTCCACAAACGTGGATTTTTTAAAGGATATTTTTTCCACAAACGTGGATTATTTAAAGGATATTTTTTCCAAAAACGTGGATTTTTTAAAGAATATTTTTTCCAAAAACGTGGATTTTTTAAAGAATATTTTTTCCACAAACGTGGATTTTTTAAAGAATATTTTTTCCACAAACGTGGATTTTTTAAAGAATATTTTTTCCACAAACGTGAATTTTTTAAAGAATATTTTTTCCACAAACGTGGATTTTTTAAAGAATATTTTTTCCACAAACGTGGATTTTTTAAAGAATATTTTTCCACAAACGTGGATTTTTTAAAGAATATTTTTTCCACAAACGTGGATTTTTTAAAGAATATTTTTTCCACAAACGTGGATTTTTTAAAGAATATTTTTTCCACAAACGTGGATTTTTTAAAGAATATTTTTTCCACAAACGTGGATTTTTTAAAGAATATTTTTTCACAAACGTGGATTTTTTAAAGAATATTTTTTCCACAAACGTGGATTTTTTAAAGAATATTTTTTCCACAAACGTGGATTTTTTAAAGAATATTTTTTCCACAAACGTGGATTTTTTAAAGAATATTTTTTCCACAAACGTGGATTTTTTAAAGAATATTTTTTCCGCAAACGTGGATTTTTTAAAGAATATTTTTTCCACAAACGTGGATTTTTTAAAGAATATTTTTTCCACAAACGTGGATTTTTTAAAGAATATTTTTTCCACAAACGTGGATTTTTTAAAGAATATTTTTTCCACAAACGTGGATTTTTTAAAGAATATTTTTTCCACAAACGTGGATTTTTTAAAGAATATTTTTTCCACAAACGTGGATTTTTTAAAGAATATTTTTTCCACAAACGTGAATTTTTTAAAGAATATTTTTTCCACAAACGTGGATTTTTTAAAGAATATTTTTTCCACAAACGTGGATTTTTTTAAAGAATATTTTTTTCACAAACGTGGATTTTTTAAAGAATATTTTTTCCACAAACGTGAATTTTTTAAAGAATATTTTTTCCACAAACGTGGATTTTTTAAAGAATATTTTTTCCACAAACGTGAATTTTTTAAAGAATATTTTTTCCACAAACGTGGATTTTTTTAAAGAATATTTTTTCCACAAACGTGGATTTTTTAAAGAATATTTTTTCCACAAACGTGAATTTTTTAAAGAATATTTTTTCCACAAACGTGGATTTTTTAAAGAATATTTTTTCCACAAACGTGGATTTTTTTAAAGAATATTTTTTTCACAAACGTGGATTTTTTAAAGAATATTTTTTCCACAAACGTGGATTTTTTAAAGGATATTTTTTCCACAAACGTGGATTATTTAAAGGATATTTTTTCCAAAAACGTGGATTTTTTAAAGAATATTTTTTCCAAAAACGTGGATTTTTTAAAGAATATTTTTTCCACAAACGTGGATTTTTTAAAGAATATTTTTTCCACAAACGTGGATTTTTTAAAGAATATTTTTTCCACAAACGTGAATTTTTTAAAGAATATTTTTTCCACAAACGTGGATTTTTTAAAGAATATTTTTTCCACAAACGTGGATTTTTTAAAGAATATTTTTCCACAAACGTGGATTTTTTAAAGAATATTTTTTCCACAAACGTGGATTTTTTAAAGAATATTTTTTCCACAAACGTGGATTTTTTAAAGAATATTTTTTCCACAAACGTGGATTTTTTAAAGAATATTTTTTCCACAAACGTGGATTTTTTAAAGAATATTTTTTCACAAACGTGGATTTTTTAAAGAATATTTTTTCCACAAACGTGGATTTTTTAAAGAATATTTTTTCCACAAACGTGGATTTTTTAAAGAATATTTTTTCCACAAACGTGGATTTTTTAAAGAATATTTTTTCCACAAACGTGGATTTTTTAAAGAATATTTTTTCCGCAAACGTGGATTTTTTAAAGAATATTTTTTCCACAAACGTGGATTTTTTAAAGAATATTTTTTCCACAAACGTGGATTTTTTAAAGAATATTTTTTCCACAAACGTGGATTTTTTAAAGAATATTTTTTCCACAAACGTGGATTTTTTAAAGAATATTTTTTCCACAAACGTGGATTTTTTAAAGAATATTTTTTCCACAAACGTGGATTTTTTAAAGAATATTTTTTCCACAAACGTGAATTTTTTAAAGAATATTTTTTCCACAAACGTGGATTTTTTAAAGAATATTTTTTCCACAAACGTGGATTTTTTTAAAGAATATTTTTTTCACAAACGTGGATTTTTTAAAGAATATTTTTTCCACAAACGTGGATTTTTTAAAGAATATTTTTTCCAAAAACGTGGATTATTTAAAGGATATTTTTTCCAAAAACGTGGATTTTTTAAAGAATATTTTTTCCAAAAACGTGGATTTTTTAAAGAATATTTTTTCCACAAACGTGGATTTTTTAAAGAATATTTTTTCCACAAACGTGGATTTTTTAAAGAATATTTTTTCCACAAACGTGAATTTTTTAAAGAATATTTTTTCCACAAACGTGGATTTTTTAAAGAATATTTTTTCCACAAACGTGGATTTTTTAAAGAATATTTTTTCCACAAACGTGGATTTTTTAAAGAATATTTTTTCCACAAACGTGGATTTTTTAAAGAATATTTTTTCCACAAACGTGGATTTTTTAAAGAATATTTTTTCCACAAACGTGGATTTTTTAAAGAATATTTTTTCCACAAACGTGGATTATTTAAAGGATATTTTTTCCACAAACGTGGATTATTTAAAGGATATTTTTTCCAAAAACGTGGATTTTTTAAAGAATATTTTTTCCACAAACGTGGATTTTTTAAAGAATATTTTTTCCACAAACGTGGATTTTTTAAAGAATATTTTTTCCACAAACGTGGATTTTTTAAAGAATATTTTTTCCACAAACGTGGATTTTTTAAAGAATATTTTTTCCACAAACGTGGATTTTTTAAAGAATATTTTTTCCACAAACGTGGATTTTTTAAAGAATATTTTTTCCACAAACGTGGATTTTTTAAAGAATATTTTTTCCACAAACGTGGATTTTTTAAAGAATATTTTTTCCACAAACGTGGATTTTTTAAAGAATATTTTTTCCACAAACGTGGATTTTTTAAAGAATATTTTTTCCACAAACGTGGATTTTTTAAAGAATATTTTTTCCACAAACGTGGATTTTTTAAAGAATATTTTTTCCACAAACGTGGATTTTTTAAAGAATATTTTTTCCACAAACGTGGATTTTTTAAAGAATATTTTTTCCACAAACGTGGATTATTTAAAGGATATTTTTTCCAAAAACGTGGATTTTTTAAAGAATATTTTTTCCACAAACGTGGATTTTTTAAAGAATATTTTTTCCACAAACGTGGATTTTTTAAAGAATATTTTTTCCACAAACGTGGATTTTTTAAAGAATATTTTTTCCACAAACGTGGATTTTTTAAAGAATATTTTTTCCACAAACGTGGATTTTTTAAAGAATATTTTTTCCACAAACGTGGATTTTTTAAAGAATATTTTTTCCACAAACGTGGATTTTTTAAAGAATATTTTTTCCACAAACGTGGATTTTTTAAAGAATATTTTTTCCACAAACGTGGATTTTTTAAAGAATATTTTTTCCACAAACGTGGATTTTTTAAAGAATATTTTTTCCACAAACGTGGATTTTTTAAAGAATATTTTTTCCACAAACGTGGATTTTTTAAAGAATATTTTTTCCACAAACGTGGATTTTTTAAAGAATATTTTTTCCACAAACGTGGATTTTTTAAAGAATATTTTTTCCACAAACGTGGATTTTTTAAAGAATATTTTTTCCACAAACGTGGATTTTTTAAAGAATATTTTTTCCACAAACGTGGATTTTTTAAAGAATATTTTTTCCACAAACGTGGATTTTTTAAAGATTATTTTTTCCACAAACGTGGATTTTTTAAAGATTATTTTTTCAAAAATAGTGGATTTTTTAAAGATTATTTTTTCAAAAATCGTGGATTTTTTATAGACTATTTTTTCAAAAATCGTGGATTTTTTAACGATTATTTTTTCAAAAATCGTGGATTTTTTAAAGATTATTTTTTCAAAAATCGTGGATTTTTTAAAGATTATTTTTTCAAAAATCCTGGATTTTTTAAAGATTATTTTTCAAAAATCCTGGATTTTTTAAAGATTATTTTTCAAAAATCCTGGATTTTTTAAAGATTATTTTTCAAAAATCCTGGATTTTTTAAAGATTATTTTTCAAAAATCGTGGATTTTTTAAAGAATAGTTCAAAAATCAAAAATTCTGCATTTTATCAAAAACCTTTAATTTTTTAAAGATTATTTTTTCAAAACTCGTGGATTTTTGAAAGAAAAGTTTTTCAAAAATCGAGGATTTTTGAAAAAATAGTTTTTCAAAAATCCAGATTTCCAGATTTTTTTTTTTTTTTTTTAAATCGTGGATTTTTTAAAGATTTTTTTTTTCAAAAATGGTGGATTTTTTAAAGATTATTTTTCAGAAATCGTGTTTTTAATGATTATTTTTTAAAAAATTGTGTATTTTTTAAAGATTATTTTTTCAAAAATCGTGGATTTTTCAAAGATTGTTTTTTGAAAAATCGCTGAATAATTTTTTTTTTCATAATTTTCTTAGATTTGTTAATAATTTTTTTTTTTCAAAAATCATGGATTTTTTTAAAGAATATCTTTTCAACAAACGTGGATTTTTAAAGTAATTTTTCGCCAAAAAATCCAACACCATTTCATTTTGAAAAATATTTCCCTAAAAATCCCCATCCGTGAAAAAAATCCACCTTATTAAAAAATATTACTTTATATACCACTGTGCCTGCATGAAAAATAACAACAACTGCAACAACAACGAAATATTTTTTCTGCGTTTTTAATTACAAGCGTGATTTTAATGTTTTCTTGTTCATTTGCAGTACTTAACTATGGTCCTGCTGCGAGTGTTGGTTGGTTGGGCCGTTTAAACGCCCATAAATATGCAACACTATATATTCAAGTTGGTTGTTTTTTGCCTCGCTACTTCTACAAAACGCTGCTGTAGTAGTTTTTTGCACAAGGCCTTTATTTTACATGTATTTTTTGATGATGATGATGATGATGATGATGTTGATGTTGTTGTTGTAATTGTTGTTGCCAAATGAGCATATTCCAGCAACAAGGCTGTTGCTTTGGTAAGCAACTTCCTTGAAACAGTGTAGCGCGGCGTTGTAACCCATTCTAATCATCGTCGTCAACATCATCATCATCATCATGATGATTATCAGCATCAGTCCGGTGTATTTTTATGTTTGTCTGTCTCTTTGTCTGTCTGTCCTCTTCATCAGTACTGTGTACAAGTACCATTTTGCCATCTCCATCAACGTGCTGAACAGCAGCATCATCAACAGCCTCAATCTAGTTTTTAGTTTCGTGTGTTTTTCTGCGTTCTATAAAAACAATCTCTTCATATCTCACTTCAAAGTGTCGTTTCGAGGAGAAGCCAGGACAGGGGAGTAAAGTGAGCGGAGAGATTGGATGAGGGTGTAAGGTAAAAATCTTAAAAGCCTTTAAGGCTTACAAAACAAATAATGGATCTCAGCTATAAACAAGCAGCATGCTCTAAGAAGAAAACAGAACAAAAATGTGCGGCCTGGGCCTCGGAGAGACGAAAAAATTGTTGTTTTTTTTTGCAAAGTCCAATTCAACCAGTAAAAAAATTTCATTAGTCGGGGAAGGAAGGGTATAAGGGTGCTGAGAATGTGTGTGTGCGTGTTTGTGTGTCGTTCCATTTGTCCTGGGCAACTGTTTTATCCCCTCATTTATTTTGTTTGTAAAAATTATTACAATTTCATTGCTACGAAAGCTTGTTTGCTGTGTGTGTTCCGCCGATTTGATACCAGCATCGGAATCGGCATCATTGTAGCGATGGGAGAAATACAAAGAAACAATTAATGACATTTCATTTGTTGCTGAACATAAAGATTTTTTTTGTAGCTTTTTTGCGATTTGCTGCTGCTGTTCCCGACAAATGCCAAAGCATACTTTTTACTGCTTAAGGGGGAATGCGTTATTAAAGAAGCATACTTTTAGGGGACGCACATTCGCAAAAATGAAATTCCATGGCATTTAACACCACATGCTGGTGAAATGTGTTGCCTTTGTTATCCATTTTAAGATGTCATTGAAGTGATGAATAAAGGCGCAACATATTTTTTAAGGAAATACTTTAAATCAATTTAAAGAAAAATAATAAGAAGAAATTGGTACGTATTTAAGTTATGGTAAGGTCAAATTAGGCAAATATTTCTCCAGCTACCAGCAGTGTGCGCTTACTGAGAACAAGTGAACGTAAATAATGTATAGAAATTTATGCTCACTTGATCTGAGTAGGCGCACATTGCCGGTCGCTGGAGCAAATATTTGCCTAATGTGACCTTACCTTTAGGTAGGTGTTTTAAAATTTCGGCTTATAGAAGTCTCAAGAGCCATATTATGCCCATGGTGGAATAATAAGGTGGAACGCCAAAAACAGCTCATCTTCATACCAGTTGTCAAAATGCGTTTTGTGAATAAAATCACATACAAAAATGTAAACAAGCAATTCGCAGTAATGCATAATTGTGAGAATATTTGACGTTTGACATGATTTGATGTAACACCTTATTCCACCATGGTTATGCCCCTGGAGGGCCACACGAGGTATCTTATTAGCTATATAGAGCCTGGTAATGCCTAAGGAAGTCTTTTATTGCTTACTAGCAAAATGCCCGCTACTTCGTATGCGGAAAGGATATAAAAAACAAATAAACAATATATAATATGGAAATGGCGAACACTGAAAATTTTATTGTACTTATACCAATTTTAATCAATATTTATTGTTATTTTAGTACTGTTCGTACCGCTTTGGTTAGATTTTCAAGAAGATCAGCCGTATCTCACCCTAACATGTTAACAGCTAGACCAACATTGTACACCAATACTCACACTAAATCCAAAAAATACAGATTCCAGCACTGTCCCTACACCCTTAATTCCAAAAAACATGATTCCAGCGCTATCGGTGCACTCAAATTGTACCGTTTGGTATATTTCGTGGCCATATGTACGAATTTCAAAAACTACCTCCATGTCTCAATCCTACACTCCAATCGTAGTCTTACCAAATTCCAGGATTCCAGCTCTATCCGTTCCCCCAAATACCCACTGTACCAAATTTAGTACCATTTAGCACTTTTCGTACACATAAGTAAAAATTTCCAAAACTACCTTAATCCAATACTCCAACAGTAATCTCAATTCCAAATTTTAGGATTCTAGGTCTAATCGTTCACTCAAATCCAAATTGTACAAAATTTAATACCATTTAGTACTTTTCCTACCCATAAGTACGAATTTCCAAAACTACCTCAACCCTAAACTCCAACAATAATCTCAATTCCAAATTTCAGGATTCCAGATTCCAAATCCCAATTGTACCAAATTTAATACTTTTCGTTCCCATAAGTACGAATTTCCAAAATTACCACAATCCTACACTCCAACAGAAATCTCAATTCCACATTACAGGATTCTAGGTCTATCCGTTGACCCGAATCCAAATTATACCAAATTTAGTGCTTATCGTATCCATAAGCACGAATTTCCAAAATACCTCAATCCTACACTTCAACATTAATCTCAGTTACGAATTTAAGGTTTCCAGCTCTATTCGTTTACCCAAATCCAAACTGTACCAAATTTAGTATTTTTCTTACCCGTAAGTAAGAATTTGCAAAACTAACTGCAACTTACACCCTAACAGCAAGCTTATTATTCCAGCTCTGTTCGTTCACCCAAATCCAAATTTGGTACTCTTTGTACCCATAAGTACGAATTTTCAAAACTACTTCCCTTTTACTCTCCAAATGTAGCCTACGAAGTACGAATTTCCAAATTATCTCAATCCCATACTCTAACATCAATGTTAATTCGAAATTTCAGGTCTACAGCTCTATCCGTTTACACTAAATCTAAATTGTACCAAATTTAGTACCACTTAGTATTTTCGTAGCCTTAAGTACGAATTTTCTAAACAACTTCCGTTCTACAATCCAACAGTAGCCAATCTTATACTCCAGCATCAATTTTTATTCAAAGTTTCAGAAATTCAGCTCTATCCGATGACCGAAATCTTAATTGTACCAAATTTATTACTTTTCGTAACCCATAAGTACGAATTTCCAAATTATATCCATCCCATACTACAACATCAATCTTAATTCCAAATTTCAGGATTCCAGCTCCATCCGTTCGCCCAAATCGTAATTGTACCAAATTTAGTACCATTTAGTACTTTTCGTACCCATAAGTACGAATTTTCAAAACTACTTCCGTTCTACTCTCCAACTGCAGCCTTAATTCAAAATTTCAGGATTCCACCTCTATCCGTTCTCCCAAGTCATAATTGTACCAAATTTAGTACCATTTAGTACTTTTCGTACTCATGTGTACACTTTTCCTAAACCTCCTTCTGTCCACCGTACCTTTTAACCTTGATTCTCACACTAAATTTCAACATTTAATCTTTATCCGTTCACAAAATACGAATTGGTACCAAATTTAGTACACTTTAGAACTTTTCGTACCCTTATAGTTCGAATTTCTAAAAACACTTTAGCACATCTTTCCTACACTCCATCAGTGACCTTCATTCCAAATTTCTTGCTCTACCGGATCGCCAAATACAAACGGTACTCTATTTAGTACCTTTTAGTACTTTTCGTACCCTTCCAGTTCGAATTTTCAAAAACCCAACCTTATCTGACCCCTTCGGACCAAGAGTGATCCACACCAGAAATTTCAGGATTCTTGCTTCAGTCTGGGCGTTGATGAATCAATCAGTCAGTCAGTGAGTCAATTACTTTACTCTTTTATTAATATAGATATCCTGCATTATCTGTTCACCCAAGTCCAAATTGTACCAGATTTAGTACCGTCCAGTACTTTTCGTACCCATAACCAAAAATTTTCAAAACTACCTCAATCCTACAACTCAACAGTACTCTTAATTCCAAATCTTAGGATTCCAGCTGTATCCGTTACGCCAAATCCAAGTTGTACCAAGGTTAGTACCATTTAGTACTTTTCGTACCCAAAAGTACGAATTTCTTAAACTTTCACAATGCTACAGTCCAACAATAATCTTAGTTCCAAATTTCACTATTCCAACTCTATCCGATCACTCATATCCAAATTGTACCAGGTTTGATACCATTTAGTACTTTTCGTACCCATAACCATAAATTTTCAAAACTACCTCAATCATTCACTCCAATAGTAATCTTAATTCCAAATCTCAAGGTTCCACCTTTATCCGATCACTCTATTCCAAATTGTACCAAATTTGGTACCATTTAGTACTTTTCGTACCCAAAAGTACGAAGTTCCAAAATACCTTTATACTACACTCCTACAGTAATCCTAATTCTAAATTGCAAGATTCCAGCTCCATCTGTTCAAAATGTACCTTAGTTGGTACTATTTAGTACTTTTCGTACTCATATGTACGAATTTCGAAAACTACTTCCATATCTCACACCTACACTCCAACAGTAATAGAAATTCCAAATTTCAGAATTCGAACCGTATCGGTTCGCCAAATTCAAAGTGTACCAAATTTAGTACCATTTAGTACTATTCGTACACATGAATGCACATTCCCAAAACCATATATCAACACATCTTCCAGACCTTGATTTACATTCCAAATTTGAAGATTTTACCTCTATTCTTTCCCATAATACGAAATAGTACTAAATTTAGTACGTTTTAGTACTTTTCGTAGACTTGTAGTCCGAATTTCCAAAAACCCTTTGGTACACCTTTTTATCTTTCCATCAGTGACCCTCATTCCAAATTTCAGAGTTCTAGCTCTACCGGTTCGCCCAAATGCAAATTGTACCAAATTTAGTACCATTTAGTACTTTTCGCACACAAGAGTACACATTTCCAAAACCACCGCCTTGTATCAACACATCTTCTAAACCTTGATTTTTATTCCAAATTTCAAGATTATAGCTCTATCCGTTCACATAATACCAAATGGTACTAAATTTGGTAACTTTTAGTACTTTTCGTACAGTTATAGTCCGAATTTCCAAAAACCCTTTGTTATACCTTTCTATCTTTTCATCAGCGACCCTCATTCCAAATTTCAGAATTCTAGCTCTTCGCGTTTGGCTAATACTAATGGTACCATATTTAGTACCTTTTGGTACTTTTCGTACCGTTCTAGTACGAATTTCCAAAAACCAAGCCTTATCTGTCACCTTCGGACCAAGAGTGACCCTCACCCAAAATTTCATGATTCTAGCTTCAGCCGTTTCGTCTGGGCGTTGATGAATCAATCAGTCAATCAGTCAGTCAGTCAGTGAATCAGTCACTCTACTCTTTTATTAATATAGATAGATAGTCTCAAGAAGATGGTTATACCTATAGGCGGTTCTTTTAGAGACTATAAAAAGTCTTAAGAGCCTGATAAACATTACAGAAGGCCTCAGGTATCCTATAATAGGCCTCAAAAGGCCTCTTGTTGTCTATAGAAGGTCTCAAGAGCCTTACTGTGCCTTAAGAAGGCCTCAGTAGGTCTCTTAGTGATTATAAAAAGTCCCAAGAGCTTTCTATTGCGCTTTATAATACCTAAGAAGGAGTCCGGAGGTCTTTTGTAGCCTACAGAAAGACTCAAGAGTCATATAATGCCTATAGAAAACCCCTTATTGATCAGAGGGTCTTTTATGTACCTCTTAGAAGGACTAACGAGACTTCTAATACGTATATAGTGCCACAGGATGTCGTTTATTCCGCCTTATAATTTCAATAGATGCCTTCAGGATGTATTTTAGTCTAGAAAGTCTCTAGAGCCTTATTTTATTTGTAGAGGGTCTTAAGAGCCTTATAATGCCTAAGGAAGGCATCAGCAAGTCTTGTATTGCATATCGAAAATATCAAGATTATTATTATGCCTATAGAAGGCCATAAGGGGCTTTGAGAAGCTTGTAATACTTATTAAAGTCCTCAGGAGGGATTTTATAGTCTGAGGAACCTTGTAATGCGAATAGAAGGCCTCAGGATGTCGTTAATTGCTTAGAAGGTCTTGTATTATAAAAGGTTTATATAAAAGGAGGGTTCGATAATCTTGTAATATCTGTAGAAGCCCTCAAGAGGTCTTTTGTGACCAATGGAAAGGCTCAAGAGCCGTTTAATGCCTATAGAAGGTCTCTAGAGCCTTATTTTGTTTGTAAAAGGTCTCAAGAACCTCATAATGCCCAAGGAAGGCATCAGGAAGTCTTGTATTGCATATAGAAAATATCAAAATGTCGTGTAATGCAAACAGAAGGCCTCAGGATGTCTTTAAGTGGTCATAAGGGGCTTTGAGAAGCTTGTAGTACTTACTGAAGTCCTCAGGAGTTCTTTTACAGTCTGAGGAACCTTGTAATGCGAATAGAAGGCCTCAGGGTGTCTTTAATTGCTCAGTAGGTCTTCTATTATAGAAGGCTTATATAACAGAAGGTTTGGATAATCTTGTAATATCTGCAAAAGCCCTCGGGAGGTCTTTTGTGACCAATGGAAAGGCGCAAGAGCCTTTTAATGCCTCAGAAGGTATTTGTTGCCTATAGAAGTTCTCTAGAGCCTAATTTTGTTTGTAAAAGGTCTCAGGGGGTCCTTAGTTGGATATATAAGGTCTTAAGAACCTTATAGTGCCTAAGGAAGGCATCAGGAAGTCTTGTTTTGCTTATAGAAGATATCAAGATTATTAGTATGCCTATAGAAGGCCTCTAGAGGTCTTTTACTGACTATAAAAGTTTCAAGAGCCTTGAGAGGCCTTTTGTAACCTGTAGGAAGACTCAAGGGCCTTATAATGCCTATACAAGGCATCAGGAGGTACCTAATAGCATATGGAAAGACTCAAGAGCCCCCTTATGTCTATAAACGTTTTTTACAATGCCTTATTATGCATATAAAAGTCTTGAGGAGGTTTTTAGTGGCTATAGACAGTTTTGTGAATCTTGCAATACCTATAGAAAGCCTCAGGAGGAATTTTGTAGCCTATGGAAAACCCTTAAGAACCTTACAATCCCCACATAAGGCCTCAGGAGGTCTTTCATACCCTCTAGAATGTATCAAGAGCCTTATAATCCTTATGGGAGACCTCATGGGGGTCTTTTAGTGGCTAAAAGTTCCCAAAGTCTTTTGGAACAGAAGGTTTTTTGTATATAGAGGCCTTAGAAGCCTTAATTTGCCTGCAAAGGCATTGTAATGCCTAAGGAAGGCATAAGGAAGTCTTCTGTGGCCAATAGAAAGACTTAATGCTTTTATAATACCTATAAAAGGCCTCAGCAGTTCTTTTACTACCTATAGATGGTATCAATAGCCTTTAATTCCTGCAGTAGAGTATTATAAGGCGAATAGAAGGCCTCAGGATGTCTTTTATTGTTCAGAAGGTCTCTTATTGTGCATTATAACGCCTATAGAAATTTCTGGAGGTCGTTTAATGGTTATTGAAGGTTTGGCGTATCTTGTTATACTCATAGAAGGCTTCAGGAGGTCTTGTATAGCCTATGGAAAGACTCAAGAAACTTTTAGTGCCGATATAAGGCCTATGAAAAGCCTTTATAGGCCTTCTATTGCCTATAGAATGTCTAAAGAGCCTCATAGTCCTTATAGAAGGCATCAGGAGGTCTTTTAGTGAATATAGAAGGTTCTAAGATTCTTGTAATACATTTGGAAGACCTCAGGAGATATTTTTTAGCCTATATAAGTTTTCATTTCCCTTGTAAAACCAGTACAAGTCCCCGGAATGTCTCCTATTGGCTACAGAATGTTTCAGGACTGTTGCAAAGCTTAAAAGCTTTTTTATGCCTATTGAAGGCCTCCGGGGAACGTATATTCCTATAAAAGGTCAAAAGGGGTTTCAATACCTATACAGGATGGCTTTAGTGGCTATTTAAAGTTCCTAGAGTCTTACAATGCCTATAGAAGACATTGAACAGTCCTTTAAGGACTATATAAAGGCTCAAGAGTCTTATAATACCTACAGAAGGCCTCAGAAGGTTCTTTATTGCTTACAGTATATCTAGATAGTCTTACACTACCTATACAAGGTCTCTGGAGGTGTTATAGTGGCTAAATAACATTCCTGGATTTTTGTAAAACTTACAAAAGGGCTCTAGCCGCCTTTTATTGCATATAGAATGTTTCAAAAGTCTTGTAATAGTTATCGAAGGCCGCAATAGGTATTTTATTGCCTATATTAGGTCTCAGACGGTATTTAATTGCCTACAGAGGGATTCAATAGCCTTATAATGCCTACAGAAGGTCGCAGGATGTTCTTTATTGTTTACAGAATTTATCAGGAAACTTATTCAACCCTTTTAATACATATACATGGCCTCAGGAGACCCTACAGTGGCCATCTAAAGTTCCTAGAGTCTTACAATGCCTACAAAAGGCCTGAGGAGGTACTTTACTGCTTACAGAATAGTTTGGGAGTCTTACAATACCCACATAAGGTCTCGGGAGGTCTTATGGTGGCTAAATAAGTTTCCGCGATTTTTGTAGAACCTACAAAAGCCCTCAAGTGACCTTTTATTGAATATGGGAAGTTTCAAAAGTCTTGTTGTAGTTATAGATGGTCTTAAAAGGTATTTCATTCCCATATTAGGTCTCAGAAGGTCTTTCATTGCCTATAGAGGGATTCAATAGACTTATAATGCCTACAGAAGGTCGTAGGGTGTTCTTTAATGTTATAGAATATATCAGGAACCGTATTCAACCTTTTTGTTACATAAACACGGTCTTAGGAGGCCCTATTGTGGCTATCTAAAGTTCCTAGGGTCTTACAATGCCTACAGAAGGCCTTAAGAATCCCTTTAGTGACTATAGAAGGCTCATAGAGTCTTACAATATCTGCAGAAGGATTCAGGGGGTTCTTTACTGCTTACAAATTATTTTGGGAGTCTTACAATACCTACAGAAGGTCTCGGGAGGTCTTATAGTGGCTAAATAAGTTTCCACAATTTTTGTAGAACCTGCAATAGCCCTCAAGTTGCCTTTTATTGAATATGGATAGTTTCAAAAGTCTTGTAATAGTAATCGAAGGCCTCAAAAGGTATTTTATTGCCTATATTAGGTCTCAGAAGGTCTCTCATTGCCTATAGATGGATTCAATAGCCTTATAAAACCTACAGGAGGTCGCAGGATGTTCCATATTGTTTACAGAATGTATCAGGAACCTTATTCAACCTTTTTAATACATATACACGGCCTTAAGAGGCCCTATTGTGACTATCTAAAGTTCCTAGGGTCTTACAATGCCTACAGAAGGCCTTAATAATTCCTTTAGTTAATATAGAAGGCTCAAGGAGGTTTATCATTGCTCAGAGAGGGATTCAAGAGCCTTGTAATGCCTACAAATCGCCTCAGAGGGTTCTTTTTTGTACAGAATATATCAGGAACATTATTCAAACTTTTTAATACCCACACATGGTCTCAGGAGGCCTTTTAGTGGATATTTAAAGTTCTTAGAGTCTTTTAATGCCTATGAAGACCTTGAGAAGTCCGTTAAGTCTTATTATACCTTAAGAAGGCTTCAGGAGGTTCTTTATTGCTTACAGATAGTCTTAGGAGCCTTGCAATACCTGTAGAAGGTCTCTGGAGGTCTTATAGTGGTCAAATAAGGTTTCAAGATTTTTGTAAAACCTATAAAAGGTCTCAAGTGACCTCTTAATGCCTATACAATGTTTCACAAGTCTTGTAATAGTTATAGAGGGTCTCAATGGGTATTTTATTTTTTATAGAATGTCTCAAGAGTCGTATACTGCTTTTAGATGATCTCAGAAGGTCTTTCATTGCCTATAGAGGGTTTCAAGGGTCAACATAAGGTATTAGAAGGTTTTTTATTGTTTACAGAATATATCAGGAACCTTATTCAACCTTTTTAATGCATATGTATGGAATCAGGTGGCCTTATAATGGTTATTTAAAGCTCCTGGAGTCTTACAATACCTATAGAAGACCTTAAGAATTCCTTTAGTTACTATGGAAGGTCTCAAGAGTCTTATAATGCCTACAGAAGAACTCAGAAAGTTCTTTATTGCTTACAGAATATCTTGGGAGTCTTACAGTACCTTGGGAGGTTTTATAGTGGCTAAATAGAGTATTTGGTTCGAGAGTTGTATGACTTCGTCAAAACCTACGAAATGCCTCAAATGGCCTTTTATTGTCTATAGAACGTCTTAAGAGCCGTAAACTGCTTTTAGAAGGCCTCCGAAGGCCTTTCATTGCCTATATAGTGATTTAAGAGCTATGTAATGCCTACAGAAGGTCTCAGGAGGTTCTTTGTTGTTTACAGAATTTATCAGGAATCTTATTCAACTTTTTAATATATATATACCCTCAGGAGACCTTTTAGTGGCTACTTAAAGTTCCTAGAGTCTTACAATACCTATAGAATGCCTTGAGAAGTCCTTCAAGGAATATAGAAGGTCCAAAGAGTCTTATAATGTATACAGAAGGCCTCAGGAAGCATTACTGCTCAGGAGCCACAAAAGTTAGAAGTTCTTTATTATTCACAGAATTTATCAGGAATCTTATTCAACTTTTTGATACTTTTAGTGGCTACTTAAAGTTCCTAGGGTCTTACAATATATATGTATACGGAAGGCCTCAGGAGGCTTTACTGCTTAGGAGGCTTAAAAGTTCTTTATTGTTTACAGAATATATCAGGATCCTTATAATACCTATAGAAAGACTAAGGAGGTTTTATAGTGGCTATAAATGGTTCCTTATTCTACTTATAGAAGGCCTCAGAATGCCTTCGAGTGCTTACAGAAGATCTCAAGAACTTTATACTGCTTATAGAATGTTTCAGAAGGCCATTCATTGCCTATAGAAGGCCTCGGGAGATATTTTATTGTCCATAGAAGGTCTGAAGAGCCTTGCAATGCTATATAAGGCCTCAATTTGAGAAATTATAGCCTTTGCTTTCTTTTGCCGTTGATTACAACCACAATAATGGTGTTATAACTTGCTTAAGATGTTTAAAACTTTCAATTCCCAAAATTGCAAATCAGGTCAAATCAACCGAAAACAAACACCATGTCACACTACTCCATTTCTTTGCCTAAATGCTTGCAAACAACCAGGAAAACATGTTCAAATCGAATTTGACATTTCGACACATATGAGATTTTCATGTCATTTACCATTGTTCAATTGTAATTGGAAATATGTAGCAGCTAGGAGTATGTATGTACACGTGTTTACCTATTTCAAAAAAATAAAGAGGTGACATGAGTCAGGAACATTTTGCATGTATTCAATTTCCTGGCACTAACATCATTTTTCAACCTCTCTTACATCCTCCAGACACATTATAGAGCAACCTCGTAGCAAATAGAGAAAGTTTTATGGCCTTGTTGGTTTTCAGCTAAACAAAGATTCGTTTGTCAAATTTTTATGGAGGCTATAAAATTTCATAATGAGGTTTTTATTTCACAAACTTTGTTGGTGAGAAGTGTATCCTTAATGACATTATAGTGTGTCACATTAAATTTAAAAGGAAAATGTGTGAGTACACACACAACAATATTTCAGCTTCAGTGGCTACTATACAGCATTCCTTACATAACTTGGTTGTTTGGTAGAGTATCGGTAATTGATGGATTTGTATATGGGAATTAGAAAATGTCATAAGCGAATGGAAATCTTCTCCCTCACAATCGACTGACTTCCTGCAAACACACATTTGTTTGATGTAAATGAAATTTAAGCGTGACATAATAAATCCTAGTCATCCTTTTGTCTTTGTAATAATGAAACACGCACACACACACACATATTTATGTATATCATTTATGTGTCACAAAAAGCTTTTAAGATATTATTTTTGTCTGTGATTTCTCATTGAGCATCCATCCATCCATCCATCCATCCATCCATCAGCCAACGTTTTGAAATGTTTACATAAATGGCCTATAATTTGTTATATAAAATAATACATTTATTTGGAGTAAACATCCGAACATATTATCTATCGTCATCATCATCGGCAGTCGTTGTAATTAAGGTATACATTTCACTATGGATGGCTCTTTGGTAAAATTGCTTTTAATTGCCACACAAACACAAATTGTCATATCAGTAGTTTTTTGTTTTATTTTTATTTTTTTGCTCCGTGATATCAATCACACATTTAATCACTGAAAACAATTTTCAATTATTTAATACTTATCAGCAATAAATTACAATGAAATTCAATTTAGAATAAATGAAAATTACAAAAAAGTATGTATATAAATATACTTAATCTATTAATGTGTTAATAATGGGCGTAGGTAGACTAATGGAGATGTTTATAGAAAGTTTGAAAACATTTCAGATATTTTATTTTCTACTTTGCAATTATTTTACGATAACAAACAAAAAATATACACATTTTTTGTTAGCAGCTCTTCTCATGAAAGTCATGTATCTATCTAAATGAAAATCTACGGATATCTATAAATTCCGTTTGTAACACATCGAAATATTCATCGGAGACACTATAAAGTATATATATTCCTGATCAGTGTAAAATTCTAAGTCGATATAACAATGTCCGTCCGTCCGTCTGTTGAAATCAAGATACAGCTTGCAATTTTTAAGATAGAGCTTTGACATTTGTTATAGAAGTTTATATTATTGCTAGGATGTTTGGTATTGCAAATGGGCTACATCGGTCCACGTTTTGATATAGTTCCCATAGAACGGTACCACACGATTTTTGGTATTTTGGAGGTTTTAGTTTCATTATCACACCAAAATGGCTGAAATTTGGTATTAAGTGTTCGTTGGTGATATAAAACATTCCCCCCCCCAATTTTGTTGGTATGGGTCTACGCCTTCATATAGCCCCCATAGAACGGTACCTCTCGATTTTCGGTATTTTGAAGGTTGTGGTCTCAATATTACTCCGAAATGGCTGAAATTTGGTATTTAGTCTTTGTTTGGGGTACGCAACTTTCCCCCAGAAATTTGTCGGTACAGGTCCACGCCTTCATATAGCTCCCATAGAACGGTACCTCCCGATTTTCGGTATTTTAAAGGTTATGGCCACAATAATCCATTGAAATGGCTGAAATTTTGTATTTATTCTTCGTTAGGGGTATTGAACTTTCCCCTCTAAATTTGTTGGTATAGGTCCACGCCTCCATATAGCCCCCTTAGAACGGTACCTCCCGATTTTCTGTATTTTGAAGGTTGGGACCTCAATATTCATCCAAAGTGGCTGATATTTGGTATTTAGTCTTCGTTCGGGTAATAAAACTTTCCCACAGAAATTTGTTGGTACAGGCCCACCCCTTAATACAGCCCCCATTAAACGGTACCATCCGGTATTTTGAAGGTTTTAGCTTCGTTATCACACAGAAATGGCTGAAAATTGGTACTTAGCCTTCGTTGGGAATATAAAATTTTCCCCCAGAATTTTTTGGTATGTGTCTACGCCTGCATATAGCCCCAAAGAAAGGTGCATCCCGATTTCCGGTATTTTGAAGGTTGAGGCCTCAATATTTCACCGATATTTTCATATGAAATTTGCCGGTATAGGTCGACGCCTTCATATAGCCCCCATTGAACGGTACCTACGTTGGAAGTAAAACCCTTTCCGACTGAATTTCGTTTGTATAGGTGCTCGTTTCGAACTTAAGCCTTTCTTACTTGTCCTGTTTAGAAATATTACGACGTGCAAAATACGGACCAAATAGGTTAGCTCTTTCGAGATTTATCCTACCCACAATTTTTAAGAAAAAAATTTAAATTTTTTGGGGGATGTACCAGAGGGAGTGGATCGATATGGCTCATCTTTGAACTTAAAGTAAGTTTGGACAAAATATTACGAAAGGCAAATTTTGGAACAAATCGGTTAATCCGTTCGAGAGTTATCGTGCGCTTCAGCCAGCCAGACAGACGGACATGGCTTAATCAACTCCAAATTCTCTAAAACACATTTCGTCCAACATACTTGGGGTCTAAAACCATTATTTCGATGACGCACATTTTGCCCGTATGAAAGTGTATATACCCTCGTTAGCATAAATGCTGAGGGTATAAAAATAAAACGGTGTATAGTAGAATAGTTCATTTCAAGTCTAAAAATAAACAAGTAAGGACGTATCAGTCAGCTGTGCTGACGGAGAAATACCCTCAGCCACTGACCAAGAAACGAGTTTGCTTTAAAATCTTTAGGTACCGTAACGTGGGCTTATACCAAATCATTGACATATACCAAACTTTTTTGGCAACCAAACTTCCTCATAAAGGACTCAAAATATTAACTTATGTTAAAATAAGTTTGAAAGAAATTTTCGAAAAAGTTTTAGAGTTATCTTGCACAATATCCGACAGGGTTTTGAAGCTTTTGGGTTATTATCTTAGGAAGTATTGACTTACTCCGGAACAAAATGTACCATTGTAAATGAGGCCGCTCCAACAATTTACTGAAAAAGAGTCAAAATGATGCGAGAGGAGCTCCTAAACTTCACTTTATCTGAATTTTGTGTGGGAGGCAGCCGAAGGAGTGGACCGATATAGTCTATATTTCAATCCCATACTGGACTGGATGAAATAATACGATGTTCAAAGCCTGCATCAATCAAAATCTCCCTGCGAGGATTATCTTGCGGATTCGCCATTTTGGTTGGTGCCGTCAGGGTTTCTGGAGCTTTAAGGCCAATATCTCATGAAGTATGGACTTCCGCAAGAAAAAAATTGTACCGTCATAAAGAGAGCCGCAAGGAAAACTTACTGAAAAAAAATTGCAAAACCATCCGAGAGGAGCCCTTAAACTTCACTTTATCCGAATTTTGTGTGGGAGGTACCCGAAAGAGTGGACAAATATAGTTCATATTCGAACCAGATCTATATCTGGAAAGAATAATACGGTGTGCAAAGTTTTGACCAAATCGATTGCTTCCGTCGAGAGTTATCGTTCAGACCATTTTACAGAAAAATTTTGAATTTTGCGCACAAGCCAGAGAGACATTTTTCGTATCAAAGTGTATATACCCTTCTAGCCTAAAGGCTGAGGGTATAAAAATAGAAATTTGGGATGTACGCCAACCATCAATAGGCTTCATTCTCTGTGAGACACCTATCAACCCCCAACATTTCGTGAGGATCCGATCAAAATTCTGACCTGTAGTGGGATTGCACAAAAAATGGAAAAAGGGATGCCTTACCGACTATTGCGATATCTCTGTACTTTCACGACCTATGACGACCTACTTCACATCGTTGTAAAGGTGATATTTTCTACTTTCCTTGCTAGGTTTTGCTTTCGATATACCTCTTACAGAAGAGAGATATTCGCTTTGAAATAAAACGTTGGCCTTTTCTCCAAATAAGTTTTTTTCACATTCCGACCCCTGAATAATATCCGACCATTACCAAAATCAATAGGGTGTTTCCTCTGTGGGACCCCCATTAACACCCAAAATTTCATTTCGTGAAGATCCAATCAAAATTGCGAAGTGTAGAGTGATTACAAAAAATTAAAAAAAGGGATGTATTACCGACTATTGCAATATCTCCATTATTTAGCCACTTACGCCAACCTACTTTGCATCATTGTAAAGATAGTCAGACTTTGCGTCATTATTATTAAAACCGCAAAAAAGAAAAGCTGGGTTATATCAGCGGCTATTGAGATATCTTCGTTGTTTGACCGCCTACGATAACCTACGTTACATCATTGCAAAGGTGATATTTTCTACTTTTGCTTTTGATATACTCCTTATAGAAGCGGATATATTCGCTTTGAAATAAAACGTTGACTTTTTCACCAAATAAGTTTTGCCCATTCCGACCCCTTGCGACATTACGACCTGTAGCGTGATTATAAGGTTTAGATGGACAAACGGACAGACGGACACACATAGCCAGATTGACTCAGCTAGTTGAGACATCAATTTTGGTATATATATGTATCGGTCTACGACCATTATTTCCATGCGTTACAAACTTTTTTTGGTAAAAATACCTCCAGAAGTTTTCCCTATTTTGTTCAAGAGCTCAATGCCGTTTCCACGGTACGTCGTACGTTCTCTACTCATTGTTCGACCAATAACTACAAATAAATTACTTATTTCCCCATACAAAATTCTGTGAGCGAAGGACGATTTTCTACGTTGTTCGAGTTGAAATACTCTACGAACGGCGAATAATTGTGTCCCATACATAACAAATGAGGCATTACAAGACCCTTGGTACATTCTATAGCCACTAAAAAACCACCTTAACCTTCAATAGGAGTTATAAGACTCCTGAGCATTTCAAAAACCAATAAAACATCGCATAAAGATTTCCTTAGTTACTACAAGAGTTCAATACTCCTCGCGAGGGCTTCAGCCGGGCTGAATAGTCGATTTTCTATGGAAATTCCTATTCAGCCAGGCTGAGTAACAAATTTCCTATGGATACGTCAATTTAGTCTGGCCGAATTGTAGGTTTTGTATGGAATACCCTTTCAAATTCAACGGATTTTCCAATACATTAAAATAGATACTTTCAATACATTTATTTTTATTTTTTTTTCCAATTTTTATTTTAATTTAACCTTGAATCTAAGATAATATTCAATGAATTTTAATTAGCAATTTTGTCTCTCGCGCTCATAAATAAATGCATTCAAATCAAAACTGTCCTAAATAATAAATTAAACCATCATTTGTTAGATATAAAACAAAGGCAACAACATGTGTGAGTGTGTGTTTTGCAACAAATCCATAGCAGCTAACATTTCTCAGCGTTTTTCAGTTTGATAATTACTTACGTATTCCATACATAATGGCAAACTGCACATACATAGTTGGGATTTACATATCCGTTCGGGTATTGTGTGCAAACGTATGCAACGGAGAATAACGAGAATGACGATGACTGCAGACTAGTAATGCGAAACAGACAATGAATAACAGTTTTTTTTTAAATTTAAATTTTTTTTCAAATACCCAACAGAAGTCCGTAAATGGAAATATGTATTTTCCATTGAAATTCGATAGTTTATAGAAACTATTTATATGTGGGTTTTGAGAGATGATCAATATTTAAAAAAAAAATATTTGGATTTTTTCTTATTAATTTGGGACTATAATTTTAATATTAATTTTCTTCAAATGCAAAAACTATTTTCCACAAACATCACAGAAAGGGTAATAGGTGGTCCCCGATATTTTCGCTGGTGAACAATTTCTACTATATTCGATATTATACAACAGCATTTATTAAATATTTATTTATTTTTTAATTCAATTAAAAATCCAACATTTGTCCTTCCGAACAAATTCTATTCTATTCCATTCCCTTTTTTGTTACATCTGTTTATGATTTGCTTCAATTACAATCCCCATATCATCATCATCATTTTCATTCTCATCATAATCCTCATCTTAGATGTTTCGTACATCGCATTTTATGTCCGTATGTAGAGTTGTTTTTGTTTCTTCTCAGCCAACATTGTTGGCAGCAACATTGTGGTTGTGTGTGTGGAGGCGAATTCGTTGCCAAATGAGAAATCCTTTAAGATGTGCTTATCTGTAACATAAGAGGATTGTTTCTTGCCAGATGTAATGGTGGCTGTGTGTTAGAAACACACACACACATATATAGTAACATCCCAGCAAACCAATCGTACAGACATCGTAACGAAATCGGTATGAATTCGGACGCTATGTCCAATGTCGGATCCGAAATAGTAAAGATATCTCAACGAAAGTTGTATGAAGTGGTTGACACAATTTCGAAACGAAATGTCGAAGCGAAATCGGATCGATTTCAGTCAGATATTGGAACGAAATTGGAAGAAAATCCTTAAAAATTCGTAATTTGAAAATCCTTGGGAAATACGAAATCGGTACAAAATCTGAACTATTTCCCCTCCGAAAGATCGTATAGAAATCGCAACGAAATTGTTCAAATGTGTCGGATATCTGACATTTGGTTCGCTGGGATACTACTACTACTATTGACGATATCATTGAAGAAGAATTGTAATTTATTTTATGAAAACAATTTGTTAAGCTGATGATAAAATAAGATTAGCCCAAGCATGATAATTGTTTAAATAAAATATTAGATCTGAATAGAGGCCTGTCTGAATAGAGGTTTCCATAGGAAAACTACTATTCAGCCTGGCTGAATAGAGGTTTCCATAGGAAATCTACTATTCAGCCTGGCTGAATAGAGGTTTCCATAGGAAATCTACTATTCAGCCTGGCTGAATAGAGGTTTACAGTGGAAAACTGCTATTCAGCCTGGCTGAATAGAGGTTTACAGAGGAAAACTGCTATTCAGCCTGGCTGAATAGAGGTTTACAGAGGAAAACTGCTATTCAGCCTGGCTGAATAGAGGTTTACAGAGGAAACCTACTATTCAGCCTGGCTGAATAGAGGTTTACAGAGGAAAACTGCTATTCAGCCTGGCTGAATAGAGGTTTCCGTAGGAAAACTACTATTCAGCCTGGCTGAATAGAGGTTTCCATAGGAAAACTACTATTCAGCCTGGCTGAATAGAGGTTTCCATAGGAAAACTACTATTCAGCCTGGCTGAATAGAGGTTTCCATAGGAAAACTACTATTCAGCCTGGCTGAATAGAGGTTTCCATAGGAAAACTACTATTCAGCCTGGCTGAATAGAGGTTTCCATAGGAAAACTACTATTCAGCCTGGCTGAATAGAGGTTTCCATAGGAAAACTACTATTCAGCCTGGCTGAATAGAGGTTTCCATAGGAAAACTACTATTCAGCCTGGCTGAATAGAGGTTTCCATAGGAAATCTACTATTCAGCCTGGCTGAATAGAGGTTTCCATAGGAAATCTACTATTCAGCCTGGCTGAATACAGGTTTCCCTACGAAATCTGATGTTTTGCCATGAAAAACAGCTGAATTAAATATTGATTTCCATAGGAAAACATTTAAAATTCGGACTTTATTAATATAAATTCCCTTTTGTTAATTTTCCTCTCCAATTAAGCATAATTCCCAAAGGTCTCACCATTCATGTTAACCTTTTCAAATTGTAAACGATAAAGTAGAAGAAAAACAAAATCCAAAGAAATCTCTTATTCAGCCTGGCTGAATAGAGGTTTCCATAGGAAATCTCTTATTCAGCCTGGCTGAATAGAGGTTTCCATAGGAAATCTCTTATTCAGCCTGGCTGAATAGAGGTTTCCATAGGAAATCTCTTATTCAGCCTGGCTGAATAGAGGTTTCCATAGGAAATCTCTTATTCAGCCTGGCTGAATAGAGGTTTCCATAGGAAATCTCTTATTCAGCCTGGCTGAATAGAGGTTTCCATAGGAAATCTCTTATTCAGCCTGGCTGAATAGAGGTTTCCATAGGAAATCTCTTATTCAGCCTGGCTGAATAGAGGTTTCCATAGGAAATCTCTTATTCAGCCTGGCTGAATAGAGGTTTCCATAGGAAATCTCTTATTCAGCCTGGCTGAATAGAGGTTTCCATAGGAAATCTCTTATTCAGCCTGGCTGAATAGAGGTTTCCATAGGAAATCTCTTATTCAGCCTGGCTGAATAGAGGTTTCCATAGGAAATCTCTTATTCAGCCTGGCTGAATAGAGGTTTCCATAGGAAATCTCTTATTCAGCCTGGCTGAATAGAGGTTTCCATAGGAAATCGACTATTCAGCCTGTCTGAATAGAGGTTTCCATAGGAAATCGACTATTCAGCCTGGCTGAATAGAGGTTTCCATAGGAAATCGACTATTCAGCCTGGCTGAATAGAGGTTTCCGTAGGAAATCGACTATTCAGCCTGGCTGAATAGAGGTTTCCATAGGAAATCTCTTATTCAGCCTGGCTGGCTGAATAGAGGTTTCCATAGGAAATCTCTTATTCAGCCTGGCTGGCTGAATAGAGGTTTCCATAGGAAAACTACTATTCAGCCTGGCTGAATAGAGTTTTCCATGGGAAATCTACTATTTAGGCTGGCTGAATAGAGGTTTCCATAGGAAATCTCTTATTCAGCCTGGCTGAATAGAGGTTTCCATAGGAAATCTCTTATTCAGCCTGGCTGAATAGAGGTTTCCATAGGAAATCTCTTATTCAGCCTGGCTGAATAGAGGTTTCCATAGGAAATCTCTTATTCAGCCTGGCTGAATAGAGGTTTCCATAGGAAATCTCTTATTCAGCCTGGCTGAATAGAGGTTTCCATAGGAAATCTCTTATTCAGCCTGGCTGAATAGAGGTTTCCATAGGAAATCTCTTATTCAGCCTGGCTGAATAGAGGTTTCCATAGGAAATCTCTTATTCAGCCTGGCTGAATAGAGGTTTCCATAGGAAATCTCTTATTCAGCCTGGCTGGCTGAATAGAGGTTTCCATAGGAAATCTACTATTCAGCCTGGCTGAATAGCGGTTTCCATAGGAAATCGACAATTCAGCCTGGCTGAATAGAGGTTTCTATAGGAAAACTACTATTCAGCCTGGCTGAATAGAGTTTTCCATAGGAAATCTACTATTTAGGCTGGCTGAATAGAGTTTTCCATAGGAAATCTACTATTTAGCCTGGCTGAATAGAGTTTTCCATAGGAAATCTACTATTCAGCCTGGCTGAATAGAGTTTTCCATAGGAAATCTACTATTCAGCCTGGCTGAATACAGGTTTCCATAGGAAATCTCTTATTCAGCCTGGCTGAATACAGGTTTCCATAGGAAATCTCTTATTCAGCCTGGCTGAATACAGGTTTCCATAGGAAATCTCTTATTCAGCCTGGCTGAATAGAGGTTTCCATAGGAAATCTCTTATTCAGCCTTGCTGAATAGAGGTTTCCATAGGAAATCGACTATTCAGCCTGGCTGAATAGAGGTTTCCATAGGAAATCGACTATTCAGCCTGGCTGAATAGAGGTTTCCATAGGAAATCGACTATTCAGCCTGGCTGAATAGAGGTTTCCATAGGAAATCTCTTATTCAGCCTGGCTGAATAGAGGTTTCCATAGGAAATCTCTTATTCAGCCCGGCTGGCTGAATAGAGGTTTCCATAGGAAATCTCTTATTCAGCCTGGCTGGCTGAATAGAGGTTTCCATAGGAAATCTCTTATTCAGCCTGGCTGGCTGAATAGAGGTTTCCATAGGAAATCTCTTATTCAGCCTGGCTGGCTGAATAGAGGTTTCCATAGGAAAGCTACTATTCAGCCTGGCTGAATAGAGGTTTCCATAGGAAAACTACTATTCAGCCTGGCTGAATAGAGGTTTCCGTAGGAAATCTACTATTCAGTCTGGCTGAATAGAGGTTTCCCTACGAAATCTGATGTTTTGCCATGAAAAACTGCTGAACTAGATCTTGATTTCCACAGGAAAATATTTAAAATTCGGATTTTATTACTATAAATTCCCTTTTGTTCATTTTCCTCTCCCATTAAGCATAATTCCCAAAGGTCTCACCATTCATGTTAACCTTTTCAAATTGTAAACGATAAAGTAGAAGAAAAACAAAATCCAAAGAGATGCCACAAAAGCCAACACCAGTTGGCGTGAACATGTCCAAACAACCAATTCACGATGACCACAGAGTTGTTGCCTGCTGCCATTGCCCTCTTAACCTGATTATCTTCAAAACACTCGAACAACGTGTGATGTTCTCTCGAACACTTTGAACAGACAAAAACTAACTACTGAACTATATTTCCATATTCGGACATTAAGCGAAAAAAGGAGAAAGGTATAAAAACTGAGGTTATGCAAAATTTAATGTTGAATATCTGCTCGGAACAGTTACAAATTTCTCTTCGGTGTCTTCTTGTTGGTTTATTGCATAAATGCTATTGGCTGAAGGGGTGTTCGAATGGCTGCCCGGCTGGTGGTTTGTAAGGTAAATTTGCCTTGCTTACCAATGCATCCAACCAACCAACCGACCGACCAACACCTATCTGTTCAAACTCGGCCATGATTTATAATCTCTCAGTTGTAAGTGTTTTTTTTGGTGTAGTTTTCGGTTGGCTTTTGTTTTCGAGGGGATTAAAATTGCGAATTGCATTTAATTCTCAACTGATTTTTTGGTCGATTTGTTGATTTTGCATAAATGTTTTTTTAGTGTGGTTTGGTCCAAGTCAATTTAGGGATTCGTTGAAAGTTTAAAGAGTTATCAGAAAAATAGTAAAAATTCCCATAGACCCGTTCGCTCAGCCAGTCAGGAGAGTAGTTTCATATTTGACAGACAGATTATACATTACACAGATTTATAGGTTACAGGTTTCCGCTCAATTTCAAGGCTTACTAATACAAATAAGCTTGAGGAAATTTTATACCCAAAAACCATTAACACCCACCCACAGCATATTCCCCATAATACCACTTATAACGATTTTGCCGATATTTATGTGTGTTTGCACGTGTGTCCATGAAAGATATCATTAAAACGATATACTTTATTATCATTATGTACTTGTGTTGTTCGTTCATCCAGTTTATGCAATTATATGTGATACTATTATCCTTGTACTGGTTGCCTGCCAGCCTGTCATTGTCACTCAAATAAAAGTGTGCCTGTGTGAGAATATTTTATCATACAACTACAACAAACAAGAGATCCTTGATGGTGAGTGTGTGTGTTTGAGTGTGTGTTGTTTGTTCTTTGGCAAACATTTAATGTCGATTATGATTTAATAGCCACACAGATCTGTCGTCTCTTTCAGCAGAATTTCATAAAATATTTAAATACACTTATCTTGTGTATCGACAACGATGCGGTTAAATGTGCAGAAAGATTTTTTAATTAATCAACAACCACAATTGTGAGTGATACACCAGCAATGAATTGATTGAACTATTGAAATATGGCAAATAAATTTTCAACGTAAAATTTAATTTCATCGGGAAAATATATTTTCAATAATCGGGGAATTTTTAAATCGTGGATTTTTTAAAAAATATTTTTTCAATAATCGTGGATTTTTTAAAAAATAATCGTGGATATTTTAAAAAATATTTTTTCAATAATCGTGGATTTTTTAAAAAATATTTTTTCAATAATCGTGGATTTTTTAAAAAATATTTTTTCAATAATCGTGGATTTTTTAAAAAATATTTTTTCAATAATCGTGGATTTTTTAAAAAATATTTTTTCAATAATCGTGGATTTTTTAAAAAATATTTTTTCAATAATCGTGGATTTTTTAAAAAATATTTTTTCAATAATCGTGGATTTTTTAAAAAATATTTTTTCAATAATCGTGGATTTTTTAAAAAATATTTTTTCAATAATCGTGGATTTTTTAAAAAATATTTTTTCAATAATCGTGGATTTTTTAAAAAATATTTTTTCAATAATCGTGGATTTTTTAAAAAATATTTTTTCAATAATCGTGGATTTTTTAAAAAATATTTTTTCAATAATCGTGGATTTTTTAAAAAATATTTTTTCAATAATCGTGGATTTCTAAAAAATATTTTTTCAATAATCGTGTACTTTTAAAAAATATTTTTTCAATAATCCTGGATTTTTTAAAAAATATTTTTTCAATAATACTGGATTTTTTAAAAGCTATTTTTTCATAATCCTGGATTTTTTAAAAAATATTTTTTCAATAATCGTGGATTTTTTAAAAAATATTTTTTCAATAATCGTGGATTTTTTAAAAAATATTTTTTCAATTATCGTGGATTTTTTAAAAAATATTTTTTCTATAATCGTGGATTTATTAAAAAATATTTTTTTAAAAATGGTGGATTTTTTAAAAAATATTTTTTCAATAATCGTGGATTTTTTAAAAAATATTTTTTCAATAATCGTGTATTTTTTAAAAAATATTTTTTCAATAATCGTGGATTTTTAAAAAAATATTTTTTCAATAATCGTGGATTTTTAAAAACAATATTTTTTTTAATAATCGTAGATTTTTTAAAAATATTTTTTTTATAATCGTGGATTTTTAAAAAAATATTTTTTCAATAATCGTGGATTTTTAGAAAAATATTTTTTCAATAAACGTGGATTTTTTAAAAAATATTTTTTCAATAATCGTGGATTTTTTAAAAAATATTTTTTCAATAATCGTGGATTTTTTAAAAAATATTTTTTCAATAATCGTGGGTTTTCTAAAAAATATTTTTTCAATAATAATGGATTCTTTAAAAAAAATTTTTTTCAATAATCGTGGATTTTTTAAAAAATATTTTTTTCAATAATCGTGGATTTTTTAAAAAATATTTTTTCAATAATCGTCGATTTTTTAAAAAATATTTTTTCAATAATCGTCGATTTTTTAAAAAATATTTTTTCAATAATCGTGGATTTTTTAAAAAATATTTTTTCAATAATCGTGGATTTTTTAAAAAATATTTTTTCAATAATCGTGGATTTTTTAAAAAAATATTTTTTTCAATAATCGTGGAATTTTTAAATATTATTTTTTTAATAATCCTGGATTTTTTAAAAAATATTTTTTCAATAATCGTGGATTTTTTAAAAAATATTTTTTCAATAATCGTGGATTTTTTAAAAAATATTTTTTCAATAATCGTGGATTTTTTAAAAAATATTTTTTCAATAATCGTGGATTTTTAAAAAATATTTTTTCAATAATCGTGGATTTTTAAAAAAATATTTTTTCAATAATCGTGGATTTTTAAAAAAATATTTTTTCAATAATCGTGGATTTTTAAAAAAATATCTTTTCAATAATCGTGGATTTTTTAAAAAATATTTTTTCAGTAATCGTGGATTTTTAAAAAAATATTTTTTCAATAATCGTTGATTTTTAAAAAAAATATTTTTTCAATAATCGTGGATTTTTAAAAAAATATTTTTTCAATAATCGTGGATTTTTAAAAAAATATTTTTTCATTAATCGTGGATTTTTAAAAAAATATTTTTTCAATAATCGTGGGTTTTTAAAAAAATATTTTTTCAATAATCGTGGATATTTAAAAAAATATTTTCTCAATAATCGTGGATTTTTAAAAAAATATTTTTTCAATAATCGTGGATTTTTAAAAAAATATTTTTTCAATAATCGTGGATTTTTAAAAAAATATTTTTTCAATAATCGTGGATTTTTAAAAAAATATTTTTTCAATAATCGTGGATTTTTAAAAAAATATTTTTTCAATAATCGTGGATTTTTAAAAAAATGTTTTTTCAATAATCGTGGATTTTTAAAAAAATATTTTTTCAATAATCGTGGATTTAAAAAAAAATATTTTTTCAATAATCGTGGATTTTTAAAAAAAATATTTTTTCAATAATCGTGGATTTTTAAAAAAATATTTTTTCAATAATCGTGGATTTTTAAAAAAATATTTTTTCAATAATCGTGGATTTTTAAAAAAATATTTTTTCAATAATCGTGGATTTTTAAAAAAATATTTTTTCAATAATCGTGGATTTTTAAAAAAATATTTTTTCAATAATCGTGGATTTTTAAAAAAATATTTTTTCAATAATCGTGGATTTTTAAAAAAATATTTTTTCAATAATCGTGGATTTTTTAAAAAATATTTTTTCAATAATCGTGGATTTTTAAAAAAATATTTTTTCAATAATCGTGGATTTTTAAAAAAATATTTTTTCAATAATCGTGGATTTTTAAAAAAATATTTTTTCAATAATCGTGGATTTTTAAAAAAATATTTTTTCAATAATCGTGGATTTTTAAAAAAATATTTTTTCAATAATCGTGGATTTTTAAAAAAATATTTTTTCAATAATCGTGGATTTTTAAAAAAATATTATTTCAATAATCGTGGATTTTTAAAAAAATATTTTTTCAATAATCGTGGATTTTTAAAAAAATATTTTTTCAATAATCGTGGATTTTTAAAAAAATATTTTTTTAAAAATAGTGGATTTTTAAAAAAATATTTTTTCAATAATCGTGGATTTTTAAAAAAATATTTTTCAATAATCGTGGATTTTTAAAAAAATAATTTTTCAATAATCGTTGATTTTTAAAAAAATATTTTTTCAATAATCGTGGATTTTTAAAAAAATATTTTTTCAATAATCGTGGATTAGCACAATTTTTAGCTTAAATCGTTTATATTTTTCAACGCATATACAAACATTTCTCGAAAGTGATTTATTTAAAAACTAGCACCGGGTGATTCAGTCATTAGCCTAGTTACAAACCATTTGCGGTTCATTACTTCACTATAACGTATGGTAGCCTATTGCAGTTCACTATTACTGGCGTGATCATTAAATTGAATAGAATTACATCTAGTAATCTTATAAAGTAATATTAAAAAATGTCGATTTTGTTTTTTAGTTAACTTTTTGTTTTTTTTTTCTTTTTTTTTTTTTGTAAAAATATCAAAAAAATTATTTTTGTTCTTCATACTCGACTAACAATTTGTTTACAAAAAAATCTCGAGAAAATAATAATTCATGAAAATAATAGTGCATACTTTTTTACCTTATTATTTTTGCCCTTTGCTGCTTTGCCTACTTTGCTCCCCACCGCCATCATAAAATGCAATTACTTTCGTATATCACCCCATTGCAGCTGAAACAAATTGGGCATAAATATTGTGATTATTATTCCCATACGCCTACTATTAACATGCCTGCTTTTTTTGGTGTTTTCGCTTTCAAAAGTGGCATTTGAAGCGGCAATTGAAAAATACAATTTTTGTTATATTATCTTAACTGCATTTGGAAAACAAACCATATTATAAATCTCTTGTGGATATGCCATTTTTATGGCATACATTTCAACTGACCCCACCTAAAAGTAGGCACTAAAAACCAAACACCATCATAACTGGTGAAAGTGTAAAAGCACTCTTGAAACCCATGAGAATCTGTCTGTGTAGGCCACTTTGCAATTGTACAATTATTATTGTCTGCTTTTTAAGTGCCACTTAAACACAAATTGTATTAACACTCTGATGACTTTAACTACAAAATGGCTCCTAAAAGTGTGCTCTCTTACAACTGCTACTTCTGACTACTGACCAGTGTAGTTGTCATTATTCAATTAACACATTATTCCACTTACAAACTGTTAATGGAAGTATAGGTGTGTGTGTTTTTTACCTGACTAACTGGTCATTGCGTTCTTGTTTTGTATTTTTTTTTACATTCTACCTCTCACTAATGGCAATGTGGAATTCAATAAGCATTTCATAACATTTGTTCTGTCTTTGAAGTTGTTTTTTCAAAGGTCTCCTTACGCTCTCTTTCGTGTCAAGAACACATTTGTAATTGTAACACATTTCCTCGGTAAATGTCATGAACAAATAAAAGGATTTGCCAAACAACAACAGTAACATGTGATCATTTGATATGCATTTTGATAGATAAAAAAGGATAACAACAAAATTCTTAAATAAAAATAAACTTTTTTCCCAGAAACATGCCCATGGGATAATTGAAGGCTTCTTTTGTTGTATTCCCAATTCTACTATTAGTCTTATAAAATTGGAAATCCTTCTGATGAGATTTAACCTCTTCCAAAAGTATAATAATATTGGATATTGCTTTGGTGTTTTTCAACAATCCTATTTAAAACTCCTACAAAAAATTGACTCTTCTCTTCTCCTTTTTATTAAATCAGTTGAGGATCGATTGTAGAGTTTTTCCCACCAATGGGCTCAACTCCAAGGATATTTTCTGAAGCAATATTCGCCCATTCGACCGTTTAACACTTTTCTTTAACGCCCTCCGTCTATTATAAATATGTTTTTTTTTGTGGAGGCTGAAATATCCGATTGTGGAACAAAATAAAATTTATAAAGCAGAAAAAATTCAAAAGTTTTGAAAATAGTAGAATCTTGCATATTCTGGAGCAAGCCGAATATGTCCTAGCTTATGATATTACACAATCGCCAACAACTCATTGACAAGTTTCAAGAGTTGCTGCTAGAAGTATCGTTAATGGTGGTACAGGGTGATTCAGATATTGGTCTAGACACAAACCGTTGGCGTTAGGAAAATTCACGATGTAATGATAAGATTTATCATCGTTTCGTAGACATGCTTTTAGGTGCCATCACTAGTCATAATAATCTTCTTTCTGATTGTCTGCTATTACGGTTTTCCACTCCAGCGGACTCGATTCTAAGGATCATAGTCAACAGTGGCTATTGGAGATTGGTCTGCTTTTTTATTTTATGGCAGAAATGTATTAATAAAATTAAATATAAAAATATTTTTTTTACAAAAAATTTTCTTACTTTTTCCGAACGGCGTGTCTTAAAGACACCACTTGTAGAGTGGCTGAAATACTCAGGAAATGTCGCCAAAATTACTCCACCATTGAAAGTGTGATGTTTTCTTTCTTGCGAATCGAACCCGATCATTCAGTGTGCAAGGCGGTTGTGTATATCAATTCAAAATGAAATATACAAAATCATCAGGCTGAGTCAGTCATTAGGCTAGACACAAACCGTTGATGGTTAATATATTCACCCTGTTTAAATATGATGTTGCCAGCTCCGGTATTAACTACCTATTACTGCTTGTTAAGATCTCCTACTTGTCGACTATAAAGACTACTTAGTGGTCTTCGACAAAGATTTCCTTTTGATCACTAATAAATACTTTCCTTCTGCGGGTCTATTAAACCCTTATCCGTTCGTCTAAAAAAACCCTTATATTTCGTCTTGAGTCCCTGTTAAAATATCTGCAGAGACTCCTTTTTGGTCGCTCTTTCGTACCCTGTTCTAATGTTCAAATTCAATACAATTTATTTCATCTCACAAGTATTTTAACAAATTTCACTATACAACGCCTAAAAGCATGCTAAACAAACGCTAAATGCTACTCTTGTATGGGAAATTCGGCGATATTTTTGCAACAGGCTGAGTCAGTTATTAGGCTAGACGCAAACCGTTGATGGTTAATATATTCACCCTGTTTAAATATGATGTTGCAAGTTGCGGTATAAACCACCTATTACTGCTTCTAAAGATCTCCTATTGGTCGCCTATAAAGACTACTTAGTGGTCTTCGACAAAAATTTCCGTTTGACCATTAACAAATACTCATTTCTACTCATCGATTATGGCATCCTCTTGTGAGCTTATAAACATTCCCTTCTGCGGGTCTATAAAACCTCCATCCGTTCGTTTAAAAAAACCTACTTGTCGTCTTGAGTCCCTGTTGAAATGTCTGCAGAGACTCCTTTTTGGTCGCTCTTACGTACCCTGTTGTAATGGTCAAATTCAGTTCAATTTATTTCATCTCACAAGCATTTTAATTATTTTCAATATACAACACCTAAAAGCATGCTACACAAGCGCTAAATGCTACTCTTGTATGGTGAATTCGGCGATAATTTTGCAACAGGCTGAGCCAGTCATTAGGCTAGACACAAACCTTTGATGGTTAGTATACAAGTATTCACCCTGTTTAAATACGATTTTGCATGTTCTGGCATTAGTCTCCTACTATCGCTTATAAATATTTCCTACTGGTCGCCTATAAAGACAACGCAGCTGTCTTCCACAACGATTTGCTTTTTGAAACAAATAAATACTCACTTCTACTCATATATAAAGACTTACTCGTGGTGAGTTAAAAATTGTTCCTTCTGTGGGTCTGTAAAACTCCAATCTGGTCATACATATATACAAACTTCCTTCTGGTCGTCTATATAAACTCCCTTCTGATCGTCTATAAAGACTCCCTTCTGGTCGTTTAGTTGTCTATAACGACTACCTTGCGGTCGTTTGTAAAGACTTTCGGAAGTCTGTAAAGTCGGCCGGAAGTCTGTAAAAACTTCATCTAATAAGAGTACATTCTGGTCGTTCATAAAGAATCCCTTTTGATCGTCTATAAAAACTCACTTCCACGACCAGACTATTTAGACTACTTTATGGTTGTCTATAAAGACTTCTATAAAGATTCGCTTCTGGTCGTCTATAAATACTCTCTTTTAGCTGTCTTATAAATACTCGCTTCTGATCGTCTATAAGTATCCAACTCTGGTCCTTTCTGATCATCAATAACGTCTTCCATACTTCTTCTATAAAGACTCCCTTCTGGTCATCTTTAAAGTCTTCCTTCTTGACTCCTATCTGGTAGTCTAAAAAGACTCCCTTCTGATCGTCTATAAAGATTACCTTCTGGTAATCTATAAAGGCTCCCCTCTATTAGTCTTTAAATACCTCCTTCTGATCTCTATAGATACTCCCTTCTGTTCGTCTTTAAAGTATCACTTCTTTCAGTCTGTAAAGATTTCCTTCTGGTCGCCTGTATTGACTTCCTTCTGGTCGTCTAAAAAGACTCCCTTCCAGTCGTCTGAAAAGACTCCCAACTGGCTGTACCAAATGTCATCGCTCTGATCATCTGTAAATAATAACTTCTTGATGTCTAGAAAGACCACCTTCTGGAGGTCTATAAAAATTCCTTCTGGTCATTTATAAAGACTCTTTGGTGGTCGTCTATAAAAGCTCACTTCTGGTCGTCTATAAAGACTCTCTACTGGTCTTTCCATCTGGTCAGCTATAAGAAATCCCTTCTTGACCTCTAGAAATAATACTTTGCGGTCATGTATAAAAGCATCCTTCAGGTTATTATAAAGATTCCCGATCCGACCCTCCGTAAAGATTTATTTTTCGTCGTCTGTTAAGACTCCTTTTCGGTGGTCAATAAATTCACTTTTGATCATCAATAAATACTCTCTTCTATATGGACTCCCGTCTCTTTATTTATAAAGACTTCTGTTGATCAATAAGGACTCCCTTCTCTTCACCTATAAAAAACTAAAAAGAATGCCTTTTTGTCTTATATAAAGACACTTACTTGCGATCGTCTATAAAGATTCCTCGGTGGTCCTCAGTTAAAAGTCACTATCGAAACGTGTAAACTCGGATTAAAATTGTTCCAGGAATTGTCGTAAGATCTTCTAAGATCAAAGTAGAATGATTCATTAATTTGTTGTTTGGTATATAAGGGTTAATAATTTCTTTGCAAGCTCGTAGGAAAGCAAAACCCCATAATGAGTTTAATATCAATCTGGCAGCACTGATACCATCTAGTGTCAAATATAGGAACCTCTACAATTGTGTAGAATATATTATCGATATAGGGTTTGTGTCTTGTGTACGATGAATACCGATAAGAGACTAAATTGATTTGTGTCTATGCTATTTACTGAATCACCCTGTGGGGTGTCAGTGTTGACGATAGAACTGTTTGAAGGAGAGTTTGCCCTTTACGACATTAGGCTCCTACTGTCGTCGATCAAGATTCAATTTAGACGTCTATAAGTTTTATAAAAAAACCTTCCTTCAGATAGTCTATGAAAAGTCTGTTCCGTCTATTAGTTATGTAGATCAGCAAAAAGTCCCCATTCTGGTAGTACTGATCTGATACTAATATGTTGACCCGAGTCATATCTGTGTTGAAATCTTCATTGGCAGGGGAATATTGGCGTCATATCGTAATTTTCTTTAATAAATTACTAGTCTCCACAACTTTTTGTAATCAACACCAGCTAAGTGTGTTATAATTACCAGATGACAAGAACTTCCTGGCCAGCCTACCCCTCAGAAACCTCATGTTCTATTACACGAAACATGCACAACAAAATATGGAACACTGAGAACAGCATGTGTTTCTGTTTTTTATTTAAAACAAAAAGCAACTGCCACAGTAGTGCCATGCTGGTAGTTCCATGGTTTGGTGGTAATAACAATAATTTTTATGCACACATATGCAGTACAGTATTCCTAGGGTTAACGCCTCTATTGCTTGCTGCAGTTGCTGGGTTTCACAGTAGCTGTCCCACAGCTGAGTTGTAACACTTTGTTTTTTTGCTCGTTACAGATTTTAATCGAATACAAAGTGTTAATCGTTTAATGAAAATGACTCAATGACATGCAAAATAAATCATAAAAAATAATGAAAACAAAGTGAGAAATAACGGAGTATTTTAAAATAAATGCCAACAAATTAATGCATACTTTTAGGGGTAGGTATTTTTTAAACAATATTTATTATGCATACAGTTAGGAGGTGGAATTTTCATGTTGATATATATACATGGAACAATTATATTTAAAGATTTAAGTGACCCAATTAATGGTTTAGAAAACCTGTAATTCACATTAAATGCCATAAATTGTCGGTCCAATTAGCAAAAAATGTATACCGAAGAAAATAATAATAATGTACCGTAATGTATGATGTGATGTGGTATGTATATTCCATTACAGTTACAAGTAAATTATGTATGTACGGTTTTTCCTGAGAATTTTTTTCACTTCAATTTTGGGATATTTGCTTTTGCTTTGTTGTAACTTTTGCCATTACAGTTTTCTGAGAATTTTGCATGAAACTTTACATGGAATTCGTATTGTTCAGGTGGACATGGCAACAGTTGTGGAAGTACATCTAATTAAGGAAATTTTGGTTGCACAAGTACAAGAGTTTAACTTGTAGTTATTTATATCATACATAATATTGATTGGTTGTTCACAGAACCAATTATTAGTAAACTTGTTAAGTTAACCCCCTGGATAATTATATAACCTTCAACACGGCTGTTTATAGAGGCTGCATTCTTTATTTATAAAGACTTCTGTTGATCAATAAGGACTCCCTTCTCTTCACCTATAAAAAACTAAAAAGAATGCCTTTTTGTCTTATATAAAGACACTTACTTGCGATCGTCTATAAAGATTCCTCGGTGGTCCTCAGTTAAAAGTCACTATCGAAACGTGTAAACTCGGATTAAAATTGTTCCAGGAATTGTCGTAAGATCTTCTAAGATCAAAGTAGAATGATTCATTAATTTGTTGTTTGGTATATAAGGGTTAATAATTTCTTTGCAAGCTCGTAGGAAAGCAAAACCCCATAATGAGTTTAATATCAATCTGGCAGCACTGATACCATCTAGTGTCAAATATAGGAACCTCTACAATTGTGTAGAATATATTATCGATATAGGGTTTGTGTCTTGTGTACGATGAATACCGATAAGAGACTAAATTGATTTGTGTCTATGCTATTTACTGAATCACCCTGTGGGGTGTCAGTGTTGACGATAGAACTGTTTGAAGGAGAGTTTGCCCTTTACGACATTAGGCTCCTACTGTCGTCGATCAAGATTCAATTTAGACGTCTATAAGTTTTATAAAAAAACCTTCCTTCAGATAGTCTATGAAAAGTCTGTTCCGTCTATTAGTTATGTAGATCAGCAAAAAGTCCCCATTCTGGTAGTACTGATCTGATACTAATATGTTGACCCGAGTCATATCTGTGTTGAAATCTTCATTGGCAGGGGAATATTGGCGTCATATCGTAATTTTCTTTAATAAATTACTAGTCTCCACAACTTTTTGTAATCAACACCAGCTAAGTGTGTTATAATTACCAGATGACAAGAACTTCCTGGCCAGCCTACCCCTCAGAAACCTCATGTTCTATTACACGAAACATGCACAACAAAATATGGAACACTGAGAACAGCATGTGTTTCTGTTTTTTATTTAAAACAAAAAGCAACTGCCACAGTAGTGCCATGCTGGTAGTTCCATGGTTTGTTGGTAATAACAATAATTTTTATGCACACATATGCAGTACAGTATTCCTAGGGTTAACGCCTCTATTGCTTGCTGCAGTTGCTGGGTTTCACAGTAGCTGTCCCACAGCTGAGTTGTAACACTTTGTTTTTTTGCTCGTTACAGATTTTAATCGAATACAAAGTGTTAATCGTTTAATGAAAATGACTCAATGACATGCAAAATAAATCATAAAAAATAATGAAAACAAAGTGAGAAATAACGGAGTATTTTAAAATAAATGCCAACAAATTAATGCATACTTTTAGGGGTAGGTATTTTTTAAACAATATTTATTATGCATACAGTTAGGAGGTGGAATTTTCATGTTGATATATATACATGGAACAATTATATTTAAAGATTTAAGTGACCCAATTAATGGTTTAGAAAACCTGTAATTCACATTAAATGCCATAAATTGTCGGTCCAATTAGCAAAAAATGTATACCGAAGAAAATAATAATAATGTACCGTAATGTATGATGTGATGTGGTATGTATATTCCATTACAGTTACAAGTAAATTATGTATGTACGGTTTTTCCTGAGAATTTTTTTCACTTCAATTTTGGGATATTTGCTTTTGCTTTGTTGTAACTTTTGCCATTACAGTTTTCTGAGAATTTTGCATGAAACTTTACATGGAATTCATATTGTTCAGGTGGACATGGCAACAGTTGTGGAAGTACATCTAATTAAGGAAATTTTGGTTGCACAAGTACAAGAGTTTAACTTGTAGTTATTTATATCATACATAATATTGATTGGTTGTTCACAGAACCAATTATTAGTAAACTTGTTAAGTTAACCCCCTGGATAATTATATAACCTTCAACACGGCTGTTTATAGAGGCTGCATTCAGGTCGTCTATAAACATTAAGAGGGACACTAGAAAACTATCTGGCCTAGGCAACTAGCAGTGTCGCCAGGCATCATTTTAAATTTTTTTTGGAAAGGCTGATAGTTTTTAGCCTAAGCGTACTCAGGACAAATTGACATACGACCGTGTGTTGGGTTGTTTACAGTGGCTTGATTGAGACACCTCCAAAACATGGTTTTTGAACGCTTTTGCAGCATATTCTGCCAACGAAAATCGTTGGTCAAGTCTTTTTTTCTTGCTGTGCTGGAATCAAATAAAGTCGCTGGATCCCCAGTCAGGGCTGTACGGCGCAAGACCCATAAATTCCACGTTTTGTCCGGTCAAACAGGCACTGTTTTGAATCAATGTGTGAGAGCTCGCATTGTCATGATGCAGAACAATTCGTATTCTAGTGTTCCTTCTTTCGAATTTCTCAGGAGACTTCAGGCAAGCAAATTGTAGTGTAACACTCAGAATTAACCGTCCTACATTTCTCAAGCCGTATAGCCGCCACACGGTCAGTTTTGCCGAAGAAACAGGCGATCATTTGCTTTGAAGGTTTTCTTTCATGAACAACTCTCGTCGGATTTGGCTTGTTTTCGAAGACCCAAACGGTCGATTCCTGTTTTGTTTCGGGCTCCTAAGCATAGATCCACGATTCGTGGTCTCTAGCGATATTACAAATGTCGTTTGAAGCACCGAGATTTTTTTTATTCACAATTTCTTTGCACCAATAGACAAGAGTTTTTTTGAGCGATTGATCAATTTTGCAGGATCTAGCGAGAAATCTCATTAAAATAGTTCCAGGAATTATAGCTAGAGGTACTAATGTAGAAGCAGGGTGGCTCAGAGATTAGCCTAGGCACAATTCGTTATTTGGGAAAGTATATTCGTTATATAAAGGTAGCAATTAGTGCATGCTCTTAGGTCCATACATATAAAAATCCATATGAAAAAAACACACCAGACAAATCTACAAAACAATCTTCCACTTTGTGCATGAACATTTTTCATCCGTTCATTATCAATCTGGCAGTACTGACACCATCTAGTGTTATAAATAGGAATCTCTTCCTTTGTGTTGAATATTTTATTGATATAAGGTTTGTGTCGTGCGTACGGTAAATACCGAAAGGTGTGTGTCTATGCTAATTACAGCATCATCATCATGCTGTAGTAATACTAGCGCATCTAGTGGAAGTTCATAGAACTAATTTTAATGAAATTGTTCATGTTCTGATATTCGCCTTCTACTGTCGTCTATAAAATTAAAATGTGGACGTGTATATAGAATATCTTCTGATCGTCGATAAAGACTACCTTCAGGGTATTTGTAAACTGTTGTCCTGACTTCATATAAGAAAAAAGACGACCCATTTGATTCAAGCTAAAAATTGTGTAAAACATCTCCCTATGGCAATTTCGACATTTTCATACATACAAAAAATCATCCTTATTTCCGCAATATTACTACGGTAAAAATACTTGGCTTCTAAAAGTTAATCATCTTAATCAATCATTGACTTCAGAGCTACAAAAAATAATCCTTATTTCCGCAATATTACTACGTTAAAAATCCTTGGATTCTAAAAGATAATACTCTTAATAAATATTCTGTATTCGAATCGATAGTCAAGGAAGCCAAAAAATTTCCAATTTTCCTTATGGAAAATACTATCCGATTGTTTGTAGATAATCTCCCTTATTTTTTTACATTAACTAAAACCTGAATGCCTTCTGGCAATCCATCCTTTGATTATCTATAGGGTACTACTCTTAGTCGCTTACACGTACACCCTTGTCGTCTTTAAATACACTGCAGTCGTCAGCAGGATGCCAATGCAGTAACCTCTAAAAATCGCAGGAGTTTCCTCTATCCTTGTTAGGTGGGTTGATGAAATGCTGAAGAGCAGAATCATCAACTCCCATCTAGGAGAGAGTTCCGTAAGGAAAAAGGTTTGCAGGGGTACGCCTCAAGGAGGAGTTTTATCACCCCTCCTCTGGCTCCTTGTAATAAACGAAATTCTTGTGAATTTCAACCAACTAAGGGCAAAGGTAGTAGCCTATGCTGACGATGTTGTTATCCTCATAAGCGGCAAATTCTTGTCGACTATATCAGACCTTATGCGACGTGCTTTAGTGCAGCTGTCTCGCTGGGCTCGCACCAATGGACTTGGTGTGAATCCAACGAAGACCGAGCTGGTACTCTACACGAAGAAGCGCAAAATTCCCGATTTCCCGTTACCAGACCTGGATGGTGTTGCCCTAAAACTCTCAAGAGAGGTTTTATGGCACTCTATTCCTGTAAGAACTCCATTGGTAAAAGTTGGGGTCTCAAACCAAAGATCATACACTGGTTGTATGATACCGTGGTTCTCCCAATTCTTACCTATGGAGGGCTTGTCTGGTGGCATGCACTCGGGAACAGTGCACTTCTGTCCAAATTATCTAGTCTTCAAAGAGCCGCATCTCTGCTAATCTCTGGTGCCATTCGAAGTACACCTCAAGCCGCCCTGAATGTGATACTGGATCTCCAACCTCTGGACATCACTACCAACTTTCAGGCGGCGAGAACGGCTTTCAGGCTTAGAGAGGCAGGTATGTGGCAGTGTTCACGATTTGGACATGCAAAGGTCCTCTTCCCCTTCACCGATTTACTTGAGTCCAGTGGACCCGATCACATCAGTGATTATATACCCACTGCACTCAATTTCAACCAAATTAACGTCATAATCCCAAGCAGAGATGCCTGGTCTAGTGGTAGCCCTCCTCTTTGCGGTCTGGCCATCTGCACAGACGGTTCAAAGATGGAGGATGGCACAGGTGCCGGGGTCTTCTGCGAAAACCCACAAATTAAGCAATCCTTCAAACTCAACGATAACTGCAGCGTCTTTCAGGCAGAGATTTTTGCAATTAGGAAAGCAGCGGAGATGATCAAAGAACTTGGGAGTGTCCTGAAAGGACCGGTGACTATTTTTGTCGATAGTCAAGCGGCCCTTAAGGCTCTCAAGTCATGGACCATAAACTCAAAAGCTATCCTCGATTGCAAAAACGCTCTGCTTGAAGTACGCGACTTCGTTGATCTTTGCTGGGTTCCAGGACACAGTGATATAAAGGGATGAACTAGCACGGGGTGGCTCTCAGTCGACTGACTTACCAGTCGAGTCATCTATCACACCACCAAAGTGCTATTACATCCGGAAACTTCGAGGTTACTTCCTTGAGAAGGCGAGGCAAAGATGGCAAATGGAAACTGGCTGTAAGGTATCCAAGGCAATCTGGCCCAGCTATTCTCAGCATAGAACCAACTCTCTTTTCTCCCTAAATAAGTTAGGGATAAAGATCACTGTAGGTCTCATTACCGGTCACAACATGGTCAGGTCCCTAACTTCTAAATGGGACAACAGTAGTGTAGACTACTGTAGGCTATGTCAAGATCCAGAAGAAACAGAGACGGTCGAACATCTACTATGTAGGTGCTCCTCGTTACTCACGAGGAGACATCGATTCTTCGGTAGATATGAGATAAATACTCTGACTTTCTTCTCCGACATAGACCCCATCTACTTGTACCAATTTGCCAAAAACCTCACATGGCTGGCAAACAAAACTAATTAATCATTGTTTTTCTTTCTCCTTCACACAGGGGGATAGAAATCGGCTCAACACTGAACAACACCCTCAGCGGCAACACACCCACATCACATCCACTACATCATCATTTTTGTCACAATCACAGCAGCCGCGCATCTATATACATTACTCATCGAACCCATCACATCAAACCACTTTACATCAACAAACCGAAATAGACCAACCACCTCATATTACTTCAGAATAAACCAGTCACCACTTTCATCACCCATCTTATAAATCAGCATCCATCATCATCATATCCAACCCATCAAAACCACTCTACAATCATAAACTTACATCCACCATCACAACCTCAGCAACAACCTATAAACTCACATCCATCATCACAGCATCACCTACATACTCAACTTCACAACAAATCCGCAATAGTCCAGCATCTATCATCATCACACATAACCCAACCACAACACACAGTTTCTTTAAGGATGATCACAATGGACCTCAAGGTCTCCGAGTGAAGTAGCTGCCAACAACGGTAGCTGCGCGTCCTAAAACCAAACCAACCTCTAAAAATAGCCGTCTGAGGCGCTAGTGTTGCCACATGGAGATTCATTCCTTAGCCGGGACATATACCGCTTGGTGGTAAGTATATTTACTATACGCAGAGCCACAAACCATTTGTCGGCAATATATTCAATACTGAATCACCCTGTGGCAACTTTAGCCTCGATTACAGTAATTTTTGGATCTATAAAGTTCCCCCTATAATTTTCTATAAAGACTTCCTTTGTGGTCGTCTCTAAATTGTTGCTGATGGGCAATTATAAAAACTTTCTTTCATAAAGAATCCCTGCTTATGGCCTGCCAAGACTAAATGCTGATGGTCTACAAAGACTGCTTATGGACGTCCATTAAGAATCTCTTCTGGTGCTCCAAAGGGACCACGTCTCGTCACCTATAAAGTCTATACTTTGAGCGCCTATAAAGACTCTAATTTGATTGTCTATAAAGACTGCCGTTCCGTCATCTCTAAAGACTAGCTTTTAGTCTTTTTACGTACTTCTTTCTGGTGACCCATAAAGGTCCCCTTTCGGTTGTCTTTAAAGGGTACCTTGCGGTCGTCCATAAAAACTAAACTAATATGCGGTCGTCTGTGAAGTCTCCATGCAGCCGTCTGTGAAGTCTCCTTGCAGTTGTCTATAAAGTCTCCATTCTGTTGGTCTATAAAGTCTTGTTTCCGATCATCTATAAAGTATCCTTTCCGATTGTCCATAAAGTCTTTTTTCTGGTCGTATATAACGATTTCTTATAAAACTGTTTTCTGACCGCCTTTAAAACTGCGTTCTGGTCGTCTAAAAAACTGCTTTCTGGTCGTCTATAAAATAAAGTCTCTGAATTTCTGTAAACACTCTATTCTGGTCGCCTATAACGACTTCTTTTTGGTCATGTATTAAGACAAAGTTTTTGTGTTGCTGCTCGTCTTAAAAATTACCTTCTGGTCGTCATAAACACTTCTTTGTGGTCGTCTATAAAGATCCCCTTCTGGTCGTCTTAAAGGCAGCTTTCTGGTCGACTATAAAATATACCTTCTAAACATCTATAAATACTTCCGTCCGGTCGTTTATAAAGATTCCTCCAGCTAGTCTACAAATACTCCTTGCTTGTCGTCTTAAAGAATCCCTTCTGTTCTCATTTCTGTTTGTCTATAAAGTCTTGTTACTTTCATCTATAAAGTCTCCATTCCGATTGTCCATAATGTCTTATTTCTGGGCGTCTATAATGATTTCGTCTGATATACGGTAGTCGTCTTTTCCAATTCCCTTAAGGTCGTCTTTATAGACGAGCTATAAATGGTCGTCAGTAAAACCAACTTCTGTTCGTTTATAAAACTGATTTCTGACCGCCTTGAAAACTGCTTTCTGGTCGTCTATAAAATATACCCTCTGAATTTCTTTAAAGACTCTCTTCAGGTCGTCTATAAAGACTTCCTTTTGGTCATCTTTTAAGACACACTTTTAGTCGTAAATAAATAGTACATTTAGCTCGTCTAAAAAGTCTTTGCTGCTCGTCTTACAAAATCCCTTCTAATCGTAATAAACACGTCTTTGTGGTCGCCTATAAAGATCCCCTTCTGGTCGTCTGAAAGACAGCCTTCTGGTCGCCTAAAAGAATCCCTTCTGGTCGACAATAAAGGCTCCCTTCTGTTCGCCTTCTTGTCGTCTTTAAGACTTTTATCTGGTCGTCTACAAAATTGATTTCCTGATCGTCTATAAAATACACCTTCTGACATTTATAAAGACTTGTTCGTGCGGTCCCTAATAAAAACTCCTTTAATGTTCTCTAAAGACTCCCATCTCCCCTAGACACAAATATTTGGCCGGTAATCTACTTTCACCATAGGCAAGACACACACCATGTGTTGTCACGAGTTGATTTGTTTTCATAATTGACACCAGATGGGGCAAGATTCAATGATCGACATTCCACTCATGATCTGGTAATGAGAATTTCGTAGCCAATGGCACAAATATATTTTTTCTGTCCCACATTGGTTAGGCGCAGTTCTAACCATATTCGTGTTAAAAATAAAAAGTTTTTTAAGATATTAATTTTATATAGCGTCATTTTTATATAAGTCTTTGTAATTGTTTTGGACTCCCTTCTCCCTAGACACAAATATTTGGCCGGTAATCTATATTCAACATAGGCAAGACACACACCATATGTCGTCAATATATTCAACACGAGTTGATTTTTTCATAATTGACACCAGGTAGCGCAGGATTCAATGACCAACATTCCACTCATGATCTGGTGATGAGAATTTCCTAGACAATGGCACAAATATATTTTGTTCTGTCCTACATTGGTAAGGCGCAGTTCTACCCACATTCATCTTAAAAATAATTTTTATACCCTCAGCCTTTAGGCTAAAGAGGGTATTTACACTTTGATACGACCAAAAATGTGCCTCATCGAAATAATGGTTTTAGACCCCAAGTATGTTTGTACGATATCCGTTTCAGACAATTTTGAGTAGATCTAGCAATGTCCGTCCGTCTGTCTGTCTGTCTGTCTGTCTGTCCGTCTGTCTGTCTGGCTGGCTGGTGCGCACGATAACTCTCGAACGGATCAATCGATTCGGTTCAAATTTTGGGTATCGAAATATTTTGTCCAGATTCGATTTAAGTTCGAAGATGGGCCATATAGGTGCACTCCTTCAGGTACCTCCCCCACAAATGTTCAAAAATTGTCGCAAAACTTGTGCGCACGATAACTCTTGTAGGGAATAACCGATTTGGTCCATACTTTACACATCGTGTAATTTCTACCAAACTTAGATGAGGTTACAATATGGACTCAATCGGTCCACTCCTTCAGGTACCTCCCACACAAAATTTCGGAAAAGTTCAGTTTAGGACCTGGTCTCGAATCGCTTTGATTTTTGTTTACGCAAGTTGTATTCGCTGTCCTCTATACGACGCTGTAAGTTTCATTAGGGGCAAGTCCATACTTCCTGAGAAAGTAGCCTGAAAGTTACAAAAAACCCTATGACACCGCGTGTAGTGGTTGGAGCGCAAGATACCTCTCGAACGGATCTGCCGATCCGGTCCAAAATTTGGCTTTCATAATATTTTGTCCAAACTTAGTTCAAGTTCACAGATGGATTATATCGGTCCACTCCTTCCGGTACCTCCCCCACAAAAGTTCGAAAATGTTCGGAAAATTTGTGCGTACGATAACTCTTGAAGGGAGTAACCGATTTGGTCCATACTTTGCACATTATGAAATTTCTACCAGACTTAGATGAGGTTCCAATATGGACTCAATCGGTAAAATCCTTGGAGTACCTCCAACACAAAATTTCGGAAAAGTTCAGTTTAGGACCTGCTCTCGAATCGCCTTGGTTTTTGTTGTAACATCTTGTATTCACTGTCCCCTATACGAAGGTACAAGTTTCCTCAGGGGCAAGTCCATATTTCCTGAAAAAATAGCCTGAAAGTTGAAAAACAAACCCTATGACACCATGTTTATGGGTGGAAGCGCAATATAATTCTCGAACGGATATGCCGATTCCGGCCAAAATTTGGCCTTCGTAATATTGTTTCCAAACTTAGTTTAAGTTCGTAGATAAGCAATATCGGTCCACTCCTTCAGGTACCTACCCCACAAATATTCAAAAATATTCGGAAAAATTGTGGGCACGATAACTCTTGATGGAAGTGCCCTATTTGGTCCATACTTTACACATTCTCATAATATGTACCAGATATAGATCAGGTTCGAATATGGACTATATTTGTCCACTCCATCCCGTACCTCCCACAAAATATTTTGGATATGTTCACTTTAAGAACTGCTATTGAATCACTTTGATTTTTGTTGAAGCAACTTATATTCGCTGCCTCAATTACGATGGTAAAAGTTGTTTTTAGGGGCAAGTCCATACTTCTTGAGAAAACAGCCCGAAGGGTGTAAAAACCCCCTATGCCACCCCCATGGTCTATGTCGTTCCATTCCTTTAAGTACCTTTTCCGCAAAATTTTTGAACTTTAATCTTGATTAAAATTTTTGTTGGTTCATACGACCAAAATTTTGAAACTCCCTAAATATATAATTTTTTGTGAAAAAAGTGTTTCAATTTGCACAGGCTGAGGGTATATCTCTGTCGGCAAAGCCGACTGATACTTTTTTACTTGTTTTTTAAGATATTAAGTTTATATAGCGTCATTTTTTTATATAAGACTTTGTAATTGTTTTGTTGTAAATAAATGAAATGTTTTTTTTTCACAAGATTAAAAGACGCTTACTGTTACATTTATGCGGGTTTGGTGTCAATGCTGCCACAGGCTAATTCTGTTATTAGTTTAGACACAAACCGTTTGACAGTAAAGCTATTCATTTTATAGGGTTAGCATTGGCATTTCACAATACGCAAAGAAATACTGATTATCGACCAAAGTTTGGGCCTCTACTAATGACAGAAACACCCTGTGACAACTCCAGCGCTTCTTCGGACAATTCGTGGAACAATTTTAATACGACTGAATTTTCAATTTCCCCCATTAGCTTCCTACTGTCACATATAAAAATTATCTTTTGGGTATTATAAGTTACTTTCCCTCATTAGCTTGCTACTGTCGCATACCAAGAATACATTCTGGCTGTCCATAAATATTGTCTCAAGGATTCCATAATTTCAAATTTCTCCTTAATACTTAAACATCGAATTTCATTCACTTTAAGTCTATATTTAGGCTCAACGTGTATTTTATGGCATACTTTTTGGCGTTCGCATTATTTGTCTTAATTTTTTTTTTGCAAATTCTCCAATGAAACATTGTTGGACGAAAAAAAAGTACATAAAACAAAACTCCATAAAACGAATGTAATTTGGCTGTCTATTCTAATAAAACTTTGCCATATTCCGGCTTCTCTACATCTCACCACCTTTAAATCGTTGCTTGAGGGTTGAAAGGGTTTTTTGCTTCTTGTTTTTTCTTTTCAATGTTGAGTCATGCTGCAGTCAAATGGGGGAGGGGATCTCCGATTTCTTTTTTTTCTTGTTTGTAGAGTATTTGCAGGTATTTTGTTGTTATTCCTAATGTCAGAATTTACCGATGGCTTCTGAGGGTTATCTTACAGACTAAACGCATAATAATATGGGACAGTGGTTTGAAGAATATTCTGTTCAGTACATAATTTCGACAAATTTGTTTATAGAAATTCCTTTTGGAGTAAATCGTAGATAATTTGGTGTATTAACATGTGCGACAGGTTGTTAGGACTCGGCTATCATTAAGGTAAACAATTTCTCGAGTTGTATATCTTGATATGACAGATGTCTTGCTTGCATCTTCTGAATTGTAGCGACAGTCTGCTGCTTCTAGCTAGCGGCAAATCGTGGATATATTTATAGACTAATTTTTGGTTGTAAATATTCTAATAAAACATAATATGTCATTTTAATCAAATATTAATGTAAATTAAAATGTCTATATTTTCTCGTGGAAATTATCTCTGCTACATTTAAAAATTAAAATCCTGGTACAATCGTTTTAGTCCTGTCTTAGATAGTCTTTAAATATTCTGTTTTTGTCACGAGTAGGAAGGTTATGTAGGAACTTGCAAAACCTCAATAACATCCAGTTCTGATTGAGAAACTAATATTGAATCACCCTGTCATTAGTCTAGACACCTACCTTTTATCTACAATTGTCGCTGGAGATGCTAATGTAGTATGTCCAAAACATTAGCCTAGACATATACCCTTTGTCTTAATCTTTATTATCTTTATCTTCATGGGGGAGACACAAGTCATGTGCTGATAATATATTTACCTCAAAGGAATATGACTCCAAATAGTAGATCAGTTTTTAGACACTTGTTTGGTTGTCAATATTTTTTTGAATACACCTTTGTCTCTAAAGATTTCCTGACGTCTTTGAGGACGTCTATAAAGCAATCCATGGTTTATAAAGGAAACCTTCTAAACTTTTATAAAGATTTTGTTCTGATCTTTAGTAAAGTATGACTGGATCTTCGTTGCCTATAAAGATTTATTTCTGGCCATCTCTAAATACTATATCCTAGTAAGTAAGTAATATTTTCTAGTGAAATATCATTTGCTAAATTTAAAAATAAAATCCCGATTGGTTCTGACTTAGATAGTCTTTAAATATTCTCTTATTTTATCGTGAATAGGAAGGTTATGCTGGAACTTGCAAAACATCGATAAAATTCAGTTACCGTAATTGCCGGTTGAAGAACTAATATTGAATCATCCAGACATTAGTCTAGGCACATACCTTTGGTCGGCAATTGTCGCCGGAAATGCTAATGTAGTATTTCCAAATCATTAGCCTAGACGCATACCCTTGGTAAGTAATCTGTATTCATCATGTGGAAGACACAAGTCATGTGCTGATAATATATTCAACTCAAAGGAATATGACTCCAAATTGCTCCAGGCAATTCGGTATTCTACTCATGCTCTAAGAGCTGATATACGTAATTTGGATAGGATCATAGATGATGCCATACAAATATATGAACAGGAACGTTACCAGGGGTACTTAGAGTGTATAACCGTTCATAATAAAACCTTAGGGCAAGTTAAAGTAGCTGCAGATCTTGCCACCAAAGAGCCAATTGGGGAGCGTATAAGTGATGATGGTGTGAAGGTATTAGTCGATTACTTCCAAGGTATGTTACGACCCATGAATGGACACGTGGACCAGTCTTTCCATAGCTCGATCAGTCTAGCTGTCGAGGGATTGGGTGATTGGTCACCATTGGAAACATTCTCCGATGCATTTAGAGCAGATGGTTCAACAGTTGAGAGCGTCAAAGGTGGAATGTAGCAGGTTTCATCAAATCCAGGCCGAACAAAAAATCCACAGGCCGAACAAAAAATCCAGTGGGTTGGACGGAATCCCACATACCGCATTGAATAATGCCGGGTTGGTGATTTTTGGATTCTTGTCCATCCTCTTTAATCATTACTTCAGCTTGAATTACTTCCCTAAAGCATGGAAGGAGGCCGTGGTTGTGCCCATATTGAAACGGGTGCACCGTCTGATGAATGTGGGAGCTATCGGCCCATTTCTGTGCTCTCGCCTTTTGTTAAACTATACGAATATTTCATATTGAAGCGTTTAAGAATTTTGGTCGAGGACAAAAGGGTGCTTACAGATAACCAATTTGGTTTCAGATGGGGGCACTCAACGTCTCACGCCTTATCTGTCTTTTCGACATATATTGTGAAGGGCTTCGAAAAGAAATATGGTACAACAGCTGTAAGCCTTGATGTTGCTAAAGCCTTTGACGCGGTCTGGCACTCGGGAATTCTATATAAATTGAAACAGTATGGATTCGACCAGCAAACCTGCAGACTAGTGGCAAGTTTCCTAGAGGACAGACACTTTAAAGTAAAAGTGGGCGATCGGCTTTCAAGCCGCAGGTCAATTCAAACAGGGGTACCGCAGGGGTCACTTTTAGGCCCCCTGCTCTACAATATTTTCGTAAGTGACATGCCCGAGCCTCCTCAAGGGGGGCTTGTTACTGTCGTATGCTGACGATGTCATACTGGCTATGTCAGGCCCCAGAGCAAACACTCTGTGTCGCCGCCTTAACGTTTACCTTGAGACATTACATAGGTATTTTACTATATGGGACCTCAAGCTAAACGTGGGCAAATGCTCGGCGATTGTTTTCAGGGGTAAGGCGAAAGTTGTGTGCCCTCACTTTAGATCCTATCGGCCAATTTGAAAAATCGGAGATGAAGTGAAATCGGTATCCGACAAAATCAGATACCTTGGAGTCATAGTTTGCGACAAATTTGAATTCATAAGACACGTTGATTTTATCCTTAGTAGGGCCAACAAAATTTACTTTGGGTATCAAGGGATTCTACGTCACAATGGTGGCTTATCAAATAGAATCAAACTTCTGATATACAAACAAATTATAAGACCCGAAGTCTCATATGCCTTCCCGGTATGGTTCTTCATATCGTCGAGCCAAATGGAAAGGCTTAGGAGATGGGAGAGGTCACTCCCGATGTGTTGCTTGGGTCTGTGGCCAACTATAACGGAAGATGGGACATATAAACGACCTTCATGTAAGGCCATTTACGACAAAACGTTCATTGAACAGATAGATAACTTCCTCATGAGAGTGGCCCTTAACTTTATAGAGGCGGCAGAAAACCTGGAGAATTCACTGGTTGAGAGATCCAATCAATATTCTCTTGATATTGATGCAACGCTCTCACGCAAGCATTTACCACCCGCAGCAATACCCAAACTTAATAATGAAGGTATTTTATATAATAATGATAAATTACTTTTTTACCACAGAAGGTTTAATACACTTAATACTACTGACACAGTTTATATAACTTCGCAAAATATTTACACATTTGTAAATAATAAAATATAAGAATTAGTTTTAGTCCATACATTGTTTTTACTTTCATTTTTTAGTTTTAAGTTCCATTTTCTATGATTATGCCCGTTTTTATACCCTATACCACAATGTGGAAAAGGGTATAATAAGTTTGTTTTCCCAAAAATTCATGTAACGCCGCGAAATATTCGTCGTAGACCCCTCATGTGGTATACCAAACTTCATATCTCGACGAGATAAAGCGATTTAGCGATGTGTGTCCGTCCGTCCGTCCGTCTGTCCGTCCATTAAAAATTGTAATCAAGCTAGAGGCCGCAATTATGGACCGATTGTCACGAAATTTAGTATGGAGGTCGGGTTTGGACCAGAATAGAACTGATTAGTTTTTGGCGATGATCGTGAAATGTTAAAGGGATGAAATGGACCAAAAACAAAATTTTTGCTCGATTTTGTAGCCGCTCTGTAGGTCGCAATAATAGTCCGATCGGCGCGAAATTTTAAACGTAGTTTTGGTTTGAGATGAAGAAGTAGCGTGCAAGTCAACGGTATGATCGGATAATATTTAGCGGGTTAAATTGATCAAAACTTTTGTGTGAAAATTGGTAAAATTTCTAATGCACATCTTATAACAGCTAGCCCGGAAAGCTAGTGCACAGGGATAGTGGTATAGGGTATCACATGGTCGGCCCCGTCCGACTATAGTCTGTTCTTACTTGTTAATATTGTATTTTTTGGGCTTTATGTATACATGCACACAGTTCTATTGTTGAATAATTATGATCAATTAGACAAGTGCTAGCAGTGTTCTGCAGCAATTTAATCGGATGTCAAGAAGGAGGCGAAAAGCCACATGTTTATTTATATTGTTCTAAAAGTAAGCCAACCTGTTTAGTTTTAAGACTGATTTTCAATAAATTTGGCCATAAGCAAAAGCTCATGCTCGTCACAAGAACGTATTAATAAATTCCAATATACAACACCTAGAAGTATGCTATTATTATATAAGGAATTCGGCGATACTATTGCAACTGGGTGTTTCAGTCAGTAGCCCAGACACAAACCGTTTAAGATTAGATTATTCACCCTATTCAACTGCGATATTGTACGTTCCGACAATAACCTCCTACTGCCGTTCATTTAGACTTTTGGCCTTTCACAAATATTAATTTTTTTATCAGCATTTTTAAATTTTTTTACTCTATAGGAAATATAATTTTATCTCAAATCATATATACGTTTTTTAATTTTTATTTTAATTTAGACAATAAATTTTTCTCTTCTGATAATAAAAAATTATTTAAAAATATTACTCCAAGTAGCTCCAGGCAATTCGATATTCTATTCATGCTCGTAACAAGAACGTATTAATAAATTCCAATATACAACACCTAGAAGTATGCTACTCTTATATAGGGAATTCGGCTATACTATTGCAACTGGGTGATTCAGTTAGTAGCCCAGACACAACCCGTTTATGGTTAGGTTATTCACCCTATTTAACTGCGATTTTGTACGTTCCGACAATAACTGCCTACTGTCGTTCATTAGGACTTTTGGCCTTTCACAAATATTCATTTTTATCAGCATTTTGATTTTTTTCTCTATAGGAAATATAATCTTATCTCAAAACATATATATTTTTTTATTTGTTTTTATATAAATATTAATAAATTCCAATATACAACACCTAGAAGTTTGATACTCTTATATAAGGAATTCGGCGATACTATTGCATCTGGGCGATTCAGTTAGTAGCCCAGACACAAACCGTTTATAGCTAGTATATTCACCCTATTCAACTACGGTTTTGTACGTTCCGACAATAACCTCCTACTACCGTTCATTAAGACTTTTGGCCTTTCACAAATATTCATTTTTTATCAGCATTTTTACATTTTTTTATCTATAGGAAATATAATTTTATATCAAATATTTTTTTTTTACATTTTTATTTAAATTTAGTCAATAAAATTTTCTCTTCTGATAAAAAAAATCTTTTAATGTCGTGTCTACTCGACTTACTGTGCCACATTTATATAATTTTCAATAGCCATTTAAGGTGCACTTTAGTTTTTTTCTATGGCTACATTTTCAAAATGGCTTAGAATATCCTTCCTATTCTACATGATTTTAGGCAAAATGTTATCGGTTTCAACACCATCATGTGTTCGCAAAACGAATATAGCACATATGGGTAATATCTTGTTCTTGTTCGTTTACTCCTTTTACTAACCTGACTTTAAAAGTGTGTTAGTAATTGTCCTGGAATTTGTTCAAAAACACGTTTTTTTCTGTTTTTCAGTTGCAACCTATGCTACTACATTACCCAGGCAACTTCCGTTTTTGTCTTCTTGGTAATTGTAAAAGGTAGTAAAAAATTGAAATGCAACACTAATACACATGCACAAAATCTGCTTGGCAAAGGTAACGACTATGTAACAATTCCTAACCGCAACAGCAAATGGTAGCTGTTACTAAAGATTGTTTTTTTTTTTTCTACAGAAAGAAGCTTTTGCTGTTGTTGCAGCAAAGTGCATGTAGTGCAGTAATTTTAACAACATCCGGGAAGGAAACATAAATTGCCATAAATTTTGAAAATTTTATTTTTCGGGGAGTTTCTTTTGTTTGGAAAATTATTTGTTTACCACAGCTGAGAAGCGTTATATAAACGAGTTATAAGATTAGTAACTCAATGGCTGAATATACAACACCTAGAAGTATGCTATGTTTATATGGGGAATTTGGTGATTGTATTGCAACGGGGTGATTCAGTCAGTATCCCAGACACAAACCGTTGATGTTTGGTATATTCACCCTATTTAAATGAGAGTTTGTACGTTCCAACATTAGTCTCCTACTGTCATCCCTGAAGACTCCTTAGTGGTTGTCTATAAAGAATCCCGTTAGCTTAACGCTTTAGAAAAATTTACAATACGAGGGCTGCACGAAAACTATCTGGCCTAGGCAACATCGCGTGTTGCCAGATTCGATTTGAAAATTTTTTTGTACAGTTTGACAGTTTTTTTTCCATTACGTACTCAAGTCAGTTTGTCATACGACCTTGTGTTGTGTTGTTTACATTGACTTGAACAAATCACTTTGCAAAAAAATGGTATTTACTTGTGAACATTTTAGTCCGATCATTTTTCACAACTTTTGACGTGGATTATCATGGCAAGAGAGCATGGATCAAATTAAATCTTTGTATGTTTATAAAAGGCCATTTTATAGCACTAAGAAAAACTGGTTTAATGAATTCAATCGTGGCCAACACTCGCTAAAAAGCGAAGGTGTGAGGGTCGTGCAAAAACGGCCGATGTGCCAGAAAAAAATTATGCCGCGGGTGAACGAATAGTGCAAGATCGCCATGTTATATACCGTGAGATAGAGGCATCCTTGGGTATTTCTTCCACCAAATAACATTTGATATTGCATGAACACCTGGCCGCAAAAATTGATTTTTCTCGGTAGATCCAGCAAAAGGAGGCTCTTGAAAATTGGTGAAATTGTGAATAAAACCGATCGTTGTGCTTCAAACGACGTTTATATGATCGTCACAGACGACGAATCTCGGATATATGCTTAGGAGCCTGAAACAGAACAGCAATCGATCGTTTAGGTTTTCGAAAACGAGTCAAATCTAACGAAATTTTTCATGTAAGAAGCACTTCGAAGTAAATGGTTGCCTGTTTCTTCAGCAAAAGTGACCGTGTGGCGGCAAAACGGCTTCAGAAATTTAGGACGGTTAAGTCTGAGTGGTACACTGCAATTTGTTTGTCAGAAGTCTCCTGAGAAATTCGAAAAACTAATCATTCTGCATCATGACAATGAGACCTCTCACACATCGATTCAAACCAGCGCCTGTTTGACCGGACAAAACGTGGAATTGATGGGTCATCCGCCGTACAGGCCTGACTGAGGATCCAATGACATTATTTGATTACAGCATATCAAAAAAAGACGTGGTCAAAATTTTTCTTAGCCAGAAGTTGCTGTAAAAACGTTTAAAACTCAATCGGGTTGGAAAAAGTGATTCAACAATTGGTTTGAGCGCATGAAAAAGCATATAAATCGTGCTGGAGACTACATAAGAAAATAATAAAACTATTTTTGATGGTTAATATTAGCGTTTTTATTGATAGGCCAGATATTTATCGTTCAATCCTCGTATAATCTAAAAAAACGCTGTAAGAAAATACAAGTCGTTCTCTTAGATTGCGGTAACGCCATCTATACTTCACCATTAGCATTAACAAAAATATATAATATAACAAGATGGGACATTTATATTACTACTATACATCGTCAGATGGCGCTGGGGTCATAACATAATGTTATGTTACAATATTGTGACATGTAATTATGTTATATTTAACATAGTTCACATTTGTGGACGATTTTGTTTCTGTTGTGTTCAGTTAATTGTCTGTTAACATAAACGCCCTCTATACTTGAATATTAAAATTGAACGGCATTATGCATCTGGTCCAATCTTTACAATTTTATGTCTTTGAAAATTGATATTGAGCGTGTGGGTTGTTGCCTGAGATAAAGTTAAGCATTTTTACAGATGTATTGAAACTATAATTCGGGCTTATGAAACTATAATCTACGATCTGTAATACTGTGCAATATGTTTTAACGAACGCCATCTGTACGTCAAATTTGATATTGATCATATGGTTGTTGTCTAAGATGATAAAGTGCATATTTTTGAGCAGCAAAATAATTACACAATGTTGTCTAAGATGAGGGCGCCAAATATATTAGGAACTATTTCGAAAATATTAAGCAATAGATAGTCGGATTTTAGCACCAGAAGAAGTAGTAAAAATACTGCGACTTTTGTATAAATTATATTTGGACCATCAACGGGTTGTTATTTTTCATTTAAAAAGTCTCTGAACTCTTCAGGAACAACTTTACAAAATTCCACAAAATCTCAAAATAGCTTTTTAAATAGTTCTTTTATTTTTATATATTTATACTGCTTTTAATTTGTATCTATTATTTGAGGGAGATTTTCCTAGATCTTGCACTCACCTTGGTGTTGTTAGGCAGGCGAAGGCTTTTATTGGTGTCTGAAACCTGCAATAATAGAGAAAAAAGACCAGAGAAAAGAAAGAAGAATATAACATACAAATATGTAGCTCTGCTGTTGTGGAATAAACAAAAATCTTCATACTATTTATTTTCTATATACAAATGTTAATATTTTTTTATTTAATTTTAAATATGTAATTTAATATACATATATGAAACAAGCGAACAAATAATTAATTTTAAAGTACAACCACTACACAACTTTACATAAATAATAAAAATGCTTAGATCACAAACTTTAAAGGATACCATATACCATGATTAGATTACACCACCTTTACCAAGAATATTTTCGCAGGCAAAAGAAACCATAGTAACGTCCATAGCAAGCACAAAACTGTTGGACAATATATACGTTTTATCCTTTCTTTTACAAGTGGCAAAACAAAACAAAAAAAACAATAAACCAAAAAACGGCATTGGGAAGTGAATGTTGTGGAAATGAAATATGACGCAACAAAAAATTAAAGAGAGAAAGAAAGCGGGATAAATAATCCTTAACCAAGAGCCCCAGTGTTGCAAGAAAAAAAAACTTATTTATTTTAACTGCTGTCTTTTGTGTTGTGTTTCAGTTGCCACTGAAGTTTGTTTTATTTTTGTTTAACAGAATAAAAGTAATAATAATAAACTGCAGTTAAATGTTATACAAAAAGGTTGAGAGTGAATTCTGGGAACAATTTTTGAAAAACACGTTATGCGCAGAGAAGATTCTGTGAAAATGGCTTTTATTGAACCACCTCAACAATTAAAAAAGTGGTTTTAAGTGTAATTTCCTTTTTAGCGATAATCTACTGGAAATTAAATTCAATTTTATAAGTGGAAAGTAAATAGATAAATAATTTCTAGGTTATATCAAAGACATACAACTGTAAAGATTGGACATAATGCACAATGCAGTTCAATTTTAATATTCAAGCATAGAGGGTGTTTATCTATAACAGACAACTAACCGAACACAACAGAGACAAAAGCGTACACAAATGTGAGCTATGTTAAATATAACATAATTTTATGTGACAATATTGTAGCATAACATTATGTAAGACCCCCAACGCCATCTGCCGATGTATTTTAGCAATGGAAATGTCCCATCTTGTTATATGCCCAATTGACTGAAAGGTGTTCCATACTATTAGGCGTTTGAAAAATTTTCATAGGCTATGTATTATGAAACCAAAGACATATAATGGTAAAGATTGGACATCATGCACAATAGAGTTAAGCATAGAGGGCGTTTATGTATGACAGACAATTAACAGAACACAACAGAAACAAAAGCGTACACCAATGTGAACTATGTTAAATATAATATAATTCCATGTCACAATATTGTAACATCACATTATGTTAGACCACCAGCGCCATCTTCCGATGTATAGTAACAATGTAAATGTCCCAACTTATTATATTATATATCTTTGACGAAACCCACAATTAGGCATGGATACCGTTCACTAACAGATGAGCCAGGAGTCTTAGGGAAAAATTTATTTTTAATGGTAAATAGAAACAAAATTACCGATTGGCCTAATGGACGAGATGATATAATCTGATACCCGTGAACAATAGGAAAAGTGGAAATAAACTGAAAAGGTCAAGGTTAAAATTTTGCACTCAATTTGAGGTGATACAAGACCTATAGGGTAATGATATAAAAGTTCAGGAAATCATTTTGGTGGCCAACCAAGAAACAAAGTGCCAGGCCTAGGCTTTAATGTATGAATTTTCAGAGGAAAATTGACGGAAAGTTAAAAGTCTTATTAAAATTGTTGCAAGAATTGCCGTTGGATTTGTCACAGAATGTTTATGTCATCAGTTTAGGACCAAACCTGTGGTTTACATCCTATATATAGTGGTGTAAGTAGCAAAAGTTGTGAACTGCTCTCATATGAATTGTGTGGGGTCGGAAGTAAAGGAACGCGTTTCGAGTAAAAAGTGGTAAAACTTGAAGATTCTTGCACGTAAAAGAAACAGGGCTAATATTAGCACTATGTCCATAAAAAAGTCTCAAACAAATCTATAAACATACGCAATATATGTAGCTCATAGAGGTCACGTTGTGCAGCAGGAAGTGCACGGCTGTATAACCAGAGGGCATTAAAGACACAAGAGCGGGGTATTGGCAGGGCTGATGTACGCCAGCTTACTGATGATATATCCATTTCATAGAATACTCGTCGTGCAATCGAGACCGAACCTCTAGCCTTTGGTCTATCAAATGTAAGGAAATACCAGCAAGGATATACAGACGATTAGTTATAGGTATCGCAGATAAAGATCAGAAGAAATAAATTAAAACACCGAGGAGGAAGGATATTGAAACCGTGTGGTAAAGTAAATCAGACCACCAATTCAAAATTCTAAAGTCAGACGGGAGAGGCCGGCAAATAAAGATTGTTTAGGTTGAAAGATGAGGACGGTAGATAAATTTATAATTTCACAATAATATATAAATTATTGACCAATCTGCGTTGACGGTAAATGTAGGTGTCGTATGAATACGGAGCTTCTCGAAATGTACACCTACATACATAGATTTTCATCCATGTCATATTGTTTTCAAAATTTGATAATAAGTATGAATTCCATCATTACTTCAATTTCTAAAATTGATATTTTGCGTGCGGGTGGTTGTTGTCTGAGACGTAAAGCTGCATACTTTTAGTAGCAAAAATACTTTATTAAAAACAGATTGAAACAATGCAACAAGTTTATGCTTTTTTAGAGTATCGATTGTTCTTAAGAAGTGAGATAAGTTGAAAAGTGGCAACATTTTTTTTTTCGAAATTGTTTGAAACTTGCGGTAGCATCTTTACAACGAACGCCATCTATACAACAATTTGAAAAACTGATATTGATCAAATGGGTTGTTGTCTAAGCTGAATATCTGCATCAAATTATAATGAAATATTTAAGTTTTAGTCAACGTTTTTATAAATAACCTGAAATTAGATGTTTTAAACTTAAAAAAAAATAATTTAACATTAAACACGCCATCTATACATTAATATTAAAAGTTGATATTGAACGATCGATTATTATTTAAAAAAAACTTTTTTCAACATTTTTACAAAATTAGAATTTTCAACGTGGATTTTTTCAAAAAATATTTTTTTCCAACGTGTATTAAAAAAACATTTTTTTCCAACGTGTATTTTTTACAAAAAATATCTAAAATTTCTGACGTGATTTTTCTAAAAAAAATTTCTACAGTTTATTATTTAACAAAAAAATTTTTTTCCAACGTGGAATTTAAAAAAAATCCAAAAGAGGAGTTTAAAAAAAAATGTGGATGTGGATTTTTTTAAATTTTACCTTTAAATCCACGTCAAACAAAAAAATTTCATCGAACTTTAAAAAATTTTAAATCCACATTAAAAAATCTTTGCTTTTAAAAATTGTATTTCTATTTAAAAATCGTTTTTGCTAATAACTCGAAATATGTATATTTATTCTAATTTTTCTTTTAAACTCACATTTTTCGTATTTAAATCAATGTTTAAAATTAATTTTTTTATGTGGATTCAAAATATTTTTAAAACTTCGATTTAAAAAAAGGAGATTTGTATTTTTAAAAAATTTCTCGTTAGAGTCGAGTATAATTGGTAGCAGCTCATCAGACATATGGGCTGTGGCTTCTCTGTCATCGATTTTTTCACTTCTCACATGCAATGTATTTTTTGCAGTGATGAGCTTTTTCCCATTCAACCTGCATGGCTTCCACGATAAAAGCTTATTAGCGCAGTCTTCGGAAGTTATGAGCTCGACTCTGAACGCTAACATGCCCTAACAACACCTTTCATATGTTTTTTTTCTAGGACGTGGGTTCAAACACCAATCTGTCTCAAGCAGCTTTTTATTTATTTGAAAATTTTGCCTATTAGGACGAAGATCATTTTAATATTAATAAATAAAAAAAAAAACAAATTGCACTTTTGAAATGAAAAGTTATAATTAAAAATTAATAATAAACTAATTTTCGCCCTCAAAGGCAAAAATTCAAATAATAAATATATATTTCTTGAAAACAAGAATAATTTTTAATAACTTGTATTTTAAAATGTGTTTTCAAAGATCCCGATGTTCTAGAAAATATATGGTGTTCTATTTTTTAATTTAAATCGACAACTTCATTCATTTTTGAAATCTACATTTAAAATATTTTAAAAACACTTTTCTTAAAATATATTTTTTATATTTTTTTTAAAGGTGGATTTAAAAAATATTTTTTAAACGATGATTTTATACAAACAGCGAATACCAGCTTGCATTCATTTTATGCTTGCATTGAATGACGTTTTTTTTTTAAATATTTCTTTTCTAAACTTAATTTTAAAAAATACATTTTTCAACGTGAATTTTTTACTATAAAAACTTTTCCAACGAGAACTTTTTTAAAAAATATTTTTTCCAACGTGGCTCTTTCTAAAAATATTTTTTCTAACGTGGAACAAAATATTTTGTCTAAAGTTCATTAATTAAAAAAAAAAATCCAATATATGTTTTTCCAACGTAGGTTAAAAAAATATTTTTTTTCAATTTTCATCCAAGTTTAAAATTATTCAAATCCAAGTTTAAAATTATTCAAAAATATTTTTTTAAACATAGTTAAAAATTTTTTTTAAACGTGGATTAAAAAATATTTTTAAAACGGAGATTAAAAAAATATACGTTTTAGGAATGCAGTTTTTTATTGTTATTTAAATAAAAATTTTAAATTGAAAAAAAGAAAAATTTTTTGAAAACACATTAAAAAATAATTTTTAATAATTTGTATTATAAATGATTTTGCAAAAAACTCGATGTTCTAGGAAATATATTTTATTTTTTAAATTTAAATTAAAATTTTTATTATTCATAAATTAAAATTAAAATTATTCAAAAATATTTTTTTAAACATGGTTAAAATTTTTTTTTAAACGTGGATTAAAAAATGTTTTTAAAACGGAGATTAAAAAAATATACGTTTTAGGAATGCAGTTTTTTATTGTTATTTAAACAAAAATTTTAAATTGAAAAAAAGAAAAATTTTTTGAAAACACATTAAAAAATAATTTTTAATAATTTGTATTATAAATGATTTTGCAAAAAACTCGATGTTCTAGGAAATATATTTTATTTTTTAAATTTAAATTAAATTTTTTATTATTCATTTTTGAAATCAACATTTAAAATATTTTAAAAATACTTTTTAAAGTGAAATAAAAAATATTTTTTAAACGTGGAAATATTTTTCTTCATAAATATTTTTTAAAAGTAAATGTGGATTTACAAAAAAATTTCAAATTAAAAAAATTTGAAAACTCATTAAAAAAAAATTTTTAATATGTATTTAAAAATGTTTTTGCAAAAAAGTCGATGTTCTAAAAAATATATTTTCTTCTATTTTTTTAATTTAAATTGTTATTTTTTCGTATTCATTTTTGAAATCAACACTTAAAATATTTTAAAAATGGTATTTTAAAGTAGAATAAAAAATATTTTTTAAAGAGTATTAAAAAATATTTTTTAAAAGTGGATTAAAAAATATTTTTTAAACGTAGAAATATTTTTCCATAGTGGATTAAAAAATATTTTTAAAAGAGGATTTACAAAATATTTAAAAAATACGTATTTAAGAAAAAATAGGAATTTTTGTTAACATGGATTCAAAAAACGTTTTTTAAAACGTGAATTTTTAATTTTTTTTTTAATTGGATTTACAAAAAATATTTTGAAAGTTGCGATTTAATGTAAAAAATATTTGGCTTAAAATGGTTGTTAAACGTTGATTTAAAGAAGTATTTTTTAATTAAAATTTTTTGGTAAAATGTTATTTTAATATGGTTCTAATTTTTGAAATGATTTTTTATATAAAAACATTTTTAAATAAATGCACATTATTGAGAAATTATTTTTTTAAATTTTTTTCCAAATTCTATTTTTAATCCTTGATTTTTATAGAAATTTGTTTTCATCCCTGGACCGTGAATTTTTAATTTTTTTAATAAGTGGATTTACAAAAAATATTTGGAAAAATTGCGATATGATTTAAAGAAGTATTTTTTGATGAAAATTATTTCGTAAAATTTGTTTTTAAAATAGGGTTTTAATTCTTGAAATGATTTTTTATTAAAAACATTTTTAAATAAATGCACTCTAACATTTTTGTACAATTTTTTCAAATTCTGTTTTAAAAAAAATATTTTTAATCCTTAATTTTTATAGAAATCTGTTTTCATCCATGGAACGTAGATTTTTAATTTTTTAATAAATGGATTTATAAAAAATATTTGGAAAAATTGCGATTTAATGGGAAAAAATATTTGGCTTAAAGTTTTTGTTAAACGTTGATTTAAAGAATTTAATTAAAATTTAATTTAATTTTTAATTAAAATTTAAAATTTTAAAATATGGTTTTTATAAAAATTATTTGTTTAAATGATTTTTTTATACAAAAATATTTTTAGATGAATTTATTAAGAACATATTTTTATATAATTTTTTCTTTGAAAATCTGTTTCTTTGTATAAACGTTAATTTTTTTATAAAAAAAAATGTTTTTAATCCTTGTTTTTTTTTTTTATAAAAATTTGTTTTTATCCGTGGAAAGTTTATAGAAATATATGTTTCTAAACCTGAATTTGTTATAAAAATATATTTTTTAAAACATTTATTTGTTATAAAACACCCATTGTTTAAGTTGATTTTTTAATGTTTATTTTTATAAAACATTTTTTAAAAGATTGTTATCTAGCAAAACGTCTCTACAAGTGGTGTCGTAGACACGCCGTTCGGACTCGGCGATAGACAGTAGGTCCCATATCATTGAGCTAATATGAATCGGGGTGCACTCATTGATACGAGAGAAGTCTCCCTTGGCCCCTATGGGAAGTTTGTGGAACAATTAAAAACAAAAAATCTAGCAATTTTAATATTTATTAAAGTGTGTACTAAATAAAATACATTAAAATATGAACTTAATTTCTTTACACCTAAAAAGCATTAATTATTTATTTATATGTATGTATATGTATTAAATGTATATGAACATAGAAAATAATAAATAATAGAAATGTAATTATCATTGCTATTCTTTCTCTATATAACACCTGTTACCACTTTAATTTATTTTAATTATACAAAAATATATAACACTTCTTCCATAATTAATTATGACAAAATGAATTGTAAACAATACACAGACTAACAATAACAAAACAATACATTCACAACAATGACAATAGTTTAAAATAAATAAAATTTCTTTTTAAATGCAATATTTATTTAATTGTTTATATTTACAGCATAACAAAAACAAATGTTTGAAGGGAGTGGAGGGTACTGTAATGGGAAATCTATGTCATTTAAATGTTTTTTTGTTTAAATAAGCAGTATCATCTGAGCTAGTGGTAAATATAGCTAAATAACCGTTGGTGATAAATAATTTGTAATTAGTTTGCAAATATTTATAATTAAATAATTTAATATTATAAAGTCATTAAAGTTTAATTTCACAAATTAACCTATAATACAAAAACCATGAAGGGCTTTAATTAAAATTTGGTGGTGGGATGTAATTTAAGCAGCATGAAAGTCGCAACTAAAGTACAGGTAATCCGTTCCCCTCATGGTTTCATTATAAAATCCTAACAGAATATTATTTTCCACCATAAAAACTATTCTGTTTCGGTTGTGGGATCAACCCTCTTAACTTTTGCCCCACAATATTTAATATCGTCCCACCTGGCAGTTGTGTAAATTATTCTATTTAACATGCGAACGGTCATTCAATGGTCTATTTTAAATGTTGGTTAAAATTAATTTCAAGCTGATTTATTTAACAACAACAGCAGTACTGAAACCAAACGAACAGTTTTTAAAATGAATTCCATTTCAACTATCCAACAATGGATGTTGTGGTCAAAATGTGAATTCGTTTCATTTTTATTTATAGTTTTCCACTTGTGTTTATTTACATAAAAATAAATAAATTAATGTTGTAGTTGTTTTTTTCATTTAATTGCAAGTGATGTTGGTTCGTTTGCTTGTAATGCATTTATAATGAATTTAACAAAAACAACAACAACGGAAAACTAGGAATTATTGATTTACAAAAAATAAGTTGGCATACATTGTGTGAATATTTAAGTAAAATGGGGGTGCAAAGAATCAGCATGAGTTCTTTAAAAATATTATGTTCGCAAACGTGGATTTTTTAAAGAATATTTTTTTCACAAACGTGGATTTTTCAAAGAATATTTTCCACAAACGTGGATTTTTCAAAGAATATTTTTCAACAAACGTGGAGTTTTTAAAAAAATATTTTTATAATAATCGTGGATTTTTTAAAAAATATTTTTATAATAATCGTGGATTTTTTAAAAAATATTTTTATAATAATCGTGGATTTTTTAAAAAAATATTTTTATAATAATCGTGGATTTTTTAAAAAATATTTTTATAATAATCGTGGATTTTTTAAAAAATATAGTTATAATAATAATGGATTTAAAAAAAAAATATAGTTATAATAATAATGGATTTAAAAAAAAAATATTTTTATAATAATCGCGGATTTTTTAAAAATTATTTTTATAATAATCGTGGATTTTTTAAAAAAATGTTTTTGTAATAATCGTGGATTTTTTAAAAAATATTTTTATAATAATCGTGAATTTTTTAAAAAATATTTTTATAATAATCGTGGATTTTTTAAAAAATATTTTTATAATAATCGTGGATTTTTTAAAAAATATTTTTATAATAATCGTGGATTTTTTAAAAAATATTTTTATAATAATCGTGGATTTTTTAAAAAATATTTTTATAATAATCGTGGATTTTTTAAAAAATATTTTTATAATAATCGTGGATTTTTTAAAAAATATTTTTATAATAATCGTGGATTTTTTAAAAAATATTTTTATAATAATCGTGGATTTTTTAAAAAATATTTTTATAATAATCGTGGATTTTTTAAAAAATATTTTTATAATAATCGTGGATTTTTTAAAAAATATTTTTATAATAATCGTGGATTTTTTAAAAAATATTTTTATAATAATCGTGGATTTTTTAAAAAATATTTTTACAATAATCGTATATTTTTTAAAAAATATTGTTATAATAGTCGTGGATTTTTTAAAAAATATTTTTATAATAATCGTGGATTTTTTAAAAAATATTTTTATAATAATCGTGGATTTTTTAAAAAATATTTTTATAATAATCGTGGATTTTTTAAAAAATATTTTTATAATAATCGTGGGTTTTTAGAAAGTATTTTTTAGTAATCGTGGATTTTTTAAAAAATATTTTTATAATAATCGTGGATTTTTTAAAAAATATTTTTATAATAATCGTGGATTTTTTAAAAAATATTTTTATAATAATCGTGGATTTTTTAAAAAATATTTTTATAATAATCGTGGATTTTTTAAAAAATATTTTTATAATAATCGTGGATTTTTTAAAAAATATTTTTATAATAATCGTGGATTTTTTAAAAAATATTTTTATAATAATCGTGGATTTTTTAAAAAATATTTTTATAATAATCGTGGATTTTTTAAAAAATATTTTTATAATAATCGTGGATTTTTTAAAAAATAGTTTTATAATAATCGTGGATTTTTTAAAAAATATTTTTATAATAATCGTGGATTTTTTTAAAAAATAGTTTTATAATAATCGTGGATTTTTTAAAAAATATTTTTATAATAATCGTGGATTTTTTAAAAAATATTTTTATAATAATCGTGGATTTTTTAAAAAATATTTTTATAATAATCGTGGATTTTTTAAAAAATATTTTTACAATAATCGTATATTTTTTAAAAAATATTGTTATAATAGTCGTGGATTTTTTAAAAAATATTTTTATAATAATCGTGGATTTTTTAAAAAATATTTTTATAATAATCGTGGATTTTTTAAAAAATATTTTTATAATAATCGTGGGTTTTTAGAAAGTATTTTTTAGTAATCGTGGATTTTTTAAAAAATATTTTTATAATAATCGTGGATTTTTTAAAAAATATTTTTATAATAATCGTGGATTTTTTAAAAAATATTTTTATAATAATCGTGGATTTTTTAAAAAATATTTTTATAATAATCGTGGATTTTTTAAAAAATATTTTTATAATAATCGTGGATTTTTTAAAAAATATTTTTATAATAATCGTGGATTTTTTAAAAAATATTTTTATAATAATCGTGGATTTTTTAAAAAATATTTTTATAATAATCGTGGATTTTTTAAAAAAATATTTTTATAATAATCGTGGATTTTTTAAAAAATATTTTTACAATAATCGTGGATTTTTTAAAAAATATTTTTATAATAATCGTGGATTTTTTAAAAAATATTTTTATAATAATCGTGGATTTTTTAAAAAATATTTTTACAATAATCGTGGATTTTTTAAAAAATATTTTTACAATAATCGTGGATTTTTTAAAAAATATTTTTACAATAATCGTGGATTTTTTAAAAAATATTTTTACAATAATCGTGGATTTTTTAAAAAAATATTTTTACAATAATCGTGGATTTTTTAAAAAATATTTTTACAATAATCGTGGATTTTTTAAAAAATATTTTTACAATAATCGTGGATTTTTTAAAAAATATTTTTACAATAATCGTGGATTTTTTAAAAAATATTTTTACAATAATCGTGGATTTTTTAAAAAATATTTTTACAATAATCGTGGATTTTTTAAAAAATATTTTTACAATAATCGTGGATTTTTTAAAAAATATTTTTACAATAATCGTGGATTTTTTAAAAAATATTTTTACAAAAATCGTGGATAATAATCGTGGATTTTTTTAAAATAGTTTTATAATAAGCGTGGATTTTTTAAAAAATATTTTTATAATAATCGTGGATTTTTTAAAAAATATTTTTATAATAATCGTGGATTTTTTAAAAAATATTTTTATAAAAATCGTGGATTTTTTAAAAATCTAATATATAAAAGGCAATGTGTGTATGTTAGTATGTTTGTTTGTTTGTATGTTTGTATGTTTGTATGTTCCGAATAGACTCAAAAACGGCTGAATAGATTTTCTTGAAAATTTCAGATAATGTACTGGGAACACCGGTGGTGAAAATAGGCTATATATTTTTTTGAATGGTCGTCGCGGAAGTGAAATATCGCGTTCATCCCAAATTATTCAAAAATGTATTATTTCAGATAATATACCTAATTTTAGTAAGCGTGACTACAAAACCGCTAAAACACTGGCTTCAATATGTGGGATAACGCGGTCAACGCCATATTTTGGAATACAGTGAAATCCCGATGACTTGAGATGCCACTGTATAGAAATTCCGAAAAATCGATTGGGAAATCTTATGAAATTTTGTATGTGGAGTTTTTATGTCTGAGAATAGGTCGTAATCTATTTTTTTTATCCCGCTAAGTGTAGTGACCGGTGGTCCTCCCCACAATTTTTTTAAGAAAACCGCGAAATTCAAGATACGTTTTAATATATTGTTTACAAATTGTTTGCAATGCTATGGTAATTACAGTCTTGACCCTGAATGGTCGTCGCGGAAGTGAAAATCGCGGTCATCACAAAGTTTTCAAAAATGTATTAATTCAATTAATATACATAATTTTAGTAAGCGTGACACAAAAATGATATTAACACTAGCTTGAACAAGTGGGATAGCGCGGTCGTGAGCTATTTTAATACGGCTAAGTGTAGTGACCGGAGGTTCTCCTTCAAAATTTTTTTTTTTTTTTTTAAATCTGAAGTCCATGATATGTTTGAACGTATTGTTTACAGATTGTTAGCAATACTACTGTAATTACTGTCTTGACCCTGAATGGTCTTCGCGGAAGTGAAATATCGCGAAAAGTGAAATATCGCGGTCATCACAAAATTTGCAAACATTTATTATTTCAGATAATATACATAATTTTGTAAGCGTGCCTAAAAAACGCTATAAACGCTGAACACTAAACAATAAGTGGGACAGCGCGATCAACTCCACATTTTGGAATACAGTAAAATCCAGATAACTTGAGATGTCACAAGATCGAAATTCCAGAAAGATCCATTGGAAATCAGACAAAGTTATTGATATACAATACAATATCATCATTGGAATCAGAATACCGCGATCGTGTTCGATTTTCGAAAATATTATAATTACGAATAAAATCTCAAAATGTGGGAAGTGAAACTTCATGAGCATTGATTTCAGTCCTTGGAATAGCTAGGTAAAGATACATTTTTTAAATACAGCAAAATCTCGATAATAACAACTACAAATTATAGAAGTAATTTTTTTATGAATTATATAAATGTTGCCATACATATCCCGAAGGAACATACATTTCGCTGAGGGGTATTTTACCACTATTGCATATAGAGCGCGAAGAAAAAAAGCGTTACGTTCGATCGGCCTAAATGAGGTTAAATCCACCAAAAATAGCGAAAATCAGGCGCCACCGTTCTATGGGAGCTATATCAAAACGAGGACGTATACTGAAAATTCTCTCTGAACTATCGAAAATCGGGAGGTACTGTTTTATGGGAGCTATAAAAGGCGAGTCTTTCGGTCGATGCGAATATTTATGCTCTCCTCTTTAAAATAAACCAGATTTCAGCCATTTCGGTGTGATAATGATGTTAAATCCTCAAAAAATAGCGAAAATCAGCCGGTACCGTTCTATGGGAGCTATATCAAAACGTGGACCTATACTAACAACTCTCTGCAGTAATTATTACGACCCCAACCGAGACCAACAATCCAATATATAGCAATGTTAATTGACGTGCACCGACCATTATATGTGGGTCACAAAGTGCTTTAAACTGTCGATTTATGGTGAAGGGTATAATAAAAGCGATTTTATATCTTAAATTTGGGGGATATCATTATATGGAATTTATGTCAAAACATTGATTTATATGATGAAGTTTCTAGAGGAATGTCTAATTATGGGTGTATCAATACTGGATAGATAACTAAAGTTTACACGGAGAACCCAAACAACGGGCCAGCAACGCGGACCGGGTCAGCTAGTATTTTTATAAAAATCGTGGATTTTTTAAAAAATATTTTTACAATAATCGTGGATTTTTTAAAAAATGTTTTGACAATAATCGTGGATTTTTTAAAAAATATTTTTACAATAATCGTGGATTTTTTAAAAAATGTTTTGACAATAATCGTGGATTTTTTAAAAAATATTTTTACAATAATCGTGGATTTTTTAAAAAATATTTTTACAATAATCGTGGATTTTTTAAAAAATATTTTGACAATAATCGTGGATTTTTTAAAAAATATTTTTACAATAATCGTGGATTTTTTAAAAAATATTTTTATAATAATCGTGGGTTTTTTAAAAAATATTTTTATAATAATCGTGGATTTTTTAAAAAATATTTTTATAATAATCGCGGATTTTTTAAAAAATATTTTTATAATAATCGCGGATTTTTTAAAAAATATTTTTATAATAATCGTGGATTTTTTAAAAAATATTTTTATAATAATCGTGGATTTTTTAAAAAATATTTTTATAATAATCGTGGATTTTTTAAAAAATATTTTTATAAAAATCGCGGATTTTTTAAAAAATATTTTTATAATAATCCTGGATTTTTTAAAAAATATTTTTATAATAATCGTGGATTTTTTAAAAAATATTTCTATAATAATCGTGGATTTTTAAAAAATATTTTTATAATAATCCTGGATTTTTTAAAAAATATTTTTATAATAATCGTGGATTTTTTAAAAAAATATTTTTACAATAATCGTGGATTTTTTAAAAAATATTTTTACAATAATCGTGGATTTTTTAAAAAATATTTTTACAATAATCGTGGATTTTTTAAAAAATATTTTTACAATAATCGTGGATTTTTTAAAAAATATTTTTACAATAATCGTGGATTTTTTAAAAAATATTTTTACAATAATCGTGGATTTTTTAAAAAATATTTTTACAATAATCGTGGATTTTTTAAAAAATATTTTTACAATAATCGTGGATTTTTTAAAAAATATTTTTACAAAAATCGTGGATAATAATCGTGGATTTTTTTAAAATAGTTTTATAATAAGCGTGGATTTTTTAAAAAATATTTTTATAATAATCGTGGATTTTTTAAAAAATATTTTTATAATAATCGTGGATTTTTTAAAAAATATTTTTATAAAAATCGTGGATTTTTTAAAAATATTTTTATAAAAATCGTGGATTTTTTAAAAAATATTTTTACAATAATCGTGGATTTTTTAAAAAATGTTTTGACAATAATCGTGGATTTTTTAAAAAATATTTTTACAATAATCGTGGATTTTTTAAAAAATGTTTTGACAATAATCGTGGATTTTTTAAAAAATATTTTTACAATAATCGTGGATTTTTTAAAAAATATTTTTACAATAATCGTGGATTTTTTAAAAAATATTTTGACAATAATCGTGGATTTTTTAAAAAATATTTTTACAATAATCGTGGATTTTTTAAAAAATATTTTTATAATAATCGTGGGTTTTTTAAAAAATATTTTTATAATAATCGTGGATTTTTTAAAAAATATTTTTATAATAATCGCGGATTTTTTAAAAAATATTTTTATAATAATCGCGGATTTTTTAAAAAATATTTTTATAATAATCGTGGATTTTTTAAAAAATATTTTTATAATAATCGTGGATTTTTTAAAAAATATTTTTATAATAATCGTGGATTTTTTAAAAAATATTTTTATAAAAATCGCGGATTTTTTAAAAAATATTTTTATAATAATCCTGGATTTTTTAAAAAATATTTTTATAATAATCCTGGATTTTTTAAAAAATATTTCTATAATAATCGTGGATTTTTAAAAAATATTTTTATAATAATCCTGGATTTTTTAAAAAATATTTTTATAATATTCATGGATTTTTTAAAAAATATTTTTCTATTATTAAAGAATATTTTTTCCAGAGAATTGGATTTTCAAAGAGTATTTTTTCCAGAAACGTGGATTTTTTTATGAATATTTTTCCCAGAAACATGGATTTTGTAAAGAATGTATTTACGAGAAACGGGTATTTTATAAGGAATTTTTTTTCAGAATCGGGGGTTTTTTAAAGAATGTTTTTCCCAGAAACGCGGATTTTTTATAAAATATGTTTTTGAAAGAATAATATTTTTTTTTAAATAATAGTGGATTTTTTTTTAAAAAAAATATTTTTATTAATGTGTTATATTTAATTCGACTTTTTTTCCTTTTTTAAAACTGAAAAGATAGTCAAGCTCGAGGTCACTATCATTTTTAATAAAAATATTTTTTTTTTTTTCAAAATAAGATTTCTATCAAAACATTAAAAAATAAAATAAATTTAAAATATGTGATTGCTTTTAAATATTTTTAAAAATCTGAACTTTTAACACATTAAAAAAGAGCCTGGAATTTTTTAAGCAATGTTTAAAATTTTTTATAGAAAATTTTTTTATCGGACGTTGATTTTAAAAATACTTTTATTTTGTTACACAATTTTCTCTCTGCAATTTTTAACTAGAAATAATTTTAAAACTAATTTCCGTTAAATAAAAAAAACGAAAAAATTAGCCGCATTAGAGGAAATGAATTTTTCTATTTTATTTGTATGTAGGTTTATTGTCGATAAACATAAATTTGTCATTCATTGTTGCCCAAAAAACAATAGACCGTCAATGGGCAACCACATCATTGGCAGATAACGAAATCTGCCAAAGAAGCCAACCAACCTGTGATAGCGTCGTAAACATTTTTAATTTCCGTCCACGGCAGAGAGAATCTATTTTCTGAATAATTTATTTCATTTAGCAAAAATGAGATGTGGATTTAAATTATTTCACTCTGTAATGGCTAACATTTTACCTATCGACGGGAATTGAGGGGAAATTAGGACTATTGACAGGTGACAAGTAGTCAATTTGCTAGAGAAACACTTTTTTTCATAAAATATGCAGTAAGGCAGGCTACAACAACAACAACAAGCTAAAACAAATATCAAAATGAAAACAAAATGCAAATTCTCATAACAACAGTAACAACAATCACAGTTTGGGGTGTGGGCGGGTTTGTCCGCTTGTCTAAATGGGTGGTAGGCTAATGTCTGGGTGTGTTATGTGTGGTCTAATGAATATTTACAGTTAGATGTTGATGTGGATTTCTTTGGAATGTATTTAATATTGTTCTACAAAAACTGTTTAATGCAAAAACAAACCATTTCTCTCAACGTTAGGAATAACTTATGCAGCATTAATGCGCTAAAACCATCATCCAATTAGAATTCCCAATGAGTTTTATTTTCAATTTGCCATTATTATAATTACCTGAAAAGAGATGAAAAAAATAAAGATAAGGGAATCAATTTAATGAAGTTAAGTGGATAATTAATAGTATAATTTTGTTATATATTAAAAATATCTTAGACCAGTTATTCTGGAGTTTTTAAATATAATTTTTCTAAAAAAGTGGATTTTAACAAAGGCTTAGCAAAAGCGTATTTACAAAAATATTCTTTAGAAAACGTGAGTATTTAAATAATGATTCAATAGATGATGTTTATAAATATAAAAATATGTTTTTATACATATTTTTTTAATAAACGTGGATTTTTTACACTTGTCATCAAGCCTGGATTTTTTTAAAAAATATTTTTTTAAATATAGCAAACCAGATTTTTTTCTTAAATATTTTTTTCAACAAACTTAATTTTTTTAAAGATAATTTTTTCTGAGATGTAGATGACGAGTTTTTTAAAGAAAAACTTTTTCAGACAACGCGGATTAAAAAACAACGTGGATTTTTTAAAGAAAATTTTCAGAGATCTTTGATTTTTTATAGGATTTTTTTCAGAGATCGTGTATTTGTTTAAAACAATTTTTTCAGAGAACGTGGATCTTTTAAATAAACATTTCTTGGAGAACGTGGATTTTTTAAAGAAAAATTCTTAGAGAACTTGAATTTATTAAAGAAAAATTTCTTAGAGAACGTGTATTTGTTAAAGAAAAATTCTTGGAGAACGTGGATTTAAAAAAAAAAAATCTTGGAGAAAGTGGATTTCATGTGTGTGAAGATAAATTGGATTTCAAATTGGAAAAGTTAAATTTAGCAAAGACACGAATCAACAACAGCGTACTGTACAGATCACTTCTAGGGCCAAATTTAAATTTGAATCTAATGACAAAATTTAATTTAAGAATGAAAATTAATATTTTTATAATATTCGAACAATATTTAACTGAATTAAAGGAAACTGTAAATATTTAACATACAATTTTATTATATTAATGAGGTTTGTTTAAACGTTTAAATAATTATATACGTGTCAAAAAAAAAAAATTGAAAAAAAATTATTTTATATTCCCACTACGAATGCTGCTAAAGGGAAATTACTGTGGGGCCCCCCACTAAATAATGGGGAGGGGTTCGTCCACGGAATATTTTTTTCTGGAAAGGACATCGAATGTACATCAAACCCATGTCTTTCAATAGATTCTAAATATATTCAGATTTTGGAAAAAAAATTATTTTATATATTCCCACTACGAAAGCTGCTAAAGGGAAATTACTGTGGGGCCCCCACTAAATAATGGGGAGGGGTTCGTCCACGAAATATTTTTTTCTGGATAGGGCATCGAACGTCCATCAAGCCCATGTCTTTCAATAGATTCTAAATATATTCAGATTTTGGAAAAAAAAATATTTTATATATTCCCACTACGAAAGCTGCTAAAGGGAAATTACTGTGGGGCCCCCACTAAATAATGGGGAGGGGTTCGTCCACGGAATATTTTTTTCTGGATAGGGCATCGAACGTCCATCAAGCCCATGTCTTTCAATAGATTCTAAATATATTCAGATTTTGGAAAGGGCATCGAATGTACATCAAACCCATGTCTTTCAATAGATTCTAAATATATTCAGATTTTGGAAAAAAATTATTTTATATATTCCCACTACGAAAGCTGCTAAAGGGAAATTACTGTGGGGCCCCCACTAAATAATGGGGAGGGGTTCGTCCACGGAATATTTTTTTCTGGATAGGGCATCGAACGTCCATCAAGCCCATGTCTTTCAATAGATTCTAAATATATTCAGATTTTGGAAAAAAAATATTTTATATATCCCCACTACGAAAGCTGCTAAAGGGAAATTACTGTGGGGCCCCCACTAAATAATGGGGAGGGGTTCGTCCACGGAATATTTTTTTCTGGATAGGGCATCGAACGTCCATCAAGCCCATGTCTTTCAATAGATTCTAAATATATTCAGATTTTGGAAAAAAAATATTTTATATATCCCCACTACGAAAGCTGCTAAAGGGAAATTACTGTGGGGCCCCCACTAAATAATGGGGAGGGGTTCGTCCACGGAATATTTTTTTCTGGATAGGGCATCGAACGTCCATCAAGCCCATGTCTTTCAATAGATTCTAAATATATTCAGATTTTGGAAAAAAAATATTTTATATATCCCCACTACGAAAGCTGCTAAAGGGAAATTACTGTGGGGCCCCCCACTAAATAATGGGGAGGAGTTCGTCCACGGAATATTTTTTTCTGGATAGGGCATCGAATGTACATCAAGCCCATGTCTTTCAATAGATTCTAAATATATTCAGATTTTGGAAAAAAATATTTTATATATCCCCACTACGAAAGCTGCTAAAGGGAAATTACTGTGGGGCCCCCCACTAAATAATGGGGAGGAGTTCGTCCACGGAATATTTTTTTCTGGATAGGGCATCGAACGTCCATCAAGCCCATGTCTTTCAATAGATTCTAAATATATTCAGATTTTGGAAAAAAAAATATTTTATATATTCCCACTACGAAAGCTGCCAAAGGGTAACTACTTTTTTTGCATCAAACTTGAAATTTTTAAATTAAAAAAATTGATTTTTTTAAAAATATATATTTAAGTTAACGTGATTTTTGATATTAAAAAAGTGGATATATAAATACAAATTTTCAACAATCGTGGATTATTCAAAAAAACAAAATATATATATATATATATATATATATATATATATATATATATATATAAATACATAAATTATTTTCCTACTATCGTGGATTTTTCATAAAATATTTAAAAAGTATGATTTGTAAAAAATATTTGAAAAGTGCTTTTGTTTTTAAATATTTTAAAAATGTGGATTTTTAAAAACAATTTTTAGAAAGTTGTAGATTTTTTAAGAAATAATTTTTCAAAAATAGAGAATTTTTTAAAAACAAATTTTCAAAAATTGTGAATTTTTTAACACATAATTTTTAAAAAATATTGCATTTTTAAAATAATATTTTTTTAAAATTCGGGGTTTTTTTAAGAAATAATTTTTCAAAAAAAAACTTATTTTTTCATCAAACGAGAATTTTTCAAAAAACAAACTTTTCCTCAAACGTGGACTTTTCAAAAAATATGTTTTTGAAAAATCCACTTTTGGGGAAAAAAAAATTTTTTTTAAAAAATCCACGTTTGGGGAAAAATTTTTTTTTTTTGAAAAATCCACGTTTGATGAAAAAATAAGTTTTTTTTTGAAAAATCGACGTTTGATGAAAAACTGTTTATTAAAAATCCACGAATTTTAAAAAAATATTATTTTAAAGATGCATAAAATGCATAAAAATGTTAAAAATAACACATAATTTTTAAAAAATAGTGGATTTTTTAAAAAATTATTTTAAAAATTCGCGGATTTTTAAAAATTGTGGAATTTTTAAAAAATATTCCAAAAACCTACATTTAAAAATATATATATAAAAACGTGATTTTTAAAAATTTTACAAAATCGTGAATTTTTAAAAATATTACAAAAACGAGTAAAATCACCAAACGTGATTTTTTTAAAAATATTACAAAAACAAACAACAACAAAAGCAAACTTGGATGATTTTAATTTTTTTAATAAAGGATAATTTTGGATAATCCTCCTTTAAGTTATTGGCCTCCCTCCCGGCTAAGCGAGTATTAAAGCGCAAACACCAATTTTAAATAATCATGATTTTGTAAATATTTTTTTAATAAAATGTATTTTTTAAAAACTATTTTTGGACAAAGGTTGAGTTTTATTTATTTAAATAAATTTTAAATATTTTTCAACAAAATTAGATTATTTAATTTTTTTCTTTAAACATAATTATTTAAAATATTTTTCCAATTTTTAAATAACAGTTTTGTGGAAAAATATTTTAAAAAATTATGTTTAAAGAAAGAAAATTAAATAATGTAATTTTGTTGAAAAATATTTTAAATTTATTTGAATAAATAAAAATCAAAAGTTTTAAAAAATACATTTTATTGAATTTTTTTTTTTTTTGATTTTTGGTTGTTTATTTCGACCTTTATTTTTATTAATCTAAACATAATATATAATAATCATCTCTTTTGCCAGAAAAACAAAGATCTCGATCACGGTTTTATTTATTAAATATATGTTTAAATTAGTTTTTTAATATGTTTCAACAAAAGTTGATTTTTTAAAAATACTATTTTCAATAGAAAAACAAAGATCTCGATCACGGTTTTATTTATTAAATATATGTTTAAATTAGTTTTTTAATATGTTTCAACAAAAGTTGATTTTTTAAAATACTATTTTTAGTAGAAGTGAATTTTTTAAAAAAAATTATATTTCAACAAACTTGATTATTAAACAATACGCGTGGATTTTTTAGATAATATTTTGGAAAAAGGTTGATTTAAAAAATAACATTTTTCAACATTTTTTTTTAATATTTTTAACAAGTTTTTGTAAATGGCATTTTACAAGAGATATCTTTTTATCAAGTGTTGATTTTGTAAAAAATATTTTCCAACCGAATGTGGATTTTATTTAAGAAATACTGTCCCACAAAATGTGGATTTTGTTCGAACAAATTTGAATTATACGTGGATTATGAAAAAAAAATTTTTCAATTTTTGATTAATACTTTTGGATTTTTAATATATTTTTTATATTATTAATTAAAATTATTAATTATTTATTAAAATTAATATTAAAATTATCTTCGTCCTAATAGGCAAAAGTTTTCAAATAAATAAAAATCAGCTTGAGGCGGGATGGGGTTTGCACCAACGTCCTTAAAAAAACATATGAAAAATATTATAATGGCCTGTTGGCTCGTAACTTCCGAGAGCTGCGCTAAAAGCATTTGTCATGGAAGCCATATAGTTTGAATGAGAATAAAGCTCATGACTGTAAAAAAAACATTGCATTTGAAAAATGAAAAGTTCGATGAGAGAGAAGCCACTCCACAGTCAATATGTCTGATGAGCTGCTACCAACAGCGAAACTTGGTCACATGGTGGTGCTTGTGTGGAATCGAATATTCGGGTTTCCCTTTACACTTGCAAAAAATTATCGGTCATTAAGCTCGACTCAAACAAGAAATTAATTAAAATATTTTTAATAACCAACCTTTAATTAAAAAAAAAGTAAAAAAGTGTCAGTCGGCTTTGCCGACAGATATATGCCCTCAGCCAATGGGAAGTGAAACTTTCACCTACGGACAGATCGAATGTATTTAAGGTCTCTTCAGAATTTTGTGGCCCTTTTTGGACATTTGAACTTGCCGACAAAAATGTGGATTAAGAATTAACTGCACTAAGACACAAATGTCGAACCTTGTTTAAACTAAATTTTGACAAAATATTAGGAGATCCAAAGTTTCGACCAAATAGGTTGCCCCATTCAAGTGATATCGTCTTAGCATTTTAGTGACATTTTTTAAATATTGGGGAGAAGTACCGAATGTTGTGGACCGGTATTGCCCATGAAACTAAGTTTGGATATAATATGACGAAGACCAAATGTTGCACCAAATCGGTTGAACAGTTCGAGAGTTATCGTGCTCTCCCACAGCCATATATGGTGACATAGGGATTTTTTACACCTTTCGGGCTGTTTTCCTAAGAAATACGGACTTGCCCCTGAAAAAACGTTTAACGTCGTAATGGAGGTAGCGAATGCAAATCGTTTCAACAAAAATCAAAGTGATTCGAGAGCAGGTCTTAAAGTGAACTTATCCGAAATTTGTGGGAAGTACCAGAAGGAGTAGACAAATATAGTCCATATTCGAACCTGATCTATATCTGGCAGATATATTAGGATGAGTTCAAGAGTTGTCGTGCACATAATTTTTCCGAATATTTTTGAACTTTTGTGGGGGAGGTACGTGAAGGAGTGGACCGATATGGCTTGTCTTCGAATTTAAACTATGTTTGGACAAAATATTACGAAGGCCAAATTTTGGACCAAATCGGCAGATCCGTTCGAGAGTTATTTTGCGCTCTATCCACTACGCACGGTGTTATAGTGGCTTTTTGCATCTTTCAGGTTATTTTCTCAGGAAGTATGGACTTGCCCCTGATGAAACTTGTATGGGGCAACGTAGCACAAACGTAGATTAAAAAAAAAATATATAGATGTACTTGATTTTTGCTAATATTTTGTGACCAACCTTTAATTAAAAAAAAAAAAACATTTTCTTATTTTTTATTTAATAATCAATAAATAAATTGGGTGACGTAGGGGATGGAAGATACCAAGGAACGGTCCTGACCGGTTTTAACATGGCAAAGCCCAGGATTTATCTTGGTCCCTCTCTTTCATCTCAAGTGGACACTGACCTCCCCGTGGTGTCACCTGGAGAACTGCCTTTAACACCCGTTAAAGGTAGTGAGCTAACATGTGCCGCGCGTTCACCCATAAGAACGTTAAAAACTTGGGTTTGGGCGTCGGGTTAGTAACCCTCCCCTAGAAAAAAACAGCCTACTATGAAAAAACGAAAGAAAAGAAAAACAAACCCCTCTAAAGTTGACGAGCCCCGCAAACGTTTTAAGGACCATGATCTGCGAATCTGCACCTGGAATGTTCGCACTCTTTATAGAGAAGGTGCAGTCTTCGCATTGGCAGACGTACTTGAAAAGTACAAGGCCGATATTACTGCCATACAGGAAATACGATGGATTGGGAAAGGCGTCACAACAACACCTAAAGGTGACGCACTGTATTATAGCTGCCATGACGTAAAGCATGAGTTTGGTTGCGGATTCGTAGTTAGTCGGAGACTAAAACATCTGGTATCCAGCTTCACCCCAGTGAATGAAAGACTTGCTGCAATTCGAATAAAAGCTAAATTCTTCAACATCAGCTTTATTTGCGCTCATGCTCCCACTGAAGAAAAGGACGAACAGACCAAAGATATATTTTACGAGCGCTTAGAAGAAACATATGACCGTTGCCCTGGCCATGACATTAAAATCATTCTAGGCGATTTTAATGCCAAAATTGGAAAGGAGAATATCTTTGGCCCAACAGTCGGGAAATTCAGTCTCCACAGTGAAACATCTGACAATGGTATGAGGCTGATAGACTTTGCAGCTGCAAAAAACATGGTAGTTAGCAGTACCAGATTTAATCATCTCGATATTCATAAGGGCACCTGGCTGTCCCCAGATCAAAGAACAAGTAATCAAATTGATCATGTTGTGATAGATGGAAGACATTCATCCAGCGTGTTGGATGTACGATCGTTCCGAGGCGCAAACATTGATTCGGACCACTATCTTGTTGCAGCAAAGGTACGTACCCGTCTAGACGTTGCAAATAAAGCACGAACAGACACAACGCGGAAGTTGGACATCGATAGGCTGCAAACACAACAGATAGCCACAGCATATTCCACTCAACTAGCCCAATTGCTTAACGCGAGCGCTCCTTGTCCCGATAACATAACAACACAATGGCAACATATTGCCCACTCCATGCAAACAGCCGCAAAATCCATACTTGGATTCCAGAGACCTCCACAAAGGAATTCATGGTATGACCAGGAGTGTCGTGCTGCTACCGAAGATAAAAATGCGGCATATAGAGCTACTTTAAAATCAGTAGCAACGCGTAGCGCACGAGAGAGAAGAGAAACGTCTTTTCCGCAAGAAAAAGAGAGAAATGGAAAAGCGGGAGTGTGAAAAAATCGAGATGTACAGGAGCCAGAATGAAGTCCGAAAATTCTACCAAATAGTGAAACATCAAACAGATGGCTTTGGTACAGGCACATCCTCCTGTAGAGACCAGCAAGGTAATCTGGTAACAGATACAGATAGCGTGCTCAGGATATGGAAGGAACATTTCTCCAATCTGCTGGTATCCAATAGTAGCGAAGACGATGATACCACAGATCCAATCCCAGAAGATGGTATAGAATGTATACCGCCCGGCCAAGATGAGGTGAAAACAGCAATCAACCGGCTGAAGAATAATAAAGCAGCAGGAGCCGATGGCTTACCAGCCGAGCTGTTTAAAATCGGAGGCGACGCGCTGATAAGGTGTATGCATCAGCTAGTTAGCACCATCTGGCAGGAAGAACGCGTACCCGACGATTGGAACCTGAGCATCCTATGTCCCGTCCACAAGAAAGGAGATAAGACTGTATGCTCCAACCATAAGGGCATAAGTCCACTCCCCATTGCCTATAACATAGTGTCAGGGACACTGTGCCAACGAATAAAGCCTATGCTCAATGAGATAATTGGACCATACCAATGTGGCTTTAGACCTGGCAAGTCCACCATTGACCAGATATTTACCCTGCGGCAAATCCTAGAGAAGACCCAAGAGATGCAGATCGACACATTTCACCTTTTTGTCGATTATAAAGCAGCATTCGACAGTCCCCTCCGATCAAAGGTATTCCATGCAATGTCTGAATTTGGTATTCCCGCAAAGCTCATCCGGCTTTGTAAGATGACTCTAACTGATACTAGGTCCTCAGTTAAAATTGGAAAGAACCTCTCCGAAGAATTTTGTACCAAAAGAGGTTTCAGACAAGGAGACAGCCTTTCGTGTGACCTATTCAACATTTTGCTGGAAAAGGTAATACGAGATGCAAATGTCAAAAGAAATGGCACAATTTACACCAATAGCCACATGTTACTTGCCTATGCTGATGACATAGACATCATGGGACGATCAGTAAAGGAAGTAACTGATACCTTTAGGAAGGTCGAAGCAGAATCTGCGAAAGTGGGTCTGGCGGTAAACGGCGAAAAGACCAAATTGATGGTGTCGACGCGCAAAGCGTCAATAGAGCTCGGACCAACTGTGGAAGTTGGTACCTACAATTTTGAGGTAGTTAAAGACTTCGTCTACCTCGGCACTGCCAGAAACACAACAAACAACATCAGTTGTGAAATAAGAAGAAGAATTGTATTGGCCAACAGATGCTACTATGGTCTAAGTAAGCAATTTAAAAACAAAGCCACATCTCGTCAAACAAAAATAACACTATACAAAACGCTGATACTACCCGTGCTAATGTATGGCTCCGAAGCATGGGTACTTGCGCAAGCAGATAAGGCAGTGCTTGGTGTGTTTGAGAGGAAAATTCTTCGAAAGATCTACGGGCCGATTTGCGTTGACGGTGAATATCGACGTCGTATGAACCACGAGCTATATAAGCTATACAAAGACATGCATATAGTTAAACGTATCGAGATGCAACGATTGCGTTGGCTAGGCCATATCATGAGAATGAGCGATGATGAACCCGCTAAAAAGGCGTATGAATACATGCCACATGGCGGTGCACGCAGAATCGGCAGGCCTAAGCTTCGATGGAGCACACAAGTGGATGAAGAAATGGAAAGGCGCGGTATTCCAAAAAGTCAAGCGAAAAACAGAGAGGAATGGAGATCTTTTCTTAGTTCGGTCTATGGAACAAATGTTCTAAGTAAGTAAGTAAATAAATTTAAAAAAAAAAAATCGACCAAAGTTCTATTATTATATTTCTGATTTTATATATTTTGTCCAAATGTTTATTTTTTTATATTCCCAAAATTTACGCACTTGTGACATTTTTGTTCCATGACCACCCTAATATTTATGACATTCTTAAGTTATGAAAAGAATTAAAACGTGTCACCCACCATCCACCACCTATCCCATGGTGGTGACTGATCATTTATAAAACAAGTAAAAAAGTATCAGTCGGCTTTGCCGACAGAGATATACCCTCAGCCTGTGCAAATTGAAACACTTTTTTCACCAAAAATCTTATGTATTTAGGGGGTTTCAAAATTTTGGTCGTATGAATCGACAAAAATGTTGATTAGGATTAAAGTTCAAAAATTTTGCGGAAAAGGTGCTTAAAGGAATGGACCGACATAGACCATGGGGGTGCCATAGGGGGTTTTTACACCCTTCGGGCTGTTTTCTCAAGAAGTATGGACTTGCCCCTGAAACAACTTTTACCATCGTAATTGAGGCAGCGAATGTAAGATGCTTCAACAAAAATCAAAGCGATTCAATAGCAGGTCTTAAAGTGAAATTATCCAAAATTTTGTGTGGGAGGTACGGGATGGAGTGGACAAATATAGTCCATATTCGAACCTGATCTATATCGGGTAGATATTATGAGAATGTGTAAAGTATGGACCAAATCGGTCACTTACATCAAGAGTTATCGTGGGCACACTTCTTCCGAATATTTTTGAACTTTTGTGGGGTAGGTACCTGAAGGAGTGGACCGATATGGCTTATCTACGATCTTAAACTAAGTTTGGAAACAATATTGCGAAGGTCTTAAACTGAACTTTTCCGAAATTTTGTGTGGGAGGTACCCGAAGGAGTGAACCGATTGAGTCCATATTGGAACCTCATCTAAGTTTAATAGAAATTACACGATGTGCAAAGTATGGACCAAATCGGTTATTCCTTTCAAGAGTTATCGTGCGCACAAGTTTTTCGACAATTTTTGAACATTTGTGGGGGAGGTACCGGAAGGAGTGGACCGATATAACCCATCTTCGAACTTAAATCAAATCTGGACAAAATATTTCGATACCCAAAATGTGAACCGAATCGATTGATCCGTTCGAGAGTTATCGTGCGCACCAGCCAGCCAGACAGACAGAAAGACAGACAGACAGACGGACGGACATTGCTAGATCTACTCAAAATTGTCTGAAACGGATATCGTACAAACATACTTGGGGTCTAAAACCATTATTTCGATGAGGCACATATTTGGTCGTATCAAAGTGTAAATACCCTCTTTAGCCTAAAGGCTGAGGGTATAAATATATCTGAAATATGTACATGATTTACACTAATATTTTGTGACCAACCTTTAATTAAAACAAGTAAAAAAGTATCAGTCGGCTTTGCCGACAGAGATATACCCTCAGCCTGTGCAAATTGAAACACTTTTTTCACAAAAAAACTTATGTATTTAGGGGGTTTCAAAATTTTGGTCGTATGAACCCACAAAAATGTTGATTAGGATTAAATTTCAAAAATTTCGCGGAGAAGGTACTTAAAGGAATGGACCGACATAGACCCTTCGGGCCATTTTTTCAGGAAGTATGGACTTGCCCCTGAGGAAACTTGTACCTTCGTATAGGGGAAAGTGAATACAAGATGTTACAACAAAAACCAAGGCGATTCGAGAGCAGGTCCTAAACTGAACTTTTCTGAAATTTTGTGTGGGAGGTACTCGAAGGAGTTTACCGATTGACTCCATATTGTAACCTCATCTAAGTCTGGTAGAAATTTCATAATGTGCAATGTATGGAACAAAACGGTTACTTCCTTCAAGAGTTATCGTACTCACAAATTTTCCGAACATTTTCGAACTTTTGTGGGGGAGGTACCGGAAGGAGTGGACCGATAAAAGCCATCTTTGAACTTGAACTAAGTTTGGGCAAAATATTACGAAAGCCAAATTTTGGACCGAATCGGCAGATCCGTTCGAGAGTTATCTTGCGCTCCAACCTCTACACACGGTGTTATAGGGTTTTTTGTAAATTTCAGGCTATTTTCTCAGGAAGTATGGACTTGCCCCTAATGAAACTTACAGCGTCGTATAGAGGACAGAGAATACAACTTGCGTAAACAAAAAACAAAACGATTCGAGACCTGGTCCTAAACTGAACTTTTCCGAAATTTTGTGTGGGAGGTACCCGAAGTAGTCGACCGATTGAGTCCATATTGGAACCTCATCTAAGTTTGGTAGAAATTACACGATGTGCAAAGTATGGACTAAATCGGTTATTCCCTACAAGAGTTATCGTGCGCAAAAGTTTTGCGACAATTTTTGAACATTTGTGGGGGAGGTACCTGAAGGAGTGGACCTATATGGTCCATCTTCGAACTTAAATCGAATCTGGACAAAATATTTCGATACCCAAAATTTGAACCGAATCGATTGATCCGTTCGAGAGTTATCGTGCGCACCAGCCAGCCAGACAGACAGACAGACAGACGGACAGACAGACAGACGGACGGACATTGCTAGATCTACTCAAAATTGTCTGAAACGGATATCGTACAAACATACTTGGGGTCTAAAACCATTATTTCGATGAGGCACATTTTTGGTCGTATCAAAGTGTAAATACCCTCTTTAGCCTAAAGGCTGAGGGTATAAAAACGTATATATTTTTTATACCCTCAGCCTTTAGGCTAAAGAGGGTATTTACACTTTGATACGACCAAAAATGTGCCTCATAGAAATAATGGTTTTAGACCCCAAGTATGTTTGTACGATATCCGTTTCAGACAATTTTGAGTAGATCTAGCAATGTCCGTCCGTCTGTCTGTCTGTCCGTCTGTCTGTCTGTCTGTCTGGCTGGCTGGTGCGCACGATAACTCTCGAACGGATCAATCGATTCGGTTCAAATTTTGGGTATCGAAATATTTTGTCCAGATTCGATTTAAGTTCGAAGATGGGCCATATAGGTCCACTCCTTCAGGTACCTCCCCCACAAATGTTCAAAAATTGTCGCAAAACTTGTGCGCACGATAACTCTTGTAGGGAATAACCGATTAGGTCCATACTTTACACATCGTGTAATTTCTACCAAACTTAGATGAGGTTCCAATATGGACTCAATCGGTCCACTCCTTCAGGTACCTCCCACACAAAATTTCGGAAAAGTTCAGTTTAGGACCTGGTCTCGAATCGCTTTGATTTTTGTTTACGCAAGTTGTATTCGCTGTCCTCTATACGACGCTGTAAGTTTCATTAGGGGCAAGTCCATACTTCCTGAGAAAATAGTCTGAAAGTTACAAAAAAACCTATGACACCGTGTGTAGTGGTTGGAACGCAAGATAACTCTCGAACGGATCTGCCGATTCGGTCCAAAATTTGGCTTTCGTAATATTTTGTCCAAACTTAGTTCAAGTTCAAAGATGGATTATATCCGTCCACTCCTTCCGGTACCTCCCCCACAAAAGTTCGAAAATGTTCGGAAAATTTGTGCGTACGACAACTCCTGAAGGGAGTAACCGATTTGGTCCATACTTTGGACATTATGAAATTTCTACCAGACTTAGATGAGGTTCCAATATGGACTCAATCGGTAAACTCCTTCGAGTACCTCCCACACAAAATTTCGGAAAAGTTCAGTTTAGGACCTGCTCTCGAATCGCCTTGGTTTTTGTTGTAACTTCTTGTATTCACTGTCCCCTATACGAAGGTACAAGTTTCCTCAGGGGCAAGTCCATACTTTCTGAAAAAATAACCTGAAAGTTGAAAAACAAACCCTATGACACCATGTTTATGGATGGAAGCGCAAGATAATTCTCGAACGGATATGCCGATTCCGGCCAAAAGTTGGCCTTCGTAATATTGTTTCCAAACTTAGTTTAAGTTCGTAGATAAGCCATATCGGTCCACTCCTTCAGGTACCTACCCCACAAAAGCTCAAGAATATTCGGAAAAATTGTGCGCACGATAACTCTTGATGGGAGTGATCGATTTGGTCCATACTTTACATATTCTCATAATATCTACCAGATATAGATCAGGTTCGAATATGGACTATATTTGTCCACTCCACCCCGTACCTCCCACACAAAATTTTTGATAAGTTCACTTTAAGACCTGCTATTGAATCACATTGATTTTTGTTGAAGCAACTTACATTCGCTGCTTCAATTACGATGGTAAAAGTTGTTTCAGGGGCAAGTCCATACTTCTTGAGAAAACAGCCCGAAGGGTGTAAAAACCCCCTATGTCACCCCCATAGTCTATGTCGGTTCATTCCTTTAAGTACCTTTTCGGCAAAATTTTTGAACTTTAATCTTAATTAACATTTTTGTCGGTTCATACGACCAAAATTTTGAAACCCCCTAAATACATATTTTTTTGTGAAAAACGTGTTTTAATTTGCACAGGCTGAGGGTATATCTCTGTCGGCAAAGCCGACTGATACTTTTTTACTTGTTATTTAATAAGAATAAATAAATTTAAAAAATGTTCGACCAAACTAAAATTATTACATTTCTGGTTTTATATATTTTTTCCAAATATTTATTTTTTTATGTTCCAATTTTTTTATGACCACCCTAATATTTATGACATCCTTATGTTATGAAAAGAATTAAAACAATTCACCCACCACCTATCCCATGGTGGTGACTGATCATTTATAAAATTAAGGTGGTTGTTAATGACATAAACAAACATGAATGAGTCGGTGTTCTCTCGGCAAATGGGTTATGCTCGGGGTGTTTAAGATACATATTTGTGAGTTCGTATTGATATGAGAATCGTTTTTCCTAAACAAAACAACGGCATATACAAATCAATTACGAGAAACAACTAAAGTGGTTCGTTTTTACGAAAACATACGACGGTGAGCATGTTGAGTTATGTTTTCTATTGATGTTGAGAAGTATATTTATTTGGAGTCAAAATAACAGAGAATATTTGTCGTTCGTTTTACGACAACAAACGGTGATGTTCTCACCACCGTTTCTCTGTTGAATCGAGAAATCTCTATGCTGTTGAGAAAATATCTCAGAGTACTTTCTCCAAACATAAAATCGATGGGTGGGTGGTTGGTTGTGTTGTGTAGTATTTTGTTTTCACGAAGAAAGTGGCCGAAGTGTGGGGGTGGGGGACGGATATCTAACAAATGTTGATATACTCATTTAATGGGTCTCTCTGTCGTTCTCTACCGGCAACACACGCAATTTGCTTTAGTCTATTTTTATAAAAACAAAACTAGCAAATAACCATCCAACCAACCCATTGAGGGAGAAATGTCTATGACAACTGCAAAAAAAAAAATTAAATAAAAATACAAAATAACAACAACTATTTAGACATTGAGAAAAACAAAATAATCAAAGAGTATAGAAAAACATCAAATGGTACTGGTGTTGTTGTTGTTGTGTGGCAGTGACTGACAAGATTTGTGATAATAGGGGTATTTTGATGTTTATAGGTAGTTTTCGTGTTAACGAACAAACAAAAATTAAGTCCATTTGTCAGTTGACAGTCGAAGAGGTATAGAGCGGGCAAAGTAGTCACGCGCGCACATAATACAAAAAGAAGCAATAAAATAAACGTAAATAAGACATTTAGAAAGTCAATTTGAAAATAAAAATATAGAAAATATTTTAGAAAATTTCCAAGGTCATAATTATGGATATTGTGGATACAACAAAAGTAACGGGTTTGAAAAAGGCCAATATACCCGAAAGCATAAAATATTATCAAGATTTGGGTAAGTCGAAAAAAGAAGAAGAAAAACACTTGAAAAAGTACTACCAAAAATAAATAATTTGTAAATTTACATTTCCAGATGACGATTCCAAGGAGCTGCTGCGCAGTGCCAACAAGGTCCGTCAAAATGCCTATGCACCCTACAGTAACTTCAAAGTAGGCGCCGCTTTTCGTACAAAATGCGGTCGCATTTTCACCGGTTGTAATGTTGAAAATGCTGCCTTCACACCATGTTCGTGTGCCGAACGTACCGCCATTTGTAAGGCAGTCAGTGAGGGTTTTCGTGAATTTTCGGCCGCTGCTGTGGTAGCCTATCAAGAGGATGCCTTCACAACACCCTGTGGTGTATGCCGGCAATTTATTATGGAATTTGCGGCAGAAGATCTACCCATCTATGTGGCCAAAGCTGTGGAGCATCCCTCTGAGAATCTCGATAAGTTGGAAAATCAAAGCACTGATCATGTTTTGTGTACCTCCATATATAATTTACTGCCAAATGGTTTTCGTAATTATAAATAAGTTTTCAACGAAAAAAGCTATATAGAAGTATTTTTTCCTAGTATTTATTTATTATTTGTAATTTTAAGTTTAGCAATTTTTTTAAAATAAATAGAAATACTTTCTTTGTGTAACAAAATTAAACAATGGCTAAGGGTTTTCTTTGTGTGTAATTTCAGCTAAACCGACATATTATAATTTGTTTTTAAAGATAAGTAATTGACGTTGACGTCAAAGTTTAGTGCCTACCTCGCTTGGTGCCTATTGCAAACTTGATTCGCTTATCAGATGGGCAATCAATCAGCTGATTGTGATTCCTATAATTGATGTGTAAAATAATCAGCGAATTCTAGAATTTGGAACGAAGTGGCTAATAAACAAAGGCAGAGAGATAATCAGCCAAAAATTATTTCTTAAAATAAAAATTAATGCCTATCCACGATTTGTCAAAAAATCAATCAAAAATATTTTTTAAAAATCCCACAAAAATATTTTTTTTAAAAATCCCTCAAAAATATTCTTAAAAAAATCTCTCAAAAATGTTTTTAAAAAATCTATCAAAAACGTTCTTAAAAAATCCATCAAACACATTTTTTTAAAAATACATGTTTAAAAACCCACATTTAGAGGGCAAAACATTAACAAAAACAAGTAAAAAAGTATCAGTCGGCTTTGCCGACAGAGATATACCCTCAGCCTGTGCAAATTGAAACACTTTTTTCACAAAAAACTTATGTATTTAGGGGGTTTCAAAATTTTGGTCGTATGAACCCACAAAAATGTTGATTAGGATTAAAGTTCAAAAATTTTGCGGAAAAGGTAGTTAAAGGAATGGACCGACATAGACAATGGGGGTGCAAAAACCAAGGCGATTCGAGAGAAGGTCCTAAACTGAACTTTTCCGAAATTTTGTGTGGGAGGTACTCGAAGGAGTTTACCGATTGACTCCATATTGTAACCTCAACTAAGTCTGGTAGAAATTTCATAATGTGCAAAGTATGGAACAACGGTTACTTCCTTCAAGAGTTATCGTACTCACAACTTTTCCGAACATTTTCGAACTTTTGTGGGGGAGGTACCGGAAGGAGTGGACCGATATAATCCATCTTGGAACTTGAACTATGTTTGGACAAAATATTACGAAAGCCAAATTTTGGACCGAATCGGCAGATCCGTTCGAGAGTTATCTTGCGCTCCAACCACTACACACGGTGTTATAGGGTTTTTTGTAACTTTCAGGCTATTTTCTCAGGAAGTATAGACTTGCCCCTAATGAAACTTACAGCGTCGTATAGAGGACAGCGAATACAACTTGCGTAAACAAAAAACGAAGCGATTCGAGACCAGGTCCTAAACTGAACTTTTCCGAAATTTTGTGTGGGAGGTACCCAAAGTAGTGGACCGATTGAGTCCATATTGGAACCTCATCTAAGTTTGGTAGAAATTATACGATGTTCAAAGTATGGACCAAATCGGTTATTCCCTACAAGAGTTATCGTGCACACAAGTTTTGCGACAATTTTTGAACATTTGTGGGGGAGGTACCTGAAGGAGTGGACCTAATTGGCCCATCTTCGAACTTAAATCGAATCTGGACAAAATATTTCGATACCCAAAATTTGAACCGAATCGATTGATCCGTTCGAGAGTTATCGTGCGCACCAGCCAGCCAGACAGACAGACGGACAGACAGACAGACAGACAGACGGACGGACATTGCTAGATCTACTCAAAATTGTCTGAAACGGATATCGTACAAACATACTTGGGGTCTAAAACCATTATTTCGATGAGGCACATTTTTGGTCGTATCAAAGTGTAAATACCCTCTTTAGCCTAAAGGCTGAGGGTATAAAAAAACGTGAAAAAATCTTCTTTAAAAAGTCCACGATTTGTGGTCTGATAGCCCATGAAAAATAATCTTTAAAAAATCCACGTTTAGAAGACAAAAACATTTGTAAAAAAACAAAAACTTGAAAAAATCTTCTTTAAAAAATCCACGTTTAGAAGACAAAAACATTTGTAAAAAAACAAAAACTTGAAAAAATCTTCTTTAAAAAATCCACGTTTAGAAGACAAAAACATTTTGTAAAAAAACAAAAACTTGAAAAAATCTTCTTTAAAAAATCCACGTTTAGAAGACAAAAACATTTGTAAAAAAATAAAAACTTGAAAAAATCTTCTTTAAAAAATCCACGTTTTGTGGTCTAATAACCCATGAAAAATATACTTTAAAATATCTACGTTTTGTGGTCTGATAGCCCATGAAAAATATTTTCTTCAAAAATATTTTTTAAAAATCCAAGTTTTGTTGTCGAAAAATAATTTTTAAAAAATCCACATTTTGGGGCCTAATAACCCATGAAAAATATACTTTAAAGTATCCACGTTTTGTGGTATCCACATTTTGTGATATGATATCCACTATTTGTGGTCTAATAGCCCATGAAAAATATTCTTTAAAAATCCACGGTTTGTTGTCGAAAAATAATTTTTTGGTCTGATAACATGATATGATACTTTAAAATATCCACGTTTTGTGGTCTAAAAACCCATGCAAAAATATTCTTTCTAAAATCTACAATATTAAAAAAAACTGAAAAATATTTCTTAAAAAATCCACGTTGGTGATCCGATGGTTTATGAAAAAATCGTTTTTTTTTAATCCCTCAAAACATTCTTTTAAACCAATGTTTTTAAAATAATTCTTTCAAGAATATTTTGTGCAAAAAACACTTTTTGTAAAAATCTCTCAAAAATATTTTTTAAGAAATCCCTAAAAATTTTTAAAAATACTTCTTTTAAATATCTCAAAAAATCCAAACTTAGTGATTAAAAATGTTTTTTTTTTTTTATTTTTTAAATACCTCAAAAATATATAGAAATATATTAAAAAAAAAAATTCCACATGTGATGGTCTGATTGTTCATGAAAAAATATTTTTTAAATCTTTAAAAATATTTTTTAAAAAATTCACATTTTTTCAAAATCTCTTAAAAGAATTTTAAAAAAAATCCAAGCTTTTTACAAATCCCTCATAAATATTTCTTAAAAAAATCCACGTTTTTTAAAATCCCTGAAAAATATTTTTAAAAAATCCGAACTCTTAAAAAATCCCTCAAAAATATTTTAAAAAATTCACATTAAAAAAAGTTTTTAAAAAATTTAACCTTTTTAAAAATCCCTCATAAATATTTCATACAAAATCCACTTTTTTTAAAATCCTTGAAAAATATTTTTAAAAAATCCAAGCGCTCGAATACCTCAAAAATATTTTATAAAAAATTCACTTTTTTTTTAATATTTCTTAAAAAAATTAAGTTTATTTAAAATACCCCAAATATATATATTTTTTAAAAATACACGTTTTGCTAAATTCCTCAAAAATATTTTTTTAAAATTCCAAAATTTTTCAAAAATACTTAAAAAAATTCTAGTTTTTTAAAAATCCATCAAAAAAATTAAAAAAAAAATCCAAATTGTTTTAAAATCCCTCAAATATATTTAAAAAAATCCACGTTTATCAAAATCCCTTAAAAATATTTTGTTAAACAATCAAGTTTTTTTTTTAAATCCCTCAAAAATATTAAAAGAAAAATTTTTAAAATATTTCAAACATATATTAAAAAATCAAAATCCCTCAAAAATATTTTTTTAAATTTTTAAATAGATTCACTCTTTTGTTCAATTCCTCAAAAATATTTTTTAAAAAACCAATGTTTTTGTTATTCCTCAAAAATATTTTTAAACCCACGTTCTTTTAAAATTAATAACAAATATTTTTTAAAAAATCGACGGTTTTGTTAAATTCCTCAGAAATTCACAAAAATATCTTTCAAAAAATCCACGTTTTGAAACCCCACGTTTATGTTAAATGCCTCAAAAATATTTTTCAAAAAATGCACGTTTTTTGATAAATTTCTCAGAAATATTTTTTAAAAAACTCCTCTTTTCGGTTAAATTCCTCAAAAGTATTTTTAAAAAAATTCTTGTTTCTGTAAGATACCTCAAAAATATATTTAAAAAGATCCACGTTTTTGGTAAATTCCTCAAAAATATTTTTTAAAAAATCCACTTTTTTGTTAAATTTCTCAAAAATATTTTTTACAAAATCCAATTTTTTTTTAATTTCTTCAAAAATATTTTCTAAAAAATCCACGTTTTTGTTAAATTCCTCAAAAATATTTTTTTGTTCAAAAATCCACGTTTTTTGTTAAATTTCTCAAAAATATTTTTTTTCAAAAATCCACGTTTTTGGTAAATTCCTCAAAAATATTTTTTAAAAAATCCACGTTTTTTGTTAAATTTCTCAAAAATATTTTTTAAAAAATCCACGTTTTTTGTTAAATTTCTCAAAATATGTTTTAAAAAAATCCACGTTTTTTGTTAAATTTCCCAAAAATATTTTTTAAAAAATCCACGCTTTTTTAAATTTTTCAAAAAAATTTTTTAAAAAATCCACATTTTTGTTAAATCCCTTAAAAATATTTTTTTAAAAAAAATCACGTTTTCGGTAAATTCCTCAAAAATATTTTTTTAAAAAATCCACGTTTTTCATAAATTCCTCAAAAGTATTTAAAAAATCCACGTTCCTGTTAAATTCCACAAAAAAATGTGCTTGTTAAATGCCTCAAAAATATTTTTTTTTTAAAAAAATCCACTTTTTTGTTAACTTCTTCAATAAATTTTTTTAAAAATCCACGTTAGTGTTAAATTCCTCAAAAATATTTTTTAAAAATCCACGTTAATGTTAAATTCCTCAAATATATTTTTTAAAAAATCCACGTCTTTTGTTAAATTCCTCAAAAACATTTTTTAAAAAATCCACGTTTTTGTTAAAATTCTCAAATTTGTTAAAATTCTCAAATTTGCCAACTTCCTCAAAAATATTTTTTAAAAAAATCAGCGTTTTTTTTTTGAATATCTCTAAAATTATTTTTTAAGAAATCGACGTTTCGTATTCTGATATATGGTATTCAAGTTTTTTAAAAATTGCTAAAAAAGATATTTTAAAAAATAATTTAAAAACAAATCAAAAATCAATTTCTAAAATCTATAAAAAATATATTAGTCTTTAAGTTAGTTTTTCTTTAAATCCACTTTTAATAATCTCAAAATAATTTTTAAAAAATCCATGTTTATTGGTCAGAAAAATAATTTTAAAAGAATCAACGTTTAATGGTCTCAACAATTATTTTAAAAAAATTCGACGTTTATGGTCTCAATTATTTTAATTCACGTTCAATGGCAAAAAAAAAAAATAATTTGAAAAAATCCATGTTTGCTGGTCTCAAAATGATTAAAAAATCCACATTTAATTAATTATTATTCATTAACTATTTGTTCCAGATGTTTCGTGACAACCCAATAAACATTCTACTCCAACCAACCACCTTGCATATAAACCGAATATTTACCAAACATTTCAAATAAAAACAAAAATACACTTTCACTTTTACTTTATGTTTAAATTCATTAACTAAATTAATTAATACATAATAATTTGTATTTGCAAAATTGCGCTAATAACCTTGAACTTAAAGAAATGACAGAAGGAACAACAAACTAAAAATCAAGAAAAAAACACAAATCAGCAAATATAAATAAAAAAACAAAAACAATTCAGACAAAGAAACTATCTACAATGTTGTTTTATTTTAAAGATTTGAATACGTCAATTAAATATTGTTTATAGAGCATACATAATCACATAATCACAACAAGAAGATCAACAACACGATGGCTGTGCAAGTGCTTAGATACGATGTAATATGCCTCAGTAACTCGTTCTCTCACACGGTAGGTTCCGGTGTTTGGATGGGATTATTCGTGACGATTAACGACCCCCTACTAAACGAAATGCCGTTTCAACCACCTCTCTCTCTCTCTTCGTATGTCTTTCGTAGAGATGGTTCCGGTGTTTTTATTCGGTTATTTGTTTTGAATTTTTTTCAATGGTGAAGAAGAAATTGGGGGAAGGAGAATTAACCCACCACCCGAGAGAAATTGTGGAAGTTATCAATCATAGTGCTCAGTGCGTAATTTATAAAACGCTCTCTCTATGATTTTTTTAAATATCTCCCATCTTTTCAATGAAATTCGGGGTACACAGTGTTTGGTTTTGCTTCATGATCTATCTCATCGGTGCATTTTAAACTAAAAATTGCAGCAGATATTGTCAAACTTTTTATTTCAAATAATGGATTTCCGTTAGTAGGTAACAAAGTGCAAGATGGTTGTCTTCGCTAAAATAGAGAATTTCTTGAAAAAAATATTTTTGAATTATTATTTAGACATGGATTTTTATTGTGATTTGTTTTTATTTATTTATTTTTTTTTTTTTTGAATTATTATGGATTTAAAAAATATATTTTTTTAATTATTATTAGACATACACTTTTGTTGTGATCTTTAACAAAAAATATATTTTTGAATTATTATTGAGGCTTGGTTTTATAATTATTTTTGAATTATTATTTAAAAGTTGATTTAAAAAAAGAACTATTTTTGAAGTATTATTGAGGTGTGAATTAAAAAAAAATAAAAATTATTAAAAAAAATAATAATTTCAATTTTTTGAGTTAGTATTGAGACTTACATTTATTGAAAAATTAATATTTAATAATATTGAGATGTATTTTTTTAATTATTTTTAAATTAACATTGGGGCGTGGATATTTGTAAAAAATATCTTTGAATTATAATTGAGACGAGCATTAAAAAATGTAATATAATTGAGGTGTGCATTTTTTTAAAATTTTTTTAAATTTAAACAAATATAATTTTTTTTATTATTAATAACACATAGATGGTTTAAAATTATTTTTGAATTACATAAATATTTTTGAATTATTATTGAGACGTGGTTTTATTATTATTTTTGGTTTATAATATAATTTTATAATTATTTTGATTAAAAAAACTATTTTTGAAGTATTATTGAGGTGTGAATTAAAAAAATTTAATTATTATTAAGGCGTGAATTTAATTTTTTTATGAATTATTATCCAGATATGGAGATGTGGATTTTTATTTTTTTTTTTGCATTTTCAATACGTGGATTTTTAAACAAAAAATAATTTCAATACGTGGATTTAAAAGAAATAATTTCAATACGTGGATTTAAAAGAAATAATTTCAATACGTGGATTTAAAAGAAAACAATTTCAATACGTGGATTAAAAAATAATTTCAAGACGTGGATTTAAAAAAAAATAATTTCAAGACGTGGATTTAAAAAAAAATAATTTCAAGACGTGGATTTAAAAAAAAATTGCAAGACGTGGATTAAAAAATAATTGCAAGACGTGGATTTTAAAAAAATAATTTCAAGACGTGGATTTAAAAAAAATAATTTCAAGACGTGGATTTAAAAAAATTGCAAGACGTGGATTAAAAAATAATTTCAATACGTGGATTAAAAAAAAATATTTCGAGACCTGGATTTTAAAAAAAATAATTTCAATACGTGGATTAAAAAAATATTTCGAGACGTGGATTTTAAGAAAATAATTTCAATACGTGGTTTAAAAAAAAAAATATTTTTGGGGCGTTCAGTTTCAAAAAAAAAAAAAAAAAAACAAGAACAATATTGTCGAGGCGTGGATTATAAAATAATATTTTCTAGACGTTTAGGTTAAAAAATATATATTTTTGATGCGTGAATTTTTTAAAAAAAAAATATATTTTTGACTTGTTTAGATTTACAAATATATATGTTCGAGGCGTGAATTTTTTAAAAACTATTTTCGAGATAATTAAGTAAAAAAATATATATTTTCGAAGCGTAATTTTTTTTCAAAAAATATGTTTGAGGAGTGTATTTTAAAAAATATACATTTTCGAGGCGTGAATTTTTAAAAAAAAATTCGAGATGTTTAAGTTTAAGAAAATATTTTCGAGCCGTGAATTTTTTAAAAAATATTTTCGAGATGTTTAGTTTAAAACAAGGAGTGGACATAAAAAAAATCGGGACGTGGATATTAAAAAAAATATTTTTGGGCGTAGAGAAAAAAAATATTTTCAAGACTTGGAATTAAAAAAAATATGTTTTCGAGGCGTGAATTTCTAAAAAAAATATTTTCGACACGTAGATTAAAAAAATATATATTTTCCAGACGTGGATTTTGTAAAAAGAACTCGACACATGTATTAAAAAATAATATTTTCTAAAGTTGGATTTAAAAAAAATTCTTTTGAGACTCGGATTTTTTTTTAAAAATATGTTTGAGGCGTGGATTTAAAAAAGAATATTTTGGAGATGTACATTTTTAAAAAAATATTTTGGAGATGTAGATTAAAAAAAAAACTATTTTTGAGACGTGGAGTTAAAAAAAAAAACAATTTTTGAGACCTAAAAAATATTTTCGAAATGTTTAATTAAAAAAAACGTGAATTGTTTTAAAAAAATTTGAAAAGTTTAGTTAAAAAAAATAAATTTCAAGGCGTGAATTTAAAGAAAATACTTTGAAAAAATATTTTCGAGGTGTGGATTAACAAAAATATAGTGGAGACGAAGATTTAAAAAAAAAATATTTTTGAGATATGAGTTATTTAAAAAAACTATTTTTGAGACATGGATAATTAAAAAAAATATTTTTGAGAAGTGGATTATTTAAAAAAATATTCTTGAGACCTGGATTTAAAAAAAATTTTGTTGAAAGCCAGAATTTTTAAAATTAATTTTGAAACGTGTATTTTTTTCAAAAACTACTTCGTAGGTTTAAATCAAAAAAAAAAATTTTGAATTAAAAAATAATTTGAAGATTGTGGACATTTAAAAAAATTCGATAATTGGATATTTAACAAAAAAATATATATATATTTCGAGGCGTGGATTAAAAAAAATATTTTTGACGTGGATTTACAAAAATATTTTCGAGACATTTAGGTTTTTTATTTTTTAAATATATTTTCGAGGTGTGCATTTTTTAAAAAATATTTTCGAAACGTTTAGTTAAAAAAAAAAAAATATTTTTGAGGCGTGCATTTTTAAAAAATATTTTCGACACTTTCTTACAAAAAATATATTTTCGGGACGTGGATTTTGTAAAAAAAACTCGACACGTGGATTTAAGAAATAATATTTTCGTAAGGTGGATTTAAAAAAAATATTTTAGGGACTTGTATTTTTTAAAAAATACTTTCGAGGCGTGGTTTAAAAAAAAAAAATATTTTGGAGAAGTAGATTAAAAAAAATATATTTTTGAGATATGGGTTATTTAAAAAACCATTTTTGAGACATGGATCCTTTAAAAACAACTGTTTTTAAGACATGGATTATTAAAAAAATATTTTTGAGACCTGGATTTAAAAAAAATATTTTTGAAAGGCCGATTATTAAAAATTATTTTTGAAACGTGTACTTTTTCAAAAATTATATCGTGCATTAAATCAAAAAGTTTTTTTGAAACGTGGATTTAAACAGTTTTTAAGGTCACCAAACATTGAATTTTTATAAAACTATTTTGGAAACATTGATTAAAAAAAAAGAATTTTTGGACCATCAAACAAACTTTCATCTAAAAAAATAATTTTGGGACGTGGATTTAAACAAATTATATATATATTTAACAAAAAAACAAGACTTGTTGTAAAAATGCGACGTGCTTTTAAAAATGCGTTTTTTTACCGCGGATTTAAAAAAACATATTTTTGAGACCACCAAATGTGGATTAAAGAAAAATATATTTGAAACCACTAAACGTGGATTAACAAAATAGTTTAATTTTATTTTTAAAATGCTTGAAATCAAAACTTTATGTTTCAGAATTTTGAAATCCAAAAACTATTTTCGAAACAAAAATGTTAAAAATTATTTTTGAAATGGAAAAAAGACTTTTGAAATTGTATAACCCAAATGTGAATATTTTAAAAATTATGTTTCAAATCAAAAAATTATGTTTCAGAATTTTGAAATGATTTTTGAAATCCAAAAACTATTTTTGAAATACAAAAACAATTTGGGAATTTTGAATTCAAACAAGGTTTTTTTAAATTAGTTTTTAAATCCAAAAATTATTTTGAAATTTTCAAATCCAAGCGTGGATTCTTTAAAAGTTGCAAACGTGATTTTTTTTAAAGTTACAAATGTGAATTTTTTAAAAATGGTTTTTGAAATCTAAAAATTATGTTTGAAATGTTTAATGCCAAACGTGGATTTGTTAAAAATAATTTTTGAAATCCAACAAATATTTTTTTAATCTAAACGTGAATTTAAAAAATATATATTTCAGAGACAAACATTGATTTTTATAACATATTTCAGAGAATACCAAATGTAAAACCACCGAATGTGGAATTAAAAATAAAATATTTTTGAAAATTGGATTTAAAACAAAATTGAATACATAGTTGAATTTAAGAAAAAAATGAGACAAAAATGAGAAATAAAAAAATCTGACGACGATTTTTTAAAACATTTTGTTAAAAACGTGAATTAAAAAAAAAAACAATTGAGAAGGCGTTTCTTAAAAAACATTTTTTAAGATTTAATTTAAAAACTAAAATTGATACGTGTATTTTTCTTAAATATATATTTTGGAAAAGTATTTTTTTTTTTCAAAAAATAATTTATAGAATTTGTTTAAAAAAATGCTGGTTTGGAATTTTTAATTAATAACATTTGCACTTGGTACTTTTAAAAATAATTTCTAAACTTGGAATTATTAATTTTTTTGGATTTGGAATTCTTAACAAATATTTAAAAAATTATTTTTTTGGAAAAGTAATTTCTTTCAAAATTAATTTTGAGAATTAACTTTGAAATTTTTACTTAACAACATACGCCCTTGGTACTTTTAAAAAATATTTTCTAAATTTTGAATTATTAATTTTCGTCGGATTTGGAATTCTTAAAAAATATTAAAAAAAATATTTTTTTTTTTTTTGGAAAAGTAATTTTTTTCAAAAATTATTTTTGAGTATTAGTTTTAAAAAATAATTTTCTGGCTTGAAATTATTATTATTTTTTTTTTGGATTTGGAATTTTTAGCAAATATTTAAAAAAAGTATTTTTTTTGGAAATGTAATTTTTTCAAAAATTAATTTTGAAAATTAATTTTAAAAACTAATTTTCTGGCTTGGAATTTTTAATTAATAACATATGCCCTTGCTACTTTTAAAAAATAATTTCTAGATTTTGAATTATTAATTTTTGTCGGATTTGGAATTCTTAAAAAATATTAAAAAAAATATTTTTTTTGAAAAAGTACATTTTTTCAAAAATTGTTTTTGAGTATTAGTTTTAAAAAATTATTTTCTGGCTTGGAATTATTAATAAATAACATTAGCATTTGGTACTTTTTTGGATATGGATTTTTTTTAAATATATATTTTGGAAAAGTAATTTTTTTCAAAAATTAATTTTGAGAATTTGTTTTAGAAAAATGCTGGCTTGCAAATTTTTAATTAATAACATGTGCATTTGGTACTTTTAAAAATAATTTCTAAATTTGGAATTATTATTTTTTTTTTTTGGATTTGGAATTTACTTTTTAAAAAAAATATTTTTTTTTTGAAAAGTAAATTTTTTCTAAAATTATTTTTGAGAATTAGTTTTAAAAAATAATTTTCTGGCTAGAAATTTTTAATGAATAACATTTGCATTTGGTACTTTTAAAAAATTATTTCTAAATTTGAAATTATTAATTGTGTTTGGAATTCTTAAAATATATTTTTTATTTTTTGGATTTTTTGGAATTTAAATAAAAACATTTTTTGGATATGGATTTTTTTAAATTTATATTTTGGATAAGGAATTTTTTCAAAAATTAATTTTGAGAATTTGTTTTAAAAATATGCTGGCTTGGAATTTGTAATTAATAACATTTGCACTTGGTACTTTTAAAAATAATTTCTAAATTTGGAATTATTATTTTCTTTTTTTGGAAAAGTATTTTTTTCAAAAATTAATTTTGAGAATTAATTTAAAAAAAAAATTCTGGCTTGAAATTTTTAATTAATAACATATGCCCTTGGTACTTTTAAAAAATAATTTTTAAATTTTGAATTATTAATTTTTGTCGGATTTGGAATTCTTAAAAAATATTTTTTTTTCAAAAATTATTTTTGAGAATTAGTTTTAAAAAATAATTTTCTGGCTTGAAATTTTTAATAAATAACATTTGCATTTGGTACTTTTAAAAAATGATTTCTAAATTTGAAATTATTAATTGTGTTTGGAATTCTTAAAAAATATTTTTTATTTTTTTGATTTTTTAAAAATATTCTTCCGAAAATATCTTTCGAATTTTTAAAAAATAATTTTTGGATTAAGAATTAAAAAAAAATATTTTGGGATGTGGAATTTAAATAAAAACAATTTTTGGATATGGATTTTTTTAAAAATATATATTTTGGAAAAGTATTTTTTTTTCAAAAATAAATTTTAAGAAATTGTTTTAAAAAAATGCTGGTTGAAATTTTTAATAAATAACATTTGCATTTGGCACTTTTAAAAAATTATTTCTAAATTTGAAATTATTAACTGTTTTTGGAATTCTTACAAAATATTTTTTTTTTTTGGATTTTTTAAAAATATTCTTTCGAATTTTTAAAAAATAATTTTTGGATCAAGAATTAAAAAAAATATTTTGGGATGTAAAATTTAAATAAAATCAATTTTTGGATACGGAGTTTTTATTTTTTTTTATTTTAAATAGTTTTTGAATATGGAATATAAAAAAATATATATTTTGTTTTTTTTTTATTATTGTTTATTTATTTTGTATATTGAAGGAGATAAGTTTGTATTTGTCATTTTTAAAAGATAGTTGTTGGATTTAGCATTTGTTTAATTTAATGTTTAGAAATTAAAAAAAAATAAGTTTCAGGATATCAGTTCTTAAGAAAAAAACATGTCGAATTGGAATTTGAAAAAGTGATTTTTGTAAACATTTGTTCTTGAAAAAAACCTTTTTTTAAAAATCCACATTTGAAGGGTCAGCCCAATTTAAAATCCGTTTTTACATCATCCTTTTTCCTCTTACATGTAAGTGAAATCAAACTAAAAATAGATTTTTTCCTGACGCAATGACTCGCAAACCAAACACATGTTGTTGGTTTATAGGATTCCAAGAAAACAACCTGAAATAAATTTGGGTATAAAACTTTTCACTAACACTAACATGCTCGCCCACACATGCTTAAATAAGCTTTAAATGCTGCTTCCTTACTTTGATACTGTGGATATCAGTGGCACATAGTGTTATTATTTATACATGTTAGAGTTTCTGTACTTGACGTTCGTTACGGTGTTGGGAAAATTTCCAGGTATTATCCACACTCAAAGTAAGCAGTTCATGGATTCCTATTTCCATTGAATTCTGTGATTGTATATCTGTGTAGTTCTTCCGTTTTCTTTTTTTTCAAACGAATAGCTTTAGTAGATTTCCGATATTAAATTAACACGAAACTCCAACAACATCTGAAACAGAAAAATAGTCGGAAATATACAGGGGAAAAAATCTATTTTACACAACAATGGGCAAACGACAAGCTGTTTGTGGGTTTACATCTATTTCGGGTTTTATTAGATAATTTTTGGTTTTTTTTATGAGATTACAAAGGATAAGAAGTAGCAGAAGGGATATAAATACAATAATGTTGGATAAAGGAATGCAAACCACTGCGAGCCACTTGTGTAGAAGAAAATTTTAGAAATAAACAGATTTTCGATGAAGAAATTTAACAAGATTGAAAGCAATTTTCTAAATATTTCATAGTAAGGATATAATAACATAATATTTCACTAGATATGTAATACGATATAATATAGATTTTCCAGGAATTTCCCACAAGGATAGGATATTATGGGATACTTATTACAAATCAATGATTATTCGACGTTTCTATTCTAAGTTCAATGATATTAATAGCGTGATCGAACGGCATGTCAAAAATTGTAGGGCATTCTCTAAAACCTATGATGCCAAATATTCTTTACCAATTATTATATTGTTTTATTTATGTATGTGTGTGTTTCTATGTGTAATTTGTAAATTATCTTATAACATTGATAATTTATTTAGAATACCCACATCTAATACATTTTATGGTTGCACATCGTTCACACACCTGTATGCTTCTTGTACCTGTGTCTAGTAGTCTCGTTCTCGTGAGTGTTCTCACCTTATAGCATATCTATTAGTCCACATTTATGAATAAATTATACGAATATATTTTACGTTTCTACACATTTGTGTACCACAAAATGTCAACAGAAACAACAACAACGAACACCATGACAACATGTAAATTACATTTATCTTTGAAATTGTTGTTGTTATGTTAACATTCACAACAATTTCAGATCCTTGGCATGTGGAAGGAGATTAGATTGGAGCATCACACAAGTAAACGAGGAATTTTTTTAATATTTTTCAATGACCAGCAAACCATCAGTTGCGGATTAAAAATAATATATTTTTTAATATATTTGAAAAAAAAAAAAAATTAAAAAAATCGAATATTTTTTATTGTAATGTAAATACAATAAATATTAATTAAATAAAATATTAATTATATTAATATTTTGAAAAATTGTTTAAAATATATTTTCAAAAATAATTTTCTTTATAAAACTATTTTTAAATATTTTTTCAAAAAATATTTTTTAAATGTTTTTTAATATTATTGAAAAATTTTAAAATATTTTTCTTTATGAAAATATTTTTTTATACAAATTTTAAAAAAAATATTTTTAAAAATTGTTTCAAATATGTTTTCAAAAAATATTTTTCTTTCTGAAAATTAATTTAAAAAAATATTTTTTTATTAAAATATGTTAAAATATTTTTTATAAAAATATTATTAAATTGTTTTATACAAATATTTTTAAATGTTTTTTTTTTATAAATTATTTTATTACATCTTTTATCCGTTTTATTTTATTTTCCCATAACAAAAATATTCTTTTGATGGGATGATGACCAATGAAGAAAAAGTCTTTTATATGACCACGCTTAAAAATTTAAAAAATATTTTTAAATATTTATTATAAAAATTATTTTTTTTATATTTTTTTTATAAAAATATGTTATTATTATATTTTTATTTTATTTTGCCATGAAAAATATTCTTTAAAAAATCCACGTTTAAGAAATTTTTAAGTACATATTTTTTATATTATATTTTTATATATGTTTAATAAAAATATATTTAAAACAGCAATAAAAAAACAAAACCATTTTTAAATATTAGAAGGGTTGGCGTTTTTTATTTGGAATGACGACTTCCATTTTGCTTTTCAAAATAGCCAGGCTTAATAAAATATTAAAACAACGACTATAGGATTAAGCCTGACTATTTTGAAAAGCAAAATGGAAGTCGCCATTCCAAATAAAAAACGCCAACCGTCACAAGTGTGGTTTAAAACAACAAATTAGTTATGTGTTTTTGGTTGAGACTCAACGAATGCATAGCAGTGAGAATGATTTGGTTTTGTTTGTAAGTGCAGGTGCCAAAGAAATTCTCGATCAGAGTGTTTCTTTGGACAGGTATCTATTTGAGCGAGCAATTGACACTTGGGTATAAAAAGTTTCTTGTTGAAAAAAAAAGAAACAAGGGAACTGATGAGGATCTGTGGCGAGATAGGAAGCTATAGTCCTCCCTGCCTTACCCTTGGTAAACGTCGCCAATTTTTCTCACTAATAAATTAAAGTTGTTTTAATAAAATATTAAAACAATGACTACGGGATTAAGCCTCACTATTTTTAAATATTTTTTTAAAAACCTTTTTTATTATATTATTTAGTATTTTTAATTAATTTTCCTATGAAAAATATTCTTTAAAGAATGTTCAAAAATTTGTTGTAAAAATATTTTATTTTTATATTATTTATTATTTTTATATATTTTTTTTAAATATTTTTAAATATTGTTCATAAAAATATATTTAAATATTTTTTATATTATATTTATATTATTTGTTATTCGTATTTTCTAATTAAAAAATTGCGTTTAAAATTTTTTGAATATTTTTTATAAAAATATTTTAAAATTCTTTCTACAAAAATAGTTTTTATATTATATTTATATTATTTGTTATTTGTATCTACCCAAGAAAAAGTGTAATTTAAAAATTTACGTTTAAAAACTCTTCAAATATTTTTTTTTTAAAGTATTTTTAAATAATTTTATAAAAATATGTTTAAATATTTTCTATACAAAATATTTTTAAATATTTTTTTATAAAAAATATTTTTTAACTATTTTGTTATAAAGATTTTATTATTATATTATTTATTATTTTATTTTCCCATTGAAAATATTAATTAAAAAATCCTGTCTTGACAAAAAGTTAAAAAATATTTTTTAATGTTTGTTATAAAAATATTTTTTTAAATATTTTCTAAAAATATGTTATTTTATTTAAAAAATCCACGTTTAAAAAATATTTAAATATTTTTTATAAAAATATTTTTTTATTATATTTTTATGTATGGGGATTTCTGAGTGAAATCGGACACTTTTTTAAGATGAGGTTTTTAATTTCCTTTATTTTTTGCTGTGGTGACTCTGCTCATTAGCATAACATTTTAAAAATTGATTTTAAATATTAAATCGCGAAAATAGCATCAAAGCCCACTGTGCAATTGTGCAATTTTTTATTTAATAGCTAATAAAACAACAAAACATACAAAAAATACTTTTTCAAATTGGACCAATATTAAAGAAGTTATGAGTATTTCTTTGCATGTAGTTTTACAGAATTTGACTTTTTCAAGGCGCGATATCTCTGGAACCGTTAGTCAAAAAAATCTGAAAATATACTAAAATGTTTTGTTGATAAGCAGTTTCAACACATCAAAAAATAAAGGAAATCAAAAACCTCATCTTGAAAAAGTGTCCGATTTCACTCAGAAATCCCCATATGTTTTATATAAAAAAAAAAAACAATTTAAATGCTGTTTACAAAACTATTTTTTGAAATTCTTTTTATAAAAATCATGTTTTGTTATTATATTAATTATTAGTTTTGATTAATTTTCTTATGAAAAATATTCTTTGGAAAATCCACGTTTAAAGGCTGTTTAAATATTTTTTGTGAAAATAAATGCTCTTTACAAAAATATTTTTAACTACATTTTATATTATTATATTATTTCTTATTTTTAATTAATTTTCTTATGAAAAATATTCTTTAGAATATCCACGTTTAAAGAATGTTTAAATATTTTTTTGTAGAAATATGTTATTAACTATTATTTTAATTTTATTTTTTATCAAAATTTATTCCATAAAAATATTTTTAAATACTTTTTATAAAAATATTTTGTAATATTTTCTTAAAATATATTTTTTACATTTTTTATACCCTCCACCATAGTATGGAGGGTATATTAAGTTTGTCATTCCGTTTGTAACACATCGAACTAATCATTTGCGACCCTATAAAGTATATATATTCTTGATCAGGATAAAATTCTAAGACGATCTAGCCATGTCCGTCTGTCCGTCTGTTGTAATCACTCTAGCGTCCGCAATAATTGAGATAGAGTGCTGAAATTTTGCACCCGAGGGTATTTTTTCCATAGGCAGGTCAAGTTCGAAGATGGGCTATATCGGTCCACTCTTTGGTATAGCCCCCATATAACGGTACCTCCGGATTCGAGGTATTTTGACGTTCTTCGCCACATTTGCAGACCGAATTAGCTATAATTTGGCACTTAGGGTTCCTAGTGATCAACAAACTTATATCCCAAAGTATATGGGCATAGGTCCATGTTTTGGTATAGTCCCCATATAACGGTACCTCCCGAGTTTCGGTATTTTGAGAATTTTAGCCACAATTTTTAACCGAACTACCTGCAGTTTGACATTTTAGGTTCTCAGTGGTCATGAAACATTTCTACCAAACATCGTCAACATAGGTCCATGTTTTGGTATAGCCCCCATATAACAGTACCTCCCGATTTTCGGTATTTTGAGAATTTTGGCCACAATTTGTAACCGAACTATCTGCAATTTGACATTTGAGGTTCTCAGTGGTCATGAAACATCTCTACCAAACATCGTCAACATAGGTCCATGTTTTGGTATGGCCCCCTTATAACCGTACCTCCCGATTTTCGGTATTTTGAGAATTTTGGCCACAATTTGTAACCGAACTATCTGCAATTTGACATTTGGGGTTCTCAGTGGTCATGAAACATCTCTACCAAACATCGTCAACATAGGTCCATGTTTTGGTATGGCCACCTTATAACCGTACCTCCCGATTTTCGGTATTTTGAGCATTTTAGTTACAATTTTTAACCGAACTAGCTGTAATTTGACATTTGAGGTTCTTAGTGGTCATGAAACATCTCCACGAAACATCGTCAATATAGGTCCATGTTTTGGTATAGCCCCCATATATCGGTACCTCCCGATTTTCGGTATTTTGGGAATTTTAACTACAATTTTTAACCGAACTAGCTGTAATTTGCCATTTGAGGTTCTCAGTGGTCATAAAACATTTCCAATGAAACATCGTCAACATAGGTCCATGTTTTGGTATAGCCCCCATATAGCGGTATCTCCCGATTTTCGGTATTTTGAGAATTTTAGCTGCAATTTTTAATCGAACTATATGTAATGATCGGTATTTTGAGAATTTTAGCTACAATTTTGTCTATTCAAAAATAATCGTCAATATAGGTAGGTCCATGTTTTGGTATATCCCCCCATATAACTTTAGCTCCCGATTTTCGGGAATTTTCTGTGGTCACGAAATTTCTTCACTACAAATCGTCAACATGGGTCCATTTGTGAGGGTCTACATTGTTTTGATGAAACTACCCTCAATTTGACTCTTGAAGCTCCCTGCAGCTATAAAACTTTTCCGCCAAAAAATGTAAAGATAGGTTGACTCTTTGATTTAGCACCGTAGGTGGTACCTTTCACCTAGCTGAACACATTTTTTAGATTAGATAACACTGTGCAACAAAATGGAGGTGAAAGTCTGGGGCACGAAAAATTCCTCTTGGGGAAGAAAGGCCTTGGTGAGTATATTATGAACCCCGAAGGACAGATCCGCCGTGAGTCGAACTTCCGCGTTATGGCGTGATGAAATTTTTGTTAGAGACCCTGTGGGCCGTCAGGAATTAGCGTTATATATTTGTTCACTGTTGCTAAAGTGCTCTACAAAAACAACAAACAAAGATATAATGCTAATTAATGATGACTTACAGGGTCTCTTGCAAAAACTTCATCACGCCATAACGCGGAAGTTCGACTCACGGCGCATCTGTCCTTCGGGGTTTTTAATAAACTCACAATTGTCGAAAAGTTGTTACACCTAAAATTGTGAAAGGACCCCAATTATTCCATTTTAATTAATACTTTTTTATGGTGGAGGCTATTAAAAGTTCGGCACGGCCGAACTTAACGACTTTTTACTTGTTTTATTTTGATTTTTGGTTCGCTTTTGGGTCATAGAAAATAAATAGATGTTTGGTTTTTGTTTTTTATTATTCTTTTACTTCTCCAATATTTCGATTGTCATCGACAATCATCTTCAGGGATATTTTCTTAGCGAAGATCACCTGTGCTGGTTAAATGTCACCATCAAACTAATTTTTTACATTTATTTATATTATTTGTACTTACGCATTAAAAATAGCCTTTAAAAATTTTTAAATATTTTTATAAACATATTTTTAAATATTTTCTATAAAAATATTTTTGTATATTTTATTTATATTATTTATTATATGTATATTCCCAAGAAAGTTTACGTTTAAAAACTTTTTTAAATATTTTTTATAAAACTATTTTTAAATATTTTCTATAAAAAATATTTTTTATAAAAAATATTTTTACACTTTTTTATAAATATTTTATTGTTATGTTATCTATTATTTTAGCTTCCCATGAAAAAAAAATTAATTAAAAAATCCACGTTTTAAAAATTTTAAAATATTTTTTATATTATATTTATACAATTTATTATATATTTATATTATTTATTATTTGTATCTTCCCAATTTGAAAAGTTAACTTTTTAAATATTTTTTTATAAAAAATATTTTTCATATATTGTTATACATATTTTATTATTATATTATTTTTTATTTTATTTCTCCATGAAAATATAAATTAAAAAACCCCATTTTAAATTGTTTTTAAATATTTTCTATAAAAATATTTGTTATGTTATATTTATAGGATTTATTATTTGTATTTTCCCATGAAAAAATATTCCTTAAAAAATTACGGTAAAAATATTTTTAAATACTTTTTATAAAAATACTTTTAAGTATTTTAAATAAATATTTAAATATTTTTTTATATATTATATTTAAATTATTTGTTATATTCCTTTTTCCAAGAAAAAGAGTCCTTTAAAAATTTACGTTTAAAAAATTTTTTAATATTTTTTATAAAAATATTTTTTGATACTTTTTAAAAATAGTGTTTTCCGATGAGAAATATTCTTTAGAAAGTTTAATAAATGTTATTATTATTATTATTATATTTAAACGTTTAATAAATGCTTAAATATTTTTTTGTAAAAATATTTTATTATTTTTTTTATTGAAAAATATTCTAAAAAAATCCACGTTTTAAAAATTGTTAACTATTTTTTTTTAAATATTTTATTTATTTTTGTAGCGTAGTATCACATAGTACTTGTTTAGTTTTCCTTTGAATTTATTGAAACACAGTAATTATTTATATTGAAATTGTGTCATTGTTAACATTGTCAAATACTTTATTTTACCCCAATATCGATATGCATATTTTTTATACACTCATTTTATAAAAATGTTATATATTTTTATAAAAATATTTTATTATTATATTATTTTCCCATAAAAATATTATTTAAAAAATCCAAATTTAAAATTTTTTTAAATATTTGTTATAAAAATATTTTTAAATATTTCTTACAATAATATTTTGTACAAAAATATTTTTAAATATTTTTTTAAAATAATATTTTTTAATATTTTTTTTACAAAAATATTTTTAAATATTTTTTATAAACATTTTTTATTATTACATTATTTTTATTTTGTTTTCCCATAAAAAATATTCTGGTGGTCAAGTGGCCCCTCCAAAAATATTCTTTAAAAAATCCACGTTTGGTGGTCTAGTGGCCCCTCCAAAAATATTCTTTAAAAAGTCCACGTTTGGTGGTCTAGTGGCCCCTCCAAAAATATTCTTTAAAAAATCCACGTTTGGTGGTCTAGTGGCCCTTCCAAAAATATTCTTTAAAAAATCCACGTTTGGTGGTCTAGTGGCCCCTCGAAAAATATTCTTTAAAAAATCCACGTTTGTTAGTCTTGTGGCCCCTCGAAAAATATTCTTTAAAAAATCCACGTTTGTTAGTCTTGAGGCCCCTCGAAAAATATTCTTTAAAAAATCCACGTTTGGTGGTTTAGTGGCCCCTCCAAAAATGTTCTTTATAAAATCCACGTTTGGTGGTATAGAGGCCCCTCCAAAAATATTCTTTAAAAAATCCACGTTTGTTAGTCTTGCGGCCCCTCCAAAAATATTTTTAAAAAATCCACGTTTGCTAGTCTGGTGGCCCCTCCAAAAATATTCTTTAAAAATCCACGTTTTTTATTCTAGTGGCCCCTCCAAAAATATTCTTTAAAAAATACACGTTTGTTAGTCTTGTGGCCCCTCCAAAAATATTCTTTAAAAAATCCGCGTTTGCTGGGGTGATTACTCCTCGTCCCATCATCTGATGACGCTCTTTTTTCTTTCATTTCACCCAACATAAATAATTTAATGTGTGATAAATGTGATCCCAATTTTCCCCAATAACAACAACATTGCATCCTACTAGAGCAGCATAGTTCTGGTTGTGTGTTTGCTTGGTTTGTAATGCTGTTGGTGAGTCAACCACCACCCTCCTCATTATCCTCTTATGTTTGACAACATGTTTAGCTAATTATAATTTTCATTTCACTTGAAACAGTCGTCGGTTAGACAGGCAGCTTGGCGAAGGCAGGGTAAAGAGACGGCAAAGCGCAACAAAAATACCATAAATAAAAATGAAATTATGTTTATTATGGGTTTTTGTGTGTTTCGTAAATTATTTTATAGGTTTCGACATCTGCAAATCGAATGAAAAATTAAATGAAATATTTTTTTTTCAATTCAATTGAGGGTTTAAATGGGTGAGTGCCAAAGGATTAAAAAGCGATATTTTCATAAAAAATAATTTTTTTATTACAAAAGTCAAAGTTTATGAGCTTTAGAAAAGGGTTAGGCAAATAATGGATAATAAAAGTTAATGAATAGGGGGTTAGGGTGGCTTACGGAGTAGATGAATCTTAAGCATCTAAAAAATTTTCAGTCTTTAGACTATTCTATTCAAGAAATTTTGGAAATTTTTCCTTTGAAAGGCGTTGTGGAAAATAATCTCTCCGACAAGTCCGTTATATATCTGCATATCGTTTCATGTGAATCCCCCTGGTTGTAATTATTATCTCTCCACTCAATATTGATTTGTAATGTTTATTTAATTATGTGTAAACAATGGCGATTTCAGACGATTGGTTGACTGAATATTGTATGGACTTCAATTAAGAAATTTTTCAAAAACAACAACAAACCGAAATAAACATTACAATGTTTTTATTACAATTGCAAAGAAAACACACAATCAAACAAAAATGAGAAGAAGAGTGGAGAGCAGGCCAACATATCTCACATTGCATGGTGTTTGTCCATTGGGGAATGAGAGGCGCTGTGGTAGTGGCGTTGGCAATGATTGGAGAAGCGTGATGAAAGTTTTATTAGCATTTAATTGTTTCATTATTAAAGGCTGTTCATTTCATTCGTTCGATAAAAAGAAAAAAAAAATAAAAGAACGAACGACCGACTAAATAAACAATTTAACCTCATAATTGATAAATTATGAAGTGAAAGAGTGAGTGAGTGCAAGCGAGTAGTTGGGTAAATAAGTGATAAGAAATGTGGGGCTAATTAGTTTGAATGGCTAAGCCATTCAATTCAAATGTTATCGTGCAATGAAAACAAATACACCCCCAACATATGAAAAAGAAATTCTAGTTAGGAATTCAGTTGTACCACTTTACTATAACAAATTAGACGGAAAAGCTGCTTAAGCAATATGGGGACACTTATTGCAAGCAGGACTTTGATATTCCTTATTCACATTATCGCAGTTTTTGCTACAGGAAACCCGGTAGTAAAAATCAATAACGAAGATTTCCAAGGTTCCATCGTAGGAGTTGAAAAACTGAATTTGGCCAATGAAACATTTAAGGCTTTTTTGGGTATACCATATGCCAAGCCACCAGTGGGAGCTTTGAGATTCAAGGTAAGTTAATAAATTAAAATTCCCTCAAGGCTGAATAGAAATTCTCCTAAGGAAAACATTATGTAGCCAGGCTGAATAGAAGTTTTCCTAACGGAAATCTTATTCAGCCAGGCTGAATAGAAGTTTTCCTAACGGAAATCTTATTCAGCCAGTCTGAATAGAAGTTTTCCTAACGGAAATCTTATTCAGCCAGGCTGAATAGAAGTTTTCCTAACGGAAATCTTATTCAGCCAGGCTGAATAGAAGTTTTCCTAACGGAAATCTTATTCAGCCAGGCTGAATAGAAGTTTTCCTAACGGAAATCTTATTCAGCCAGGCTGAATAGAAGTTTTCCCAATGGAAACTTTATTCAGCCAGGCTGAATAGAAATTTTCCTAACGGAAACCTTATTCAGCCAGGCTGAATATAAGTTTTCCTAACGGAAACCTTATTCAGCCAGGCTGAATAGAAGTTTTCCTTACGGAAACCTTATTCAGCCAGGCTGAATAGAAGTTTTCCTAACGGAAACCTTATTCAGCCAGGCTGAATAGAAGTTTTCCCAACGGAAACCTTATTCAGCCAGCCTGAATAGCAGATTTCCTAACGGAAACCTTATTCAGCCAGCCTGAATAGCAGATTTCCTAACGGAAACCTTATTCGGCCAGCCTGAATAGCAGATTTCCTAACGGAAACCTTATTCAGCCAGCCTGAATAGAAGTTTTCCTAACGGAAACCTTATTCAGCCAGGCTGAATAGAAGTTTTCCTAACGGAAACCTTATTCAGCCAGGCTGAATAGAAGTTTTCCTAACGGAAACCTTATTCAGCCAGGCTGAATAGAAGTTTTACTAACGGAAACCTTATTCAGCCAGGCTGAATAGAAGTTTTCCTAACGGAAACCTTATTCAGCCAGGCTGAATAGAAGTTTTCCTAACGGAAACCTTATTCAGCCAGGCTGAATAGAAGTTTTCCTAACGGAAACCTTATTCAGCCAGGCTGAATAGAAGTTTTCTTAACGGAAACCTTATTCAGCCAGGCTGAATAGAAGTTTTCCTAACGGAAACCTTATTCAGCCAGGCTGAATAGAAGTTTTCCTAACGGAAACCTTATTCAGCCAGGCTGAATAGAAGTTTTCCTAACGGAAACCTTATTCAGCCAGGCTGAATAGAAGTTTTCCTAACGGAAACCTTATTCAGCCAGGCTGAATAGAAGTTTTCCTAAAGGTAACCTTATTCAGCCAGGCTGAATAGAAATTTTCCTAACGGAAACCTTATTCAGCCAGGCTGAATAGAAGTTTTCCTAACGGAAACCTTATTCAGCCAGGCTGAATAGAAGTTTTCCTAACGGAAACCTTATTCAGCCAGGCTGAATAGAAGTTTTCCTAACGGAAACCTTATTCAGCCAGGCTGAATAGCAGATTTCCTAACGGAAACCTTATTCAGCCAGGCTGAATAGCAGATTTCCTAACTGAAACCTTATTCAGCCAGGCTGAATAGAAGTTTTCCTAAACGGAAACCTTATTCAGCCAGGCTGAATAGAAGTTTTCCTAAACGGAAACCTTATTCAGCCAGGCTGAATAGAAGTTTTCCTAAACGGAAACCTTATTCAGCCAGGCTGAATAGAAGTTTTCCTAAACGGAAACCTTATTCAGCCAGGCTGAATAGAAGTTTTCCTAAACGGAAACCTTATTCAGCCAGGCTGAATAGAAGTTTTCCTAAACGGAAACCTTATTCAGCCAGGCTGAATAGAAGTTTTCCTAAACGGAAACCTTATTCAGCCAGGCTGAATAGAAGTTTTCCTAAACGGAAACCTTATTCAGCCAGGCTGAATAGAAGTTTTCCTAAACGGAAACCTTATTCAGCCAGGCTGAATAGAAGTTTTCCTAAACGGAAACCTTATTCAGCCAGGCTGAATAGAAGTTTTCCTAACGGAAACCTTATTCAGCCAGGCTGAATAGAAGTTTTCCTAACGGAAACCTTATTCTGCCAGGCTGAATAGAAGTTTTCCTCTGGAATAAGGTTTTGGATGAGAATTTTTCTCTTTGTTTACAGGATCCCCAGAGGCTTGATCGATTTCTAGGTACCTATGAAGCCACACATGAAGGATACGAATGCCATTCAGTTACAGCTTCGAATGCTTCGGAAGATTGTTTGACCCTAAATGTCTATACAAAAAATGTAAGTATGTGTGTTAAAGTTTTGGCAGAGGATGAATGCTCTGTCCACAGTCTTTTATCTATAGAAGTCCTGCAGATGCCCTACTACTTGCCTATTTTACCCTTTTTGACTTAAATTTCAGCTAAATCCTAATGATCCCTTACCTGTTTTGGTGATGATCCACCCTGGTGGTTTATATTTGGGTAGCTCCAAATGGATGGATCCCACCTATCTGATGCAAAAGGACATTGTTTTGATCACCTTCAATTATCGTTTGGGTTCCTTGGGATTTCTGAATCTGGGATCCCCCCAAGTTCCCGGTAATGCTGGTTTCAAAGATCAAGTTTATGCACTGCGTTGGATACAACGGAACATAAAACATTTTGGAGGTAATTCAGAGGATATAACCCTTATGGGTTATAGTGCTGGTGGCCTGAGTGTTTCCCTACATTTGGTGTCACCAATGTCAAGGGGGCTGTTCCAAAAGGCCATCGTTATGAGTGGTTCCATGCCGCCGCAGGTGGTAATGCCTCAAGGAAATCAAAGATATTTGGCCATAAGGCAAGCTAAGCGTTTAAATTGTTCGGGATTTGAGAAGGTGGAGGAAATTAAGTGGAATGCGGAGGAAGTTAATAAAATACCAGACTACAAGGACATCAAGGATGAGGACATTTTGTTATGTCTCTCAAAATTCTCGGGCAAAGAAATCGCCGGCACCCTAAGGCAAATGTTTGATTTTGGTAAAGATAATCCCATTTATTTGTGGTTACCAATAGAGGAAACAGATTTTGGTCAGGAGAGATTTTTGTTGCAAGATTTTTATAAGTCCTTAGATGAGTTGAAGGACCTGAAAACTCCCCTACTTATTGGTTATACAAATGGTGAATTTTGCACCTCCGCCAAGGACATTTTGGAAGATAAGAAGTTAAAAATGGAACTTGAAAATAATTTCTTTGAATTGGCCCCTCGCATCTTTGGTTATGAAAATTGGCCGAGCCACAAAGATATCAGCCAAAGGATTCGGGATCGTTACTTTAATGGCTCCAAGACATTTTCAGCTGATGATCATGATCGATTGTGTGATTTATTCTCGGATTCCGTGATACGCTTTGGTGCCCATCGTACTGCCCAGCTGGCCAGAGGCAAAGGAGCTGATGTCTATTTCTATGAGTTTCGTTCTCAAGTGAAGGCTCTCACGGAGGGCCAAAAGGAGTTTCCCACGAAAAAGGGTGAGATTTGTTGCAAGATATCCAGAGCCACAGAGAGGTGATTTAAATACATTTTTCCAAATTTTCTTTCAGATCGCGTGGAGCACATGGACGATCTGCAATATCTTGTCAATTGGTCCCATCGGAATAATGATCTTCTGACTCAGGATGAAAAAGAAATTATAGCGCTTTACACAGACTTCGTCTATGATTTTGTCAAAAACGGGTAATACTTCAAAAGATTCGTTGTAATATTTTTTTAAAGCTTTGATTTTTTTTTTCAGAAAACTTTCTTATCCAAACGCCAAGTTATATCCCTTCGCCTATGCTGTTGTGAATAACTATTTGGAATTTCCGGAAGGCAACAATTTCGAGAATTATAATTTTTGGTCAAATTTATTAAAACATTAATAAAATGATTAATAAAAATCCACGTTTTGTGGTCGATGGTTCATGAAAAAATTCTTTAAAAAATCCACGTTTTGTGGTCGATGGTCCATGAAAAAATTCTTTAAAAAATCCACTTTTTGTGGTCGATGGTCCATGAAAAAAATTCTTTAAAAAATCCACTTTTTGTGGTCGATGGTCCATGAAAAAAATTCTTTAAAAAATCCACGTTTTGTGGTCGATGGTCCATGAAAAAATTCTTTAAAAAATCCACTTTTTGTGGTCGATGAAAAAAATTCTTTAAAAAATCCACTTTTTGTGGTCGATGGTCCATGAAAAAAATTCTTTAAAAAATCCACGTTTTGTGATCTGATGTTGCCTCAAAAAATATTCTTTAAAAAATCCACGTTTTGTGGTCTGATGTTGCCTCAAAAAATATTCTTTAAAAAATCCACGTTTTGTGGTCTAAAGTTGCCTCAAAAAATATTCATTAAAAAATCCACGTTTTGTGGTCTAAAGTTGCCTCAAAAAATATTCTTTAAAAAATCCACGTTTTGTGGTCTGATGTTGCCTCAAAAAATATTCTTTAAAAAATCCACGTTTTGTGGTCTAAAGTTGCCTCAAAAAATATTCATTAAAAAATCCACGTTTTGTGGTCTAAAGTTGCCTCAAAAAATATTCTTTAAAAATCCACGTTTTGTGGTCTGATGTTGCCTCAAAAAATATACTTTAAAAATCCACGTTTTGTGGTCTGATGTTGCCTCAAAAAATATTCTTTAAAAAATCCACGTTTTGTGGTCTGATGTTGCCTCAAAAAATATTCTTTAAAAAATCCACGTTTTGTGGTCTGATGTTGCCTCAAAAAATATTCTTTAAAAAATCCACGTTTTGTGGTCGGATAGTGCAAGAAAATAATTCTTTTAAAATCCACGTTTTGTGGTCTGATGTTGCCTTAACAAAATATTCTTTAAAAAATCCACGTTTTGTGGTCTGATGTTGCCTCAAAAAATATTCTTTAAAAAATCCACGTTTTGTGGTCTGATGTTGCCTCAAAAAATATTCTTTAAAAAATCCACGTTTTGTGGTCTGATGTTGCCTCAAAAAATATTCTTTAAAAAACCCACGTTTTGTGGTCTGATGTTGCCTCAAAAAATATTCTTTAAAAAATCCACGTTTTGTGGTCTGATGTTGCCTCAAAAAATATTCTTTAAAAAATCCACGTTTTGTGGTCTGATGTTGCCTCAAAAAATATTCTTTAAAAAATCCACGTTTTGTGGTCTGATGTTGCCTCAAAAAATATTCTTTAAAAAATCCACGTTTTGTGGTCTGATGTTGCCTCAAAAAATATTCTTTAAAAAATCCACGTTTTGTGGTCTGATGTTGCCTCAAAAAATATTCCTTAAGAAATTCAAGTTTTGTGGTCTGATGTTGCCTCAAAAAATATTCTTTAAAAAATCCACGTTTTGTGGTCTGATGTTGCCTCAAAAAATATTCTTTAAAAAATCCACGTTTTGTGGTCTGATGTTGCCTCAAAAAATATTCTTTAAAAAATCCAAGTCTTGTGGTCTGATGTTGCCTCAAAAAATATTCTTTAAAAAATCCACGTTTTGTGGTCTGATGTTGCCTCAAAAAATATTCCTTAAGAAATTCAAGTTTTGTGGTCTGATGTTGCCTCAAAAAATATTCCTAAAAAAATCCACGTTTTGTGGTCTGATGTTGCCTCAAAAAATATTCTTTAAAAAATCCACGTTTTGTGGTCTGATGTTGCCTCAAAAAATATTCTTTAAAAAATCCACGTTTTGTGGTCTGATGTTGCCTCAAAAAATATTCTTTAAAAAATCCACGCTTTGTGGTCGATGGTCCATGAAAAAATTTCTTTAAAAAATCCACGCTTTGTGGTCGATGGTCCATGAAAAAATATTCTTTAATAAATCCACGTTTTGTGGTCTGATGTTGCCTCAAAAAATATTCTTTAAAAAATCCACGTTACGTGGTCTGATGTTGCCTCAAAACATATTCTTTAAAAAATCCACGTTTTGTGGTCTGATGTTGCCTCAAAAAATATTCTTTAAAAAATCCACGTTATGTGGTCTGATGTTGCCTCAAAACATATTCTTTAAAAAATCCACGTTTTGTGGTCTGATGTTGCCTCAAAAAATATTCTTTAATAAATCCACGTTTTGTGGTCTGATGTTGCCTCAAAAAATATTCTTTAAAAAATCCACGTTTTGTGGTCTGATGTTGCCTCAAAAAATATTTTTTAAAAAAACCACGCTTTGTATTCTGATGTTGCTTCAAAAAATATTCTTTAAAAAATCCACGTTTTGTGGTCTGATGTTGCCTCAAAAATATTCTTTAAAAAATCCACGTTTTGTGGTCTGATGTTGCCTCAAAAATATTCTTTAAAAAATCCACGTTTTGTGGTCTGATGTTGCCTCAAAAATATTCTTTAAAAAATCCACGTTTTGTGGTCTGAAGTTGCCTCAAAAAATATTCTTTAAAAAATCCACGTTTAGTGGTCTGATGTTGCCTCAAAAAATATTCTTTAAAAAATCCACTTTTTGTGGTCTGATGTTGCCTCAAAAAATATTCTTTAAAAAATCCACGTTTTGTGGTCTGATGTTGCCTCAAAAAATATTCTTTAAAAAATCCACGTTTTGTGGTCTGATGTTGCCTCAAAAAATATTCTTTAAAAAATCCACGTTTTGTGGTTTGATGTTGCCTCAAAAATTATTCTTTAAAAATCCACGTAGTCTGATGACGGAGGAAAAAAACCTTTAAAAAAATTATTTAAAAAATTCTCGTCCATGAAAAAATTATTTAAAAACCCACATCCATGAAAAAATTATTTAAAAAATTCACGTCCATGAAAAAATTATTTAACAAATCCACGTCCATAAAAAAAATTATTTAAAAAATCCACGTCCATGAAAAAAATTATTTAAAAAATCCACGTCCATGAAAAAAATTATTTAAAAAATCCACGTCCATGAAAAAAATTATTTAAAAAATCTACGTCCATGAAAAAAATTATTTAAAAAATCCACGCCCATGAATAAAATTATTTAAAAAATCCACGTCCATGAAAAAAATTATTTAAAAAATCTACGTCCATGAAAAAAATTATTTAAAAAATCCACGCCCATGAAAAAAATTATTTAAAAAATCCACGTCCATGAAAAAAATTATTTAAAAAATCCACGTCCATGAAAAAAATTATTTAAAAAATCCACGTCCATTAAAAAAAATTATTTACAAAATCCACGTCCATGAAAAAAATTATTTAAAAAATCCACGTCCATGAAAAAAATAATTTAAAAAATCCACGTCCATGAAAAAAATAATTTAAATAATTCACGTTTTTGAAAAAAATCCTTTAAAAAATCCACGTTTACGAAGAAAATTATTTAAAAAATCCACGTTTGTAAAAAATTGTTTAAAAAAATCGACGTTTATGAAAAAATTTTTTTAAAAATCCAGGTTTATGAAAAAATTCTTTTAAAAAACCCATGTTTATTAAAATAATCTATAAAAAAATCCACGTTTATTAAAATAATACTTTAAAAAATCCACTTTTATGAAAAAAATTCTTTTAAAAACTCAACTTTATGAAAAAATTATTTTAAAAAATCCAATTTTATGAAACAAATTCTTTAAAAAATCCACGGTTATAAAAAAACTTCTTTTAAGAAATCCACGTTTATGCAAAAAAGTCTTTAAAAAATCCACGGTGCACAAAAAATTCTTTGAAAATCCACGTGCATAAAAAACATATTTAAAAAATTCTTTAAAAAATCGTACATGATGTCTGTTTTATATTTTTATTATCTCAAAAATTAAGTTATTAAATCTTACCTCAGGTCCAAAAATATAAATTGACAAAAATAAATTTGCATATGAAGATTACCTGAAATTAAAAAAAATAAACAATCGGTTAATAAACTGCTAATGGTATAATGTGACAATAAATAAATATAAAATAATTATCAACTGCGGAGTTGGGTGTTTGATCTCAGTTCGCATTTTGTTGTGGATGGATGATTCCATTGAAATAGAACCACAAATGTGATCTTAGTGGTAGTAGAATAACCTTTCCGAAAACGAATTAAGTTCACTTTTAATTTAGTCACACTCTGTCTCTCTCCTTGTTATAAGAGGAGGTTGGAGTGGAAGGGTTCTCATGTCAAGTATGCCGCCACAAATCCCAGCCATATACAACCAGTTCCATTTCAAATACAAGTGACCGTGTTTAAGTGAGACAAGTGTTCTGTTTTGAAATGACTAACCCACAAAAAAAAACAAAAAAAAAAAACCAACAACAACAAAACAGGCTATCAAAACGCCATTCAAGCCCATTTACCAGACATTGAACTGCATTAACAGCGGTTTGCAAAGGCCTTTTAAAAACCAACAACAATAATATTCAATTATGAACTGCTGCTGCTTTTGCCGTTGACCATTGGTCAAGTTAAGAGGAAATCACAACAAAACAAATAAATAATTAAAAAAACAGACAAAGCAAAAAATATGGTTTAATTTGCCGGACTAGGAAAACAGCTGCAGAAAATTGCACTTTAAATTCCGAGGTGGAGAAATGATAATAAAAATGCCACAAGGTTATTGACAATATGGAGATAGACAGATATTTATGTGGATATGTAGATTTATGTGTGGAAATCACTTTCCAAACACTGTCTGTGATTGCTTTGAGGTCAACAGGCTGTTTACTGTCAGTCCGGCTAGTCAAACTCGTAATTAATTAGCAGTCGATTATTATTTATAGTCGCATTAAAGTTGTTATTAAAATTGATTTTTATTGTGAATGGTCGGAATGGGTGTCAGCCATTTGAGGGAAATTGTGAATATTTAAAAACAAGTACAAAAAATCAGATAAACATTCTTAGTCTAGGACTGTTCCAAGAAAGTAATAACAGAATTGATGGTCTGGACTAATGGCCCATGGTCTAAAGGCCCAGGAAAAATTATCCTTTAAAAACCCCACGTTTGGTGGTCTAAGGGCCCATGGAAAAATTATCCTTTAAAAAAACCACGTTTGGTCGTCTAAGGGCCCACGAAAAATTATTCTTTAAAAACTCCACGTTTGGTGGTCTAAGGGCCCATGAAAAATTATCCTTTAAAAAAACACGTTTGGTCGTCTAAGGGCCCATGAAAAATTATTCTTTAAAAAATCCACGTTTGGTGGTCTAATGGCCCATTAAAAATATTCTTTACAAAATATACATTTGGTGGTCTTATGCCCTATGAAAAAATATGTTTTAAAAAATTCACGTTTGGTGGACTATAGGTCCATTAAAACAAATTCTTTAAAAAAAATCCACGTTTGGTGGACTATTGGTCCAATAAAACAAATTCTTTAAAAATCCACGTTTGGTGAAAAAATATTTTTTAAAAAATCCACGTTTGGTGAAAAAATATTTTTTAAAAAATCCACGTTTGGTGAAAAAATATTTTTTAAAAAATCCACGTTTGGTGAAAAAATATTTTTTAAAAAATCCACGTTTGGTGAAAAAATATTTTTTAAAAAATCCACGTTTGGTGAAAAAATATTTTTTAAAAAATCCACGTTTGGTGAAAAAATATTTTTTAAAAAATCCACGTTTGGTGAAAAAATATTTTTTAAAAAATCCACGTTTGGTGAAAAAATATTTTTTTAAAAAATCCACGTTTGGTAAAAAAATATTTTTTAAAAAATCCACGTTTGGTGAAAAAATATTTTTTAAAAAATCCACGTTTGGTGAAAAAATATTTTTTAAAAAATCCACGTTTGGTGAAAAAATATTTTTTAAAAAATCCACGTTTGGTGAAAAAATATTTTTTAAAAAATCCACGTTTGGTGAAAAAATATTTTTTAAAAAATCCACGTTTGGTGAAAAAGTATTTTATAAAAAATCCACGTTTGGTGAAAAAATATTTTTAAAAAAATCCACGTTTGGTGAAAAAATATTTTTTAAAAAATCCACGTTTGGTGAAAAAATATTTTTTAAAAAATCCACGTTTGGTGAAAAAATATTTTTTAAAAAATCCACGTTTGGTGAAAAAATATTTTTTAAAAAATCCACGTTTGGTGAAAAAATATTTTTTAAAAAATCCACGTTTGGTAAAAAAATAATTTTTAAAAAATCCACGTTTGGTGAAAAAATATTTTTTAAAAAATCCACGTTTGGTGAAAAAATATTTTTTAAAAAATCCACGTTTGGTGAAAAAATATTTTTTAAAAAATCCACGTTTGGTGAAAAAATATTTTTTAAAAAATCCACGTTTGGTGAAAAAATAATTTTTTAAAAATTCACGTTTGGTGAAAAAATAATTTTTAAAGAATCTACGTTTGGTGAAAAAATATTTTTTAAAAATCCACGTTTGGTAAAAAATAATTTTTAAAAAATCCACGTTTGGTGAAAAAATATTTTTTAAAAAATCCACGTTTGGTGAAAAAAATATTTTTTAAAAAATCCACGTTTGGTGAAAAAATATTTTTTAAAAAATCCACGTTTGGTGAAAAAATATTTTTTAAAAAATCCACGTTTTGTGTGAAAAAAATATTCTTTAAAAAATCCACGTTTGGTGAAAAAATATTTTTTAAAAAATCCACGTTTGGTGAAAAAATATTTTTTAAAAAATCCACGTTTGGTGAAAAAATATTCTTTAAAAAATCCACGTTTTGCGTGAAAAAATATTCTTTAAAAAATCCACGTTTTGTGTGAAAAAATATTCTTTAAAAAATCCACGTTTGGTGAAAAAATATTTTTTAAAAAATCCACCTTTGGTGAAAAAATATTTTTTAAAAAATCCACGTTTGGTGAAAAAATATTTTTTAAAAAATCCACGTTTGGTGAAAAAATATTTTTTAAAAAATCCACGTTTGGTGAAAAAATATTTTTTAAAAAATCCACGTTTGGTGAAAAAATATTTTTTAAAAAATCCACGTTTGGTGAAAAAATATTTTTTAAAAAATCCACGTTTGGTGAAAAAATATTTTTTAAAAAGTCCACGTTTGGTGAAAAAATATTTTTTAAAAAATCCACGTTTGGTGAAAAAATATTTTTTAAAAAATCCACGTTTGGCGAAAAAATATTTTTTAAAAAATCCACGTTTGGTGAAAAAATATTTTTTACAAAATCCACGTTTGGTAAAAAAATATTTTTTACAAAATCCACGTTTGGTGAAAAAATAATTTTTAATAAATCCACGTTTGGTGAAAAAATAATTTTTAAAAAATCCACGTTTGGTGAAAAAATATTTTTTAAAAAATCCACATTTGGTGAAAAAATAATAATTTTTAAAAAATCCACATTTGATGAAAAAAATTTTTTAAAAAATCCACGTTAGGTCAAAAAATATTTTTTAAAAAATCCACGTTTGGTGAAAAAATATTTTTTAAAAAATCCACGTTTGGTGAAGAAATATTTTTAAAAAAATCCACGTTTGGTGAAAAAATATTTTTAAAAAAATCCACGTTTGGTGTAAAAATATTTTTAAAAAAAATCCACGTTTGGTGTAAAAATATTTTTTAAAAAATCCACGTTTGGTGAAAAAATAATTTTTAAAAAATCCACGTTTGGTGAAAAAATAATTTTTAAAAAATCCACGTTTGGTGAAAAACTGTTTTTTAAAAAATCCACGTTTGGTGAAAAACTATTTTTTAAAAAATCCACGTTTGGTGAAAAAATATTTTTTTAAAAAATCCACGTTTGGTGAAAAGATATTTTTTTAAAAAATCCACGTTTGGTGAAAAAATATTTTTTAAAAAATCCACGTTTGGTGAAAAAATATTTTTTAAAAAATCCACGTTTGGTGAAAAAATATTTTTTAAAAAATCCACGTTTGGTGAAAAAATATTTTTTAAAAAATCCACGTTTGGTGAAAAAATATTTTTTAAAAAATCCACGTTTGGTGAAAAAATATTTTTTAAAAAATCCACGTTTGGTGAAAAAATATTTTTTACAAAATCCACGTTTGGTGAAAAAATAATTTTTAAAAAATCCACGTTTGGTGAAAAAATAATTTTTAAAAAATCCACGTTTGGTGAAAAAATATTTTTTAAAAAATCCATGTTTGGTGAAAAATATTTTTTAAAAAAATCCACGATTAATGGCCTTTGACAAAAATATTCACGAATGAAAAAATATATTTTTTTTTAATATATTTAAAAAAGCCCCTGTAATCTACTTTCCATAAAAAGTCCACATTATTTTTTGCTTGTCACAATGACACTCCGGAGCTAATATTTCCTTCCTTAAAACACATCCTGTCCAGTCGTCCAGTTTGTTATTTGTTACGAATTTTTAAATATTCTAGAATTCATTAAGACATTACGTGCATTATGGGTTGCGAGTTGTGGTGGCGTTAGTCGCTTTGCAAGTGACAGCGGTTACGTTGGGTGGTTGGTCTGGCCTTTTAAAACATTACAAACAATGCATTTCAATTGCGAGTGTGTGTGTGTTTGCTGATACGAATGCAACAACTACATTTTGATAAATGTCAATATTTGTTGTGGAGCACTAGAGCTGCAAACAAAAGCTGGTGTTCCTAGTTTTGTTGAATAAACAAAGTGTCAGTCCATTGCAACCCTGAACGAACCACCACCACCCACAATGAACGTGCTTGGCACAAAATGAATAAGGAGAACTTGTTTGTTGATGTGTACATACAAACAGATGTATGGATGTTTATACAGAAAGAAAATAATGGGAAACCTGGTTATGGCATTATGAAACATTAATGGATTGAATGTTGTTGAGATATTAATACTGTGCCTAAATGTAGGCAATACTTTTGGCAAATAATTGCGAGGAGCCTAAACAAAGGCAATTCATTTTTTAAAGACATTTTCAGTGAAAAGGCCCTAAAGAAGTAAGACAAATTTTTCATTGCACTGCCTAAGAAACAAAAACCATTTGCCAATCTTAAGATAAGCTTTTTAAGAATGCAAAATAAAACTAATACCAACGAAACTATCACCTTCATGGGCCATTATGTAAGTCATAATGGTCTGCTAAAATAGTCATATTGTCATCTTTTACATCCCACCAAAAAACATGACACCACAAAGAAAGTGCAGGAAAGAAACAAAAGCCAAAAGGAAACAACAAAATACTTGTGTTACAAAACTGACAAGATGATCCATCCAAATTCTTCATGTGTTTTTAGTATTTCATAATTCACATCACGTTTTCAATTTTGTAAAATAATATATTTTGCTTTTGGCAACTGCTAAAGATGTTATCCAATTTTGTTGTTTTTGAAACCAGTCAATATCTGCTAAAGAATATGGAATATTACGTCAAGAAAAAGAATGTCATAAGCCAGCAACAAGCTGAGATTTCATATCGCAAAGCTGATTAAGTGTATAAAAGAGAAATGCAAAAAAAAACAGTGAAACATGTGCTCTGCAATCCTTGGGTTCTTTGTGGTAGCAGTCAATGTCTTTTTAAAAAGCATTAATGAGCTGTAACAATTGCCTTTATTACTGTAGAGATTTCCAGTTGCTGATTTGGTGTTTATTAAAAGACTTCAATAATCGTAAAAACTTTAAAAAATTGGGACAGTTATGCAGCCATTTAAAATAATTACGGTTTCGTGACGAAATATTTTAATGAAAAAATATTTCAAATTGGTATCGAAAACGCTTAAAGGTGGCATCTTCAATTCCAAAGGGCCACATGTCATTCCTAATATAAGCATAAGTTTTTATAGAAATTAATTTCATTTGCTTTTAGACCCTTGATGGGATTTTTTAGGAATGTTTTCCAAACACAAACACACCAAAAAAATTGAGTTTTTAATGAATTATTTTCTTCCACCATCCCAACATAAATCGCGGATTTTTTTAAGAATTATTTTCTTCCACCATCCCAACACAAAATGTGGATTTTTTAAAGATTTATCATCTTACACCTTCCAACACATAACGTGGATTTTTTAAAGAATTATTTTCTTCCATCATCCCAACACAAAACGTGGATTTTTTAAAGAATTATTTTCTTCCACCATCCCAACACAAAACGTGGATTTTTTAAAGAATTATTTTCTTCCACCATCCCAACACAAAACGTGGATTTTTTAAAGAATTATTTTCTTCCACCATCCCAACACAAAACGTGGATTTTTTAAAGAATTATTTTCTTCCACCATCCCAACACAAAACGTGGATTTTTCAAAGAATTATTTTCTTCCACCATCCCAACACAAAACGTGGATTTTTTAAAGAATTATTTTCTTCCACCACCCCAACACAAAACGTGGATTTTTCAAAGAATTATTTTCTTCCACCATCCCAACACAAAACTTGGATTTTTTTAAAGAATTATTTTCTTCCACCATCCCAACACAAAACGTGGATTTTTTAAAGAATTATTTTCTTCCACCATCCCAACACAAAACTTGGATTTTTTAAAGAATTATTTTCTTCCACCATCTCAACACAAAGCGTGGATTTTTTAAAAAATTATTTTTCTATCACCATTCCAACACAAAACTAGGATTTTTTTTAAAGAATTATTTTCTTCCACCATCCCAACACAAAACGTGGATTTTTTAAAGAATTATTTTCTTCCACCATCCCAACACAAAACGTGGATTTTTTAAAGAATTATTTTCTTCCACCATCCCAACACAAAACGTGGATTTTTCAAAGAATTATTTTCTTCCACCATCCCAACACAAAACTTGGATTTTTTTTAAAGAATTATTTTCTTCCACCATCCCAACACAAAACGTGGATTTTTTAAAGAATTATTTTCTTCCACCATCCCAACACAAAACGTGGATTTTTTAAAGAATTATTTTCTTCCACCATCCCAACACAAAACGTGGATTTTTTAAAGAATTATTTTCTTCCACCATCCCAACACAAAACGTGGATTTTTTAAAGAATTATTTTCTTCCACCATCTCAACACAAAACGTGGATTTTTTAAAAAATTATTTTTCTATCACCATTCCAACACAAAACTAGGATTTTTTTTAAAGAATTATTTTCTTCCACCATCCCAACACAAAACGTGGATTTTTTAAAGAATTATTTTCTTCCACCATCCCAACACAAAACGTGGATTTTTTAAAGAATTATTTTCTTCCACCATCCCAACACAAAACGTGGATTTTTTAAAGAATTATTTTCTTCCACCATCCCAACACAAAACTTGGATTTTTTAAAGAATTATTTTCTTCCACCATCTCAACACAAAACGTGGATTTTTTAAAAAATTATTTTTCTATCACCATTCCAACACAAAACTAGGATTTTTTTTAAAGAATTATTTTCTTCCACCATCCCAACACAAAACGTGGATTTTTTAAAGAATTATTTTCTTCCACCATCCCAACACAAAACGTGGATTTTTTAAAGAATTATTTTCTTCCACCATCCCAACACAAAACGTGGATTTTTTAAAGAATTATTTTCTTCCACCATCCCAACACAAAACTTGGATTTTTTAAAGAATTATTTTCTTCCACCATCTCAACACAAAACGTGGATTTTTTAAAAAATTATTTTTCTATCACCATTCCAACACAAAACTAGGATTTTTTTTAAAGAATTATTTTCTTCCACCATCCCAACACAAAACGTGGATTTTTTAAAGAATTATTTTCTTCCACCATCCCAACACAAAACGTGGATTTTTTAAAGAATTATTTTCTTCCACCATCCCAACACAAAACTTGGATTTTTTAAAGAATTATTTTCTTCCACCATCTCAACACAAAACTTGGATTTTTTTAAAGAATTATTTTCTTCCACCATCCCAACACAAAACGTGGATTTTTTAAAGAATTATTTTCTTCCACCATCCCAACACAAAACGTGGATTTTTTAAAGAATTATTTTCTTCCACCATCCCAACACAAAACGTGGATTTTTTAAAGAATTATTTTCTTCCACCATCCCAACACAAAACGTGGATTTTTTAAAGAATTATTTTCTCCCACCACGCCAACACAAAACGTGGATTTTTTAAAGAATTATTTTCTTCCACCATCCCACCACAAAACGTGGATTTTTTAAAGAATTATTTTCTTCCACCATCCCAACACAAAACGTGGATTTTTTAAAGAATTATTTTCTTCCACCATCCCAACACAAAACGTGGATTTTTTAAAGAATTATTTTCTTCCACCATCCCAACACAAAACGTGGATTTTTTAAAGAATTATTTTCTTCCACCACGCCAACACAAAACGTGGATTTTTTAAAGAATTATTTTCTTCCACCACGCCAACACAAAACGTAGATTTTTTAAAGAATTATTTTCTTCCACCATCCCAACACAAAACGTGGATTTTTTAAAGAATTATTTTCTTCCACCATCCCAACACAAAACGTGGATTTTTTAAAGAATTATTTTCTTCCACCATCCCAACACAAAACGTGGATTTTTTAAAGAATTATTTTCTCCCACCACGCCAACACAAAACGTGGATTTTTTAAAGAATTATTTTCTTCCACCATCCCACCACAAAACGTGGATTTTTTAAAGAATTATTTTCTTCCACCATCCCAACACAAAACGTGGATTTTTTAAAGAATTATTTTCTTCCACCATCCCAACACAAAACGTGGATTTTTTAAAGAATTATTTTCTTCCACCATCCCAACACAAAACGTGGATTTTTTAAAGAATTATTTTCTTCCACCACGCCAACACAAAACGTGGATTTTTTAAAGAATTATTTTCTTCCACCATCCCAACACAAAACGTAGATTTTTCAAAGAATTATTTTCTTCCACCATCCCAACACAAAACGTGGATTTTTTAAAGAATTATTTTCTTCCACCATCCCAACACAAAACGTGGATTTTTTAAAGAATTATTTTCTCCCACCACGCCAACACAAAACGTGGATTTTTTAAAGAATTATTTTCTTCCACCATCCCAACACAAAACGTGGATTTTTTAAAGAATTATTTTCTTCCACCATCCCAACACAAAACGTGGATTTTTTAAAGAATTATTTTCTTCCACCATCCCAACACAAAACGTGGATTTTTTAAAGAATTATTTTCTTCCACCATCCCAACACAAAACGTGGATTTTTTAAAGAATTATTTTCTCCCACCACGCCAACACAAAACGTGGATTTTTTAAAGAATTATTTTCTTCCAGGAAGACTTTTTGGAGAAACATTTTCCATGGACCATCCACCACAAATCGTGGATTTTTTAAAGAATTATTTTCTTCCACCATCCGACAACAAAATGAGGACTTTTTAGAGAAAAATTTCCACCACAAATCGTGGATTTTTTAAAGAATTATTTTCTTCCACCATCCGACAACAAAATGAGGACTTTTTAGAGAAAAATTTTCCATGGACCATCCACCACAAATCGTGGATTTTTTAAAGAATTATTTTCTTCCACCATCCGACAACAAAATGAGGACTTTTTAGAGAAAAATTTTCCATGGACCATCCACCACAAATCGTGGATTTTTTAAAGAATTATTTTCTTCCACCATCTGACAACAAAATGAGGACTTTTTAGAGAAAAATTTTACATGGACCATCGACCACAAATCGTGGATTTTTTAAAGAAAAGTTTTCCATGGACCATCGACCACAAATCGTGATTTGTTTAAAGAACATTTTTCCATGGACCATCTACCACAAATCGTGGATTTTTTGAAGAAAATTTTGCGATAGAAAAATTTTCCACAGACCATCGACCACAAATCGTGGATTTTTTTAAAGAAAAGTTTTCCATGGACCATCGACCACGAATCGTGGATTTTTTAAAGAAAAGTTTTCCATGGACCATCGACCACAAATCGTGGATTTTTAAAGAAAAGTTTTCCACGGACCACCAAAATTTTTCCATGGACCATCGACCACAAATCGTGGATTTTTAAAGAAAAGTTTTCCACGGACCACCAAAATTTTTCCATGGACCATCGACCACAAATCGTGGTTTTTTTTAAAGAAAATTTTTCCATAGACCATCGACCACAAATCGTCGATTTTTTAAAGAAAAAATTTCCATAGACCATCGACCACAAATCGTGGATTTTTTAAAGAAAAAATTTCCAGAGACCATCGACCACAAATCGTAGATATTTAAAAAAAAAATTCCAGAGACCATCGACCACAAATCGTGGATTTTTTAAAGAAAATTTTTCCATAGACCATCGACCACAAATCGTGGATTTTTTAAAGAAAAGTTTTCCATGGACCATCGACCACAAATCGTGGAGTTTTTAAAGAAAATTTTTCCATGGACCCTCGACCACAAATCGCGGATTTTTTTTAAGAAAATGTTTATCCATTATATATAAAATGTCACAAAAACCATGTAAACTTATGCTTCATATATACGATGAAATCCATTTATATTTTGTGCTCAAAAATATACAATGAATTTCATCACTAAAACCTCTTATGAGAAAATACAAAAATGAACATTTTCTGCATCTTCAACAACAATAAAATCCATTAAATTTATCCTTATATACCATTAAGAAATGGCTATCAAGATGAAAGGCAAACTATAACTATACAAAACAGAGAAAAAAATCGACAAAACGAAATGCTAGGTAAAAACCAAACAAATAATGGAGAAAAATACATATAAAGCTGGAGAGGAAAGCATTTAGCCACAACAAGCAACAAACAACGAAATGAAACGCGAAACAATTTAGCCATATTTTTTAATGGATTGCAACAATAGAACCTAGGACAAGTACTACTGCCAACAGTAAAAGGAACGAAAGCGAACGCCAAAGTATGTCAACAGAAATAAATGTTTGAGGGATGTATCAGCAAATGGTATAGAGAGAAAACAATACAAATTCAATGGTATTGCCACCCCCCCTTCTCCCTACTTCCTCCAGAATGTCAATGCATGATATGCCGATATGTTTGCATTTCAAGGATGTAGTTTCAGGATTTTATTTCTCATCCTACACCACAATAGTTGTGTGCATAATGGCATTCCTCTTGTGGAAATGTAATACATATAATTATATAGCATACATTAAGGCGTTCGCGTTTTGTTGTGTCTTTTAAAGCATACTTTAAGGCTATTGTTAAACACAATATCTTATTGCCATTAAAACTGATTCTGTGCTACGTGGACGAATGAGCAGAGCAGGATAGTTTTCTGTATTTTCCACTTCCTGGCAGTTTTGGTATTTCCTTTGACGTTTTCTCTCCATCCTCTGTAACGGCTATTATTCATTGTTATTTTCTCATTTACTTGTTGTGTTCTCCTTAAAATAATTGCTGTAATTTATAATATTTGCCCATGGTATTTTTGTATTACTTGAAAGCTGTCTGTCTGGTGGAAATAACTTGTAGGGCAGGAGATTTTTGTTCCACGCCGCCATAGTCATTTCTAGGCATTTAAATAACGGCAGAGAAAAACCAAATGATTTGTTTCAAACGCTAGTTTAGATGGCTTCATTTACTCTTTTTTCGTTCTTGTAGTTGTTTTGTAATTATGTAAATAGTTCCTCTGTCATTATTCCATTGTATTTTAGTTTAGTTTAATATTTTGAAGGAAGCAATTTGTTTAATGGATATTAAAAGGGAAGTGAAGAGACAACCTCCTAAGCTGATATTGGACGAAAAGAAAAAAAATTAAAAAATAAAAAAAATGAATAATATTCTTTAAAAAATCCACGTTTTGTGGTCTGATGGTGAATGAAAAAATATCCTTTAAAAATCCACGCTTTGTGTTGGAATGGTGGATGAAAAAATGTTCTTTAAAAAATCCACGCTTTGTGTTGGAATGGTGGATGAAAAAATATTCTTTGAAAAATCCACGTTTTGTGTTGGGATGGTGGATGAAAAAATGTTCTTTAAAAAATCCACGTTTTGTGTTGGGATGGAGGAGGAAAAAAATATTCTTTGAAAAATCCACGTTTTGTGTTGGGATGGAGGAGGAAAAAAATATTCTTTGAAAAATCCACGTTTTGTGTTGGGATGGAGGAGGAAAAAAATATTCTTTAAAAATCCACGTTTTGTGGTCGATGGTCAATGAAATGCTTTTATTCAAAAAATCGGTGATGGTAAAAAAAAGGTTATTTAAAAAGTCCACGTTTTGTGATCGATGATCAATGAAAAAATTTTATTTGAAAAATCCACGTTTTGTGGACGATGGTCAATAAAAAAATATTGTCAAAAAAATCTTTGAAAAATCCACATATTGTGGTCGAAAATTAAAAATATATTTTTAAAAAAAATCCACGGTTTGTGGTAGAAAGTCCTTGAAACGTACCCTTAAAAAATCCAAGTTTTATGTTCCCAGATTTATTGAAAAATATTTCTTATAAAGTCCACGTTTGTTGAAAAAAAGTTTTAAAAAATCCACATTTGTTGAAAGACATTTTTAAAAATATTCACGTTTGTCAACAAATATTTTTAAAAAAAATCCACGTTTGTTGAAAAATATTTTTAAAAAAAGTCACGTTTATTGACAAATACGTTTAACTAATTCACGTTTTTTTAAAAATATTTTTAAGAAAATCCACGTTCGTTGAATAATATTTTTAAAAATATCAACGTTTGTTGAAAAATATGTTTAAAAAAGTCCATGTTTATTGAAAAATATTTTTAAAAAATCCACGTTTGTTGAAAAGAATTTTTAAAAATTCACGTTTGTTGAAAAAATTTAAATTTTTTTTTTACAAAACTCATTTTTGTTGAAAAAATATTTTTCTACAAAACTCAGTTTTGTTGAAAAAATATTTTCTTTACAAATCTCACGTTTGTTGAAAAATATTTTTTACAAATCATACGTTTCTTGAAAAAATAAATTTAACAAAACTCACGTTTGTTTAAAAATATTTTTAAAAAAATCCACGTTTGTTATACAAATATTTAAAAAAAATCCACGTTTGTTATACAAATATTTAAAAAAAAAAATCCACGTTTGTTGAAAAATATTTTTAAAAAAGTCCACGTTTGTTGAAAAAATATTTTTTTTACAAAACCCACGCATGTTGAAAAATAATTTTGAAAAAGTCCATGCTGGTAAAATTTTTTTTTTAAAAATCCACCTTTGTTGAAAAATATTTAAAAAAAACTACGTTTGTTGAAATATATTTTTAAAAAAATCAACTTTAAATATTTTTACAAATTTTGAAAAAATGCACGGTTGTTAAAAAATATTTTTAAAAAAATCCACGTTTTTTGAAAAAAATATTTTTTTACAAAAGCCATGTTTTTAGTATGTTTCAACATGTTTCAGCAAACGTGGATTTTTTAAAAAAAAAGTATTTTTTTAAAAAATCCCCTTTTGTTGAAACATATTAAAAAACCTACGTTGTTGAAAAATATTTTTAAAAAAAAATCGACGTTTGTTGAAAAATATTTTTAAAAAAATTCAAGTTTGTATAAAAATATTTTTAAAAAAATTCAAGTTTGTATAAAAATATTTTTAAAAAAATTCAAGTTTGTATAAAAGTATTTTTAAAAAATCCACGTTTGTTGAAAAAAAATGTTAAAAAAATCCACGTTTGTTAAAAAAATGTTAAAAAAAATCAACATTTGTATAAAAATATTTTTAAAAATCCACGTTTGTTGAAAAAAAATGTTAAAAAAATCCAAGTTTGTATAAAAATATTTTAAAAAAATCCACGTTTCTTGAAAAAAATGTAGAAAAATCCACGTTTGCATAAAAATATTTTTAAAAAGTTCACGTTTGTATAAAAATATTTTTAAAAAATCCACGTTTGTAGAATTTTTTTTTTTAAAAATCCACGTTTGTAGATTTTTTTTTTTTTAAATCCACGTTTGTAGATTTTTTTTTTTTAAATCCACGTTTGTTGTAAACTATTTTTAAAATATCCAGGTTTGTTGAAAAATATTTTGAAAAAACTACGTTTGTTTAAAAATATTTTTTAAAAAATCCACGTCGAAAATTAAAAAACTTTCTTTAAAAAATCCACTGTTAGTGGTAGAAGGTCCTTGAAATGTATCCTTTAAAAATCCACGTTTTGTGTTCCAAAATTTATTGAAAAACTATTCCTTAAAAAGTCAACGTTTCTTGAAAATTATTTTAAAAAAATTCACGTTTGTTAAAAAATATTTTTTGAAATTTGTTGAAAAATATTTAAAAAAAATCCACATTTGTTGAGAAATATTTCTAAAAAGATCAACGTTTGTTGAAAAATATTTAAAAAAAAATCCACATTTGTTGAAAAATATTTAAAAAAAAATCCACATTTGTTGAGAAATATTTTTAAAAAGATCCAAGTTCGTCGAAAAAAATTTTAAATAAATCAAAGTTGGTTAAAAAATATGTTTAAAAAATCTACGTTTGTTGAAAAATATGTTTAAAAAAACCACGTTTGTTGAAAAATATGTTTAAAAAATGCACGTTTGTTGAAAAATATGTTTAAAAAATCCACGTTTGTTGAAAAATATGTTAAAAAAATCCACATTTGTTGAAAAATATGTTTAAAAAATCCACGTTTGTTGAAAAATATGTTTAAAAAATCCACGTTTGTTGAAAAATATGTTTAAAAAATCCACGTTTGTTGAAAAATATCTTTAAAAAATTCACGTTTGTTGAAAAATATGTTTAAAAAAAATCCACGTTTGTTGAAAAATATGTTTAAAAAATCCACGTTTGTATAAAAATATTTTTAAATAATCCAGGTTTGTTGAAAAAAATGTTTAAAAAATCCACGTTTGTTAAAAAATATTTTAAAAAAATCTACTTTTGTTAAAAAAATATTTTTAAAAATGCAAATGTTTGTTGAAAAATATTTTTAATAAATCCACGTTTTTTGAAAAATATTATTAAAAAAATTCACTTTTGTTGAAAAATATTTAAAAAAAATAAATATTTTTAACATACGTTTGTTGTTACAAAACTCTCGTTTGTTGAAAAAAATCCAAGTTTGTTAAAAATATTTAAAATAAATCCATATTTTTCGAAAAATATTTTTAAAAAAAATGCACGTTTGTTAAAAAATGTTTTTAAAAAATCCACGGTTGTTGAAAAGTAATTTTGAAAAAATCCACGTTTGTTGAAATTTTTTGTTTTGAAAAAACTACGTTTGTTGAAAAATATTTTTGAAAAAATCCACGTTTGTTGAAAAAATTTTTTTGAAAAAAATACGTTTGTTGGAAAATATTTTTTAAAAAATCCACGTCTGCTGAAAAAAATATATTGTACAAAATACTCTTTTGTTTAGAAGTTATTTTCCAAAATTTTCCACGTTTGCTAAACAAATATTTTTTAAACAAATCCACGTTTGTAAAAAATATTTTTTTTAATTTATTTTTGTTAAAAAATATTCATTAAAAATCCTCGTTTATTGAAAAAATGTTCTTTAAAAAATTCATGTTTGTTGAAAAATATTTTTTAAAAAAATAAAGGTTTGTTGAGATTTTTTCTTAATCCACGTTTGCTGAAAAAAAAAATGTTTAAAAAATACCATTGGCGAAAATATGCTTTAAAAAAATTCTCGTGTGCCGAAAAATGTCCTTAAAATTTGACAGTTAAAAATGCCATCTGTTGTTGATTACGACAAATATGCCCAATGCTACGCCATGAAATATGTTATTATGCTCATTTTGAAAGCTGTAAATAAAATGTTCCTGGTTTGTTTTTTTTTTTTTTTTTTTTTTTTTTTGGCCATGTGAGTAAATATTTGCCCAACAAATCTTAACACGAAAAAGAAATTTATGTAACATGTCCACGGAAGTACTCCAATTGTAACAGAGCGAAATGAAGAAGAACAGAGAACGCAATGGACTCATAAAAAAGTGCCACTTGTAAATAAAGAATATCCACCACACACACACTCATAGCTCATAAGATTAACTGGTATTTACTGGTATAGGGACTTGATAAATGTTTCCCTTGAGAATGTGTGAATTTACTTTGTGCGAGTGGAGATATGGGGGCAGTTACATTGGCACAAGTAACTTAAACCAAAACAGACAAGAGAAAAGGAAACACAAACAAAAGTACGAAGGACTTGCACGCACATTCCAAAGATGACTATATCCGCTTGTGGATTGTTAAATGCTTCAGCTTGGGAGATATGAAGGACATAACTCGAATGGATTATGGTCAGAGAAATAAAATTTTGATTATTTTACGATTTTTGATGTTCAGTTTTTCATTAATGAAATATTGGAAAAACCAAAAGGAAACCAATCATGATTTTCATTTCCTTTTTTCCCTTTTTTTTACTTAAAGAAAGATAAATAATTTCCTCTTTTATTTTGTGGAAAAAAATCTTTTTATTCCACTTTTGTTGACATTTCATTTTTCTTTAGAGCGTGTGTGTGTGTGTGTGTGTTTGTTGTTGTTGATGTTATGAATAATGTACTCTACTCCAGAGTTCCTTACAACAACAATAAGACAGTCGTCAAACAGAGTAGAACATTTTATGCAACCATCACCGACATTATAAAACGTGTTGGATAGCTCTTGAGGAGGAAGAAGACAAAGAAGTATGTCAACAGTTTTTCTTCTTCAGACAGATAGTCAGACCAAGAGATACTTTGGATGGTAAGATGCACATACATAAAAAGATATGGTCTTGAATGCTATGCAAAACGGAAAACAACAATGTTTTCCAAACTTTTGGTTTAGGAAAGCATTCCTTGTCTCTGTTAAATTTTTAATGTTTGTCATAGTCAGAAAAAGTTAATTGGTAAATCAAAAGACACCGCAAAAATGGTTTATCAAATATTTTTGCAGGAAAAAACGAAATATTTAGCAAGATTTTATATGAAAATGTGAAAAGTCTGGGCTGCACACAAAAGCGAGAGGAAAGTTTGTTGAATTTATAACCTCTGCTGTAAAGGGAAATGCTTTCCGTTTGCCAATATCAATTCGCTTTTAAATTTTAAATGCAGAAATACAAAAATCTTCAGGGAAATAAAATTAGTCATACGCTCCAGAGTACCCAAAGTTTAAAATTAAAAATTAGCAGCCTTTATATCAACATTTTAAATAAATCTTACGTTTTATATTAATTTATGGCAAATATTGTTTGGCTGCCCACCTTTCTCGTCACATTTTTCCCTCTCTCTCTCGCTGTCATTTAACATAAAAAATAATTTTTGAACTGAATACCCCTTTTTTCGATCATATTTTGTTGCTCCAATTCTTTTCTTCATCTGTTAGAGAATTTACAATGTTAATGTTGCATATCAATTGAATATCTTTCGGTTAAATCTTAATTACACAAAGCTTCAGTATTGAGGGCATCGTTATTGAACCCTCCTCGATTGGCGGGCTGGCGAACTAGCTCTAAGGGGGTTTGTTTGTTGTAGTTTCTCTGTTTGTTCGTTCATGTCTATCGATAATTAGATTAAATGAAATTTCCATATTGTTAATGAGTTCGTTAGTGGTAACGCGATAGCAAGTGAATATTAATTATGGAAACATGATGTGTGAAGAGGGGAAGGCAAATACAATATTGCAAACATTATTAATTATTGAGAAATATTATATAGAAATAAATTCGGTTAGTGGTTGCACACAAGAAAAGGATTTAATAGGGCCTAAAGACAACAAACACAGATAAAATACGCTTCAAGTAGCACACAGACAAAATCAATTCTTATTTCTAAAGAAAATGCAATTTGGCATCAAATAATACTACTTAAATCTGTTTTAAAATTGAAATGAATACAACTTTTGTTGATATTTACAGGGTGAGCACAAAGGAGTATTTTAATATTTCATTTGAACGCCAACAAAAGTTGGAATTTTAAACAAAAATTTTTAAAATGATATTTTTCATCAAATATGGATTTTTAAAAAAATATTTTTTCAACAAACGTTGATTTTTTAAAGAATATTTTTTCAACAAACGTGGATTTTTTAAAATATATTTTTTCAACAAACGTGGATTTTTTAAAATATATTTTTTCAACAAACGTGGATTTTTTAAAATATATTTTTTCAACAAACGTGGATTTTTTTTAATATATTTTTTCAACAAACGTGGATTTTTTAAAATATATTTTTTCAACAAACGTGGATTTTTTTAAATATATTTTTTCTACAAACGTGGATTTTTCAAAGAATATTTTTTCTACAAACGTGGATTTTTTAAAGAACATTTTTTCTACAAACGGGGATTTTTTAAAGAATATTTTTTCTACAAACGTGGATTTTTTAAAGAATATTTTTTCTACAAACGTGGATTTTTTAAAGAATATTTTTTCTACAAACGTGGATTTTTTAAAGAATATTTTTTCTACAAACGTGGATTATTTAAAATATATTTTTTCAACAAACGTGGATTTTTTAAAATATATTTTTTCAACAAACGTGGATTTTTTAAAATATATTTTTTCAACAAACCTGGATTTTTTAAAGAATATTTTTTCTACAAACGTGGATTTTTTAAAGAATATTTTTTCTACAAACGTGGATTTTTTAAAGAATATTTTTTCTACAAACGTGGATTTTTTAAAGAATATTTTTTCTACAAACGTGGATTTTTTAAAGAATATTTTTTCTACAAACGTGGATTTTTTAAAGAATATTTTTTCTACAAACGTGGATTTTTTAAAGAATATTTTTTCTACAAACGTGGATTTTTTAAAGAATATTTTTTCTACAAACGTGGATTTTTTAAAGAATATTTTTTCTACAAACGTGGATTTTTTAAAATATATTTTTTCAACAAACGTGGATTTTTTAAAATATATTTTTTCAACAAACGTGGATTTTTTAAAAATATTTTTTCAATAAACGTGGATTTTTTAAAAATATTTTTTCAATAAACGTGGATTTTTTAAAAATATTTTTTCAATAAACGTGGATTTTTTAAAATATATTTTTTCAACAAACGTGGATTTTTTAAAATATATTTTTTCAACAAACGTGGATTTTTTAAAATATATTTTTTCAACAAACGTGGATTTTTCAAAATATATTTTTTCAACAAACGTGGATTTTTTAAAATATATTTTTTCAACAAACGTGGATTTTTTAAAATATATTTTTTCAACAAACGTGGATTTTTTAAAATATATTTTTTCAACAAACGTGGATTTTTTAAAAATATTTTTTCAATAATCGTGGATTTTTTTAAAAATATTTTTTCAATAATCGTGAATTTTTTTAAAAATATTTTTTCAATAAACTTGGATTTTTTAAAAATATTTTTTCAATAAACTTGGATTTTTTAAAAATATTTTTTCAATAAACGTGGATTTTTTTAAAAACTTGGATTTTTAAAAAATATTTTTTCAATAAACGTGGATTTTTTTTAAAATATTTTTCAATAAACGTGGATTTTTTTAAAAATATTTTTTCAATAAACTTGGATTTTTTTAAAAATATTTTTTCAATAAACGTGAATTTTTTTTAAAAATATTTTTTCCATAAACTTGGATTTTTAAAAATATTTTTTCAATAAACGTGGATTTTTTTTAAAATATTTTTTCAATTTAAAATTAAAAAAAAAAAAAACAATTTTCAACAAAATTGAATTTTTTAAAAACAATTTTCAACAAACTTGAATTTTTTAAAAACTATTTTCAACAAATGTGAATTTTTTTTTTTTTTTCGATTATTTGAGTGGAGTATTCCCCCATTGGCTCAACTACATTTATTACCCTCTATTACAGAGAGTAATGTTTTTCAAAACGAACTGACAGTGTTGCAAAATTTTACTGATCGCTACCAATAGAGGGTAATAAATGTAGTTGAGCCAATGGGGGAATACTCCACTCAAATAATCGAAAATGAGATTGAACTTCAACAATAAACAAAACAAACAAAAAACAGCCGAGGCACGGGCGAATTGGAGCTTTGTTAAAACAAAAAAAAAAACAAAATTCCAATAACCCCCCATACCATTGCTATCGCAAACGATTCGTTTTCGAATGTTTTTCGATAGTTTTGCGGATATTTTGTTCGAAAACGACACACGAGAACGAATTGAAAACGATTCATTCGTCGCTCAGTTTGTGGCAGGAAAACCTTCGAATTCGAATATCGTTAATAATATTATTAGCGAATGAAAGATGATAGTTTTTACGACAGTGGCGAAAAACATTTTTTGTGGAGTTTCTTGATGTTTCTGTTATGTACCTCTTCCGTTTTTATTTCTTTATGTTTGCGACTCGATATGTAACTGTTGATAAACATTGTTGTCTTGTGTTTGGCAACCTACCCATATGTTGTCTTTATCAACACTTATTGTCTATATTATACGTAGCATTTATATCGAAATTATTTGAAAAAAGCAAATGGGAATTTTTTACAAACAATATAATTTTTTTTTGAAACAAAAAAAATTTCAAAGTAAAAAATGTTTCTCGAAACAATTTTTCTTGTGAAGAAAAAACATTCGCCAAATGTTCGAAAACGATATCGTTTTTAAACTTTTGACGAACAAAAGAACAACGTGCTTGTGTGCACCCGAAAAACATTTGCCAATTCTTCGAATGTGATATCGTTTTCGAAAGTTGTGCCGAACATTCGAATAATATCCGCACTTGGTATGGGCCCCTCATTTGTTTTTCGGGTGTACACAAGCACGTTGTTCTTTTGTTCGTCAAAAGTTTAAAAACGATATCGTTTTCGAACATTTGGCGAATGTTTTTTCTTCACAAGAAAAATTGTTTCGAGAAACATTTTTTACTTTGAAAATTTTTTTGTTTCAAAAAAAAAATTTACGTTGTTTGTAAAAAATTCCCATTTGCTTTTTTCAAATAATTTCGATATAAATGCTACGTATAATATAGACAATAAGTGTTGATAAAGACAACATATGGGTAGGTTGCCAAACACAAGACAACAATGTTTATCAACAGTTACATATGGAGTCGCAAACGGTAAAAACGGAAAAGGTACATAACAGAAACATCAAGAAACTCCACAAAAAATGTTTTTCGCCACTATCGTAAAACTATCGTCAATCATTCGCTAATAATATTATTAACGATATTCGAAATCGAAGGATTTCCTGCCACAAACTGAGCGACGAGTGAATCGTTTTTAATTCATTCTCGTGTGTCGTTCTCGAACAAAATATCCGCAAAACTCTCGAGAAACATTCGAAAACGATATCGTTTTCGATAGCAATGGTATGGGGGGGGGGAAACAACCTCACAGGCAACTGTGTTGGTGTACTTTTCAACTCACAGAATTCGAAGAATTCTTAGTTGATACGTGCTGACATGTTGCAAAATATTTTGATTTTGGTGTTTCTTTGGAAAAGCCGAAAAGTGAGTGTGATTCTCATTCATATGAGAATACTAGACACTTAAAGAGTTCGGTTTTTCGCTAGAAAAGGCATCATTTCAAAAACTGAGAAGCCAATTGATAATTCCCTTCGCCGGGATGAAATCATGATATTGGTAGCGATCAGTAAAATTTTGCAACACTGTCAGTTCGTTTTGAAAAACATTACTCTCTGTAATAGAGGGTAATAAATGTAGTTGAGCCAATGGGGGAATACTCCACTCAAATAATCGAAAATGAGATTGAACTTCAACAATAAACAAAACAAACAAATGTGAATTTTTTAAAAATATTTTTCAGCAAACCTGGTTTTTTTAAAGAATATTTTTTCATAAAACGTGCATTTTTTTAAAAAAAATATTTTTCAACTAACGTGATTTTTTTAAAAATATTTTTCAACAAACGTGAATTTTTTAAAAATATTTTTCAACAAACGTGAACTTTTTAAAAATATTTTTCAACAAAAGTTAGTTTTTTAAAAAATATTTTTTTTTTAAAAACGTGGATTTTTTTTTAAATTTTTCAAACAAACCTGGATTTTTAAAAAAAAATCAACATATGTGGATTTTTTTTAAGATTTTTCTACAAACTTGAATTTTTAAAATATTTTTCAACAAACGTGGATTTTTTTAAATATTTTTCAACAAATGCGGATTAGTTTAAAATATTTTTCAACAAACATGGATTTTTTTAAATGTTTTTTAAAAAACGTGGATTTTTTTAAATATTTTTCAACAAACGTGGATTTGTTAAAATATTTTCCAACAAATGTGGATTTGTGAAAATAATTTTCAACAAGCGTAAATTTCTTAAAAATATTTATTAAAAACTATTGATTTTTCCAAAAAAATATTTTTCAAAAAACGAGTTTTTTTTTAAATTTATTAACAAATATTAATTCTGTAAAAAAATATTTGTCAACAAACGTGGATTTTTAAGAATATTTACTAACAAATAAATATTGATTTCTTAAAAAAATTAACGAACGTGGTTTTTTAAAATTTGTGCAACGAACGTGGGTTTTTTAATTTTTTTTTAACAAATGTCGATTTTTTTAAAATATTTTTAACAGACGTGGATTTTTTACAAATATTTTTCAACAAACGTCGGTTTATTAAAAAATATTTATCAACAATTGTTGATTTTTCCAAAAAAGAATATTTCAAGAAACGTGGATTTCTTAAATTTTTTTCAAGAAACGTGGATTTTTTGAAAAAATTTTATTAACAAATATTAATTTTGTAAAAAAATAATTTTCAACAAACGTGGAATTTTTAAGAATATTTATTAACAAATATTAATTGCTTAAAATAATATTTTTCAACGAACGTGCTTTTTTAAAAATTTTTCAACAAACGTGGATTTTTCAAAATAATTTTCAACAAACGTGGATTTTTTTAAATATTTTTCAACAAACATGGATTTTTTTAAATATTTTTCAACAAACATGGATTTTTTAAAATATTTTTAGCAAAAGTGGATTTTTTTAAATTATTTATTAACAAATATCGATATTTAAAAAAAAAACGTTTTTCAAGAAACGTGGATTTTTTAAAAATATTTATTAACAAATATTGATTTCTTAAAAAAAATTTTAACAGACGTGGATTTTTTTTAAATATTTTTCTTCTTTAAAAATTATTATTAAAAAGTATTGATTTTTCCAAAAAAAAATATATATATCATAAAAACGTGGATTTTTTAAAACTTTTTTTCAAAAGCGTGGATTTTTAAATTTTTTTTAAGAAACGTGGATTTTTTTTCTAAAAATATTTATTAACAAATATTAGTTTTGTAAAAAAATATTTTTCAACAATCGTGGATTTTTTAAAAATATTTATTAACAAATATTGATTTAAAAAAAATATTTTTCAACGAACGTTATTTTTAAATATTTTTCAACGAACGTGTATTTTTTTAACTATTTTACAACAAAAGTGGATTTTTTAAAACTATTTTTCAACAATCGTAGATTTATTTAAATAATATTCAACAAACGTGGATTTTTCTTTTAATAATTTTAAACAAAATGTAAATTCAAAAAAAAAAAATCATTTGGATTTTCGTGGATTTTTAAATGTGTTCTTATAGAGGCGGATGTCTGTAAATGTTTCCTATATAGATGAAAATCCTCAAGGATGTATGTCTCCTACCTAAGAATATTCCTTTAGAATCTATTCGATATAGGTGGAAGATATCTACAAATAGAAGTTTTTCGGCAGGAATATTTAATAACCCTACTATAGATAGAAGACATCCTAGAGATGTTTTATATACTTTGAAGACTCCTTTAGGAGCTATCTATATGCAATACTTCTTCAAGGTCCGTCCATTCACTACAAAACGTGGATTTTTTTTAAACATTTTTAGTACACAAACTACAACATCTTAATATTTCGTAGACTATCTGTTCACATCTTCGCCACTTTATTTCTCTCTCTCTCTCTCCCTATTTTCTCCTTCTTTCCTTTACCATATGTCTGAACTTAATTCAATTCCAGCTGTAGGGTTAATAAATCATTTTTTATTTGCTTTCGCTGAATGATATTTTCCTTTGAATTAATTCGTATTCATATGCATCTGATTCGTATCCAGTTTATCTCTTCTCTTCTTACAAGCCACACTCTCATACATATATTTGTACAATATTCTTCCATGATATGTAAATTATTGGAAAGAAGAACCACAAGCGAATCAGATGTACAATGGCAATTGAAACATGAATGAATAAAAAAATGCCTGGTTTCCTTTAACATGCACAATAATCCTTCTTCGGGTGCTTTGTTCAAGTGGTGTGGCTGCTGCTCCTACAGATGACAATACAAAAACTGATTGCTCGTCTGGTGTTCAATATCGTTGGAAAATTGCATCAATTTTCTTGACTGTCATCATTTAAAACCACAAATGAACAACGAAGAAAATGCCGAGTTTTTTTTTGGTTATAAGTTATAACCGCAAAAAATGTTAAAGCCATAAATGGCATTAACTGAAAAGACATTAACATATCAGTTAAATTGATGACGGTATTTGCCGTTGGTAAACATTACATGTGATTGAGGAGAATATGTATGTTTTTAAATTTTTCTGTCTTCTGGTTACAGCTGGTAATTTGTAAATTGTTTATCAATTATTTGCCATCAATCAGGAGTTGTCAAATTAGGCTTTGACTAGGAGAGGCTGCTCAAAACTTTTTTCATGTAAAATAGAGAATTTTTTTCTTAAAAAATTCAAGTTTTTGGTCTGATCGAGGAGGCTGATGTTTAAAAGGTCCACCAAAACATTAAAAAAATCCATGTGGTGCAATTTTTCTTTTTTAAATTCACGTTGATGAAAATATTGAAAAACAAAAATTAAAAAATATTTTTAAAAAAATTCACTTTGATGAAAAATTATATTTAAAAAGTTTTTATAAAATTCACTTTGATAGTCAATTATATTTAAAAAATCCACATGCATGAAAAAACCTCAAATTTTTAAACGTTGATGAAAAATAATTTTAAAAAATCCACGTTGATGAAAAATAATTTTAAAAAATCCACATGCATGAAAAAACCTCAAATTTGTAAACGTTGATGAAAAATAATTTTAAAAAATCCACGTTGATGAAAAATAATTTTAAAAAATCCACGTTGATGAAAAATAATTTTAAAAAATCCACGTTGATGAAAAATAATTTTAAAAAATCCACGTTGATGAAAAATAATTTTAAAAAATCCACGTTGATGAAAAATAATTTTAAAAAATCCACGTTGTTGAAAAATTATTTAAAAAAATCCACGTTGATGAAAAATAATTTTAAAAAATCCACATTGATGAAAAATAATTTAAAAAAATCCACGTTGATGAAAACTAATTTTAAAAAATCCACGTTGATGAAAAATATTTTTAAAAAATCCACGTTGATGAAAAATAATTAAAAAAAATCCACGTTGATGAAAAATAATTTTAAAAAATCCACGTCGATGAAAAATTATTTTAAAAAATCCACGTTGATGAAAAATAATTTTAAAAAATCCACGTTGATGAAAAATAATTTTAAAAAATCCACGTTGATGAAAAATAATTTTAAAAAATCCACGTTGATGAAAAATATTTTTAAAAAATCCACGTTGATGAAAAATAATTAAAAAAAATCCACGTTGATAAAAACTAATTTTAAAAAATCCACGTTGATGAAAAATAATTTTAAAAAATCCACGTTGATGAAAAATAATTTTAAAAAATCCACGTTGATGAAAAATAATTTTAAAAAATCCACGTTGTTGAAAAATAATTTTAAAAAATCAACATTGATGAAAAATAATTTTAAAAAATCCACGTTGATGAAAAATAATTTTAAAAAATCCACGTTGATGAAAAATAATTTTAAAAAATCCACATTGATGAAAAATAATTTTAAAAAGTCCACGTTGATGAAAAATAATTTTAGAAAATCCACGTAGATGAAAAAATTATTTTTAAAAAAAATCTACGTTGATGAAAAATATTTTTAAAAAATCCACGTTTGGTGGAAAAAATATTTTTAAAAAATCCACGTTTGGTGGAAAAAATATTTTTAAAAAATCCACGTTTGGTGGAAAAAATATTTTTAAAAAATCCACGTTTGGTGGAAAAAATATTTTTAAAAAATCCACGTTTGGTGGAAAAAATATTTTTAAAAAATCCACGTTTGGTGGAAAAAATATTTTTAAAAAATCCACGTTTGGTGGAAAAAATATTTTTAAAAAATCCACGTTTGGTGGAAAAAATATTTTTAAAAAATCCACGTTTGGTGGAAAAAATATTTTTAAAAAATCCACGTTTGGTGGAAAAAATATTTTTAAAAAATCCACGTTTGGTGGAAAAAATATTTTTAAAAAATCCACGTTTGGTGGAAAAAATATTTTTAAAAAATCCACGTTTGGTGGAAAAAATATTTTTAAAAAATCTACGTTTGGTGGAAAAAATATTTTTAAAAAATCCACGTTTGGTGGAAAAAATATTTTTAAAAAATCCACGTTTGGTGGAAAAAATATTTTTAAAAAATCCACATTTATAAAAAAATGTTTTTAAAAAACCACTTTCTTGAAAAAATATTTTTTAAAAAATCCACGTTGATGAACAATACTTTTAAATAAAAATATTTAAAAAAAACAGGCTGACGAAAAAATATTTTTAAAAAGTTCACATTGATGAAAAAATATTTTTAAAAAATCCACGTTGATGAGCATATATGTTTAAAAAATCCACGTGGATGAAAAATACTTTTAAAAAATCCACTTTGATGAAAAAATATTTTTAAAAAATCCACGTTGATGAAAAAATATTTGTAAAAAATTCACGTTGATGAAAAAATATTTTAAAAAAAGCCATGTTGATGAAAAAATATTTTTAAAAAATCCACGTTGATGAAAAAATATTTTTAAAAAATCCAAGTTGATGAAAAAATATTTTTAAAAAATCCAGGTGGATGAAAAAAAAATTTTAAAAAATCTACGTTGATGCAAAAATATTTTTACAAAATCCACGTTGATGAAAAAATAGTTTTAAAAAATCCAATTTGATGTAAAAAAATGTTTTTAAAAAATCCACGTTGATGAAAAACTATTTTTAACAAATCCAAGTTGATGAAAAAATATTTTTAAAAAATCCACGTTGATGAAAAAATATTTTTAAAAAATCGACGCTAATGAAAAAATATTTTTAAAAAATGCACGTTGATGAAAAATATTTTTTAAACTCCACGTTGATGAACAAATATTTTTACAAAATCCACGTTGACGAAAAAAATATTTTTAAAAAATCCACGTTGATGAAAAATTATTTTTAAAAAATTCACGTTGGTGAACAATTTTTTTTCAAAAATTAACGATGTTGAAAAAATATTTTTAAAAACTAATTTATGAAATTTAAAAAAAAAAAATCTCTCTGATGAATTCTCTCTCTAGTCTCCAATCCTTTATATGATTTCCCTGCTTTACTTTTCTCTTTACCTCCTTTTCATTTAAGATATGTCTGACGTGTGTAAGTCACTCAACCAATCAACCACCCACACACACACAGATGAAAAAATATTTCGTAATCTTTGAAAACTTAAGTAATATCCAGTGACACATATATTTTTAATGGAAATTTTTTGTTTGTTTTAGAAATACTTTGTGATCTAAAAATTAAGAAACGCACACACACACACCCACCCGAATAAAAGGGGGAAATTACTGAAAGCCATTGATACATGTCGACGCCACAGTTTTTAGTTTTCCAATATCAGGCGAAAACGGCAACACACAGCTGTTGCTTGCAATCATTTTTCATCGGTGATGTTTGTTTTTAGAAAAAGTCAACCAAATATGAATTCGCAATGAGTAGGAGGATGTAACGGATAAGCAAAAGTAAAATGGTAAAACAAATTATACACTCAAGAAAATGTTATTTAGAAAAAATACGTTTTAATAATATGAAAAAAAATTACAAAATTGCTAAAATTTTGATAATAGCAATAAAAATTTAGTTATTGGTTTGTCATTACAGAAGTAGATATTCACTGCAGCCCGCTAAAATTGTTTGCGAAAACCGATTCATTTGTTAAAAATAATTAACCAATTTTAAATTGTGAAAAAACTAAGGACAATTATTGACTTTATTGTATGCCATTCCAAATATTTAAATACTTCAGGATTTCAAAATCGGAAAATCCCATATTTTATATTTTACATGAGTGTCTTAACTGATGCAGACAACATTTGCTTTACAACTGATGACGTTTTTTAAAAAACCGCCACAAATATCACCCCCCCCCCCCCCTCACCAAACCAAAATGACAAACCCCCTCAAGTCATTTGTTGTGAATGAAATGCTGCGAATACTGAATGAATCCTTCCAAAACTCACAAAGAGAAACAAAGAACCGAGCAGAGAAATACAAATTAAATTTTCTGCAAAGGCGGCATCAAACACGCTACCAAAATGAATGACATGCCAGTCAGTCAGAAACCAACCATAGATGGCATAAAATATAATTTTTCTACAAATTGTTTTAACACAAGAAGAAGAAGAAGAGGATGGAATGACAAACTCATTTTGTTTTTCATGGTTTCTTCTGTTAATGTTTGCTCAAGGCGTGAAACATAAATCTCTGGTACTGAATTATAATCAACTCAACAATCCAATATGGTTAACAGGATTTAAGCGCTTGGACTAAACCAAGAAATATTTTTTCCACCAAACGTGGGTTTTATAAAGATATTTTTCCAACAAAGGCGGACTATTAAGAAAATTTTTCACCAAACTTATATTTTTAAATATCATTTCCACCAAACATGGTTTGATTAAAACTATTTTTTCCACCAAACGTGGATTTTTTAAAAATATTTTTTCCAACAAACGTGGATTTTTTAAAAATATTTTTCCCACCAAACGGGGATTTTTTAAGGAATATTAATTCCACAAAATTGGATTCTTTAAAAATACTTTTTCCACCAAACGGGGATTTTTTAAAAATATTTTTTCCACCAAACGTGGATTTTTTAAAAATATTTTTTCCAAATAAGTGGATTTTTTTAAAATATTTTTTCCACCAAACGTGGATTTTTTAAAAATATTATTTCCACCAAACGTGGATTTTTAAAAATATTTTTTCCACCAAACGTGGATTTTTTAAAATTACCTTTTCCACCAAACATTGATTATTTAAAATATTTTTTCCACCAAACGTGGATTGTTTAAAAATATTTTTTCCACCAAACGTGGATTTTTTAAAAAATAATTTTTCCACCAAACGTGGATTTTTTAAAAAATAATTTTTCCACCAAACGTGGATTTTTTAAAAAATAATTTTTCCACCAAACGTGGATTTTTTAAAAATAATTTTTCCACCAAACGTGGATTTTTTAAAAATAATTTTTTAAACCAAACGTGGATTTTTTAAAAATAATTTTTCCACCAAACGTGGATTTTTTAAAAATAATTTTTCCACCAAACGTGGATTTTTTAAAAATAATTTTTCCACCAAACGTGGATTTTTTAAAAATAATTTTTCCACCAAACGTGGATTTTTTAAAAATAATTTTTCCACCAAACGTGGATTTTTTAAAAATAATTTTTCCACCAAACGTGGATTTTTTAAAAATATTTTTTCCACCAAACGTGGATTTTTTAAACATATTTTTTCCACCAAACGTGGATTTTTTAAAAATATTTTTTCCACCAAACGTGGATTTTTTAAAAATATTTTTTCCACCAAACGTGGATTTTTAAAAATATTTTTTCCACCAAATGTGGATTTTTTAAAAATATTTTTTTTCCACCAAACGTGGATTTTTTAAAAATATTTTTTCCGCCAAACGTGGATTTTTTAAAATATTCTTTCCACCAATCGTGGATTTTTTTAAAAATACTTTTCCACCAAACGTGGATTTTTTAAAAATATTTTTTCCACCAAACGTGGATTTTTTAAAAATATTTTTTCCACCAAACGTGGATTTTTTAAAAATATTTTTTCCACCAAACGTGGATTTTTTAAAAATATTTTTTCCACCAAACGTGGATTTTTTAAAAATATTTTTTCCACTAAACGTGGATTTTTTAAAAATATTTTTTCCACCAAACGTGGATTTTTTAAAAATAATTTTTCCACCAAACGTGGATTTTTTAAAAATAATTTTTCCACCAAACGTGGATTTTTTAAAAATATTTTTTCCACCAAACATGGATTTTTTAAAAATATTTTTTCCACCAAACATGGATTTTTTAAAAATATTTTTTCCACCAAATGTGGATTTTTTAAAAATATTGTTCCCACCAACCGTGGATTTTTTAAAAATATTTCTTTCACCAAACGTCGATTTTTTAAAAATATTTTTCAACCAAACGTGGATTTTTTTTTAAATATTTTTCAACCAAACGTGGATTTTTTCAAATATTCCGTCAAAGTTGGATTTTTTAAAAATATTTTTTCATCCAAACGTGGATTGTGGAAATATTTTTTCCGCCAAACTTTGTTTTTGTAAAAATATTTTTTCCGCCAAACGTGGATTTTGGAAATATTTGGGTTTTTTTGAAGAATTTTTAAGGAAAATCTCAAAGTTTTTTTATAGAAGACCGGTTTGACTTCTCATAGAAGATCTAAAATGCCTGATATGCTACTTAGAGGAAACCTTATGGAAGAGATTAAAGACATCCTCGAGATAACCTAAAGAACTTAGTAAAGAAGATCTGAAGTGGTTTCTTAGAAAACCCGAATGGCACAGAAGATCTGAATAGGCTTCTAAGAGAAGATTGGCAAGTGCCTATTGTGGATAGGTAGATCTTCTTGTAGATGCCTCTTATAGAAGAAGACCTGAAGGGCTTCTTATAGGAAATTCCAGGGGCTTCGTATAAAAAAAGACCTGGCGGGCTTTTAATAAAAGTCTAACATGTTTATGTCTGTGAGGGAGTTTTTTTATTTATATTTCAAAATTCATGAATAATTCTGATTAATTAGTGATATTTCTAAATTGCGTGACTTGCTTAGATTTTCCGCATATTGACAATTTCATGTTTGTTTTTTTCTCAACATGTATAATGTCAAAACTAGGAGATATTCGTGCCAACTTCACAAAAGTAAAACATCCAAAAAATATCTGTCCCTTTAAGACTTCTCTTTGCTGAGTTTAATTAATAACTGCCACAAAAAAATAAAACAATTTTAGTATCTAGTGACTGAGTGCCAGTCACGTTTTGACACAGACACACACATTCAGCTGTCAGTTATCATAACGATGAGTGATGAAAGTTATAGCAAATGTCAAATATGTATGAATGGTTGATCGACCACCACTCAAAGCCTCTTCGAACACTCACTCGAGCCATAAACGATGACCAAAACGAAACAATGAATTCCATTCTTGCCTTTAATCGACTCCAATCGTCATTTTCTGGCATGAGGATCTAATGAATGGAATGGGCAAATGAATGGAATGGGTGAATTGAAAATTTACGTCTTCAAAATACCACACACCAAAGTATCTTAGACAAAATATTTGCTGATGATTTTTGCATAGAGCTTGTCTTTTGTTTGAATTCATTTATTGTCTCAATTTGATGGACATAATCCTCATTGCAATGTTGTAAATTTAATAGTCGTCATGCTAACTGAAAAAATTTCCGCATTCTTTACTCTGTTTTATGCGTTTTTTTCTTTTCTTTTGGAGGCAGAATATGAATTAAATTATTTATGAATATTATTTTACAATAAAAAAATTTTGGACTCCAAAAGGGACGTCTTAAAACAATATAAACAATTTGTTTTGGAGTCAAATTAGGTGGAATAAGCAAAATATATAATTTAGGCGTTTATATGGGGGATGATTCCACGTTTTGTTTAAAAAAAATATTCTATAAATACATTTACAGAAAAAAATATTTTTTAAAAATATTTCCAGAAAAAATATTTTTTAATAATATTCATATAAAAAAAATTTTAAAATATTTAACAAAAATATTTGTTAAAAATATTTACCAAATAAATATTTCTTAAAAATACTTAAAAAAACAAGTTTTTAAAAATTTTTAAAGAAAAATATATAGTTTTAAAAAAATCTACATTAATTAAAAAAAAAAAAAATATCCAAGTTAATTGAAAATTATTTTATAAAAAATCCATATGTATTGAAAAAATAGTCTTTAAAAAACCAAATTTTTTGAAAAAATATTTTTAAAAAAAATCCACATTTACTGAAATAATTATTAAATTTATATTTAATGAAAAAAAATTATAAAATTCATATTTATAGAAAAACAAATTATAAAATTCATATTTATTGAAAAAAAAGTATAAAATTCATATTTATTGAAAAAAAATTATAAAATTCATATTTATTGAAAAAATTATAAAATTCATATTTATTGAAAAAAAAATTATAAAATTCATATTTATTGAAAAAAAAAATTAAAAAATTCACATTTATTGAAAAAAAATTAAAAAACCCACATTTATTGATAAAATATTTTTTAAAAAATCCACGATTATTGAAAAAATATTTTTTAAAAAATCCACGATTATTGAAAAAATAGTTTTTAAAATATCCACGATTATTGAAAAAATATTTTTTAAAAAATCCGCGATTATTGAAAAAATATTTTTTAAAAAATCCGCGATTATTGAAAAAATATTTTTTTAAAAAATCCACGATTATTGAACAAATATTTTTTAAAAAATCCACGATTATTGAAAAAATATTTTTTAAAAAATCCACGATTATTGAAAAAATATTTTTTAAAAAATCCACGATTATTGAAAAAATTTTTTTTTAGAAAAACCACGTTTATTAAGAAAATATTTTTAAAAAATCCACGTTTATTAAGAAAATATTTTTTAAAAAATCCACGTTTATTAAGAAAATATTTTTTAAAAAATCCACGATTATTGAAAAAGTAATTTTTAAAAAATCCACGATTATTGAAAAAATAATTTTTAAAAAATCCACGATTATTGAAAAAATAATTTTTAAAAAATCCACGATTATTGAAAAAACATTTTTAAAAAATCCACGATTATTGAAAAAGTAATTTTTAAAAAATCCACGATTATTGAAAAAATATTTTTTAAAAAATCCACGATTATTGAAATAAATAATTTTTAAAAAATCCACGATTGTTGAAAAAATATTTTTTAAAAAATCCACTATTATTGAAAAAATATTTTTAAAAAAAAAATCCACGATTATTGAAAAAATATTTTTTAAAAATCCACGATTATTGAAAAATATTTTTTAAAAAATCCACGATTATTGAAAAAATATTTTTTAAAAAATCGACGATTATTGAAAAATATTTTTTAAAAAATCCACGATTATTGAAAAATATTATTTAAAAAATCCACGATTATTGAAAAAACATTTTTTAAAAAATCCACGATTAATGAAAAAATATTTTTTAAAAAATCCACGATTAATAAAAAAATATTTTTTAAAAAATCCACGATTAATGAAAAAATATTTTTTAAAAAATCCACGATTAATGAAAAAAATATTTTTTTAAAAAATCCACGATTAATGAAAAAATATTTTTTAAAAAATCCACGATTAATGAAAAATATTTTTTAAAAAATCCACGATTAATGAAAAAATATTTTTTAAAAAATCCACGTTTATTAAAAAATATGTTTTAAAAAATCCACATTTATTAAAAAAATATTTTTAAAAAAATCCACGTTTATTAAAAAAAATATTTTTTAAAAAATCCACGTTTATTAAAAAATATTTTGTAAAAAATCCACGTTTATTAAAAAATATTTTGTAAAAAATCCACGTTTATTCTAAAAACATTTTTTAAAAATCCACGTTAATTCTAAAAATATTTTTAAAAAATCCACGTTTATTCTAAAAATATTTTTAAAAAATCCACGTTTATTCTAAAAATCTAAAAAAATACGTTTATTCTACAAAATATTTTGAAAAAAACACGTTTCTTCTAAAAATATTTCTACAAAAACAACGTTTATTGAAAAAATAATTTTTAAAAAATCAGCTTTTATTAAAAAAATAGTTATTGAAAAAAAAAAAAAATTTTTAATCCACGTTTGTTGAAAAATATAGTTTTTAAAAAATCCGCATTTGTTGAATAGAATAGTTTTTAAAAAATCCGCGTTTGTTGAAAAATTAGGTTTTGAAAAACCCAGGTTTGTTGAAAAAATAGTTTTTAAAAATCGGCGTTCATTGAAAAATATTTTTATTTATTAAAAAAATATATTTTTTAAAAAATTCACGATTATTGAAAAAATATTGTTAAAAAACTCAAGTTTATAGAAAAAATAATATTTAAAAAAATTGAAAAAATCCACTTTATTGAAAAAATATTTTTTTAAAAGTTCACGTTTATTGAAAGAATAATTTTTTAAAAGTTCACGTTTATTGAAAGAATAATTTTTAAAAAATCCACGTTTATTGAAAAAATAATTTTACAAAAAAATCCACATTTATTGAAAAAGTAATTTTTAAAAAAATCCAAGTTGACTAAAAAAATATTTTAAAAAATCCAAGTTTACTAAAAATATATTTAAAAAAAAATCCATGTTTACTGAAAACAATTTTTATTTAAAAATCCACGTTTGCTGATAAAAATAATTTGAAAAAACCACGTCCTCATAGAAGACCACATAATATATTTCTTCACTTCAGCCATTAAATGTTTCTCGACCAGCTTTCATTACCCCCTTGCCAAACGTGTACAAAACTTCAATAACTCGAAACACGTGCAATTTTTTTACTGCTTAGGTAATCACAGATCATTTGCCAAAATTGTTTAATTTATTTTTTGTTTTGATAATTAACTTGTGGTGATAGCGTTTATTAATTATCCAAAATTAGTGTTTTTGTGTTATAGTTTCGGGTTTTTTGTTTCACTCTCGAATTATGTAAATTTTTTTATTTTTAATGTTCATTTTTTCCAAATTAGATTTTTATGTCACGACAAGGCAGTGGGTCAAACTATTTGGAGTCAAAATAGAAACAGGTTCACATTACTCAAATCGAAAATATCATTTCACTTTTGAGCCATAACAGCCGGCACTGTAGTGATGACGATTAGGCCTAGTGTTATTAATCGTGATTAATGTTTGTGTGTGTGATCAGAGAAAGGCTTTCACAAATTTAACAAATTTTCTGTTAAAGATTTCTAAGCGATTAACAAAATTTAACACAAAACATAAATAGCGGGAAATATAATATACTTAACCCATAACCATTTTTTGTTGCTTTGGCTATCATTTACAGATGACCATCACCAATATGTCAGATGTGGTTTGTATTTCAGCAATCAAACAATGGTGTCTGATCATCAAAATTTACATAATTTTTTAATTTGTATTAATTCTGTTGTTGTTGTTCTTTGTTTTCTTTTTTCTTTAAACAAAAGGAAGATGATAATTTATTTGGTGGCGCTTTTGTTTTTTTTGTTACCATTTAGCCACTTAATTGTGTCTCGGCGCTTTAATATTTTTGGTGAGTTTTTTTTATTTTTTGATTTATAAGCAAATTTAAGTTGTTGTTGCTGTTGGCATACCTTTGGCATCAGTGGATTTAGTTATTAAACATGACAGCATTTATGGCTAATAGCTCATTTTTATTGGAATTAAAATTAATTTATTTGATTTAAGGTATTTATGCTTCTCTGTTGTTGTTGGTTTTTGAAAAAAAAGAATGCGAAATGACATTTATTAGTCTTTTGTTTTATAGGTGAGAAATAGTCATTTTAATATATGTTGCATTGTTTAAGATAATTTTTCTTTGACATGACGTGGAGGAGTTTAAAATAATTTTCGGTTTCAACAGAAGAAATAAGGATTTTTTAAATATATTTTCAATAAACGTGGATTTAAAAAACAAAAAAAATATTTTTTCAATAAACGTGAATTTCTAGAAAATTATTTTCAATAACCGTGTATTTCTAGAAAATATTTTTTATTTTATTTAAAAATATTTTTTTCAATAAACGTGGATTTTTAAAAATATTTTTTATTTAACGAGAATTTTTTAAATTTATTTCTTTCAATAAACGTGGACAATAGTGTTATTTTTTAAATTTTTTTCCGCAAAAGTGGATTTTTCAAAAATACGTTTTCCACAAAAAAATCACAACAGGTAGATTTTTAAAAATATTTTTCCACAAAACGGCGATTTTTTTAATGAATTTCCCACGAAAGTGGATTTTCTAAACACACTTTGTCCACAAAAAAAAAAAAAAAAAAAAAAAAATCCACAATACGTGGATTTTTTGAAAAATTATTTTTATAATAATCGTGGATTTTTTTAAAAAATATTTTTATAATCATCGTGGATTTTTTAAAAAATATTTTTATAATAATCGTGGATTTTTTAAAAAATATTTTCATAATCATCGTGGATTTTTTAAAAAATATTTTTATAATAATCGTGGATTTTTTAAAAAATATTTTTATATAAATCGTGGATTTTTTAAAAAATATTTTTATAATAATCGTGGATTTTTTAAAAAAATATTTTTATAATAATCGTGGATTTTTTAAAAAAATATTTTTATAATAATCGTGGATTTTTTAAAAAAAATATTTTTATAATAATCGTGGATTTTTTAAAAAAATATTTTTATAATAATCGTGGATTTTTTAAAAAAATATTTTTATAATAATCGTGGATTTTTTAAAAAAATATTTTTATATAATCGTGGTTTTTAAAAATAATATTTTTATAATAATCGTGGATTTTTTAAAAAATATTTTTATAATAATCGTGGATTTTTTAAAAAATATTTTTATAATAATCGTGGATTTTTTTAAAAAATATTTTTAGAATAATCGTGGATTTTTTAAAAAATATTTTTATAATAATCGTGGATTTTTTAAAAAATATTTTTATAATAATCGTGGATTTTTTTAAAAAATATTTTTAGAATAATCGTGGATTTTTTAAAAAATATTTTTGTAATAATCGTGGATTTTTTTAAAAAAATATTTTTATAATAATCGTGGTTTTAAAAAAAAAAATTTATAATAAGCGTGGTTTTTTAAAAAAATATTTTTATAATAATCGTGGATTTTTTTAAAAAATATTTTTAGAATAATCGTGGATTTTTTAAAAAATATTTTTGTAATAATCGTGGATTTTTTAAAAAAATATTTTTATAATAAGCGTGGTTTTTAAAAAAAAATTTATAATAAGCGTGGTTTTTTAAAAAAATATTTTTATAATAATCGTGGATTTTTTAAAAAAATATTTTTATAATAATCGTGGATTTCTTTAAAAAATATTTTTATAATAATCGTGGATTTTTTAAAAAAATATTTTTATAATAATCGTGGATTTTTTTAAAAAAATATTTTTATAATAATCGTGGATTTTTTAAAAAATATTTTTAGAATAATCGTGGATTTTTTAAAAAATATTTTTATAATAATCGTGGATTTTTTAAAAAATATTTTTATAATAATCGTGGATTTTTTAAAAAATATTTTTAGAATAATCGTGGATTTTTTAAAAAATATTTTTATAATAATCTTTGATTTTTTAAAAAATATTTTTAGAACAATAGTGGATTTTTTAAAAAAATATTTTTATAATAATCGTAGATTTTTTAAAAAATATTTTTATAAAAGCGTGGTTTAAAAAAAAAAAATTATAATAATCGTGGATTTTTTAAAAAATATTTTTATAAAAGCGTGGTTTTAAAAAAAATTATAATAATCGTGGATTTTTTAAAAAATATTTTTATAATAATCGTGGATTTTTTAAAAAATATTTTTATAATAATCGTGGATTTTTTAAAAAAATATTTTTATAATAATCGTGGATTTTTTAAAAAAATATTTTTATATAATCGTGGTTTTTAAAAATAATATTTTTATAATAATCGTGGATTTTTTAAAAAATATTTTTATAATAATCGTGGATTTTTTAAAAAATATTTTTATAATAATCGTGGATTTTTTTAAAAAATATTTTTAGAATAATCGTGGATTTTTTAAAAAATATTTTTAGAATAATCGTGGATTTTTTTAAAAAAATATTTTTATAATAATCGTGGTTTTAAAAAAAAAAATTTATAATAAGCGTGGTTTTTTAAAAAAATATTTTTATAATAATCGTGGATTTTTTTAAAAAATATTTTTAGAATAATCGTGGATTTTTTAAAAAATATTTTTGTAATAATCGTGGATTTTTTTAAAAAAATATTTTTGTAATAATCGTGGATTTTTTTAAAAAAATATTTTTATAATAAGCGTGGTTTTTTAAAAAAATATTTTTATAATAATCGTGGATTTTTTAAAAAAATATTTTTATAATAATCGTGGATTTCTTTAAAAAATATTTTTATAATAATCGTGGATTTCTTTAAAAAAATATTTTTATAATAATCGTGGATTTTTTTAAAAAAATATTTTTATAATAATCGTGGATTTTTTAAAAAATATTTTTAGAATAATCGTGGATTTTTTAAAAAATATTTTTATAATAATCGTGGATTTTTTAAAAAATATTTTTATAATAATCGTGGATTTTTTTAAAAAATATTTTTAGAATAATCGTGGATTTTTTAAAAAATATTTTTATAATAATCTTTGATTTTTTAAAAAATATTTTTAGAACAATAGTGGATTTTTTAAAAAAATATTTTTATAATAATCGTAGAGTTTTTAAAAAATATTTTTATAAAAGCGTGGTTTTAAAAAAAAAATTATAATAATCGTGGATTTTTTAAAAAATATTTTTATAAAAGCGTGGTTTTAAAAAAAAATTATAATAATCGTGGATTTTTTAAAAAATATTTTTATAATAATCGTGGATTTTTTAAAAAATATTTTTATAATAATCGTGGATTTTTTAAAAAATATTTTTATAATAATCGTGGATTTTTTAAAAAATATTTTTATAATAATCGTGGATTTTTTAAAAAATATTTTTATAATAATCGTGGATTTTTTAAAAAATATTTTTATAATAATCGTGGATTTTTTAAAAAATATTTTTATAATAATCGTGGATTTTTTAAAAAATATTTTTATAATAATCGTGGATTTTTCAAAATATATTTTTATAATAATCGTGGATTTTTTAAAAAATATTTTTATAATAATCGTGGATTTTTTAAAAAATATTTTTATAATAATCGTGGATTTTTTAAAAAATATTTTTATAATAATCGTGGATTTTTTAAAAAATATTTTTATAATAATCGTGGATTTTTTAAAAAATATTTTTATAATAATCGTGGATTTTTTAAAAAATATTTTTATAATAATCGTGGATTTTTTAAAAAATATTTTTATAATAATCGTGGATTTTTTAAAAAATATTTTTATAATAATCGTGGATTTTTTAAAAAATATTTTTATAATAATCGTGGATTTTTTAAAAAATATTTTTATAATAATCGTGGATTTTTTAAAAAATATTTTTATAATAATCGTGGATTTTTTAAAAAATATTTTTATAATAATCGTGGATTTTTTAAAAAATATTTTTATAATAATCGTGGATTTTTTAAAAAATATTTTTATAAAAAAAAAATTTTATAATAATCGTGGATTTTTTAAAAATTATTTTTAAAATAATCGTGTTTTTTTGTTTAAATATTTTTATTTTTTGTTCAAATTTTTTATTTTTTGTTTAAATATTTTTATTATATTTTTTCAATAATCGTGGATTTTTTAAAAAATATTTTTATAATAATTGTGGATTTTTTAAAAAATAAATTTATAATAATCGTGGATTTTTAAAAAATATTTTTATAATAATCGTGGATTTTTTAAAAAATATTTTTATAATAATTGTGGATTTTTTAAAAAATATTTTTATAATAATCGTGGATTTTTTAAAAAATATTTTTATAATAATAGTGAATTTTTTAAAAAACAATTTTATAATAATCGTGGATTTTTTAAAAAATATTTTTATAATAATCGGAGATTTTTTAAAAAAAATATTTTTTAATAATCGTGGATTTTTTAAAAAATATTTTTATAATAATTGTGGATTTTTTAAAAAAATTTTTTATAATAATCGTGGATTTTTTAAAAAATATTTGTTTAATAATCGTGGATTTTTTAAAAAAATATTTTTATAATAATCGTGGATTTTTTGAAAAATATTTTTATAATAATCGTGGATTTTTTAAAAAATATTTTTATAATAATCGTGGATTTTTTAAAAAATATTTTTATAATAATCGTGGATTTTTTAAAAAATATTTTTATAATAATCGGGGATTTTTTAAAAAAAATATTTTTTAATAATCGTGGTTTTTTTAAAAATTTTTTGTAATAATCGTGGATTTTTTAAAAAATATTTTTCTAATAATCGTGGATTTTTTAAAAATTATTTTTAAAATAATCGTGTTTTTTTGTTTAAATATTTTTATTTTTTGTTCAAATTTTTTATTTTTTGTTTAAATATTTTTATTATATTTTTTCAATAATCGTGGATTTTTTAAAAAATATTTTTATAATAATTGTGGATTTTTTAAAAAATAAATTTATAATAATCGTGGATTTTTTAAAAAATATTTTTATAATAATCGTGGATTTTTTAAAAAATATTTTTATAATAATTGTGGATTTTTTAAAAAATATTTTTATAATAATCGTGGATTTTTTAAAAAATATTTTTATAATAATAGTGAATTTTTTAAAAAACAATTTTATAATAATCGTGGATTTTTTAAAAAATATTTTTATAATAATCGGAGATTTTTTAAAAAAAATATTTTTTAATAATCGTGGATTTTTTAAAAAATATTTTTATAATAATTGTGGATTTTTTAAAAAAATTTTTTATAATAATCGTGGATTTTTTAAAAAATATTTGTTTAATAATCGTGGATTTTTTAAAAAAATATTTTTATAATAATCGTGGATTTTTTGAAAAATATTTTTATTATAATCGTGGATTTTTTAAAAAATATTTTTATAATAATCGTGGATTTTTTAAAAAATATTTTTATAATAATCGTGGATTTTTTAAAAAATATTTTTATAATAATCGGGGATTTTTTAAAAAAAATATTTTTTAATAATCGTGGTTTTTTTAAAAATTTTTTGTAATAATCGTGGATTTTTTAAAAAATATTTTTCTAATAATCGTGGATTTTTAAAAAATATTTTTATAATAATCGTGGATTTTTTAAAAAATATTTTTATAATAATCGTGGATTTTTTAAAAAATATTTTTATAATAATCGTGGATTTTTTAAAAAATATTTTTATAATAATCGTGGATTTTTTAAGAAATATTTTTATAATAATCGTGGATTTTTTAAAAAATATTTTTATAATAATCGTGGATTTTTTAAAAAATATTTTTATAATAATCGTGGATTTTTTAAGAAATATTTTTATAATAATCGTGGATTGTTTAAAAAATATTTTTATAATAATCGTGGATTGTTTAAAAAATATTTTTATAATAATCGTGGATTTTTTAAAAAATATTTTTATAATAATCGTGGATTTTTTAAAAAAATATTTTTATAATAATCTTGGATTTTTTAAAAAATATTTTTATAATAATCGTGGATTTTTTAAAAAATATTTTTATAATAATCGTGAAATTTTTAAAAAAATATTTTTTAATAAACGTGGACTTTTTAAAAAAGTATTTTTATAATAATCGTGAAATTTTTAAAAAATATTTTTATAATAATCGTGAAATTTTTAAAAAAATATTTTTATAATAATCGTGGATTTTTTAAAAAATATTTTTATAAAAATCGTGGATTTTTTAAAAAATATTTTTATAATAATCGTGGATTTGTTAAAAAATATTTTTATAATAATCGTGGATTTTTTAAAAAATATTTTTATAATAATCGTGGATTTTTTAAAAAATATTTTTATAATAATCGTGGATTTTTTAAAAAAATATTTTTATAATAATCGTGGATTTTTTAAAAAATATTTTTATAATAATCGTGGATTTTTTTAAAAATATTTTTATAATAATCGTGTATTTTTTAAAACATATTTTTATAATAATTGTGGATTTTTTAAAACATATTTTTATAATAATTGTGGATTTTTTAAAAAATATTTTTATAATAATCGTGGATCTTTTAAGAAATATTTTTATAATAATCGTGGATTTTTTAAAAAATATTTCTATAATAATCGTGGATTTTTTAAAAAATATTTTTTTTATAATAATTGTGGATTTTTTAAAAAATATTTTTATAATAGTCGTGGATTTTTTAAAAAATATTTTTATAATAATCGTGGATTTTTTAAAAAATATTTTAATAATAATCGTGGATTTTTTAAAAAATATTTTTATAATAATCGTGGATTTTTTAAAAAATATTTTTATAATAATCGTGGATTTTTTAAAAAATATTTTTATAATAATAGTGGATTTTTTAAAAAATATTTTTATAATAATTGTGGATTTTTAAAAAAATATTTTTATAATAATCGTGGATTTTTAAAAAATATTTTTATAATAATCGTGGATTTTTAAAAAATATTTTTATAATAATCGTGGATTTTTTAAAAAATATTTTTATAATAATCGTGGATTTTTTAAAAAATATTTTTATAATAATAGTGGATTTTTTAAAAAATATTTTTATAATAATAGTGGATTTTTTAAAAAATATTTTTATAATAATCGTGGATTTTTTAAAAAATATTTTTATAATAATCGTGAATTTTTTAAAAAGATATTTTTATAATAATCGTGGATTTTTTTTTAAAAATATTTTTATAATAATCGTGGATTTTTTTTTAAAAATATTTTTATAATAATCGTGGATTTTTTTAAAAATATTTTTATAATAATCGTGTATTTTTTAAAACATATTTTTATAATAATTGTGGATTTTTTAAAACATATTTTTATAATAATTGTGGATTTTTTAAAAAATATTTTTATAATAATCGTGGATCTTTTAAGAAATATTTTTATAATAATCGTGGATTTTTTAAAAAATATTTCTATAATAATCGTGGATTTTTTAAAAAATATTTTTTTTATAATAATTGTGGATTTTTTAAAAAATATTTTTATAATAGTAGTGGATTTTTTAAAAAATATTTTTATAATAATCGTGGATTTTTTAAAAAATATTTTAATAATAATCGTGGATTTTTTAAAAAATATTTTTATAATAATCGTGGATTTTTTAAAAAATATTTTTATAATAATCGTGGATTTTTTAAAAAATATTTTTATAATAATAGTGGATTTTTTAAAAAATATTTTTATAATAATTGTGGATTTTTAAAAAAATATTTTTATAATAATCGTGGATTTTTAAAAAATATTTTTATAATAATCGTGGATTTTTAAAAAATATTTTTATAATAATCGTGGATTTTTTAAAAAATATTTTTATAATAATCGTGGATTTTTTAAAAAATATTTTTATAATAATCGTGAATTTTTTAAAAAGATATTTTTATAATAATCGTGGATTTTTTTTTAAAAATATTTTTATAATAATCGTGGATTTTTTTTTAAAAATATTTTTATAATAATCGTGGATTTTATAAAAAATATTTTTTTCATTATTATTTTTTCACCTTTCCCCTGGTCCATGTTAAAAAAATAACTTCTGTTTTAATTTAATGTTAAAATCTTTCTGTATTTTTTCTCTCTTGCTCTTTGGTTCCGACGTAATTGCATGTGTGGGCTGGCTGGTTGTTATGATTGTTGGCTGTTTTCTAGTTGTTAATAGCATTCGGGGCTCCAATGTTAAATGCCTTTTATGAACAATTTTCAGCATGAGCAATTATAACAATTTTTGAGTTTGTTTTAATTTTCTGTTTTATTGAAGCATTTTGGTGTTGGTGGAGCTGGGCTGCTATTGCAAAATATTGAGTGGCATAGAGCGTTTTTTTTTGCAATTATGTGTTGTAGTTATTTATTAAAGGCAAGCATTTAGTTGTAGGTTTTTTATGGCTTTGAAATTGATCTTTGCCATAAAATTTTTTTGCTATCGATTTTTAATTTTGTGTTCATTTTTTAATTGAAATTTGTTAGCAAAGAATTGAGCAACAAATTTAAAATTAAAGTGATTGGTGATTTGGGAATTATAACGGGCGTTAGATAACTTCTACAATCGAGACTGTTAATGCAGATCACTTCATATCAAAAAAAAAAAAAAAAACACAAAATATTAAATAAAAGTGAATTTGTTTCTTAATTTAATTAGACCAGACTCGCCATGGTTCAACGGTAATCAAATAGATTGTGCTGGTGGTCCACAAAAGCTAAACCGGCTTATCTTCCGCAAATTTGAATTTCAAATCTAAAATAAATATTGCATGTTAGCTTGATGTCTGTAAAAAACGATAGACAGACAGACGGAATAAACAAACCCAGAAGGCATTAAGGCACCATCATGATCTACGGTGTGAATATTCGAAGAGACAGGTTTTTGTTTAGATTTTTGTTGCCAATCATAGCAAAATATTGGTTGGCCGTAAAAATTGGTTCACTTTCGCTTTTTGTCATTTAAATTCGTTTTTAATTTTATTGCTTAATTTTTTTGTATTTTAGCTTTTGTTTTAAAGTCACCCTTGGTTTCCGTCATTTCATTTGACTGATCCATCTGTTCAAGTTATTTGTTTATTGTGTTTAAAAAACTGTTGAATTTTTTAGTTTGTCATTCATGATTGGCTTAAAATGCTTCACGCTCTAAGTTACGACTGTGTAGGTGGTGATAGTTAGATTAACAACCTTGTCAAATGTCAATGCAGCTTAAATTTATTTACCTGAAAGAGATAGAAAAGTAATAGATAATTAATAAAAAATTGAATATTTTTAAATTAAATTTTTGATAGAGAAATGTTAACAAAAGTGTGATTTAAAAAAAAATATTCCAACAAAGGCGTATTTTTTAAAGAATTTTATTCCATCAAACGTGGATTTTTTAAAGAAATTTTTTCCACCAAACGTGGATTTTTTAAAGAAATTTTTTCCACCAAACGTGGATTTTTTAAAGAAATTTTTTCCACCAAACGTGGATTTTTTAGGAATTCTTTGCACAAAACGTGGGATTTTTTAGGAATTCTTTGCACAAAACGTGGATTTTTTAGGAATTCTTTGCACAAAACGTGGATTTTTTAAAGAATTTTTTTCCACAAAACGTGGATTTTTTAAAGAATTTTTTTCCACCAAACGTGGATTTTTTAAAGAAATTTTTTCCACCAAACGTGGATTTTTTAAAGAAAATTTTTCCACCAAACGTGGATTTTTAAAAAAAAAAATTCCACCAAACGTGGATTTTTTAAAAAAAAATTTCCACCAAACGTGGATTTTTAAAGAAAAATTTTCCACAAAACGTGGATTTTTTAAAGAAAAATTTTCCACAAAACGTGGATTTTTTAAAGAAATTTGTTCCACCAAACGTAGATTTTTAAAGAATTTTTTTCCACAAAACGTGGATTTTTTAAAGAATTTTTTTCCACATAACGTGGATTTTTTAAAGAAAAATTTTCCACAAAACGTGGATTTTTTAAAGAAATTTGTTCCACCAAACGTGGATTTTTAAAGAAAAATTTTCCACAAAACGTGGATTTTTTAAAGAAATTTGTTCCACCAAACGTGGATTTTTAAAGAATTTTTTTCCACAAAACGTGGATTTTTTAAAGAAAAATTTTCCACAAAACGTGGATTTTTTAAAGAAATTTGTTCCACCAAACGTGGATTTTTTAAAGAAATTTGTTCCACCAAACGTGGATTTTTTAAAGAAATTTTTTCCACCAAACGTGGATTTTTAAAGAATTTTTTTTTCCACCAAACGTGGATTTTTTAAAGATTTTTTTTTCCACCAAACGTGGATTTTTTAAAGATTTTTTTTTCCAACAAACGTGGATTTTTTAAAGAATTTTTTTCCACCAAACGTGGATTTTTTAAAGAATTTTTTTCCACCAAAAGTGGATTTTTTAAAGAAATTTTTTCCACCAAACGTGGATTTTTTAAAGAATTTTTTTTCCACCAAACGTGGATTTTTTAAAGAATTTTTTTCCACCAAACGTGGATTTTTTAAAGATTTCTTCGACAAAACGTGATTTGTTCAAATTATTTTTAAATCCATCAAACGTGGATTTTTTAAGAATTTTTTTCTACAAAACGTAGATTTTTTAAAGATTTTTTCTACAAAACGTAGATTTTTTAAAGATTTTTTCTACAAAACGTAGATTTTTTAAAGAAATTTTTTCCACCAAACGTAGATTTTTAAAAAAAAAAATCCACCAAACGTAGATTTTTAAAAAAAAAAATCCACCAAACGTGGATATTTTAAAGAATTTTTTCCACCAAACGTGGATTTTTTAAGATTTTATTTCAACAAACGTAGATTTAAAAAAAATCCACCAAATGTGGATATTTTAAGGAATTTTATTTCAACAAACGTAGATTAAAAAAAAATCCACCAAATGTGGGTATTTTAAAGAAATTTTTTCCACCAAACGTGGATTTTTTAAAGAAATTTTTTCCACCGAACGTGGATTTTTTAAAGAAATTTTTTCCACTAAACGTAGATTTTTTAAAGAAATTTTTTCCACCAAACGTGGATTTTTTAAAAAATTGTTATCCACCTAACGTGAATTTTTTAAAGAATTTTTTTTTCACCAAACATGGATTTTTCATAGAATATTTTTCGACCCACTTTTAGACCACCAAAAGTGGATTTTTAATAAATATTTTTCCAGTTACCTTTACACCACAAAACGTGGATTTTTAAATTATTATTTTTCGACCCACCTTTAGACCACCAAATGTGAAATTTTTAATAAATATTTTTGTAGTTACCTTTACACCACAAAACGTGGATTTTTTAATTATTATTTTTCGACCAACATTTAGACCACAAAACGTGGATTTTTAAATTATTATTCTTCGACCCACCTTTAGACCACCAAACGTGGATTTTTTAATAATTCTTTTTTCGACCCACCTTTAGACCAAAACACATGGATTTTTAATTATTATTTTTCGACCCACCTTTAGACCACCAAACGTGGATTTTTTAATAATTATTTTTTTGACCCACCAAACGTGGATTTTTTAATAATTATTTTTTTGACCCACCAAACGTGGATTTTTTAATAATTATTTTTTTGACCCACCAAACGTGGATTTTTTAATAATTATTTTTTTGACCCACCAAACGTGGATTTTTTAATAATTATTTTTTTGACCCACCAAACGTGGATTTTTTAATAATTATTTTTTTGACCCACCAAACGTGGATTTTTTAATAATTATTTTTTTGACCCACCAAACGTGGATTTTTTAATAATTATTTTTTTGACCCACCAAACGTGGATTTTTTAATAATTATTTTTTTGACCCACCAAACGTGAATTTTTTAATAATTATTTTTTTGACCCACCAAACGTGGATTTTTTAATAATTATTTTTTTGACCCACCAAACGTGGATTTTTGAATAATTATTTTTTTGACCCACCAAACGTGGATTTTTGAATAATTATTTTTTTGACCCACCAAACGTGGATTTTTGAATAATTATTTTTTTGACCCACCAAACGTGGATTTTTTAATAATTATTTTTTTGACCCACCAAACGTGGATTTTTTAATAATTATTTTTTTGACCCACCAAACGTGGATTTTTTAATAATTATTTTTTTGACCCACCAAACGTGGATTTTTTAATAATTATTTTTTTGACCCACCAAACGTGGATTTTTTAATAATTATTTTTTGACCCACCAAACGTGGATTTTTTAATAATTATTTTTTTGACCCACCAAACGTGGATTTTTTAATAATTATTTTTTTGACCCACCAAACGTGGATTTTTTAATAATTATTTTTTTGACCCACCAAACGTGGATTTTTTAATAATTATTTTTTTGACCCACCAAACGTGGATTTTTTAATAATTATTTTTTTGACCCACCAAACGTGGATTTTTTAATAATTATTTTTTTGACCCACCAAACGTGGATTTTTTAATAATTATTTTTTTGACCCACCAAACGTGGATTTTTTAATAATTATTTTTTTGACCCACCAAACGTGGATTTTTTAATAATTATTTTTTTGACCCACCAAACGTGGATTTTTTAATAATTATTTTTTTGACCCACCAAACGTGGATTTTTTAATAATTATTTTTTTGACCCACCAAACGTGGATTTTTTAATAATTATTTTTTTGACCCACCAAACGTGGATTTTTTAATAATTATTTTTTTGACCCACCAAACGTGGATTTTTTAATAATTATTTTTTTGACCCACCAAACGTGGATTTTTGAATAATTATTTTTTTGACCCACCAAACGTGGATTTTTGAATAATTATTTTTTTGACCCACCAAACGTGGATTTTTGAATAATTATTTTTTTGACCCACCAAACGTGGATTTTTTAATAATTATTTTTTTGACCCACCAAACGTGGATTTTTTAATAATTATTTTTTTGACCCACCAAACGTGGATTTTTTAATAATTATTTTTTTGACCCACCAAACGTGGATTTTTTAATAATTATTTTTTTGACCCACCAAACGTGGATTTTTTAATAATTATTTTTTTGACCCACCAAACGTGGATTTTTTAATAATTATTTTTTGACCCACCAAACGTGGATTTTTTAATAATTATTTTTTTGACCCACCAAACGTGGATTTTTTAATAATTATTTTTTTGACCCACCAAACGTGGATTTTTTAATAATTATTTTTTTGACCCACCAAACGTGGATTTTTTAATAATTATTTTTTTGACCCACCAAACGTGGATTTTTTAATAATTATTTTTTTGACCCACCAAACGTGGATTTTTTAATAATTATTTTTTTGACCCACCAAACGTGGATTTTTTAATAATTATTTTTTTGACCCACCAAACGTGGATTTTTTAATAATTATTTTTTTGACCCACCTTTAGACCAAAACACATGGATTTTTAATTATTATTTTTCGACCCACCTATAGACCACCAAACGTGGATTTTTTAATAATTATTTTTTTGACCCACCAAACGTGGATTTTTGAATAATTATTTTTTTGACCCACCAAACGTGGATTTTTTAATAATTATTTTTTGATTTGATATTTTTCAAGTCACCTTTACACTTTTTTAAAGGATATTTTTCAAGTTACCGTTGCACCACAAAACGTGGATTTTTTAACAAATATTTTTCAAGTTACCTTTACACCACAAAATGTGGATTTTTTAAAGAATATTTTTCAAAGGACCTTTACATGTAAAGGACATTTTTAGACCCACCTGTGACCTTGTAAAAATTATCCTTTATTATTTATGTATACTAGCATTAAAATAATTCTCTTACTTTGTTGACTTGACAAAATTTGTCAAGTTAACAAAGTGTATCCAAAAACCATATTTCATAATCTCAATATGAATATTTCATCGTCTCAATAAAATCCTTTTACCGCCATCACCCTCTTCTCATCCGCATAATTCCACGAGAAAAAATAACACGCAAAATAAATATGCATGATTGTTCGAGACACACGTGTAACGAGCGGCATTTATATGCATATCCTCCGCGACTCTCTCTCTCTCTCTCGTCCTCTGTTGTAGCTCCTGTCGGTCGCAATGGCAATGTCGCATGAAACAAAGTTATGTCAATACCCAGCGAAAATGGAATTATGTTTGGAACACATGAATTCTTAAGGAAATCGTACACCACGTGAATATGTATATGTTCGACGACGACAACAACAACAACTTAATTCGTTATCCTGACAACGAACGAATGCCAATAGAAAAAAAAAACTTTTTATTTAAAACACGCACGTTCGCTTTAATAGGCAGCAGGAGGCTATAGCATTCAATTTCATGAACTTCTTAACAATAGGGAAGAGGATTTTCATTTTTGGGGAAATAAAGACGAAAACATGGTGTCATATCCGAAGGTTAAGGTGAACGAAAGCTATGGGTATCTACATAGAATACTTACAGTTAAAACTTATTTTTTAATGTTTAAAAATATTTTGAAAATTCAAACAAATGTAATGTTTCGATTTTTCTACGTTTAATATTTTATTTTAAATACATATATATATAAAATTATATATATTTTTCTTCAGTAGGGGAAGTTTTTTTATTATATACATCAATCAAGTGGAAGTTAAAAAAATCTAGAATTTATATTTTTACATGAGTACTGATATTGATGTTAAGCCTGTGCGTATGACTTATGACATAAATCATACGTCTCAAGTCACACGATATCATCTGAAGGAATAGACCAACAAAGTTCATCTTTGAACTGAATTTATGTTCGGGGTTCAGTCTTTTCTACAGCTATCGTGTCAACCAGCCAGTTTAGTTGGGCATCATAGGATTTTTTAAGTCTCTTGGTTCATTATGTCCAGAAGCATGGACTGGCCTACGAAAATGTATATCGTTGTAATCTGAATCAAAGGGACTACCTTCGATGAAATTTGCAAAACAATCTTCGAACAGCCCTTAAACTGCATAGAAGCGAGAATTTTGTGAGGAAGTTTACCGATGGAGTGAACCGATATTGTCCATATTCGTACTTGATCTAAGCTTGCACAGAATACTACTAGATTCAAAGTTTGAAACAAATCGTTTTATCCGTTTGAGAGTTATTGCGCCCCAGCCAGCCATACATATGGACAGGACTAAACTCCAAATTGTCTAAAACGGATTTCGTCCTAGCCTAAAAGCGATGAGTATAAACATTGTAGGATTTATATTTTCCATGAATATTCACATGGCAGGCATGTGCGTATGACTTATGTTGTAAATCATACGCCTACTTTATTAGCATTTTCATTGCTAATGGAAATATCGATCAAAAACAAGAAAGCAAAGCTATATTCAGGACAAATTCTCCTAGACCTAAGCCACTTTAATACATTACACTTCATATCTGTAGGTTGAGTGTTACAGAATGCATCCACAGCATGTAGATTAAGGTAATCCCAGTACATATTTAGCGAGTCAGGGAGGGAGCATCTCGGAATTCATGTTCTATGATCCTAGAGAGGAGAGACCGGAATTTAGTGTCCAAAGTGATAAAATATTTGCGTTGAATCTGGTAACTCATGTTATGACAGTCATGTATCCCTCAACCGAAAGAGTATCCATCATAGATGATAGGCATACCCAATGATTGGAATCCCAGCCTTCTATATACGATGTACACTAAACAATAAATACCGGAACATCTATGGCCAGCCATATTAATGTCGGCTTGGATTTAGCGCACCCATCATAAATCACCATGATCACAACTTCTCACAAGTCCAAACCCCTGAGAAAACAACATCGACGCATTCAACGTAATCGTCGACCTCAAATTGGAAATATTTTATTTCTAAAGTCTTCTTTAATTCTATCTTGCAAAGAATTTCCGAACTTTTATGACTGAAACAAGAGTGCGTATAAGTGACGACATAAATCATACCCTCAGGAGGTACACTAACTTAACAAGTAGATTTGTTTCTAAAGTCTTATCAAAAGGAATGGTTAATCTAATCAAAATATCAAAACGAAACGAAAAATATTTTTTGATAAAGGCTTTTCAGTTAACCTTCCACAGATATTATGTATGGTAATGTGGTTGGGAAAAATATCAGGCACGACGAACTCAAATTTTTATGAAATTTTTTAGAGTCCTCATAGCCAGGCAAGCGTGCTTATAGGGCAAACACGAATTTTCGCGAATATTTTCTTAAGAACCACCAGACACCAACGACAAACCTGTTGTTTTTAAATATTTTTGAAGGTACATCAGTCACAGCAGGCACGACGAAAGGGCAGGCACGGTAAATTGTGATTTATAAGAAAGAAAAAAAATGTTCCAGATCCATTAGTGACGACAAACGTGCATTTTCGAGATTAGTTTTCAATACGCTTCCGACCCGGCAAATATAGATTTCGAAGAATATTTGCTCATGGCCCATCAGCCACAAAAATCGTAGAATATTTTTAGGCACGACAAAATTTGATTTTGAGGAATATTTTCTGGAATAATTTTAAGGAAAATTCTTTCATGGTGCAGTAGATGCGACAACGCCAGCAATATTTTTCAAAGGTCCATATCTGTTTTATTATATTTTTTTAGGTCCGTTCTGCTGTGACAGGCACGATAAACAAGCAGCCACCATAAATGTGGATTTACAAGAAAATTATTCCTGTTCCATTAATGACGACAAATGTACATCTTTGAGACTATTTTTCCAATGCACATCCGACTCGACAAACATAGGTTTTGAAGAATATTTTTGTGTGACCCATCAGACACGAAAGTCCTGGAATTTTGTTAAAGGGTCATTAGCACGATAATAGTTGACATCAAGGAATAGCTTTTCATGGTCCATTAGAGTAGACAAATGTAGCAATATTTTTTAGGCACATTAGGCACGGCAAACCTGAATTTTATAGTATAGTTTTGGAGGCACATCAGTCACAGGAGGCTCGATAGACGTGCAGCCAAGATAAACGAGGATTTATAAAAAAAAAAGGTTTCTAGGTTCATTTGAGACGACAAACGTTCATTTCAATCGAGAATATTTTTTAGGCAATTCCGACTCGACAAAGATTTCGAAAAATATTTTTTCATGACCCACCAGACACAACAATAGTGGATTGTTAGGAATATTTTTATATGACTATTAAGCACGACAAAAGTTGGTTTTGAGGAATAATTTTTCAGGATCCATTAGAGTCGACAAACTTATTTTTTAAGAATAGTTTTGTTTAAAAATTCGTCAGGCACGTGTATTTTTTACTATTAATCATAAGTTATTAAGAATATTTTTCACATGCTCAAGAGGCACGACAAACGTGGATTCTTAAGAATATATTTTATAGGAAATCAGGCAAGACAATCATGAATATTTAAGCATATTTTTCACACGCCGATGAGGCACGAGAAATGTGGATTTAAAATAATTTTTTTTTCAAAGGCCCATATGTCACGGCAACAGTGAATTTTAAAGAAAAAAATCTTAAAAGCACATTCGCTATAACAATCGTGGATTTTCGATAATATTTGATAAAGGCCCATAAGACATATACGAATTCTTTTATGAATATTTTTTAAGAATACTTTTTTCACATGCCCATGAGGCACGATAAACGTGAGGCCGGTGAGGCACGAGAAATGTGGATTTAAAATAAATTTTTTCCAAGACCCATAAGTCACGACAACAGTGAATTTTAAATTTTTAAAAGCTCATTCGCTATTTTTTTTTTTTTTTTTTTGAAAATGATTTTGTAAAAAACACATCAAGCACACAGAACAAAATGCTTTAAAGGTACATTAGACACAACAATCGTGGATTTTTGATAATAGATTTCAACGGCTTATAAGAAAGGACTAACGGGGATAATTTGTGGGTTTCTAAGAATATTTTTCAAAGACACATCAGGACGACGAAAGTGGAATTTATAATTTTTTAAAAGTTAAATCAGGCACGACAAAAGTGAATACTGAAAAAATTTAAGGCACGAATTTTGAAATAAACGACATAAATTATAGAAGGTCAATAAGAATAGACATACGTGGATTTTCTAAGATTTTTGGATTTACATTTTTTAAGGCACGACATTCGCGAATTTTTTATAAAACCATTTAACGGCCCATACGAAATGACTGGCGTAGATATTCTAAGAAGATTTAAAGACACATCAGACACGGAAAATGTAGATTTGTAGAAATAATTTTTAAAATCACATTAGGCACGTGGAACTTTTAATTATAAACATATTTTTAAAAGGCATATCAGACAAGGCGACAGGTTGATTTTAAGACTTTTTTAAAGGCGTGAAATTTTTAATAATATTTTTCAAGGTCTACTAGGCACGAAAGACGAGATGTTGAAGAACTTACTTTAAAGGCACATCAGGCACTTTTGATGACACCCTAAAGACTTACGTGGTTCTTTTGGTGGATTCTAAGAATAGAAGTGGAACGACAAAAGTGGATTTTGAAGAAAAGATTTAAAAAGCGCGAAATTCGCATATAATTATATTTGTTAAAGTTCAATTACACAAGACATACGTGGATTTTCGTAGAATATATTTTAGGCTCCATATTTTTTTAGTAGGCACGCCAGGCACGACACTTTTGATTTTTTAATAATACCTTTTGAAAAGACCCGCAACCCAAGGTTTAAAAAAATATTTTTCAAATGCACATCAAGAACGACAAAAGTAATTTTGAAGAAAATGTTTAGAGGCACATCAGGAACAACCGTCGTGGATTTTTTTGATACTATTTTTAACGGCCCGTAGTCTAGGCACGACAAATTTGGTTTTGTAGAATATTTTTCTGAGACATGTGGCACATCAGGTACAACCGTCGTAGATTTTTTGATACTATTTTTAACGGCCCGTAGAATAGGCATGACAAATGCGGGTTTGTAGGATATTTTTCAGAGACAAGTGGAACGTGGAATCATAAACATATTTTTGAAAGGCCCATCGGCACTAAATATTGTTGGTTTTTAAAAACATTTTTTAAAGTGCCTTTTGGCACGACAATCGTGAATTTTTAATTATATTTTTGAAGGCTCTTCTGATACGACAAACCTAGATTTTTTATTTATTATTTCTTATATTTTTAAAGCCCTCTATGAGAATATTTTAAGAATATTTTTCAGGGGAACGACAAAGTGGATTTTGAATAATATTTTTTAAAAGGCCCATCAGGAACGAAGCACTTTGATTATTGATAATTCTTATTAACGGTCTAGAAGAAAAGTTTGACGTGGATATTTTAAGAAAATTTTTTTGAACCATTAGGCACGACAAGTGGTTTTTTGAATATTTTTGAAAGGTACATCAGACACGGGAAAAGTGAATTTTTAAGATCATTTTTAAAGTGTCATCAAACACTACAAACCTAGATTTTAAAGATTAATTTTCAAATGGCCCTGAGGCACGACAAATTTGGATTTTTAAGAATAATTTTAAAGCACCTCAGATACGACATCGTGTCGCTTTAGAATATTTGTCTAGGTCCATCAAAAACAACAATAATATTTTTGATTGCCCATGAGGAAAAAATATTTTTAAAGTCCATCGTGACACGACAAAAATGGATTTTTAAAAAGTTTTCAAATGCACGAACATGGAATGTAAGAATATTTTTCATAGAAATGACAAAAGTGGATTTTGAAAAATATTTTTTAAATGTCCATAAGACACGAATAACGTGTATTTTTGCTAATCATCAGGCACGAAGAAAAATGTATTATCTGTCGTGCCTGAGCACGTATTATTAAGAAAATCTTCCAAAAGTGGATGTTGAATAATGTTTTTAAAGGTCCATAAGGCACGAATAACGTGCATTTTTGCAAATCATCAGGCACGACAAACACGAATTATTAAAAAAAATTCCAAAGTTCAGACACGTCAAAGGAGTATTTTCAAGAAAAAATTCCAACATTTTGCGAGACGACAAAAAATGATTTTTTCATAAGCTAGACCTAAAGGACTGAAAGCGAGTCATAAGAAACAACAGAACGACTTCATGGAGAAGACAAAATCGGTCCTTAAGAGACAAAAAAACGAGCCTTTAAAAAGACAAATGTGGTTTCTTAAAGAAAACCCAGAGGGTTAAAGATGATTCAAGGGGGTTCTTATAAAATATCAGAAGGGTGATCTAGAAGACTAAAAAGTTTTTCCACAGAATGCCAAATGGCGTAAAGCGCTTGCCACAGAAGACCTAAGAGAATTCATAAAAATGCCTAAAGGGTTTCTTAAAGAAGACCAATTAAGATTCTCATAGAAGGCCGAAGTGGGGTATTATAGAATATCAATTCTACAAGTAAGAGTTCTAAATAGGGCTCCTCATAGGTAACCAGAAGGGCTACTTAAAAAGGTAAAACTGACATTATAACGAATTCTTAAAGGCCTTCTTCTTGTAAAATCAAATTAGGTTTTGTTAAATAACCTATTTTTATAGATCGCTTCCTTCAGACGATCTTAACTAAGACCTAGAGGTTTCTTATAGAATATATAAAAGGCTTCCTAAAGTAGACCTTCCCATAGAAGAAAAAAAGCGTATACCCAAATGAGAAGAACTAGAAGACCTTCACGTTTTCTATGAGAAGACCTTGGGACTTCTACGAAGACATTGAGTTCATTTATGAGAAGGACTTGTGGTCTTCGTTGAGAAGATTTTTTTAGACCTGTGTTCTCCTTTGAGGAGGCCTTGTTTTTTTATTTATATATTCATATCAATCTCTTCATATAACCCTAATAAGCGGCGGTATGCAGTACCCCATATTAAGGCTATACAATAAAAGAAAAATATAAATATGTATTCGTTTCAATACAAACACGCAATTTCTTGAGCAAAAAGGATTTTCTTATTCTTTTATTGTTGTGTTGTTAATAGAAGTCAGGATATTTCGTTGTTATTGTTGTTGTTTTTTGTTTGCAAATTTGTATGGGTTGATTAGTTTCTTGTTTGTGAAAAATATATACAAATTACTTAATGCCAAACAAATAGCAGGGCTTTTAACAAAATTCTTGCGTGTCATACGTGTCAGCAGGAGCTTCAAGGATAACGAAAAGTGTGTGATTGGAGGAGTTTGAATTTAACGTCGCATACTTATATTCAATAGATTACAGTTAGAAAACAATTGGATGAGAAGTTTGACATTATATATGAATTGATATTGGGGGGTTTTCAGAAGGTAAATTTCCCGTGAGTTTTCTCACTTTCTCCTTTAAGTTGAAGCGGCGGAAAGACAAAATTCGAGTGTAATTTTCGCTCAGAATAACCCCGTGGTCGAATATTCCGTAGATTTGTTCAGAATTGTTTTGTCTATACGCCCACGGCCTTAAGGCGGGATTTCTAAGATTGCTTTGTCTATACAACAAAGGCGTGGATTTTTTAATAATTTTTTGTCTATACACCCAAGGCCTTAAGGCGAAGATTTTTTAAGATTTTTTGTCTATACACCCAAGGCCTTAAGGCGGAGATTTTTTAAGATTTTTTGTCTATACGACCAAGGCATAAAGACGTGGATTTTTTAAGAATTTTTTGTCTATACACCCTAGGCCTTGAGGCGTGGATTTTCTAAGAATTTTTTGTCTATACACCCTAGGCCTTTGTCTACACACCCTAGGCTTTCGACCACGCAATATTACATTTTACAGTGCAATGTTGGACTTAATTCCTATAGCTGTAGATGGTTCGAATATCTGTCGGGAGAATGCCACAATTCTTCATGTTTGAATTGCCAGAGTATTGCAGGTAATTGTTGTTTTCATGTAACAATTGCTAAGCCTTTACTTTTCGAATATTTTCTTTTCCCATAAATTCCATTCAAAGCTATTCTTAGCTTTTCTTAATAAAAGTCAAATTTTTCTACCCTTCGCTTCTACTCCTTGATTTATTTCATAATTTATTAAACCGTAAGTCACGACTAGTCTTAAGACTTTTATTAACTTTTGCACAAACTTAAGTTGCCTTGAATAGACTTCTTCGTTCTGTGTCATGAAATTGAGCTCATGAATCCCTTAAAGCTATCGTGTATCCTCAAAGCAACATCAATTTATGGTTGTTATGTTATAATAATAACATAAATACTATAGGACACAGACACTCGTAAATATATAACAATCACATACAAACGAACATGTACGACAAAAGCTCTTGGCACATTGCTCTTTCCTATACATATCCGCCATCAACTTTATTAAGAAATATTTATTTTGTTACCCTCTTGTCCTTGACATGTTAGATTTTAGTTCATGTGTTGCGAATTGAAGGAAACACACGTGGGATTCAATAATAAAACTAATAATCATAAGAAGTAAAGATATAAAATAAATAGTCTATAAAATCATATAAGTTGTTATAGGGCCGAAAAGAAATAAAGAGGATTAATAGGAAATTACAAGGAAAATTAATAAGTGACAGGAAGCGTAGATTTATGGGGGACTATCAATGCTAAAAGGAATGTGAATTATTTAAAGAAACACTCATTTAACAACGTGGATTTTTTAAAAAAGATTTTTTCAAAAACCTAGATTTTTTAAAAATATTTTTTAACATCGTAAATTTTTTCAAATATTTTTTCAACAACGTGTATTTTTTACAAATATTTTTTAACATCGTAAATTTTTTCAAATATTTTTTCAACAACGTGTATTTTTTTACAAATACTTTTTTAACAACTTAGATTTTTTCAAAAACGTAGATTTGTTAAAAAATTTTTTTCGACAACGGGGATTTTCTTAACAATATATTTTCAACAAAGTAATTTTTTAAATATTTTTCATCAACGATGCTTTATCAAATATTTCTCAACAACGTAGATTTTTTAAAAAAGTGATTTTTTTTAAATTTTTTTCCATAAACTGGTAATTTTATATATTTTTCCAACAAAGTGGAAAAAAATATTTTTGACCACAAACTGTGATTTTTTGAAGAAATAGTTTTCCACAAAACGTAAATTTTTAAAAAATATTTTTTTCACAAATCGTGGATTTTTAAAAAAATATGTTTTCCACAAAACGTGGATTTTTTAAAAAATATATTTTTCATAAAACGTGGATTTTTAAAAAAATATTTTCTCCACAAAAAATGGATTTTTAAAAAAATATTTTTTCTACAAAACGGGGTTTTTTAAAAAAAATATTTTTCCACAAAACGTGGATTTTTTAAAAACAAATATTTTTTCCACAAAACATGGATTTTTTAAAAAATATTTTTTCCACAAAGCGTGGGTTTTTTAAAAAATATTTTTTCCACAAAGCGTGGGTTTTTTAAAAAATATTTTTTCCACAAAACGTAGGTTTTTTCAAAAAATATTTTTTCCACATGACGTAGATTTTTTAAAAAATATTTTTTCCACATGACGTAGATTTTTTAAAAAATATTTTTTCCACAAAACCTGGATTTTTAAAAAAAAAAATATTTTTTCCACAAAACCTGGATTTAAAAAAAAATATTTTTTCCACAAAACCTGGATTTAAAAAAAAAATATTTTTTTCCACAAAAACTGGATTTTAAAAAAAAAAATTTTCCACAAAAACTGGATTTAAAAAAAAAATATATATTTTTAAACAAAAAAATATTTTTTCCACAAAACGTGGATTTTTCAAAAAATATTTTTCCACAAAACTTGGATTTTTTAAAAAAGATTTTTTCAACTACGTGGATTTTTTAAAAATATTTTTTCAACAACGTAGATTTTATTTTTAAAACCTAGATTTTTTTAAAAATATTTTTTCAACAACGTAGATTTTTTTTTATAAATCTAGATTTTTTAAAAATATTTTTTCAAAAACCTAGATTTTTTAAAAATATTTTTTCAACAACGTAAATTGGTTAAAAATATTTTTTTTCTTAACTATATCTTTTCAACAACGTGTTTTTTTTTTTAAATATTTTTCATCAACGTTGTTTTATGAAATATTTTTAACAAAAAATGTGAATTGTTTTAAAATTTTTTCCATAAACTGGTTTTGTTTTAAAATTTTTTCAACAAAGTGGAAAAAATCCACAAAACTGCGATTTAAAAAAAAAAAATAACTTTTCTACAAAACGGGGATTTTTAAAAAATATTTTTTTCCACAAAACGTGGATTTTTAAAAAATATTTTTCCACAAAACGTGGATTTTTAAAAAAATATTTTTTCCACAAAACGTGGATTTTTTAAAAAATATTTTTTCCACAAAACGTGGATTTTTAAAAAATATTTTTTTCACAAAACGTGGATTTTTTAAAAAATATTTTTTCCACAAAACGTGGATTTTTTAAAAAATATTTTTTCCACAAAACGTGAATTTTTAAAAAAATATTTTTCCACCAAACGTGAATTTTTAAAAAAATATTTTTCCACAAAAGGTGGATTTTTTAAAAAATATTTTTTCCACAAAACGTGGATTTTTTAAAAATATTTTTTCCACAAAATGTGGATTTTTTAAAAAATATTTTTTCCACAAAACGTGGATATTTTAAAAAATAATCTTTCCACAAAACGTGGATTTTTTAAAAAATTATTTTTCCACAAAACGGGGATTTTTTAAAAAATTATTTTTCCACAAAACGGGGATTTTTTAAAAAATAGTTTTTCCACAAAACGTGGATATTTTAAAAAATAATCTTTCCACAAAACGTGGATTTTTTAAAGAAATATTTTTTCCATAAAACGTGGATTTTTTAAAGAAATATTTTTTCCACAAAACGTGGATTTTTTAAAGAAATATTTTTTCCACAAAACGTGGATTTTTTAAAGAAATATTTTTTCCACAAAACGTGGATTTTTTAAAGAAATATTTTTTCCACAATACGTGGATTTTTTAAAGAAATATTTTTTCCACAAAACGTGGATTTTTTAAAGAAATATTTTTTCCACAAAACGTGGATTTTTTAAAGAAATATTTTTTCCACAAAACGTGGATTTTTTAAAGAAATATTTTTTCCACAAAACGTGGATTTTTTAAAGAAATATTTTTTCCACAAAACGTGGATTTTTTAAAGAAATATTTTTTCCACAAAACGTGGATTTTTTAAAGAAATATTTTTTCCACAAAACGTGGATTTTTTAAAGAAATATTTTTTCCACAAAACGTGGATTTTTTAAAGAAATATTTTTTCCACAAAACGTGGATTTTTTAAAGAAATATTTTTTCCACAAAACGTGGATTTTTTAAAGAAATATTTTTTCCACAAAACGTGGGTTTTTTTAAAAATGTTTTTTCCATAAAACGTGGATTTTTTTAAAAATATTTTTTCAACAAAGCGTGATTTTTTTAAAATTTCTTTTTCAACAAAGCGTGATTTTTTAAAAAATATTTTTTCCATAAAACGTAGGTTTTTTTTAAAATATTTTTTTTTTAACAAAACGTGGGTTTTTTAAAAATATTTTTTCCACAAAACGTGGATGTTTTAAAAAATATTTTTTTCCACAAAACAAGGATTTTTAAAAAAAATGTTTTTACAAAAAACATACATTTTTTAAAAATTATTTTTTGCAACAAACTTGGATTTTTTAAAAATTATTTTTTGCAACAAACTTGGATTTTTTAAAAATTATTTTTTGCAAAAAAAGTGGATTTTTTAAAAAAATTTTTTTTCCACAAAACTTGGATTTTATGTTTCCCATAAAACGTGAATTTTTTAAAAAATATTTTCCATATAACGTGCATTTTTTAAAAAATATTTCCCATAAAACGTGGATTTTTTTAAAAATATTTCCCATAAAACGTACATTTTTTAAAAAAATATTTCCCATAAAACATGAATTTTTTTTTTAAATATTTCCCATAAAACGTGGATTTTTAAAAAAATATTTTTCCTTAAAACGTTGATTTTTTTAAAAATATATTTCCTTAAAACGTGGATTTTTTAAAAAAAAATTATTTTCTAAAAAACGTGGTTTTATTAAAAAATATTTTTTTTCTAGAAAACGTGGATTTATTAAAAAATATTTTTTTTCTAAAAAACGTGGATTTACTAAAAAATATTTTTTTCTAGAAAACGGGTATTTAAAAAAAATCCACAAAACGTCGATTTAAAAAAAAAATTCACAAAACGTCGATTTAAAAAAAAATCCACAAAACGTCGATTTTTTAAAAAAAATATGTTTTCATAAAACGTGGAATTATTAAAAATATTTTTTCAAGAACATGGATTTTTTAAAAATGTTTTCCACAAAACGTGGAGTTTTTAAAAAATATTTTTTTCACAAAACGTGGATTTTTCAAAAAATATTACTACACACAACTTGGATTTTTTAAAAAAATATTTTTTCCATAACTGATTTTGATTTTTTAAAAAAATTTCCACAAAAAGTGGATTTTTTAAAAATATTTTTTCCATAAAACGTTTTTTAAAATATATTTTTTCCACAAAACGTGGAATTTTTAAAAAATTATTTTTCCACAAAACGTGGATTTTTTTAAAAAAATACTTTTCGCACAAAACTTGGATTTTTTAAAAAATATTTTTCCTTAAAACGTAAATTTATTAAAAAATATTTTTCTTGTTGAAAAACAAGAAACAAGGGAACTGACGAAGATCTGTGGCGAGATCTGAAACTATAGTCTTCCCTGTCTTCCCTTTGGTAAACATCGCCAATTTTTTCCCACTAATAAATTAAAGTTGTTTTAATAAAATATTAAAACAACGACTATGGGATTAAGCCTGACTATTTTGAAAAACGAAAAAGAAATATTTTTCCCTAAAACGCAAATTTCTTAAAAAATATTTTTTCCACAAAATGTGGAATTTTTAAAAAAAAAATTAAAACAAATATTTTTTCCACAGAACCTGGATTTTTTAAAAAATATTGTTCCACAAATCGTGGATTTTTCAAAAAATTTTTTTTTCCACGAAACATGAATTTTTTAAAAAAAATATTTTTCCACAATACGTGAATTTATTAAAAAATATTTCTTCTACAAAACGTGAATTAAAAAAAAAACATTTTTTCCACATTACGTGGAGTTTTTAAAAAATATTTTTTTCATAAAACGTTATTTTTTTAAAAAACATTTTTTCCACATTACCTGGAGTTTTTAAAAAATATTGTTCTACGAAACGTGGATTTTTAAAAAAATGTTTTTTCCACAAAACGTGGTTTTTAAAAAATATTTTTTCCACAAAACGTGGTTTTTAAAAAATATTTTTTCCACAAAACGTGGTTTTTAAAAAATATTTTTCCCCAAAACGTGGATTTAAAATATGGATTTAAAATATTTTTCCTTAAAAAGTGGATTTTTTAAAAAATATTTTTTCCACTAAACGTGGCATTTAAAAAAAAATGATTCCACAAAACGTGAATTTTTGTAAAAAAAATATTTTTCCTACAAAACATGGTTTTTTTAAAAAAAAATATTTTTTCCACAAAACGTTGATTTTTTAAAAAATATTTTTCCACAAAACGCAGATTTTTAAAAAATATTGTTCTATGCAACGTGGATTTAACAAAAAAAATGTTTTTCCACAAACTGGATTTTTTAAAAATATGTTTTCCACAAAACGAGTATTTAACAAAAAATGTATATAAAATGAGGATTTAAAAAAAAGTTCACAAAATGTGGTTTAAAAAAAAAAATTCCAAAGATTATGGATTTTTTAAAAAATATTTTTCAAGAACGTGGATTTTTTAAAAATAGTATTTCGAGAACTTCGGTGCTTTACAACTTGATTTTTTTTTTTTAATTTTTGCATCTACCTGGAGTTTTTAAAAAATATTATCAACAACGTAGATTTTTGAAAGCAATTTTTTCAATTTTATAAGATCGTGGATTTTTTAAAAAAAAGTTTTCAAGAACGGGGAATTTTTAAAAATATTTTTTCAAGAACGGGGATTTTTTAAAAATATTTCTTTATCAACCTGGATTTTTTTAAAAAATATTTTTTCATTCACCACACAAAACGTGGATTTTTTAAAAAAATATTTTTTCATATATCACACAAAACGTTAATTTTTTTTAAGAATATTTTTTCATGTAACGCACAAGACGTGGATTTTTTAAAAAATATGTTTTTATGTATCACAAACGACGTGAAATTTCTAAAAATGTATGTATGTATAACACAAAACTTGGATTTTACAAAAAATATTTTTTTTATGTATCACACACAACGTGGATATTTAAAAAAATATTTTTTTATGTATCACACAAAGCGTGTTTTTTTTAATTTTTTTGTATTATTAATTAATTAATTTATTTTTTTCTGTTTCAATACAATGTGACAAATTTCCCTATCGGCACATAAATGTCACTACAACAAACATTTAAAATAACAAGCTGTTTTGTTTGCCCTCCATCGGCTTTGCAACAAAACCCGTCCAAAGGTCATTGCACTTCCCTTGCCAGCAGATTTGGGCTCATTAAAAATTCCAGGCATAACTTTGCCGGTATTTGTTGTAGAGTAAATTCCATGGAATGCATTTTGATATTGTTGTCATACATTGATTTATTGTGTTAATGAGATCTTACAAAAATAACAACAACAATAAAAGTAAATTTCCTACGATTCGCATGATAATTAAAACAAACAGAAAAGAGAATAAATTTATATTAAACGTCAAAATATGAAACGTTGCATAAATGTGTAATTGTTGTTTTGTGTACAAAATTCGTGATTTCTTAGAATAAATTATTATTTTGTGTAGAGTGGTGTTACCTCAGGATGTTGATATATAATCTTTCAAAAAATGTTATAGATCTTTGCAATGTTCACAGTGGCAAAAACAAAAAAAAAACGAAGGAAAATTGCATCAAAAAAATTACAGAACATCAGCAACTCAAAGAAGCAGTGCCACATCGGCTATCAAGGTGCTAATGCTGCTGCTGCTGCTGCTCAGGTAACCATTTGTGAAAAATGATGTGGTTATGGGATTCTGGTCTGATGATCTTCACAGTACTTATGATGAGAAGAAGATGAAGAATAAGCAGAAATACAACAGAATCATATTGTCGAAATGCAATAATACGCTCGGCTGATATTTTACTGCAGCCATAGACAAAATATTGACAAACAACCAAACCAAACACAGTATATCAGACGTTTCTCACCACCGTCTGACATTTTCTGCGAATTGAAGAGATTCTAAGCATCGCCAAGAAAAAAAATGATTAAAATTCAAGAAATAGAAGAACGTGAAAACGATATATTGGCCAACAAAGCAGCCACTCTTCGCAACCATCCGATCATCCAACATGCAATTTTTTTTGGTAGCCGAAAACCGAAAATGCATATTTAATTTAGCAATTGCGAGGTGAACCGCCACCGGCACTTGCATTCCGACCACCGATCTTTGAGTGACAACAATTTACAATTTTATTTTGTTGTTGAGCAAATAAATCTTTCATCTATCAATGCCGGTGACTGAATGAAAAAATGATGCTGATGCTGCTGCTGATGGAAAATGATTGATTAGGACCAGAAACCAAGAGGCTAATGAAGTTGAGGAGAGTTACGAGAAAAGCTAATTAAATTTGAAGATAAGCTTACAATGACAAATTGAGATTATCGATAGGCAAACGACTTTTCAAGCAACAATTTATGACTAGAAAATAAAACTAATATACGATATATATATTTGCAGAAGACCAGAAGATTTTTCAAGAAGACAACATGTTCTTCTCCCAGAATACCACAAAGTCTTCTCTTAAAAGACCTCAATCTCTTCTCTAAGAAGAACACAAGGTCCTCTCATGGAGGACTACAAGATTTGTTTTGAAATAACTCGAAGGTCATAGAAGATCACATGGTCTTCTGATAGCAGACCTAAGTCTTCACAAAAAAGACCACAAGTTATTCTCATAAAATACCATAAAATCTTTTGATAAAAGACCCAAGGGTCATCTCACAGATGCAGCAAGGAAGACCAAAATTTCTTTTCATGGAAAACCGCAAGGCCTTCTCAAAGAACATCATAAATTCTTCTCATAGGAGAACACAAAGTAGTTTTCACATATAAGAACTCAAGGTCTTCTCATAGACGGTCTCAAGGTATTTTCATAGAAGACCCAAAGGTCTTCTCATAGAAGTAACCAAGGTCTTCTTATAGAAGACCAAAATGTTTTCTCATAGTAGACCTCATGTTGGGGTACCCCAAAGTATTTCTCATAGAACACCCTAAAGTCCTGTAGTAGTCTTTTGGTAGAAGACCACAAGTTCTTCTCCCAAAAGATCTCAAGATATTCTCATAGAAGGCACAAAGTTTTTCATGCAAGACCTTATATGTTTCTTATGAAGGGCCACAGGGTCTTCTCATTTAATTTCCTAATGCCTTCTTGTAGAAGAACACAAGTTCTACCTATGGAAGACCCCTTGGTCTTCTCATTGCAGATCGCACGGCCTTCTCATAGAACACACACACACCGTGACCCGTTCTGCGGTTCTTCAAAAAGGTCCTATAAAGGTACCGCTTTCTTCAGAAAGGTTATATAAAGTGTCAATAGAAGCACCCTTTCGTTCCTGTTTTCTGAAAAATATTTTTTAAAAAATACAAGTTTTTTGAAAAATCCAAGTCTGGGGAAAAATATATTTCAAAATTTTTGAAAAATATTTCTTTAAAAAATTAAAGTTATTTGATTTTTTTTTTATTTTTTTTAAATATTTCTTAAAAAATTAAAGTTATTTAATTTTTTTAAATATTTCTTAAAAAAATATTTTTTAAAAAATCCACGTTTTGTGGAAAAAATATTTTTTAAAAAATCCACGTTTTGTGGAAAAAATATTTTTTTAAAAAATCCACGTTTTGTGGAAAAAATATTTTTTTAAAAAATCCACGTTTTTTGGATAAAATATTTTTTAAAAAATCCACGTTTTGTAGAAAACATATTTTTTAAAAAATCCACGTTTTGTAGAAAACATATTTTTTAAAAAATCCACGTTTTGTGGATAAAATATTTTTTAAAAAATCCACGTTTTGTGGAAAAAATATTTTTTAAAAAATCCACGTTTTGTGGAAAAAATATTTTTTAAAAAATCCACGTTTTGTGGATAAAATATTTTTTTAAAAAATCCACGTTTTGTGGAAAAATATTTTTTAAAAAATCCACGTTTTGTGGATAAAATATTTTTTTAAAAAATCCACGTTTTGTGGGAAAAAAATATTTTTTAAAAATCCACGTTTTGTGGAAAAAATATTTTTTAAAAATCCATGCTTTGTGGAAAAAATATTTTTTAAAAAATCCACGTTTTGTGGAAAAAATATTTTTTAAAAAATCCACGTTTTGTGGAAAAAAATATTTTTTAAAAAAATCCACGTTTTGTTGAAAAAATATTTTTTTAAAAATCCCCGTTTTGTGGAAAAAATATTTTTTTAAAAAATCCCCGTTTTGTGGAAAAAATATTTTTTTTAAAAAATCCCCGTTTTGTGGCAAAAATATTTTTTAAAAAATCCACGTTTTGTGGAAAAAATATTTTTTTTAAAAAATCCCCGTTTTGTGGCAAAAATATTTTTTAAAAAATCCACGTTTTGTGGAAAAAATATTTTTTAAAAAATCCACGTTTTGTGGAAAAAATATTTTTTAAAAAATCCACGTTTTGTGGAAAGCATAGTTTTCAAAAAATCCACTTTTTGTAGAAACAATATATTTAAAAAAATCCACTTTTGTTGAAAAATTATTTTGAAAACATCCACGTTCTGTGGATTTTTTTAACAAATCCACGTTTTGTGGGATTTTTTTTTAAAAAATACGTGTTTTGTGAAAAATATTTTTAAAAAATACACGTTTTGACTTTTTAACAACACTTTTTTTTATAAAAATTCACGGTTTGTTAAAAAACATTAAAAAATCCAGGTTTTGTGGAAAACATTTTTTTTAAATCACGTTTAATGAAAAAAAAATTAAAATAAAACCCTCGTTTTGTAAAAAAAAAATTAAAAAAAATCCAAGTTTTGTGGAAAAAAATATTTAAAAAAATCAAGTTTTGTGGATTTTTTTTTTAAATCTACGCTTTGTTAAAAACGTTTTGTGGAAAATATATTTTTCAAAAAATTCAAGTTTAGCGAAAAAATTTAAAAGAAAATATACGTTTTGTGAAAAAAATTTAAAAAAAAATTCAAAAATCCAATATTTTTAAAAGAAATCCACGTTCTTCATAAAATATTTTTAAAAGAAATCCACGTTCTGCATAAAATATTTTTAAAAAAATCCACGTTCTTCATAAAATATTTTTAAAAAAATCCACGTTCTTCATAAAATATTTTTAAAAAAATCCACGTTCTTCATAAAATATTTTTTAAAAATTCCACGTTTTGTGAAAAATATTTTTAAAAAATTCAGGCTTTTTTTAAAACTATTTTTTAAAAAGCCTACGTTTTGTAAAAAATATTTTTTTTAAAAATCCAGTTTTTTTTTCAAAAATATTATTTAAAATTTTTTTTTTTTGTGAAAAATATTTGTAAAAGATCCACGTTTTGTGAATTTTTTTAAAGATCCACCTTTTGTGATTGCTTTTAACCCAGATATGCCCATTGCTTGATCGTAATCATTTTAAAAGTATTTTTATATTATTTTAGAAGTAAATGTGAAATAATAACAGTATGTTTGTAAGTTTTTTAAAAATTTTTTGAAAAAAGTGGTTTTTGAGGCCACTTTTGGACACAGGGTTTTATCTTATAACTGGGAGTTATGGGACACAAAACATTTGACATATAGTCCAAAGACACCTTTTCGGCATCTAGTTAACGTTTTTTCGTAGTAGGCTCCACATCGTGTATGCTTTCGTTATAAAACTACCCAATAATTAATCGGTCGTAACGCAAATCATTGTAAAAACTAAGCGATAGGTGGCAACTTCGATGAACTAGACCTCAAAACTCAAAAATAGTAGCTCAAAATAATTGAATCACATAATATCCCAAGAGCTACAGATGTGTACTGAGTATATCACCAAAATAAACGGTACTTTGATAAACATAACATATCAAATTACCAAGAATTTTGAGTGTCCTATATATAGGACGCTGGGCATATCTGGGTTAAACCCACGTTCTTCATAAAATATTTTAAAAAGATCCACTTTTTGTGAAAAATATTTTTAAAAATCAACGTTTTCTAAAAAAATATTTTTAAAAAAGTCTACGTTTTGTGGAAAGAAATATTTTTTAAAAAGTCTACGCTTTGTGGAATAAATATTTTTTTAAGTAAATCCATGTTTATTGGTTGATGGTGCATGAAAAAATATTCTTTAAAAAATCCACGTTTATTGGTCTCATGATGGATGGAAAAATATTCTTTAAAAGTTCCTAGGAGACGTCGAGATTTTTCATAGATCCCAATGCCTTCTTATAGATATAATGTCATATATTGATACATTCAATTTTAATTTACCTTATATAAATGCTATGCTCACATACAAAGAAACGGTGGTAATTACCTGAAATGAACGAAAGATAAGCATACATTAAAATAATAATTATAATTAATAAGTTGTTTAATATTCTTCGACAGCCAGACCATCCTCATTATCATAATTCCCATGCTTCCTCAGTTACGCCAACAACAATTTAGATTTTTTCTTTATTTCTTTCTTTCAATTGTTTGCGGCTATTTGACAATGTCTTCACGAATTAAAGAACTGAGCCACAAACAAATGACAACAACAACAATATCAACACTAACAAAATATTATTTAATCGAATATGTTGTCTATTTCGAACGTGTTTGTAATACAAAATCCAATTGAAGTCTACGAAGAAGAAATAAAGACACAGCTTGCCTTTAAAATAATGACACCTTAGAAAGGTGTTAGAATTTGAAACACGGCCAAGCAAAAAGAAATAAAAACCATTTTAGGGTTGACATCCATTAAAATAATGTTAACATAAAAAAAAAACATTGTCGATATAGATTGGAGTTGGTTTGGGAGATTTTCAAAAAGGAAATACCGCCACAAGAAAAAAGTGAACCCATGAAACAAAAAAAATGAACATTTGATTGACAGACGCCCAAGGCACGTAGCTCCGCAAATGGCTAGCGTTTTGTGAATAAATAATTTGGCAAATTCAGTGTTGAAATATAAAATAATTTTGTTACACTTCTTTCCGAGAGTCAAAGAAATAAATGGTTAATTTGGAATATTTTTTGGCAATACGTTTTGTGATGAAATGGTATGTGGAAAGGGGTTAAAGGTGGATTTTAGAAAATAAAGTCATATTGAAATGTTTTCTACACTCAATTGGGATATGATATGAGTTTGCCATAGGACACCTTATGCTACTACCACTATGTAAGGAATTTTCAAAAAAAAAAACATTTTTTCCACAAAACGTAAATTTTTTAAGAAATTTCCACAAAACTCGGTTTTTTAAAAAAATATTTTTCCACAAAACGTGGATTTTTTAAGGAAGTATTTTTTCCACAAAATGTGGATTTCTTAAAAAATATTTTTCAACAAAACCTTGATTTTTTAAAAACCTATTCTTTCCACAAAACGTGGATTTTTAAAGAAATATTCTTCCACAAAACTGGATTTTTTAAACTATAAATTTTCCACAAAACTTGGATTTTTTAAAAAAATATTTTTTTCACAAAACGTGGATTCTTTAATTTTTATTTGAAAATTTTGCCTATTAGGGCCAAATTAATTTTTAATATTAATTTTTAATTAATTTATCGTTAGAGTCAAGCTTAACGACTAATGAGTTTTGCAAGTGAAAAAGGAAAGCCGAAGATTCGAACCAACACTATGTGACATGTTTCGCCTTTAGTAGAGGTTCATTAGACATATCGGCTGTGGAGCGGCTTTGCTATCATCTTTTTAATATATTTTTTTCCACAAAACTTGTTAAAAAAAAAAAATCACAAAACATGGATATTTTAAAAAATATTTTTTTAAAACATGGACTTTTTAAAAAATTGCGGTCCTACAAAATTATATTTCCAAAACGTGGACATTTTAAAACGTTTTTTTCCAAAAATCTGGGATTTAAAAAAAATTAAAACGTAAATTTTTTTAAAATTAATTTTTTTTCTAAACTAAAATTTTTTAAAAGAATATTGTTTCCACAAAAAGTATTGTTTTTAAAAAATAATTTCTAAATTTTTTTCGAAAAACGTTGATTTTATAAAAAAAACGTGATTTGATTTTATTACAAAACGTGAAGTTAGTTAAAAATATATATTTTTCACAGAACGTTTATTGTTTAAAAAATATTTTTTTTCCAAAAAATTGAATTTTTTAAGAAAATATTTCTTCCACAAAACTTGTATTCTTTAAAAAATATTGTTTTCTAAAAAAAATTGTTTCTAAAAAAACATGGATATTTTAAGAAAATAGTTTTTCCACAAAACGTGTTTTTTTACATTTTAAACAAAACTTGAATTTTTTAGAAAAATAGTTTTCAAAATTATTTTTTGACACATTGATTTTTTAAAATTATTATTTCAAAACATGGATTTTTTCTACTTTTTTTTCAAATCTTGTATTTTTTAAGAAAATATTTTTTTTCAAAACATGGACTTTAAAAAAATATTTTTCCACAAACCGCGATTTTATTAAATATTTTTTTCAAAACGTGGACTTTTTAATAATTATTTTTTCAAAACGTGGACTTTTTAATAATTATTTTTTCAAAACGTGGATTTAAAAAAAAATATTTTCTCAAAACGTGGACTTTAAAAAAAAAATATTTTTTCAAAACGTGGACTTTTTAAAAAATATTTTTCCACAAAACGCGATTTTATTAAATTATTTTTTTCAAAACGTGGACTTTTTAAAACATATTTTTTCAGAAATCTCGGATGTTTTTAAATAAATTTTAAAACGTAGATTTTTTAAAAATAATTTTTTCAAAACGTGGACTTTTTAAAAAATATTTTTCCACAAATCTCGATTTTATTAAATTATTTTTTTCAAAACGTGGACTTTTTCCAAAAATCTTTTTAAATAAATTTTAAAACGTGGATTTTTAAAAAAAAAAATTTTAAAAAGTGGATTTTTAAAAAAAATTTCAAAACGTGGATTATTTAAAAATTATTTTTTCATATCGTGAATTTGTTTAAAAATTAGTTTTTCAAAACGTGGGCTATTTAAAAATTATTTTTCATAACGTGTGTTTTTTAAAAATCATTTTTTTAAAACATTGATTTTAAAAAAAATATTTTTTCAAAACTTGGACTTCTTAAAAAAATATTTTTCCACGAATCGCGATTTTAACAAAAACAAAACATTTGAATTTTTAAAAAAATATTTTTTCCATAAGAACAAGTATCACGGTGCTCTTGAAACAATTTTAAATGGAAGGTGCTTACACCTCGGAAGTTTTTGAGGATTCTGAAACTACAATGTTCGTAGATGAGAAAAATCAAAAAACCAAAAAAATCGTCGGAGCGCTTTTTAAATAAATCGCGATTTAAGTTGACATTTATAGGGGTTTTTTAGGTTTTCACGATTTTGCTTAGAAATCGCAAGTCCAATCGAAATGGAGCCAAAGAAAATGTTGTAGCTGTGAAAATTCTCTAGAGGATCGACCTTTATGACATTTTCGTAGTTTTTACCATTTTTGATATATAGAAGTTCAAATTGGAACAATTCAAATTCAATTCAATTCTGTATCGCCCCTTATAAAACAATGTCATGGAGGGTGCGCCTTAACTAACTTTTGATGAAAACCGCTTACACAGGGAAAGTTTTTGTGGATTCTAAAACAGCAGTGTTCATAGATGAGAAAAATCCAAAAACAAGAAAAAATCGCTGTAGTGATTTTTAAATAAATCGCGGTCAAAATTCACATTTTTAGGTGTTTTTTAGGTTTTCACGATTTTGCTTGGAAATCGCAAGTCCAATAGAAATGGAGCCAAAGAAAATGTTGTAGCTGTGAAAATTCTCTAGAGGATTGACGTTTATCATTTGTTCCCAGCCTGTACCATTTTTGAGATAAAGAAGTTCAGTTTACATTTTTAGGTACTTTTGTTAGGGTTTCGCGATTTTGCTTGAATACGGTAAGTCTTATCCATATGGGACCTGAGAAAATCTTAAAGCTGTGAAAATTCTCTACAAGACTGGCTTAAGTAACTTATCCTAAGCTGTAACACTTTTTTAGATATATAAGTTAAAGTTGGGAATTTGCAGTCATGACATTGTTTTATAAGGGGGCGATACATAATTGAATTGAATTTGAATTGCTCCAACTTGAACTTCTATATCTCAAAAACGGTAAAACTGACGAGAATATCATAAAGGTCACTCTTGTAGAGAAATTTCATAGCTACAGCATTTGTTTTAGTCCCATTTTGATAAGAATTGCGGTTTCTAAGCAAAATCGCGAAAACCTAAACAACCCCTAAAAATGTCAAATTAAATCGCGATTTATTTAAAAAGCGCTCCGGCGATTTTTTTTTGTTTTTTGGTTGTTCTCATCTATAAACATTGTAGTTTCAGAATCCGCAAAAACTTCCGAGGTGTAAGCACCTTCCATTTAAAATTGTTTCAAGAGCACCGTGGTATTATTTAAGAAAATATTTTTCCACAAATCCCGTATTTTTTATTTTCCACAAAACTTGAATTTTTTAAAAAATATTTTTCCACAAATCTGTGATTTATTTAAAAAAATTCAAAACGTGGATTTTTTAAAAATTATTTTTTCAAAACGTGGATTTTTTAAAAAATATTTTTTCAAAACGTGAATTTTTTAAAAAAATATTTTTTTTAAATGTGGATTTTTTAAACAAATATTTTTTCAAAACATGGATTTTTTACAATAATATTTTTTCAAAATGTGGATTTTTTTTAAAAAAATATTTTTTCAAAACGTGGACTTTTTAAAAAATATTATTCCACAAATCGCGATTTTATTAATTAATTTTTTTTTCAAAACGTGGACTTTTTAGGAAATATTTTTCCACAAATCTGGGATTTGTTTAAATCAATATTAAAATGTGGATTTTTTAAATATAATTTTTTCAAAACGTGGACTTTTTAAAAAGTATTTTTCCACAAATCTGGGATTTGTTTAAATCAATATTAAAATGTGGATTTTTTAAATATAACGGGGACTTTTTAAAAAATATTTTTCCACAAATCTGGGAATAAATAAATTTTAAAATGTGGATTTTTTAAAAATAATATTTTCAAAAGGTGGATTTTTTAAAAATTATTTTTTCAAAATGTGGACTTTTTAAAAAATATTTTTCCACAAATCGTGATTTTATTAAATTATTTTTTCAAAACGTGGATTTTTAAAAAAATATTTTTCCTCAAATTTGAGATTTTTCCAAAAATTATTTTTTCAAAACGTGGGTTTTTTAAAATTTATTTTTTCTGAACTTGGTTTTTTAAAAAATATGTCTTTTTCACAAAACGTGAATTATATAAAAAATATTTATTTTACACAAAACGTTGATTTTTTAAAACATATTTTTTACAAAAACTTGGATTTTTTAAAAAAATATTTTTTCCAAAAAAACATGTATTTTTTAAGAAAATATTTTTCCACAAAACCTGATATTTTATTTTCCACAAAACTTGAATTTTTTAAAAAATAGTTTTCAATACGTGGATTTTTTTAAAATTATTTTTTCAAAACATGGATTTTGTAAAAACAAATTTTTAAAAAGTGGATTTTTTTAATATTTTTTTAAATATTGTTTTTTTAATTAATTTTTAAAAACGTATACATTTTTCTAATATTTTTTCAAAAGAGGATTTTTTTAGAATTATTTTTTCAAATGTGGATATTTTAAAAAATATTTTTTAAAACGTGGATTTTTTTTATTTATGATTTAAATAATAATGTTTGAAAGCTATTTTTTATGTTATTTGTAAAATTTTTTTTCAACACATGGAAGTAAAAAAAATCAATAATACATACATATATATTTTTGAAAGCATCCTCGGGCCACTAAACATGGTTTTTTTAAAGAATATTTTTGAGGGCAATTATTTATTTCACTAATATTCAAAAAGCATAACGAATCAATGAGACAAACACAAATCCACTAAAATATTAGTTTATAAAGCAAACAAGAAATTAGCAAAAGCCACCAAAAGCGTGTCTCAATATTAATGATCTGCTAAATTTCAGTTGATGACATTAAGCTTTTGGCAATGCAATATTTTAATAATATTGCAATATTTAATATTTAATGCAATATTTTAATAATATTGCAATATTTAATATTTAATGCAATATTTTAAAAAAGCATTTGAGATCAATTTTCACCTCTGATTTGAAATGCTTTGGAATTTATATTAAGAAATAAATAAAACATTAAAAGCGTACCATTGAGTTATAAATTCGAGATGCGGTTCATAGGACTGACAGACTGCAACCGGTTGTCTCCGAGTGAGAGATAAGGCGATTAAATCTCCTCCCACACACACCAGAAAAGTTATACAGATTCTCATCTTGTCAATATAGTTTTCAACTTTCATTTATCAATTCAATTTTGAAGTGGAAAAAATGTAGTTTTCAACTTTCATTTATCAATTCAATTTTGAAGAGGAAAAAAATTATCACCATTCCAAAAATTATTTCAATTTCAATTATTGGCAAATAAATTATTGCCAATTGTGATGAAGCCTCATAAACATTTCAGCTCTTTTGTTTTGATATAATTGACTGCATAAAACCAGAGTAGACCATCACCTAAGTGATTTTGCATAATCCGAACTAGTTTTTGGGTAAAACATAAAAGCAAAACAAATTTATGAATATGTATTGGAAATTAAATATTAAAACAAAAAACATTTTAATGAATAAAACATGAAATGCTGAACTTGAAACTTTTAAAAGAATTTCGCTACTGTGCATTAATTTAGTTAAATATTTAATTAGGTTTTTGTTTATTAGCGTTTTTTGTTTAAAATGAAAGCTAAACATTACGGACTATTGGGTACTGTAGGCGTATAATCGGTTATTATTATAGTTACTCATACGCCCAAGATGAATTGGAATTAATATCAATCATACGCTCCACAGTATAAGAACAAATAAATAATGAAAAAAGAAGATTATTTATATTAAATTTAATATATTTGCAGTTGCGTTGCTGTACATTTTGTCTTGATTCCAAAATATATTTAAAAAAACTCATATCAACTTAGCCTGGGAACAGCCCAGAGTGTCATAAATCATTGCACTTACTTGTGGCAAGAATTAGTATTGTCTTTCCAAAAACGAACAGACAACAATGTTATTTGGATTTATTTTTATTTTATTTTTTGGTGTCTTTAATTGTATCTCATTACACAAAATTGAAATAGAAACCAACTGCTGTGCCCAGCAGACAATACAAAACATGAATACTCTGTTGGAAAAAATCTTTGGCAAAGAATTCAACAAGAATGACAACGAAACATTTTTTCTTGTGGAGTGGAAAGAAATTAAATCCTTTTAGATGCAGACTTATTTAAATTTCTGTTAAGTCGAATGAAGATAAAACATCTTATGTTAATTCCATTCTCATTACCAAAACATATAAACAGGTAAATTCTAAAATTCTTTTATTCTTCGTTTCAAATTCCCTTGAATTGTGAGAAAATTTTGAGAATCTCTAATATGACAAATTTGTTTATCAGCAAATATGATACGGATGCTGTTGGGGAGAATTATTATTGTCTTACAAGTGTCTGGCTCAGACATCATGACGGCAAAAAAAAAAAACAACAACAAAACAATACAAAACACAAGAAGCAACAAGAAAAACAATAATGTAAGCAGATTATCAAAGTTGATTTGAAGATTTGAAACTAACGAAATGTTATGAAATATTTAATCCACTAGTAAACTTTGGTGGGAAAATGTTTCCAACATCATAACTTGAAACAATTGTTAAAAGAAGTCATGCATGTTGTTTTGGATTTTGTAATCAATGTTGTATATTTATCGTGGATATTTACATTTAAAGAATATCTTTAATAAAGTTGTAATATTTTTAAGAAATTATCAAAGAAGGCAACCAAAAAGGAAATGTATCAAAAATTAATTTAATCTATGCGAATGAGTAACGACAGTACTTATACGCAACCTTAACATTGTTATTAATATTAGTTATACGCATATAGATACCGTTTAATATGATTCCATATTTTATCAACTTTTGTTGGGGAATACCATGTGGTATGTACAAGAAAATTTGTATAAGAAAACGTTGGGCTGGGACCTTATGACACATAGCCAACGATGGCTCGAAAACGAATGGACCGATCCTTATACATTTTGGTGAGCTTATTAAATAAATACAAATGCAGCCTTTGAGCGAGACATTTTTTTAAAATTTTGGTAGATTTTTTGTTAACATCGAAATGTTGACATTGACAGTTCGCTATTTTTTTAAAGGACAAAAATATATGAAGATCGGCCCAGTCGTTATCGAACTATCGATGGCACCGCAAAACACTTTTACAAAGGTTTTGCAGATAGCAAAAACAAAAAATCCATTTTAGGATGTGCTCTTTTAGTTGAAAAAATAACTACCTAAAAGTATTGTGAATTCCCTTGAAAAGAAAATCATGAAAAATTAGTTTTTTGGCCTGCACAGCTAGTGATAAGGATATTTTTTGATGGATCTTAAGAAAAAAATATTTTTCTTGAGTATTCTAGGAACATTATTAAAAGAAATGTACACCAGAAAATTTAGATTTTTAATAAGTATTTTGGGGGCTTTTTCAATAATAATTTTCAACTAAAAATCTACGTTTTTAGATTTTTAGAGAATATTTTTTAAACGACCACAAACGTAGTTTTGTTAAACATTATTTTTTGTTTTTAGAGTATATTTTATATAGCGTTCAGTTTTAAAACGTAGATTTAAAAATTGTTTTTTAAATGTGCATTAAAAATATATCAAACGTAGATTTTTTTATTATAATATTTTTTCAAACGTGGTTATTTTTTATTTAAGCAAAAACGTTGATTTTTAATTTTTTAATTTATGATTGTCTAAGTCTGGAGTTTCCCCCATTGGCTTAACTTCATCACTTTCCTCTTTGCAGAGAAAAATGTTTACAAAACGCACTGACAGCTTGCAAAATTTACTGATCGCTACCAATATCATGATTTCATCCCGGCGAAGGGAATTATCAATTGGCTTTTCAGTTTTTGAAATGATGATTTTTTAGTGAAAACCTGAACTCTTTAAGCATCGAGTATTCTCATGTTAATGAGAATGATGCTCACTTTTCGGCTTTCCCAAAAAACACCAGAACAAAATATTTGCAAGCTGAAACTTAATTTATTTATTTTTTCTTTTAATTAAAATTGCTTTAAAAGTATGTTTTTAATGAAATGAATTGGGGTTTTGAAAAAAAATTATTTGTAAACGTCGTATGGAGGGGAGTGAGTACAAGCTGTTACAAAAAATATAAAAAATATCTAAAATTATTTTTGTTTTTTCAAAATAGTCTGGCTTAATCCCATTGTTGTTGTTTTAATATTTTAAAACAACTATTTTATTAGTGGAAAAGATTTGGCATTGTTCGCCAAGGGGTAAGGCAGGGAATACTATAGTTTCGATCCACGCCACTGGATCTCATCAGTTCCCTTGTTTCTTGTTTGTGGATATTCTCCACCGAAGTTATTTTTCAATAACTTCTTCAACAAGAAACTTTTTATACCCAAACATCAATCGTCAGCTCGAAGTATAAAGGTAAGCAAAGAAAAAAGTTCAATGAGAAGTGGAAGAGGTTTGAATTGTTTTCGCAGACACTTTCGTCGGAGTTGTATGAGGTTGCCAAGGAAAAACTTCTCATTGAACTTTTTTCTTTGCTTACCTTTATACTTCGAGCTGACGATTGATGTTTGGGTATAAAAAGTTTCTTGTTGAAGAAGTTATTGAAAAATAACTTCGGTGGAGAATATCCACAAACAAGAAACAAGGGAACTGATGAGATCCAGTGGCGTGGATCGAAACTATAGTATTCCCTGCCTTACCCCTTGGCGAACAATGCCAAATCTTTTCCACTAATAAAATAGTTGTTTTAAAATATTAAAACAACAACAATGGGATTAAGCCAGACTATTTTGAAAAAACAAAATTGCAAACGCTATCCCAATAAATAAAAAAAACGCCACAATGCTTTAAAATTATTTTTTTAAAAATATATATATTAAAAAATTAATTTTTAACAAAAAAGTATTTTTTAAAATTTGAATTTTTAACAAACAACTAGTTTTTTTTAACTATTAATAAAAAAATGTTTTTTAAAAATTGAATTTTTTTACCAAAATAAATTTTTAAAAATTGAATTTTTAACAAAAGAAAAATCATTATTTATTTGTTGATTTTTTAACATAAAAGTGTATTTTAAAGAAAAGTATTTTTTAAATATTGAATTTGTAACAAAATAATTATTTTTTAAACTTGAATTTTAAGCAAAAAATTGTTTTTTTTTATTTAAGTTTTAACAAAATTAAGCCCTTTTAGAATATAATCAAAAATTCAAACAAAACTAATTTTTTAACAAATTGAATTTTTAACAAAAAAAAAAATATTTTTTCAATAGAATTAAAAAAATATTTGCACTTTCTAAAAATTGGATTTTGGATTTTCTGAAAAAAAATTCTCAAAATTGGTTTTATTTCTTTTTATTTCTGGATTTAAAAAAAAATAATTTTTAATGAAAACGTAGATCTAAAAAATATAAATTTTAATGAAACGTGGATTAAAAAAAGTATTTTTTAATGAAAACGTGAATTTGTACATAAAAAATTTAACAAATGATTTGGTAAAAAATAATATTTTCAAAATTTATTTTTTTTTTTAAATATTTTAAACTTTACAAAACATGTTTTTTAATTGAATTTTTTAAAAAAATATTTTGGATTTAAACAAAAAAAAATATTTTTCCATATGTGGATGTTTCAATAGATGTATAAAAGATGGATCTTTTAAAAAAAATACTTTGTCAAAATTGATTTAAAAAATATGTACAATTATTTTTTTACAAAAAATATTTATTGAAAAATTATTTTTTAACAAAAACGTATGTTTTTTAAAATTTGAATTTTTAACAAACAACATGTTTTTTATGAACTTTTAATAAAAAATTGTTTTTTAAAAATTGAATTGTTTACCAAAACTAATTTTTAATAATTGAATTTTTAACAAAAGATAAATCTTTTTTTAAAAGTTGAATTTTTAACATAAAAAATATTTTTTTAAGAAAAAAAAAAATTGGAATTTGGATTATCTAAAAAAAATGCTCAAAATTGCTTTTAAATATATTACAAAAAATATCACAACAACGCGGATTAAAAAAAAAAAAATATTTAATCAAAAAGGTAGATTTAAAAATAAAAATTTTAATGAAAATAATTTTTATGAAAACGTCAATTTAAAAAATAATAATTTTTAATGAAACTTGGATTAAAAAAATTATTTTTAATGAAAACCAGGATTTTTTAAATATTTTTCAAAACATAGGCTTTTAAAAATCTGGATTCAAACGTGGATTTCTAAGATAGATTTTTAAATTGTAGTCGTTTTAAAAATCTGTATGTCTGAATCGGAGATTTCTACAAAAATTTAAATGTGGATTCTCTTAAAAATATTTTGCAAACGTGGATTTTTCATAAAAATATTTTTCATATGTGTATCTTCTTTAAAATATTTTTCAAATGGATTTTCTTTGAAATATATCAAACATGTATTTTTTAAAATATTTTTTCCACATTAAAAATAATATTTATGGATTTACAACGAAATTTTTTTCTCAAGTCAATTTTTGAAGAATATTTTTCAAAAGTTGATTTTCTTAAGAATAAGTTGTTAAACAAATTGTTCAAAAAATAATTTTTCCTACAAATAAAGAAAAAAACAACAATTCAAACGTAATTTTTTCAAAAAATAATTTTTTCCTTTCAACAAAAAATCAAGCATAGACATTTTTCTAATATTTTTTCAATTGGATTGTAAAATATTTTTTTAATTAAAGTGGAATTTCTAACATATCTAAAAAAATATTTTTTAAATGTGAATATAATAAAGAATATTTTTTTTTAATTCCATAGTCGTTGTTTTAATATTTTATTAAAACAACTTTAATTTATTAGTGTAAAAAAAAATTGGTGATGTTTACCAAGGGGTAAGGCGGGGAAAACTATAGTTTCAGATCTCGCCACAGATCTTCATCACTTTCCTTGCTTCTTGTTTTTCAACAAGAAACTTTTTATACCCAAGTGTCAATTGCTCGCTCAAATAGATACCCCTTGGTAAACATCGCCAATTTTTTCCCGCTAATAAATTAAAGTTGTTTTAATAAAATATTAAAACAACGACTATGGGATTAAGCCTGACTATTTTGAAAAACAAATAAGATTTTATTTTAAATTACGAATATTTTTCAAACATGATTTTTTTAAATAATATTTTTTAAACGCGGATTTTTAAAGAATATTTTTCCAAACGTGGATTTTTGAAAAATATTTTCCTAACGCAGATTTTCAAAGAATATTTTCTCACACGTGGATTTTTAAGGAATATTTTCCAAAAGTGGATTTTTAACGAATATTTTCTAAAATTTTTTAAGATTTAAAAAAAAATAAATTGTGGATTTAAAAAAAAATTATTCAAAAACATTTTTTTGAAATTATGGATTATTAATTTTTTTTAAACATGGATGGTTTATTAACTTTTATAAAGATGTGAAACGTTTTAAAACGTGAATTTTTTAAAATATATATTGGAGTTATTGGTTTTGTTTGACACCCTCTTGCAACACACAACACAACTATCATGTAATTGCATGCGATGTGTTCGCATAGTGTGACACACACACACACAAGATGTACATAAATAACCCTAGCATAAGTTTTCACTGTTAGCAAGTAAGCTAGAATTATTATGATGGAAATCACTCTCAATAAAGATGCCGAAGCATAAAGACCTGCCTCTCATTCCATAGAACATAAACAACAACATCGCCATCCACACAGCAAAACCTAAATTAGTTTCAACAATATATTTTTCACAAGTGTATTGGAACAAAAAACTGTTTAAAAATTGGACTAGTTTGAATAATTTGTTTTCACATGTTTTTCGTTTTAAAGAGTGGGTTTTAAAAAAATATTTTTTCAAGGAATATCATATATTTATTCTTAAAAAATCCGTTACCAAATCTTCTGTCCTTAGTATACTTTTTTATTTCCACCGTAACTGTTTCTATTAATACATTTTACTAAATGGATACCACGTGTTTCCGACACAGGCAAGAAAGAAAGTTTGAAATGAAATAAATGAGGAAGCAAAAAAAGAAACAACTCACTCACACATACAGTATCGGCCAAAACTAAAGCACCCCCTCAGTACATATTTTTAAAATGAATTTTTTTAAGAAAACAAAGTCGTAATTTTTATTTGTATTTTTCGTTTTCTTTATTTATATCCATATTAATAGAAAACACAATCAGAATGTATTCAGAATGTAATAAACAAAAGCTAAAATTCAAAAATCATTTTAGGTCGAAAATGTAATCGGACAAAACTAAAGCACCCCCCTATTTGAAGTATAACAAAAACCATTGAAATCAATATTTCGTTGGGCCTCCTCTATTCTGGATGACACAATCACATCTTTTAGCCATAAAGGATTCTAAATAATTAATTATTGCAGGCGAAATAATTGATTTTCGGAAAATTTAGCTTAAATCCTCAAAATACTGAAAATCGGAACTTATCGCTATATGGGGGCTATACCCAAACGTGGACCTAGGACAACGATCTTTGGTGGATAGGTTTTGTGACCACTAGGAACCCTAAGTACCAAATTACAGCTAATTTAGTGGGGAAATATGGCTTAAAAATTCAAAATTCCGAAGATCGGAAGGTACCGCTATAACGATGCTATACCAAAACATTACCCGATATTGTTCATATCCATCCGAAAATGATACTACAGCCTCCTCTGGTGAAATACAAAATCGCTTAAGTTTAAAAATTAGAAAAAGAACGATTCACAAAAGAACGGTAGACGTCGACTTATTCAGTCGACGACCAGCAAGAAACCTTTAATATCGACTAAAAGTGAATTGGATTAGAAAATGGAGGATACTGCTATTTTCCGATGAAGCTATATTTAATTTAATGTATTCAGATGGTAAAAGACGTGTACCAAGTGGGCAACTGTTAAATCCTAAATATTGCTTGTTGGTCGTCGTCGACTGAATAAGCCGACGTCTACCGTTCTTTTGTGAATCGTTCTTTTGCTAATTTTTAAACTTAAGCGATTTTGTATTTGAACAGAAGAGGCTGTAGTATCTTTTTTAAATGGATATAAACAATATCGGGTAATGTTTTGGTATAGCATCCTTATAGCGGTACCTTCCGATCTTCGGTATTTTGAATTTTTAAGCCATATTTCCCCACTAAATTAGCTGTAATTTGGTACTTACGGTTCCTAGTGGTCACAAAACCTATCCACCAAAGATCGTTGTCCTAGGTCCACGTTTGGGTATAGCCCCCATATAGCGATAAGTTCCGATTTTCAGTATTTTGAGGATTTAAGCTAAATTTTCCGAAAATCAATTATTTCGCCTGCAATAATTAATTATTTAGAATCCTTTATGGCTAAAAGATGTGATTGTGTCATCCAGAATAGAGGAGGCCCAACGAAATATTGATTTCAATGGTTTTTGTTATACTTCAAATAGGGGGGTGCTTTAGTTTTGTCCGGTTACATTTACGACCTAAAATGATTTTTGAATTTTAACTTTTGTTTATTACATTCTGAATACATTCTGATTGTGTTTTCTATTAATATGGATATAAATAAAGAAAATGAAAAATACAAATAAAAATTACAACTTTGTTTTCTTAAAAAAATTTTCATTTTAAAAATATGTACTGAGGGGGTGCTTTAGTTTTGGCCGATACTGTACATACATGAGCTAGAAACTGCCCAGCAAACACAATGTCGGACGTCCGACGCGTCTGCTCAAAGTCGGAAGTTTTTTCCGACGCGTCTGACCGACTTCGGTCCGAACTCTGTCCGACTAGTCTGACGAACTTTTTCCCGTCCTCTCTCTCCCTCTCTGAAGGGAATTTTTCTATTTTCCCTTGTGCTGCTTTGGCAAAGCTAAGTGTAAATAAGCAGAGAGAAAACAAAATTTACATGTTTCGCTCGCACATTGTAAATGTGTAATTGTTGATGTGCCGACGCATCAACGTCGAAAAATTGAGTGTTCGGGTTTTAATTTCTGTATCGGAGAACAAATTTGGTTTATTTTTGTTATGCGTGTTGATGCATGATAGTGTTTAAATGTTATTCATAGCGATCGGTTGCATACACTTTTCTTTATTTTAATGAAGTTAATGAAAGTAAAGATTTTCTTCGTCAAACTTCATCACTATTCCGTGGAAAGTCATATGTTTCATATTTGTATGTGGACAATGTTAAGTTTCTTAACACTTTTATGTGTATCAACATTTTTTGCATGTGAATGAAGACATGTATTTTTTCTATATTAATAACAATTGTTACATATTTCACAGGTCGTGTTGACGACACAGTTTGTTTCTCCACCAAGTTCAGCATTTAACACAGCATAAGATGATATTAAAACCTTTAATATGTTTATAGTAGATAAACTTTTGTAGGATTTGGATATTTCATGAATTAACTGTGTATTTTCAACATCTTTTAATAATAATAACAAATTTTGGTCGAATGCTGGAAAATAAATCAGAAGTTCATACGATAGTTCATCTGACTTCGGACCAAATTCGGTCCGAAAGTCGGCAAACACTTTCGAATTTCATAAGATTTTACTTCCGAATTCGGACCGATATCTGTCCGAAAGTCGGTAAATAAATCAGAAATTTATACGATAGTTCATCAGAGTTCGGACCGAATTCGGTCCGAAAGTCGGCTAAAACATCCGATTTTCATCCGAATTTCGGTCAGAGAACACGTCAACCACGCCATATGACTTTCGGTCAGAGTTCGGACAGAATTCGGATCCGAACTCGGACGTTTCTTCCGATTTTGGTTTGCTGGGTGATATCATTCACATTTTTTTCATACATTCCAATACGTGTATAGAACACGAGATCCAATCTCCATTAGATAGGTTTGTTGACAGTTGCATTTTGCCTTTGGTCTAGAAAGACCACCACAATGTACTTGGATTTCATAGAGCAAACACGAAAGCAGAGAAGAAAAAACTAAAACAACAAATGGACGACGTAGAAAGTCTGGGCGGAAGAGGATTTTTGCAAAAAACCTTAAAGCTTTATAAATTGTGGATGGATGTGGTACTCCTCTTTGAGAATGATGGTTTGAGGTTTCGAGGACTATTTTATCCTTTTGATTTTGAACCACCGGCAATGTGTTGAGTTGTTGGTGACGTCGTGGTTGTGGTGGAGTTTTTTTGGTTGAGCTCCTAAGGCCTCATTTCTTGTTATGTTCTTCGAAAGTTGTGGGATGTAAGGAGAAGACCTTTCACTAACCTTGTGCATGTCATCTTTGTCCGTTTTCGTTACTTTCGTATTTTTTCTTGGGTGGTATTTCTTCGTTTTCCCTAGAATTGGATTGTACAAGTTGTCGCTTGATATTTATGCTTTAACCACAATGTGTTTAAAATAATTTAACAAGTTAAGGTTGACAAGGGGCAACATCGAGTCCTTGTTATTTATTTATAGGTTTTGTTCAAAATTTTATGTTTTATTGATTATTTTTTTGGAAAAGGTATTTTGTTTGTCGTATTCACTTTTACGTGTAAAATTTTTTCTGTTTGAATTGAGGGACCTAAAAAAGTTGAAGTGAGACGTTCAATGTTTCTGGGCATTTCAAATGTAATATTAATTTATAACAACAATGGTTAATTTTGACCACCAACAAATTTTCCCATCAAGATGCATGGAAGTGTATAAGGAATATTGATGTGAAAGTATTATGGCGTATAACTGTTGTCGTTACTTATACGCAATGAAGAAATTTTTATTAAATTGGACCATAGTGGTGTTAGCTTATCTGTTTTGCCAAGTCCATGATAATACCTCACATTTTTTTATAATAATCGTAGATTTTTTAAAAAATATTTTTATAAAAAATGTAAATTTTTTAAAAAATATTTTTATAATAAAAGTGGAGTTTTAAATAATATTTTCATAATAATCGTGGATTTTTTAAAAATATTTTTTATAGTAAGCGTGGATATTTTAAAAAAATTGTTATAATAGTGGTGGATTTTTTAAAAAATATTTTTATAATAATCGTGGATTTTTTAAAAAATATTTTTATAATAATCGTGGATTTTTTAAAAAATATTTTTATAATAATCGTGGATTTTTTAAAAAATATTTTTATAATAATCGTGGATTTTTTAAAAAATATTTTTATAATAATCGTGGATTTTTTAAAAAATATTTTTATAATAATCGTGGATTTTTTAAAAAATATTTTTATAATAATCGTGGATTTTTTAAAAAATATTTTTATAATAATCGTGGATTTTTTAAAAAATATTTTTATAATAATCGTGGATTTTTTAAAAAATATTTTTATAATAATCGTGGATTTTTTAAAAAATATTTTTATAATAATCGTGGATTTTTTAAAAAATATTTTTATAATAATCGTGGATTTTTTAAAAAATATTTTTATAATAATCGTGGATTTTTTAAAAAATATTTTTATAATAATCGTGGATTTTTTAAAAAATATTTTTATAATAATCGTGGATTTTTTAAAAAATATTTTTATAATAATCGTGGATTTTTTAAAAAAATTGTTATAATAGTCATGGATTTTTTAAAAAATATTTTTATAATAATCGTGGATTTTTTAAAAAATATTTTTATAATAATCGTGAATTTTTTTAAAGAAAATTTTTATAATAGTCATGGATTTTTTAAAAAATATTTTTATAATAATCGTGGATTTTTTAAAAAATATTTTTATAATATATGTGGATTTTTTAAAAAATATTTTATAATAATCGTGGATTTTTTAAAAATATACTTTTATAATAAATGTGGATTCTTTTAAAAAAAAATTTATAATAATCTTGGATTTTTTAAAAAATATTTTTAATATAATCGTGGATTTTTTAAAAAAAATATTTTTATAATAATCGTGGATTTTTTAAAAATATTTTTATAATAATCGTGGATTTTTTAAAAAATATTTTTATAATAATCGTGGATTTTTTAAAAAATATTTTTATAATAATCGTGGATTTTTTAAAAAATATTTTTATAATAATCGTGGATTTTTTAAAAAAATATTTTTATAATAATCGTGGATTTTTTAAAAAATATTTTTATAATAATCGTGGATTTTTTAAAAAATATTTTTATAATAATCGTGGATTTTTTAAAAAATATTTTTATAATAATCGTGGATTTTTTAAAAAATATGTTTATAATAATTGTGGATTTTTTAAAAAATATTTTTTATAATAATCGTGGATTTTTTAAAAAATATTTTTATAATAATCGTGGATTTTTTAAAAAATATGTTTATAATAATTGTGGATTTTTTAAAAAATATTTTTTATAATAATCGTGGATTTTTTAAAAAATATTTTTATAATAATCGTGGATTTTTTTATATTTTTATAATATGTTTCTGGGGATTTCAGAAGTAATATTAATAAGAAGGCGTATAAGGAATATTTATCCAAAAGTATTAGGGCGTATAACTGTTGTCGTTACTTATACGCAATGGAGAAATTTGTATTAAATTGGGCTTTAGGGGTGTTAGCTTTTCTGTTTTGCCAATAAACATGCTACTAAATCCATATTTTGTGGCCCAATAATACCTCAAAACATATTTTTTTAAAAATCTTTTTATTTATTGAAAAATATGCTTTATTCATATTTTAATTATTTTCCTAATCAAATATGCATTCAGCAGCCACTGTTTCTCCACCAATGTATTATTCATGACAAAACATCTGGTCAAGAGAGATGATGTCACTGTAATACAAAACCTTATATGTCACTCTAATACAAGAGAGTGAATGTTGCAAAAAAAGAAGGAAATTTACACATACATACACACACACACACTTTCAAACCGCTGTTAATGGCCAGGCCAACAAGAAATATGTGTTATAGAAGAAGATCCATTGGCTTTGTTACACACAAACAAAAAAGGGAGGCCATATCATAAATGGTTATAAAAAGGATAACAAAATCGTGAGGGGTGTGGGGCTTTCAAGCCATTACAAATCACTGCATAGCTAAGTAAGTTTGTCACATGGAATGGGGGGTGGATGAGTGAGTGGTCTTTGTATTATAGTTTTGAATAAGCAACTTTTGTCTGTCCCCAACACCATTACAATGTCTACCATTTGAATTTTTTGTCTGTGTTAGTTTTCATTTTTTTTTTTTTTTTGTTATTATGTTGATGTCGATTGTGACGTCTTTTTGTGTCTGTTTCTGTTATGTTTTGTTTTTCAATTCCTTAGCCACATTTACGGGGTGTTATATACCCTGGCAGACGTCCAGACTTATTGGCGTCATTGTCATCATAAATGTTAACATTGAAAAAAAAGGCGAATGAAAAAGTTGCCGGTGCGTCGTGGCTATATTGCAAACGACGGAAGTGAATGGATATCATTTATATTTATTTATCGTATTTAATTTTTTATTCCACTTTTTGCCTTATTCTGAAGTTAAACTATAAAGTTCAATATTACAATGGAAACATAGAAAAAAATTAGTACAAAAAATACAGAAATGGAATAAATTAAATAAAATATTTCATTGCATTATTAAAAAAAATTAAAAAATATTATTTTAAAAAAAATCAAGATTTTTGAAAAATATTTAAAATATTGTAAAAATAGTTTTTTATCCACGATTTTCGTAAACAATATTTGAAATAATATAATGGTTTGTCAAAAATCGTGGATTTAAAAAATATATATTTTTAATAAATATTTTTTAATAAATAAAATAAAAAATATGTTTCAATATTTCAAATATCGTGGATTAAGAAGAAAACCATAATTTTAATTATTTTTTCAAAAAATATTGCATTAATATCCTAAACATTTTTTCAAAAATCATGAATTTCTTTAAAAAGTCTTCAATTTGTCCAGTTTTTTTATTTTTTTTTCCAGTTAGGTTGGATTAAATTTTTTTTAATAATCGTGGATTTTTGAATAACTATTTTTTCAATTATTGAGGATTGTTTAAAAATAGTTTTGCAATGATCAATAATCGTAAATTTATTTTTTATTTTTTTCAAAGATCGTGGCTTAAAAAAAATTTAAATAATCGATGATTTTTTAAAAAATATATTTTCAATAACAGTGAATTATTTTTTTATATTTTTTCAGTAATCGTAGTTTTTTTTTCATTTTTACAGTGTTTTATTTTACTTACTTTGTTTCATGTCTGTTCAGTTGAAATCTATTAACTTTTTAACACAGTTGTAATTGACCAATCGAACTAAAACTTTCCACACTTTTCAGAATTGGATGACAATACATGAATATGAAATCAAAACCAATATGGGTTCATTTTTTCTATAGCCCCCATATAACGATACCAACCGATTTCAGGTATTTTGAGGATTTTATCTTCATTCATTCTTAGCCCGAATTGACAGTAACTTGGCATTTGGAGTTCTCATTGGTACTGACACTTCCCCACCAAAAATTTGGTTATGGGGTTCTCAGTGGTCAAAAAATTTGTATTTACTAAAAATTTAAATATAAAAAAATAATTAAAAAATTAAGCTACAGTGTTTTATTTATAAATGCTTTAAAAGCTAGAAAATAATTTTTCGCTTATCATCAAGTGGTATATTCTTCGGCATGATGGAATCTCTCAAATAAAACGCTTGCATTTAAATTAAAAATGGTGAGAAAATTAAACGGCGAGTGTTTTATTTGAGAGATTTCATCATGAAGAAGAATTATTATTTTCTTGCTTTTACAGCATTTATAAATAAAACACTACAGCTTAATTTTTTGAATTATTTTTATATTCAATGATCGTGGATTTTTTTAAAAATCGTAAATTTTATATATTTTTTATAAAAAATTCACGATGAACAAAATAATAGTCGTGGATTTTTTAAAAAAATATGTTTTCAATAAAGTAAGTTTTCAATAATCGAGTTTTTTTAAATAAGTTATTTTTTCAGTAGTCGGTGATTTTTTAAAAAATATTTTTCAATAATCAAATTTAAAAAATATTTTGTCAATAATCGAAGTCTTTACATAAATGTTTTTTCTATATTTCAATTAATTTTCAATGATCGTGATTTTAAAAAAATATATACATTTTAAAAAATCGTGGATTTTTCAAAAAGGATTTTAACATTTTAAATATTTTTTCAATACTCGAGAATATTTAAAAAAAAAATATATTTTTCAGTAATCGTGTAGTTTATAAAAAGTATTTTTTCAACATTCGTGGATTTTTTTTAAAAACATATTTTTTCAGTAGTATTCAGGTATTTTTTCAACATTCGTGGATGTTTTTATTATTTTTTTAATAATTAATATTTTTAAAAAATCGTGAATTTCGCTAAAAAAAGTTTTTCCAATTATCGTAAAATGTTCATCACTTCCACGCAAAATGGATTTTTTAAAAAAATATTTTGATAATAGTCGTGGATATTTTAAAGAAATATTTCTATAATATTGTAGATTTTTTAGAAAAAACATAATAATTTTATTTTTAGAAAATGCACCATTGTTATAAAAATATTTTTTAAAAAATCCACGATTGTTATAAAAATATTTTTTAAAAAATCCACGATTGTTATAAACATATTCTTTAAAAAATCCACGACTGTTATAAAAATATTTTTTTTTTAAATCCACTATTGTTTTAAAAATATTTAAAAAAAAATTAACAAGTAAAAAAGTATCAGTCGGCTTTGCCGACAGAGATATATCCTCAGCCTGTGTTTCAAAATGTTGGTCGTATGAACCGACAAAAATGTTGATTAGGATTAAAGTTCAAAAAATTTGCGGAAAAGGTACTTAAAGGAATGGACCGACATAGACCATGGGGGTGCCATAGGGGGTTTTTACACCCTTCGGGCTGTTTTCTCAAGAAGTATGCACCCTTATTACGGTTGGCGTTGTCGTATCCAAAATTGCAAGCTGACGTGTCGTAACGTCTAATTGGTATTATGTATGTTTTTGAACAAAAAAGAAAAAATTTCAATTTTTAAAGAATTCTTTTTGTAACAAACATAATTAGAATTATTAGTAGATCATTTTTAAACTTTTAATTTAGAAGAAAAACTAACCCTATAGTTTTTACAATCAAAATAAGTGTGTGGCGTAGACGTTTTTGTGGTGGTTGGCGTAGTCGTTGTCGTAGGGATATTTTTTGGTACCACGTAACATTTACGACAACGACAATTTTTTTCTCATACAAAATTTAAAAAATATATATTTTTTAATTGTAAAACTATTTGTTTGAAATCATCTTTTGAGCAAGAACTAAGAAATTTACATTGCATCAATCGTTATATGAGGACTCTAACAGATTTTCAATAGAAAGTTTGTCATCTGATAAAGACACGAAATTTATCTTATGCAAATGAATCAAAGTAGTAATATTTGTATTTATTATAGTTATTTTCCAATATATTTTAATAATCATTGCCAAAAAATTCTTTTGAAATTAATTTGTTTTTATTTTTATATGCTGTCGTTTACAAAATCGGTCACGACTCTTTCCTCGTATTTCAACGCCATACGTAATACCAATTTGTCGTGTTACGCCATACGTAATACCGATTTGTCGTATCAAAAAAAATAAATGTTGTATTTAAACCAAGAAATGCGTTCTGGGAATTACAAATGTATTTCTTTCGATTTTTTAAGGATATAAAATGCTATAAAAGACAAAAAATGTCGTTGTATATAATTTTTCATCATATAAAAATGTATCTTACGACTACGCCAACGTCTACGCCTACGACAACGTCTACGTCACTTGAACGTCTACGACTACGCCAACCGTAATAAGGGTGATGAACTTGCCCCTGAAACAACTTTTACCATCGTAATTGCGGCAGCGAATGTAAGTTGCTTCAACAAAAATCAAAGTGATTCAATATCAGGTCTTAAAGTGAACTTATCCAAAATTTTGTGTGGGAGGTACGGGATGGAGTGGACAAATATAGTCCATATTCGAACCTGATCTATATCTGGTAGATATTATGAGAATGTGTAAAGTATGGACCAAATCGGTCACTCCCATCAAGAGTTATCGTGCGCACAATTTTTCCGAATATTTTTGAACTTTTGTGGGGTAGGTACCTGAAGGAGTGGACCGATTTGGCTTATCTACGAACTTAAACTAAGTTAGGAAACAATATTACGAAGGCCAAATTTTGGCCGGAATCGGCATTTCCGTTCGAGAATTATCTTGCGCTTCCACCCATAAACATGGTGTCCTAGGGTTTGTTTTCCAACTTTCAGGCTATTTTTCAGGAAGTATGGATTTGCCCCTGAGGAAACTTGTACCTTCGTATAGGGGACAGTGAATACAAGATGTTACAACAAAAACCGAGGCGATTCGAGAGCAGGTCCTAAACTGAACTTCTTCGAAATTTTGTGTGGGAGGTACTCGAAGGAGCTTGCCGATTGAGTCCATATTGGAACCTCATCTAAGTCTGGTAGAAATTTCATAATGTGCAAAGTATGGACCAAATCGGTTACTCCCTTCAAGAATTATCGTAAGCACAAATTTTCCGAACATTTTCGACCTTTTGTGGGGGAGGTACCGGAAGAAGTGGACCGATATAGTCCACCTTTGAACTTCAACTAAGTTTGGACAAAATATTATGAAAGCCAAATTTTGGACCGAATCGGCAGATCCGTTCGAGAGTTATCTTGCGCTCCAACCACTACACACGGTGTCATAGGGTTTTTTGTAACTTTCAGGCTATTTTCTCAGGAAGTATGGTTTTGCCCCTAATGAAACTTACAGCGTCGTATAGAGGACAGCGAATACAACTTGTGTAAACAAAAATCAAAGCGATTCGAGACCAGCTCCTAAACTAAACTTTTCCGAAATTTTGTGTGGGAGGTACTCGAAGGAGTGGACCGATTGAGTCCATATTGGAACCTCATCTAAGTTTGGTAGAAATTACACGATGTGCAAAGTATGGACCAAATCGGTTATTCCCTACAAGAGTTATCGTGCGCACAAGTTTTGCGGCAATTTTTGAAAATTTGTGGGGGAGGTATCTGAAGGAGTGGACCTATTTGGCCCATCTTCGAACTTAAATCGAATCTGGACAAAATATATCGATACCCAAAATTTGAACCGAATCGATTGATCCGTTCGAGAGTTATCGTGCGCACCAGCCAGCCAGACAGACAGACAGACAGACGGACAGACAGACAGACGGACGGACATTGCTAGATCTACTCAAAAATGTCTGAAACGGATATCGTACAAACATACTTGGGGTCTAAAATCATTATTTCGATGAGGCACATTTTTGGTCGTATCAAAGTGTAAATACCCTCTTTAGCCTAAAGGCTGAGGGTATAAAAATCCAAGATTTGTGGAAAAATATTTTTTTAAAAAATCAACGTTTTGTGTAATTTTTTTTTTTTAAATCAACGTTTTGTGTAAATTTTTTTTAAAAAAATCCTCGTTTTGTGTATACTTTTTTTTAAATCCACGTTTTGTGTAAAAATGCTTTTAAAAAATCCTCGTTTTGTGTAAAAATACTTTTAAAAAATACTCGTTTTGTGTAAAAATACTTTTAAAAAATCCACGTTATGTGTAAACATATTTTTTTAAAAAAACATGTTTTGTGGAAAATTTCTTTTTTTAAATTTTTATTTTTTAAAAAAGAAATTTAGTTAAAAATGTTTTTTTATATATTTCAATTATTTTCCAATGATCGTGAATTTAAAAAAAGTTTATTTTTTTAATATTTTTTTCAAGAATCGAGGATTTTTTAAAAAGGGTTTTAACAGTTTTAAATATTTCTTCAATACTCTTGAATTTTTTTAAAAAATATAGTGTTTCACTAATCGTCGAGTTTATAAAAGGTATTTTTTCAACACTCGTTGATGTCTTAAAAAATATTTTTTTTTTAAAAACAGTGTATTTCTTCTCATTTAAAAAAACATAACTAAAAAAATGGGTTTTCCAAATATTTTTTAAAAAATCCAAGTGGAATAATACGTTCTAAAACAATAAACAAATCGTGGAAAAATATTTTCTTAAAAAATAAACGTTTTGTGTAAACTTATTTTTTTTTTTAATCCACGTTTCGTGTAAACGTATTTTTTAAAAAATCAACTTTTTGTGTAAGCGTATTATTTAAAAAATCCATGTTTTGTGAAAAATGATTTTTTAAAAAATCCACTTTTATTGAAAAAATATTTTTAAAAAAAAATTACGTTTTGCAAAAATATGTTTTACCAAACCACGTTTTGTAAAAAAAAAATATTTAAAAAACGCGTTTTGTAGAAAAAATATTTTTTACAAAATCCACGTTTTTGTGGAAAAAAATATTTTTACAAAATTCACTTTTTATGGAAAAAAATTTTTTTACAAATTACACGTTTTGTGGACAAAAATATTTTTTAAAAAATCCACGTTTTGTGGAAAAATAATTTTTTTTTAAATCCACGATTTTGTAAAAAATCCACGTTTTGTGGAAAAAAAAATTTCAAAAAATTCACGTTATGTGGAAAAAAAAATTTTTAAAAATCCACGTTTTGTGGAAAAAATAATAAATATTTTTAAAAAATCCACGTTTTGTGGAAAAAATAATAAATATTTTTAAAAAATCCACGTTTATTGGAAAAAATCCAAGTTTATTGGAAAAAAATATTTTTAAAAAATCCACGTTTATTGGAAAAAATCCAAGTTTATTGGAAAAAAATATTTTTAAAAAATCCACGTTTATTGGAAAAAATCCAAGTTTATTGGAAAAAAATATTTTTAAAAAATCCACGTTTATTGGAAAAAATCCAAGTTTATTGGAAAAAAATATTTTTAAAAAATCCACGTTTATTGGAAAAAATCCAAGTTTATTGGAAAAAAATATTTTTAAAAAATCCACGATTATTGGAAAAAATATTTTTAAAAAATCCAAGTTTATTGGAAAAAAATATTTTTAAAAAATCCACGTTTATTGGAAAAAATATTTTTAAAAAATCCAAGTTTATTGGAAAAAAATATTTTTAAAAAAATCCACGTTTTGTGGAAAAAAAATATTTTTTAAAACAACCACGTTTTATGGATTTTTTTTTTTAAATCCGCGTTTTGTGGAAAAATATTTTTGAAAAAATCCAAGTTTTGTGAAAAAATATTTTTTAAAAAATCCACGTTTTGCGGAAAAAATATTTTTTAAAAAAACCACGTTTTGTGATTTTTTTTTTTTAATCCGCGTTTTGTGGAAAAATATTTTTGAAAAAATCCAAGTTTTGTGAAAAAAATATTTTTTAAAAAATCCAGGTTTTGTGGAAAAAATATTTTTTAAAATATCCACGTTTTGTGGAAAAAATATTTTTAAAAAAATCCACGTTTTGTAGAAAACGTTTTTTTTAAATCCACGTTATGTAGAACAATATTTTTTAAAAAATCCGCGTTTTGTGGAAAAAATATTTTTTTAAAAAAATTCAAAACAACTTTTTTTAAAATCCACGTTTAGTGGAAAAAATATATTTTTTTAAATCTACGTTTTATGAAAAAATATTTTTTAAAAAATCCACATTTCAAGGAAACATATTTTTTTAAGAAATCCACGTTTTTTTTTGTAAAAAATAATTTTTAAAAAAATCTACGTTTTTTTGTAATTTTTGTGAAAAAAATATTTTTTAAAAAATCCACCTGTGGTTGATTCAAAAATATTTTCGCGAAAAAAATATTTTTTAAAAAGTCCACCTGTTGTGTGTTTGATGAAAAATATTTTTTAAAAAAATCCAAGTTTTGTGAAACAAATATTTTTAAAAAAAATCCACGTTCTACGTTTTGCTGCAAAAATATTTTTTACAAATCTACGTTTTGGGGAAAAGAACTTTTTTTAAAAAATCGAAGTTTTATAAAAGAAAAATTTTTTAAAAAAAATCCACGTTCCACGTTTTGTGGCAAAAATATTTTTTAAAAATCTACGATTTGGGGAAAATAACTTTTTTATTTAAAAATCCAAGTTTTGTGAAAAAATATTATTTTTTAAAAAATCCACGTTTTGTGGAAAAAATATTTTTTTTAAAAAATCCACGTTATGTGGAAAGATATTATTTTTTAAAAAATCCACGTTTTGTGGAAAAAATATTTTTTAAAATATCCTCGTTTTGTGGAAAAATATTTTTTAAAAATCCACGTTTTGTGTATACATATATTTTTTAATATCCAATCCAGTCCAATTTTTTTTTTTTAATTAAGTTATAAAAAAATATTTAAAAAACCGCGTTTTGTTGAAAAGATATTTTTTACAAACTCCACGTTTTATGGAAAAAATATTTTTACAAACTCCACGTCTTATGGAAAAAATTTTTTATACAAAATCCACGTTTTGAGGGAAAATATTTTTTACAAAATCCACGTTTTATGGAAAAAATATTTTTTACAAAACCCACTTTTTATGGAAAAAATATTTTTTACAAAACCCACTTTTTATGGAAAAAATATTTTTTAAAAAATCCCCTTTTTGTGGAAATATTTATATATAATAATTTATATAATTTATTTTTGTATATTATTTTTTAATTTATATATGTACATAAATTCAATTTAATTGTATGATGGCCTTGATTTAAATCTTGTTCGTTATTTATCATTTCATTATAAAATTCCCCAACAAAAGGTAATTATACGCCTATAGTTTTAGTATGACATAACTTATACGCCCCCGAGGCAGACCATGTATATTGTATTTATATTAATTATACGCACCAAAGAGCCAAATAACATACGAACCACAAATTAACGATAATTATGTGTGAAGTTTTCACTTTTTCGGTATTTAATTGTCAAAAATTATTTAATGAATAAATTCATATAGATAAACATCATAAGGGTTGCCGATAAAAACCAGAGGGTCTTTTTGTCGAAGGTATTTAGATAGAAGGTCATCTTATAGAAGACCAGATGGTGTTCTGATTGAAAACCAGAAGGTCCTCTAATAGAAGAACAGAAGATTTTCTGATTGAAGACTACAATGTATTCTTCTGATAGAAGCCCAGACGATCTTTTGATAAAAGATTAAACCCGACGGTATTGTAATTGAAGACCTCAAGTTTGTTTACAAGATAAGAAGAAAACGTCTTCTGATAGAAGACAAGAAGGTCTTTTGAGAGAAGACCAAAGGTCCTCTTTGGAAGACACAAGAATATTGTTGTTTTTAATGAAAATATTTTTTTAGAGATAAAAAAATAAATAAATAATACTGCACCGCCACCCTGTAAAAGGTGGCGTATTAGTGTGGTCGGCAGTCATACGGCACATGTGCCACTTAATAATTCTATGGAATGAGAGAATTTTAATTTCGTGAAAACGACTTATCTGTGAAATATGTGCAACGACAAGGATGTTTTCAAATACCATTTAATCTTCAGGTGGAATATCACATCTTATCATAGAAATAGAATATGTAGATGCCATTAAGTCTTCTTAAAGAATGTACGTCATCATAAAGAATGTTTCTTTTTTTACTATTTGAACATGTTTAAACTAGTTAGTTATTTTACTATAAATTTACACTCTATTAAAATCACGTATACGTTCCCATTTACTGCATAACAATAACAATTAAAATGACTTATACGTCACCCATGGCATCCAAATCACTTTAACCGCACTTAACAAGTCATAAAGAAAATGTTAAAATTTTTATTTTCATTTTATATTTTTAGTGGTAATTTAAAACTATTTAAATCAACTTAAAATCGCATATTCGTTGCAAACCCATAGCCATGTAGTCAAGTTTGTGTGCAAAATATTTTGTTGCTATTTACATAAAATGTCCCAGAAGCAAGTGGCTGGCTGACTGGCTTCCTCAAGCCAAAGAAAGAAAACAAGCCGTGCGAGAAAGAAAAAAAAACAAAAATTATGGGAAATATGTTGTGGATGATGATGATGCAGTATTTTTTCCACTTTGCCAACTTTGCTATAGCGCCAAAGATAATTGCTAATAGTAACTACGAAAAGAAAAAAAAGAAATATATGAAGATGTCTATCTACACGTCACATTCAGATGTAATTGTCGACTTTTGGCAAATAGACAGTCCCATGTCTTTGTTTCGCCTGTCTGTCTGTCTGTCTGTCTGTCTGTCTGTCAAGTTTGTTTGTCTTTCAATGCACACGCACATTGCGTTGCGGTGACTTTGACTCTCCTAACATAATTGCATTTAACACTTTTGTGTCTTTTAATTATCACTCACTGCATGGGCACCCAAGCACGCACTCACACTAAATAAATATTTAAACAAAAGATCAGTAATGAGATGGGTGCAAATGTTTTCTTTTTATTTTCACTTTCATGGTAAATATTTGTTGACACTTGAAATAATGGGAAATGTCATCAGCGTCATATCATATCGTATTGGCAGTGGTTTTTAATAATAGTGATAATAACTGAAAGTATTAATAAAAATAGTGACAGTATCAAAAATAGTAATAATAAAATTATAATAAAAAATCCACATCTATTGAGGTCGTTGAAAAATATATTTGTTAAAAAATCCACGCCTATTGAGGTCGTTGGAAAAAATATTTTTTAGAAATCCACGTTGGAAAAAATATTTTTTAAAAAACCCATTTTTGGAAAAAAAATTTTTTAAAAAATCCAATTTGGCAAAAAAATGTTTAAAAATCTTACGTTGGAAAATATAATTTTTTAAAAAATTTCTTTGGAAAAAGTGCTTCTTTTAAATTCACGTTAGAAAAAAACTTAAAAATCCACTTTGGAAAGAACTTTTTTAACAATATCTCGACTATTGAGGTCGTTGGAAAAATATTTTTAAAAAATCCACGTTGAAAAATTTTTTTTTTTTAAAAATCCACGTTGGAAAAAATATTTTTTAAAATCCCCGTTGGAAAAAATATTTTTAAAAATCGAAGATGGAAAAAATATTTTTTAAAAATCCACGTTGGAAAAATATTTTTTAAAAAATGAACGGTGGAAAAAATGTTTTAAAAAATTCAACTCTTATTGAGGTCGTTGGAATTTTTTTTTTTAAATCACCTTATATTGTTTTTTTAATCCCGTTAAAATGTTTTTTTTTTAATCCCACTAGAAATTTGTTGTAAAATATTTTTTAAAAACCCAAGTTGAAAAAAATATTAAATAAAAAAATCCACGTTGGAAAATATATTTTTTAAAAAGTCCACGTTGGAAAATATTTTTAAAAAATATACGTTGGAAAAAATATTTTTTTTTAAACTTTGGAAAAAATATTTTTGAAAAAATCCACTTTGGAAAAACTATTTTTTAAAAAACCCACTTTTGGAAAAAATGTTTTTAAGAAGAAACCAATTTGGAAAAATATTTTTTAAAAAGTCTTACGTTGGAAAGTACAATTTTTAAAAATTCTTCGTTGGAAAAGCATTTTTTTAAAAATTCAGGTTTTTAAAAAAATCCTCTTTGGAAAAAAATATGTTGCAAAAATTTTTTTCTAAAAATTCACGTTGGAAAATTGTTTTTTAAGAAGTCGATGTTGGAAAATGTATTTTAAAAAAATTCAGTTTCGATTTTTTTTTAAATCCACGTTGGAAAAATATTTTCTAAGAACTTCACGTTGGAAAAAATATTTTTTAAAAAATACAAGTTGGAAAAGTACTTTTTAAAAATGCACGTTGCGAAAAATATTAATTTAAAATGTTTTTTTTTTTAAATCCTCAATGGAAAAAACATTTTTAAATACCACCTATGAAATGTTTTGTGTTTTTTCTTTTTTTGTGAAAAAAAAATATTTTTTAGAAAATCCACGTTAGAAAAATATTCTTAAAAAATGTTTGAAAAATATTTTTAAAAAAATCCATTTCGGAAAAAATATATTTAAAAAAAATCCATGTTGGAAAAAATATATTTTTTTAAAAAAATCCATGTTGGAAAAAATATATTTAAAAAAAATCCATGTTGGAAAAAATATTTTTTAAAAATCCACGCCTATTGAGGTATATATTTTAAAACTTATTCTTTAAAAAATCCACGTTTGAAAAAATATTTTTTTTTTAATTCCATTCCTACTGAAAAGAATAATTTTTTTTAAAATCCCGTTAATTTTTTTTTAAATCTCGTTAAAATTTTTTTTAATTTTTTTTTTTTTGTAAAAAAGTCTTTGGAAAAATATTTTTTAAAAAATCCTGCCTGGATTTTTTTTAACCAACGTTGGAATAATATTTGTTTTTTGAAAAATCCACGTTGGAAATTTGATTTTTAAATAAGTCGACGTTGGAAAAGTATGTTTAAAAAAATCTAACCTGGAAAAATATTTTTTTAAAAATCAAGTTGGAAAAAATATTTGTTAAAAAATACAAATTGGAAAAAAATTTCAAAATCCACGTTGGAAAAGGTTAATAAAAAATCCACGTTGGTAAAAATATTTGTTAAGAAATCCAATTTGAAAAAAATAGTTGTTAAAAAATCTTCGTTGGAAAAAATAATTTTTAAAAAATCCAGCATGGACAAGATCTTTTTTAAAAAATAAAAAAAACAACATTTAAAAAAAAACACGATAATTTTTTTTTTAAATTCACGTTGAAAAATTATTTTTTAAAAAATACACGTTTGAAATTTTTTTTTTTAAATACCTCCTTTGAAAAAATTATTTAAAAAAGAATCCACGTCGACAGCAATATTTTTTTAAAAACATCCACGTAGGAAAATACATTTTTTTATTTTTTATATTTAAAAAAAACACGTTGAAAACAATATTTTTTAAAACTTCCACACATATTGAGGTCGTTGGAAAAAAATATTTTTTTTTTTTTTAAACTCTGCTAGAATTTTTTTAAATCCCGTTTTTGATCCACGTTTAATCCGTTTTTAATCCACTTAGGAAAAAATATTTTCAAAAACCCACGTTAGTAGATAATATTTTTGAAAATCCACGTTGTAAAAAAGGTTTTTTTTAAAAATTCAACTTTGGAAAAATATATTTTAAAAAATCGATATTAGAAAAATATTTTGTAAAAAGTACTCTTTGGAAAAAAAGTTTTTTTAAAAAAAATATTTTTCCAACGTTGAAAAATATTTTTTTTAAAAAATCCACGTTGGAAATATTGTTTTTTTTTTAAGAAATCGACGTTGGAAAAAATAGTTTTAAAAAATCTACTTTGGATTTTTTAAATCCACGTTGTAAAATATTTGTTAAAATATCCATGTTTGACAAAATATTTATTAAACATTTTTATTGAAACAAATGTTTTTTTTTAAAAAAATTCAAGTCGAAAAAAAATATTTTTTAAAAAATCCAAGCTGGATTTTTTTAATCCAAGTTGGAGAAAATATTTTTTAAAGAATCCACGTTGGAAAAAAGTTTAATAAAAAATCCACGCTGGTAAAAATATTTGTTAAAAAATCCTCGTTGGAAAAAATAATTTAAAAAAAAAAATGCAAAATGGAAAAGATTTTATTTTAAAAAATACACGTTAAAAAAACATTTTTTAACAAAATCCGCGTTGAAAAAATATTTTTTAAATCCATGTTAGAAAAATAATTTTTTATGCACGTCGAAAAAAAATATTTATTTTTTGTTGTAAAATAATTCAGCTTTATCTCGGGTTTTGTTGTTTTCAAATTTTTAAAACAACAAGTTTTATTTAAAGAGGGATGTAGTTAAAATTGATTTAATTTCGGGAAAGGCAAAGAATACTAGTTTCGTCCAACGCCACTTGGACTCATCAGTTCTCTTAGTTCTTTGTAATGAAACAAAGAACTCTTCCCAATTTTATGACGACCAGAGCTCAAGAATAATCGTAACCGATGAATTCGTTTAAATGCGAATTCATCAGAAACATTTAAAAAATCTCGTAGGCGCATATTTTTTAAAAAATCCACGTTGAAAAATATTTTTAAAAAAATCCACGTCTACAATATTTTTTATAAAATCCACGTAGAAAATACATTTTTTTATTATTTCATATTTTAAAAATCCACGTTGAAAAAATATTTCTTAAAATTCCACTCCTATTGAGGTCGTTGGAAAAATTATTGTTTTAAAAAATCTCGTTAGAATTTTTTTTTTTAAATTCCTTGAGAACATTTTTTTTAAATCCACTTTAAAAAAAATATTTTTTAAAAATTACAAGCTGGAACAAGTATTTTTAAAAAATTCACCTTGAAATAATATTTTTTAAATCCACGTTGTAAAAAATCTTTTTTTAGAAAATCCACATTGGAAAAATATTTTTTTAAAAAATCTAGGATGGAAAAAAAATATATTTTTTTTAAATCCAATTTGGAAAAATATTTTTTTTTTTAAAAATCCATGTTTGACAAAATATTTTCTAAAAAAATTATATTGGAAAAAATATTTTTTAAAAAATTCAGGTTGAAAAAATATTTTTTAAAAATCAACGTTGGAAAAATATTTTTTAAAAAAATCCATGCTAGAAAAAGATTTATAAAAAATCTACGCTGGTTAAAATATTTTTTAAAAATCCAATTTGGAGAAAATATTTTTATAAAAAATCCAGGTTGGAAAAAATATTAAATTAAAATGTGTTTCAAAAAGTCCACACTAGAAAAAACATTTTTTTAAATCACCTTGAATGATTTTAATCCACGTTAGAAAAATATTTTTTTAAAAAATCCAACCTGGAAAAATATTTTTTAAAAAATTCATTTTGGAAAAATATTTTTTAAGAATCCACACCTATTGAGGCAGTATGAAAAAAATATTTTTTTTAAAAAAAATCCACACTAACTGAGGTCGTTGGAAAAAATATTTTTTAAGCAATCCACGCCTATTAAGGTCGTTGGAGAAATATTTTTAAAAAATCCTATTGATGCCTTTGGAAAGATTATTTTTCTTGCTGCTATAAATATGCTATCATGTGTTTTCAATTAAGAAATAATTAAAAATATATGCATTCATTGAAAGAGTTTAAAATACAATTTTTTTTTCAAATAAATAATCACAAAATATTTGTCTGTATATTGCATTTTAACCGGTATTACCGTATGCAGCGGCCACATTTACGTACCATAATGCTTCAGCTCAAAAATGCAAATTTTCATTGAATCTTCTATGAAAGATTAAATTAATAATGTTTATATTATTATGCCGCTAATTTAACGATTCTCTTCACAATAAAAATGTTCTTATTGTTGTTGTTTTCATTGCGTTATTTATTGCTTTTGGCATTAATTACAAAACACTTGATTATGTCTTTTAATTGTGCGTACACTTGCTATTTGTCTATTTAAATGATTATTTTGTTAGCTGCCAAGCACACAGACACACACACAAATCACCTAAAAATTTAATGCCTGATTTACTGTTGTAATTAGATAAGCCAGTATTTTGAAGTGTTTGTGTGTTCAGGTTTCCTAATAAGTAATGCAGAAGTGACATGATAATCTAATTGTTATTAACATAGATTTGCCTCAAATACAAAATTAAATTTACTCTTATCCTTTATGTAATATGCAATAAATGTTATTTTGTTATCTGATTCGATCGGAATACTAATGAGTTCGGGAAGAAGTTTTAAAGTTTGCCTTAAAATGTTTATATTCGGCAGTTTAAGTAATAAACTGGTTTTGGGGCGTATAACTACTGTCAGCACGTATACGCCATGGTGCTCCATTGAATAATCTTATTTATCTTCCACATGTTTCCACATTTTGGTTCTACGATGGGAAGACCTCGAGGTCTTCTACGTGAAAACTTTTTGATCGCCTAGAAAATTTGTCGTTTTTATAACTGAAAGCTTAAATCAAAAACATTCTGCTAAAGGAAGTGATGCGAATTTTGTCGATGCATTTCTGTGAGTCTAGAAGAACTTCTGGTCTTCAGTGAGAAGTATAGACTTCTGGCCTCTCTTATTCTCTATGTTAAGATGTTATTTTCCTTTATGGAACTAAAACATAATATTTTATTATATTTATATTTGTAGGCAGTGAACAAAAAAGTGTGTAATATGTGACGTATGACTGCCGACAGCAGTAATACGCCACCCTCAACAAACAAAATACTTTGTTGAGAGTGGCGTATTTCTTCTTTTTTATTCACATTTTATTTTTTGAAATTTTACCTATTTATTTTAAGACTTCCACACGATTCGATGAAATACTATTTCCATGAGATTATTTTAACATTTAAGAGTTGTATGCCTCAGATTGATCTTATCTCAATCAACTTGAACTTGTAGATTTCCATGAACATGTTTTTCATATCTCACACACATATTAAAAACATTTTAGTCCGCAATATTTCCCCTGAACTTCAGTGTATTTATCTTAAGATAACAAATCATTTCTAATTGCTATACTAAACTTGACATAGATTCCGAAAACTGGAATTCAATATTTATGTGGTCATATAACTAATATACAACTGCGGCTTGTATTCGATTTTTAGAATAAAAATTACACATTTTAAGAATAATTTATTATTATTTTTCGTTGCACTTGACATCTTTACTTATAACAAAATTTTTTTTGCAATCTGTTGAGAATGGAATAACTTCCATTTATAGTTGTTTTTTTTTTCAGTGGTAAAAAAAAACAATTTCTCATTAAGGGAGATGAATAATGAAATAAAATGACAATTGTCTGATATAACCAACTATGGTTTGCCGTGCAATGCAATAAATGTCCGGATATCTGAATCGTGTAGACATGGATAAGTGCCGGGGTAATTGTAATTTAATATAAGCCATTAAAACAACAAAATGACATAAAAAGCACAGACCAGTGACAGCTTGTAAATCATGTTGGTGATTGAGATATCTTAATAGTATTGCTGGTTAGCAATGACTTTTATTTGAAAAGTGTTTTTATAGAAAATTTTCTATGGCCATAAAATTTAAATTATTTGCAATATTTTGTAATAGGTGGAATATAGGAAGAAATATTTTGAAAGAGACAAAATTTGATATCAGTGGTTTTTATATATTTTATAAAACTCTCAAATTATAATTATAACTTAAATTCAACCAACCTTAACATATTCTGAAAATTCGATTGATATTAAGGGTGAATAATTGCTGACCACCTGGTGGCGTATGATTACTGACAGCAGTAATACGTCACCCTCCACAGCAATACAATATATTCTTTTAAATATCAATTTTTTATTATTAGGAGTGGATTTAAAAATAGAGGATTTTACAAACTAAATTCCAATAACATCAACAAGCATCGATTTAAAAAAATATAAATATTTTTCCAACAACCTCAGTAAGCGTGGATTTTAACTATGAGTTGCAATGATATGTTTTCCGACGATTCTCAATAGCCGTGGATTTTTTAAAAATAAAATATTTTTTCCAACTATCATTTGGCGTGGATTTTTTAAAAATTATTTTTTTAACGATCCTCAATAGGCGTGGGTTTTTTAAAAAAAATATTTTTTCAACGATCGCAAAAAGGCGTGGATTTTTCAAAAAAAATATTTTTCCAACGATCCTCATTCGGCGTGGAGTTTTTAAAGAATATTTTTCCAACGATCCTCAATAGGCGTGGATTTTTTAAAGAATATTTTTTCCAACGATCCTCAATAGGCGTGGATTTTTTAAAGAATATTTTTTCCAACGATCCTCAATAGGCGTGGATTTTTTAAAGAATATTTTTTCCAACGATCCTCAATAGGCGTGGATTTTTTAAAGAATATTTTTTCCAACGATCCTCAATAGGCGTGGATTTTTTAAAGAATATTTTTTCCAACGATCCTCAATAGGCGTGGATTTTTTAAAGAATATTTTTTCCAACGATCCTCAATAGGCGTGGATTTTTTAAAGAATATTTTTTCCAACGATCCTCAATAGGCGTGGATTTTTTAAAGAATATTTTTTCCAACGATCCTCAGTAGGCGTGGATTTTTTAAAGAATATTTTTTCCAACGATCCTCAATAGGCGTGGATTTTTTAAAGAATATTTTTTCCAACGATCCTCAATAGGCGTGGATTTTTTAAAGAATATTTTTTCCAACGATCCTCAATAGGCGTGGATTTTTTAAAGAATATTTTTTCCAACGATCCTCAATAGGCGTGGATTTTTTAAAGAATATTTTTTCCAACGATCCTCAATAGGCGTGGATTTTTTAAAGAATATTTTTTCCAACGATCCTCAATAGGCGTGGATTTTTTAAAGAATATTTTTTCCAACGATCCTCAATAGGCGTGGATTTTTTAAAGAATATTTTTTCCAACGATCCTCAATAGGCGTGGATTTTTTAAAGAATATTTTTTCCAACGATCCTCAATAGGCGTGGATTTTTTAAAGAATATTTTTTCCAACGATCCTCAATAGGCGTGGATTTTTTAAAGAATATTTTTTCCAACGATCCTCAATAGGCGTGGATTTTTTAAAGAATATTTTTTCCAACGATCCTCAATAGGCGTGGATTTTTTAAAGAATATTTTTTCCAACGATCCTCAATAGGCGTGGATTTTTTAAAGAATATTTTTTCCAACGATCCTCAATAGGCGTGGATTTTTTAAAGAATATTTTTTCCAACGATCCTCAATAGGCGTGGATTTTTTAAAGAATATTTTTTCCAACGATCCTCAATAGGCGTGGATTTTTTAAAGAATATTTTTTCCAACGATCCTCAATAGGCGTGGATTTTTTAAAGAATATTTTTTCCAACGATCCTCAATAGGCGTGGATTTTTTAAAGAATATTTTTTCCAACGATCCTCAATAGGCGTGGATTTTTTAAAGAATATTTTTTCCAACGATCCTCAATAGGCGTGGATTTTTTAAAGAATATTTTTTCCAACGATCCTCAATAGGCGTGGATTTTTTAAAGAATATTTTTTCCAACGATCCTCAATAGGCGTGGATTTTTTAAAGAATATTTTTTCCAACGATCCTCAATAGGCGTGGATTTTTTAAAGAATATTTTTTCCAACGATCCTCAATAGGCGTGGATTTTTTAAAGAATATTTTTTCCAACGATCCTCAATAGGCGTGGATTTTTTAAAGAATATTTTTTCCAACGATCCTCAATAGGCGTGGATTTTTTAAAGAATATTTTTTCCAACGATCCTCAATAGGCGTGGATTTTTTAAAGAATATTTTTTCCAACGATCCTCAATAGGCGTGGATTTTTTAAAGAATATTTTTTCCAACGATCCTCAATAGGCGTGGATTTTTTAAAGAATATTTTTTCCAACGATCCTCAATAGGCGTGGATTTTTTAAAGAATATTTTTTCCAACGATCCTCAATAGGCGTGGATTTTTTAAAGAATATTTTTTCCAACGATCCTCAATAGGCGTGGATTTTTTAAAGAATATTTTTTCCAACGATCCTCAATAGGCGTGGATTTTTTAAAGAATATTTTTTCCAACGATCCTCAATAGGCGTGGATTTTTTAAAGAATATTTTTTCCAACGATCCTCAATAGGCGTGGATTTTTTAAAGAATATTTTTTCCAACGATCCTCAATAGGCGTGGATTTTTTAAAGAATATTTTTTCCAACGATCCTCAATAGGCGTGGATTTTTTAAAGAATATTTTTTCCAACGATCCTCAATAGGCGTGGATTTTTTAAAGAATATTTTTTCCAACGATCCTCAATAGGCGTGGATTTTTTAAAGAATATTTTTTCCAACGATCCTCAATAGGCGTGGATTTTTTAAAGAATATTTTTTCCAACGATCCTCAATAGGCGTGGATTTTTTAAAGAATATTTTTTCCAACGATCCTCAATAGGCGTGGATTTTTTAAAGAATATTTTTTCCAACGATCCTCAATAGGCGTGGATTTTTTAAAGAATATTTTTTCCAACGATCCTCAATAGGCGTGGATTTTTTAAAGAATATTTTTTCCAACGATCCTCAATAGGCGTGGATTTTTTAAAGAATATTTTTTCCAACGATCCTCAATAGGCGTGGATTTTTTAAAGAATATTTTTTCCAACGATCCTCAATAGGCGTGGATTTTTTAAAGAATATTTTTTCCAACGATCCTCAATAGGCGTGGATTTTTTAAAGAATATTTTTTCCAACGATCCTCAATAGGCGTGGATTTTTTAAAGAATATTTTTTCCAACGATCCTCAATAGGCGTGGATTTTTTAAAGAATATTTTTTCCAACGATCCTCAATAGGCGTGGATTTTTTAAAGAATATTTTTTCCAACGATCCTCAATAGGCGTGGATTTTTTAAAGAATATTTTTTCCAACGATCCTCAATAGGCGTGGATTTTTTAAAGAATATTTTTTCCAACGATCCTCAATAGGCGTGGATTTTTTTAAAGAATATTTTTTCCAACGATCCTCAATAGGCGTGGATTTTTTAAAGAATATTTTTTCCAACGATCCTCAATAGGCGTGGATTTTTTAAAGAATATTTTTTCCAACGATCCTCAATAGGCGTGGATTTTTTAAAGAATATTTTTCCAACGATCGCCCGAAGGCGTGGATTTTTTTAAAAATATTTTTTCCAACGATCCTCAATAGGCGTGGATTTTTTAAAGAATATTTTTTCCAACGATCCTGAATAGGCGTGGATTTTTTAAAGAATATTTTTTCCAACGATCCTCAATAGGCGTGGATTTTTTAAAGAATATTTTTTCCAACGATCCTCAATAGGCGTGGATTTTTTAAAGAATATTTTTTCCAACGATCCTCAATAGGCGTGGATTTTTTAAAGAATATTTTTTCCAACGATCCTCAATAGGCGTGGATTTTTTAAAGAATATTTTTTCCAACGATCCTCAATAGGCGTGGATTTTTTAAAGAATATTTTTTCCAACGATCCTCAATAGGCGTGGATTTTTTAAAGAATATTTTTTCCAACGATCCTCAATAGGCGTGGATTTTTTAAAGAATATTTTTTCCAACGATCCTCAATAGGCGTGGATTTTTTAAAGAATATTTTTTCCAACGATCCTCAATAGGCGTGGATTTTTTAAAGAATATTTTTTCCAACGATCCTCAATAGGCGTGGATTTTTTAAAGAATATTTTTTCCAACGATCCTCAATAGGCGAGGATTTTTTAAAGAATATTTTTTCCAACGATCCTCAATAGGCGTGGATTTTTTAAAGAATATTTTTTCCAACGATCCTCAATAGGCGTGGATTTTTTAAAGAATATTTTTTCCAACGATCCTCAATAGGCGTGGATTTTTTAAAGAATATTTTTTCCAACGATCCTCAATAGGCGTGGATTTTTTAAAGAATATTTTTTCCAACGATCCTCAATAGGCGTGGATTTTTTAAAGAATATTTTTTCCAACGATCCTCAATAGGCGTGGATTTTTTCAAAAATATTTTTTCCAACGATCCTCAATTGGCGTGGATTTTTTCAAAAATATTTTTTCCAACGATCCTCTATCGGCGTGGAGTTTTTAAAGAATATTTTTTCCAACGATCCCCAAACGGTGTGGATTTTTTAAAAAATATTTTTCCAACGAAACCCAAACGGTGTGGATTTTTTAAAAAATATTTTTCCAACAATCGCCAATATGCGTTGATTGATCCTCAAGTGGCGTGGATTTTTTAAGAAAATTGTTCAACGATCCTCAATGGGCAATGATTTTTTTAAAAGTATTTTTTCCAACTATCCACAAAAGGCGTGGATTTTTTAAAAAATATTTTTTTTCAATGATCCCCAAAAGGCTTGGATTTTTTAAAAAAATATTTTTTTCAAAGATCCCCAAAAGGCTTGGAAAAAATATTTTTTCGAAGATCGCCAAAACTCGTGGCTTAAAAAAAAATATTTTTCCAACTGTTATTTGGCGTGGATTTTTTAAAAAGTATTTTTTTTAAACGATCCTTAATAGTCGTGAAGTTCTTAAAGAATATTTTTTAGATTTCATTAAGAATATTTTTTCCAACGATCATCAATAGGCGTGGATTTTTTTAAGAATATTTTTTCCAACGACCCTAATAGGCGTGGATTTCATTAAGAATATTTTTTCCAACGATCCTCAAAAGGCGTGAATTTTTTAGAATATTTTTCCAACGATCCACAATAGGCGTGGATTTTTCTAAAAATATTTTTTCAACGATCCTTAATAGACGTGGATTTTTAAGAATATCTTTTTCCAACGATCCTCAATTGGCGTGGATTTTTTAAAAATATTTTTTCCAACGATTCTCAATTGGCGAGGATTTCTTAGGAATATTTTATCCAACGATCCAAATAGGCGTGGATTTCATTAAGAATATTTTTTCCAACGATCGTCAATAGGCGTGAATTTTTAAGAATATTTTTTCCAACGATCCTTAATGGGCTTGGATTTTTAAGAATATTTTTTTCCAACGATTCTCAATTGGCCAGGATTTCATTAAGAATATTTTTTCCAACGATCCTCAAGAGGCATGGAGTTTTTAAAAAATATGTTTTCCAAAGATCCTCAATAGGCGTGGAGTTTTTAAAAAATAATAAACGTGGATTTTTTAAGAATATTTTTTGCAACGACCTTAATAAGCGTGGATTTTTTAGGAATATTTCTTTCAACGACCTTAATAAGCGTGGATTTTTTAGGAATATTTTTTCCAACGAACTTAATAAGCGAGAGCTTTTTTAAGAATATTTTTTCTAACGACCTTAATAAGCGTGGATTTTTTAGGAATATTTGTTGCAACAACCTTAATTAGCATAAATTTTTTAAGAATATTTTTTCCAACGTCCTTAATAAGCGTAGATTTTTTTAAGATATTTTTCCAACTACCTTAATAAGTGTGAATTTTTTTAAGAATATTTTTTGAACGACCTTAATAAGCGTGGATTTTATAGGAATATTTTTTCCAACGACCTTAATAAGCGAGAGATTTTTAAGAATTTTTTCTTACGATCTCAATTTTGGTGGATTTTTTAAGTTTTCCAAAGATCCTCAATAGGCGTGGAGTTTTTAAAAAAGATTTTTTCCAACGATCCTCCATAGGCGTGGAGCTTTTAAAAAAGATTTTTTCCAACGATCCTCCATAAGCGTGGAACTTTTAAAAAAGATTTTTTTCAACGATCCTCCATATTTTTCCAACGATCCTCAATCGGCGTGGAGTTTTTAAATAATATTTTTCCAACGTTTAAGAATATTATTTTTCCAACAATCCTCAATAGGCGTTGATTTTTTAAAGAATATTTTTCCAACGATCCTCAATAGGCGTGGATTTTCTTATGAATATTTTTTCCACGATCCTTAATAGGCGTGAATTTTTTAAGAATATTTTTGCAACGATTCTCAATAGTCATTGGAGCTCAAAATATGAATAACTACCCCCTGTAGCGTTTTGCCAGTTTCCATACTTTATCTACCATCTTCTTCATTCTCTCGTTTCATTCAGCTTGACATTCACAGGTATCATAGCGTCTCAATGTTCTACTGCGTGTGTAACTTGGAAGAACATTTTTTTTGTTGAGCTGTCAATTTATAACAACGACAACAACTTCGGCGAATCGCTTAAACCACACAATGCCAATGACAATAATACACAGTCATAAATAATGCAATAAGTGAGAGATCGGTTTGATATGTATACAAAATCATTTATTTTAAATACAAAATATAAAGGTGGAGAATCACAATGAAAAGCAATAACAACAATAACAAGAAATGGAGCTTAAATATAAAAATAGTTTTTTTTCGTTACAAAAAGCACAAACGTAAGCAATATTTTTGTCATTGCTACTTAAATAATGCCGGTGTTCATGAAAATATTTGTGGTAATTTTTGTTGTTGTTTAGAATGCAGTGGCATCTCGTTTTTTTGCGTTTAGAATGAGCTAAAACCGCTTTTGTTTTTTGTTTGGCATTCTGGTGCGTGCTTCACGTGAAAACTGACTTAAACGAATATTATAGAAAAAAGTATAGAGTAAAGTGCGGTCAGGTTGCTTACTGAAAGGAGAGGAATCAAAATATTTTTTAAGAACATTTTTTCCAACCACCAAAATAAGCGAGAATTTTTTTAATATCTTTTGTAACGATCCTCTATAGGCGTGGATTTTTTAAGAATATTTTTTCCAACGACTTCAGTAAGCGTGGACTTTGAAAAATATTTTTTCCAACGACCTTAAAAAGCGTGGATTTTTTTAAGAATATTTTTTCCAATGACTTCAGTAAGCGTAGATTTTTAGAAATATTTTTTCCAACGACTTCAGTAGGCGTAGATTTTTAAGAATATTTTTTCCAACGACTTCAGTAAGCGTGGATATTTAAGAATATTTTTTCCAATGACCTTAGTAAGCGTGGATTTTTTAAGAATATTTTTTGCAACGACCTTAATAAGCGTGGATTTTTTAGGAATATTTCTTTCAACGACCTTAATAAGCGTGGATTTTTTAGGAATATTTTTTCCAACGAACTTAATAAGCGAGAGCTTTTTTAAGAATATTTTTTCTAACGACCTTAATAAGCGTGGATTTTTTAGGAATATTTGTTGCAACAACTTTAATTAGCATAAATTTTTTAAGAATATTTTTTCCAACGTCCTTAATAAGCGTAGATTTTTTAAGATATTTTTTCCAACTACCTTAATAAGTGTGAATTTTTTTAAGAATATTTTTTGAACGACCTTAATAAGCGTGGTTTTTATAGGAATATTTTTTCCAACGACCTTAATAAGCGAGAGATTTTTAAGAATTTTTTCTTACGACCTCAATTTTGGTGGATTTTTTAAGTTTATTTTTTTCAAAGACCTTAACAAGCGTGGATTTTTTAAGAATATTTTTTCCAGCCACCTTAATAATTGTGGATTTTTAAGAATATTTTTTCCAACGACCATAATAAGGGTGGATTTTTCAAAAATATTTTTCCCCGTTTTGTCGTAAAACTATTCCCTAAAAAAATCCCCGTTTTGTCGTAAAAATATTCTTTAAAAAATCCCCGTTTTGTCGTAAAATTATTCTTTAAACAATCCCCGTTTTGTCCCAAAAATATTCTTAAAACAATCCCCGTTTTGTCGTAAAAATATTCTTTAAAATATCCACGTTTTGTCGAAAAAATATTCTTTAAAAAATCCGCGTTTTGTCGTAAAAATATCCTTTAAAAAATCCACGTTTTGTGTTCAACAGTCCCTTGAAAAATATTCTTTAAAAAATCCACTTTTGTCCAAAGGTCCGTTGCAAAATATTCTTTAAAAAATCCACTTTTGTCCAAGGGTCCCTTGAAAAATATTCTTTAAAAAATCCACGTTTTGTCCACAGGTCCCTTGAAAAATATTCTTTGAAAAATCCACGTTTTGTCCAAAGGTCCCTTGAAAAATATTCTTTAAAAAATCCACGTTTTGTCCAAGGGTCCCTTGAAAAATATTCTTTAAAAAATCCCCGTTTTGTCGTAAAAATATTCTTTAAGAAATTCCCGTTTTGTCGTAAAATATTCTTTAAAAAAATCCCAGTTTTGTCGTAAAAATATTCTTTAAAAAATCCCCGTTTTGTCGTAAAAATATTCTTTAAAAAATTTACGTTTTGTCGTAAAAATATCCTTTAAAAAATCCACGTTTTGTGTCCAAAGGTCCCTTGAAAAATATTCTTTAAAAAATCCACGTTTTGTGTCCAAAGGTCCCTTGAAAAATATTCTTTAAAAAATCCACGTTTTGTTGTCAAAAGGTCCCTTGAAAAATATTCTTTAAAAAATCCACGTTTTGTTGTCTAAAGGTCCCTTGAAAAATATTCTTTAAAAAATCCACGTTTTGTGGTCTAAAGGTCCCTTGAAAAATATTCTTTAAAAAATCCACGTTTTGTGGTCTAAGGTCCCTTGAAAAATATTCTTTGAAAAATCCACGGTTTGTGGTCTAACGCCCCTTGACAAATATTCTTTAAAAATCTACTATTTGTAGTCTAAGGTCCCTTGAAAAATATTCTTTAAAAAATCCACGTTTTGTTGACAAATATTCTTTTAAAAATCCACGTTTTGTTGTCTAAGACCCCTTGACAAATATTCTTTAAAAAATCCACGTTTTGTGTCCAAAGGTCCCTTGAAAAATATTCTTTAAAAAATCCACGATTTGTGTCCAAAGGTCCCTTGAAAAATATTCTTTAAAAAATCCACGTTTTGTGGTCTACGGTCCCTTGAAAAATATTCTTTAAAAAATCCACGTTTTGTGGTCTAAAGGTCTTGGAAAATTTTTCTTTAAAAAATCCACGTTTTGTGTCCAAAGGTCCCTTGAAAAATATTCTTTAAAAAATCCACGTTTTGTGTAAAAAGGTCCCTTGAAAAATATTCTTTAAAAAATCCACGTTTTGTGGTCTAAAGGTCCCTTGAAAAATATTCTTTAAAAAATCGACGTTTTGTGTAAAAAGGTCCCTTGAAAAATATTCTTTAAAAAATCCACGTTTTGTGTAAAAAGGTCCCGTGAAAAATAGTCTTTAAAAAATACAAGTTTTGTAGTCAAAAGCTCCCTCGGAAAATATTCTTTTAAAATCCAGAGTTTGCGGTCTAAATATCACTCAAAATATTTTAAGAATATTTTTTAAGAGGCGTGGATTTATTAAGAATTTTTTCTTCAAGGCAAAGATCTTTTAAGAATATTTTTCCAGAGGCATTGATTTTTTAAGATTATTTTTTCAAGAGCGAAGCTCTTTTAAGAATATTATTTCAGAGTCATGGATTTTTTAAGAATATTTTTATTCAAGGCGAGGTTTTTTCAGAGGCGTGCATTTTTTAAGAATATTTTTTTCAGAGGCATCGATTTTTTAAGAATATTTTTTAAGGCGTAAATTTTTTAAAAATTTTTTTTCAGAGGTCAGAATTTTTTAAGAAAAATTTTCCAAGGCGTAGTTTTTTTAAGAATATTTTTTTTTCAAGGCGAAGATTTTTTCAGACGCGTGGACTTTTTAAGAATATTTTGTTTCAGGGCGAAGATTTTTTCAGACGCGTGGATTTTTTAAGAATATTTTGTTTCAGGGCGAAGATTTTTTCAGACGCGTGGATTTTTTAAGAATATTTTTTTTCAAGGCGTAGACTTTTTAATATATTGTTTTTTTTAAGGCGAAGATTTTTTAAGAATAATTTTAGAGGCGTGGACTTTTTAAGAATATTTTTATCAAGGCGTAGATTTTTTAAGAATATTTTTTTTTTTAAGGCGAAGATTTTTTAGGTATATTTTTTCAGAGGCGTGGATTTTTTAAGAATATTTTTATCAAGGCGTAGATTTTTTATGAATATTTTTTTTCAAAGCGAAGATTTTTTAGGAATATTTTTTCAGAGGCGTGGATTTTTTAAGAATATTTTTTCAGAGGCGTTGATTTTTTAAGAAATTTTTTTTCCAGGCGAAGATTTTTTAAGAATATTTTTTCAGATGCGTGGATTTTTTAAGAATATTTTTTTTCAAGGCGAAGATTTTTTAAGAATATTTTTTCAGATGCGTGGATTTTTTAAGAATATTTTTTTTTCAATGCGAAGATTTTTTAAGAATATTTTTTCAGAGACGTGGATTTTTTAAGAATATTTTTTTTTCAATGCGAAGATTTTTTAAGAATATTTTTTCAGAGGCGTGGATTTTTTAAGAATATTTTTTTAGAGGCGTTGATTTTTCCAGAAGGCTTGGATTTTTTTTAAATATTTTTTTTCAAACCGAAGATTTTTTCAGAAGGCGTGGATTTTTTTAAAGAAGATTTTTTCAGAAGGCTTGGATTTTTTTAAGATATTTTCTTTTTAAAGCGAAGATTTTTTCAGAAGCCGTGGATTTTTTTAAAATATTTTTTTAAGGCCTAGTTTTATAAGAATATTTTTTCAAGGCGTAGATTTTTTAAAAATATTTTTTCAAGGCGAAGATTTTTTAAAAATATTTTTTCAAGGCGAAGATTTTTTAAAAATATTTTTACAGAGGCTTGGATTTTTCAAGAAAATTTTTTTCAAGGCGTAGGTTATATAAGAATATTTTATTCAAGTCAAAGATTTTGTCAGAGGCATAGATTTTTTAAGAATATTTTTGTTTTAAGGCGAAGATTTTTTTAAAGTATTTTTTCAAGGCGTAGATTTTTTAAGAATATTTTTGTTTTAAGGCGAAGATTTTTTTAAAGTATTTTTTCAAAGCGTAGATTTTTTAAAAATATTCTTTAAAAAATCCACGTTTTGTCCAAGGGTCCCTTGAAAAATATTCTTTAAAAAATCCCCGTTTTGTCGTAAAAATATTCTTTAAGAAATTCCCGTTTTGTCGTAAAATATTCTTTAAAAAAATCCCAGTTTTGTCGTAAAAATATTCTTTAAAAAATCCCCGTTTTGTCGTAAAAATATTCTTTAAAAAATTTACGTTTTGTCGTAAAAATATCCTTTAAAAAATCCACGTTTTGTGTCCAAAGGTCCCTTGAAAAATATTCTTTAAAAAATCCACGTTTTGTGTCCAAAGGTCCCTTGAAAAATATTCTTTAAAAAATCCACGTTTTGTTGTCAAAAGGTCCCTTGAAAAATATTCTTTAAAAAATCCACGTTTTGTTGTCTAAAGGTCCCTTGAAAAATATTCTTTAAAAAATCCACGTTTTGTGGTCTAAAGGTCCCTTGAAAAATATTCTTTAAAAAATCCACGTTTTGTGGTCTAAGGTCCCTTGAAAAATATTCTTTGAAAAATCCACGGTTTGTGGTCTAACGCCCCTTGACAAATATTCTTTAAAAATCTACTATTTGTAGTCTAAGGTCCCTTGAAAAATATTCTTTAAAAAATCCACGTTTTGTTGACAAATATTCTTTTAAAAATCCACGTTTTGTTGTCTAAGACCCCTTGACAAATATTCTTTAAAAAATCCACGTTTTGTGTCCAAAGGTCCCTTGAAAAATATTCTTTAAAAAATCCACGATTTGTGTCCAAAGGTCCCTTGAAAAATATTCTTTAAAAAATCCACGTTTTGTGGTCTACGGTCCCTTGAAAAATATTCTTTAAAAAATCCACGTTTTGTGGTCTAAAGGTCTTGGAAAATTTTTCTTTAAAAAATCCACGTTTTGTGTCCAAAGGTCCCTTGAAAAATATTCTTTAAAAAATCCACGTTTTGTGTAAAAAGGTCCCTTGAAAAATATTCTTTAAAAAATCCACGTTTTGTGGTCTAAAGGTCCCTTGAAAAATATTCTTTAAAAAATCGACGTTTTGTGTAAAAAGGTCCCTTGAAAAATATTCTTTAAAAAATCCACGTTTTGTGTAAAAAGGTCCCGTGAAAAATAGTCTTTAAAAAATACAAGTTTTGTAGTCAAAAGCTCCCTCGGAAAATATTCTTTTAAAATCCAGAGTTTGCGGTCTAAATATCACTCAAAATATTTTAAGAATATTTTTTAAGAGGCGTGGATTTATTAAGAATTTTTTCTTCAAGGCAAAGATCTTTTAAGAATATTTTTCCAGAGGCATTGATTTTTTAAGATTATTTTTTCAAGAGCGAAGCTCTTTTAAGAATATTATTTCAGAGTCATGGATTTTTTAAGAATATTTTTATTCAAGGCGAGGTTTTTTCAGAGGCGTGCATTTTTTAAGAATATTTTTTTCAGAGGCATCGATTTTTTAAGAATATTTTTTAAGGCGTAAATTTTTTAAAAATTTTTTTTCAGAGGTCAGAATTTTTTAAGAAAAATTTTCCAAGGCGTAGTTTTTTTAAGAATATTTTTTTTTCAAGGCGAAGATTTTTTCAGACGCGTGGACTTTTTAAGAATATTTTGTTTCAGGGCGAAGATTTTTTCAGACGCGTGGATTTTTTAAGAATATTTTGTTTCAGGGCGAAGATTTTATCAGACGCGTGGATTTTTTAAGAATATTTTTTTTCAAGGCGTAGACTTTTTAATATATTGTTTTTTTTAAGGCGAAGATTTTTTAAGAATAATTTTAGAGGCGTGGACTTTTTAAGAATATTTTTATCAAGGCGTAGATTTTTTAAGAATATTTTTTTTTTTAAGGCGAAGATTTTTTAGGTATATTTTTTCAGAGGCGTGGATTTTTTAAGAATATTTTTATCAAGGCGTAGATTTTTTATGAATATTTTTTTTCAAAGCGAAGATTTTTTAGGAATATTTTTTCAGAGGCGTGGATTTTTTAAGAATATTTTTTCAGAGGCGTTGATTTTTTAAGAAATTTTTTTTCCAGGCGAAGATTTTTTAAGAATATTTTTTCAGATGCGTGGATTTTTTAAGAATATTTTTTTTCAAGGCGAAGATTTTTTAAGAATATTTTTTCAGATGCGTGGATTTTTTAAGAATATTTTTTTTCAATGCGAAGATTTTTTAAGAATATTTTTTCAGAGACGTGGATTTTTTAAGAATATTTTTTTTTCAATGCGAAGATTTTTTAAGAATATTTTTTCAGAGGCGTGGATTTTTTAAGAATATTTTTTTAGAGGCGTGGATTTTTCCAGAAGGCTTGGATTTTTTTTAAATATTTTTTTTCAAACCGAAGATTTTTTCAGAAGGCGTGGATTTTTTTAAAGAAGATTTTTTCAGAAGGCTTGGATTTTTTTAAGATATTTTCTTTTTAAAGCGAAGATTTTTTCAGAAGCCGTGGATTTTTTTAAAATATTTTTTTAAGGCCTAGTTTTATAAGAATATTTTTTCAAGGCGTAGATTTTTTAAAAATATTTTTTCAAGGCGAAGATTTTTTAAAAATATTTTTTCAAGGCGAAGATTTTTTAAAAATATTTTTACAGAGGCTTGGATTTTTCAAGAAAATTTTTTTCAAGGCGTAGGTTATATAAGAATATTTTATTCAAGTCAAAGATTTTGTCAGAGGCATAGATTTTTTAAGAATATTTTTGTTTTAAGGCGAAGATTTTTTTAAAGTATTTTTTCAAGGCGTAGATTTTTTAAGAATATTTTTGTTTTAAGGCGAAGATTTTTTTAAAGTATTTTTTCAAAGCGTAGATTTTTTAAAAATATTTTTTTAAGTCACAGATTTTTTAAATGCCACTGTTATATGTGATCTCCTCCTGAGCATGAAATCTACGTGAGCCGCTTAACAAAAATACATTTCAATTTATCGGCAGCTGTTAAGTAAATATGTATGTATCTGTGTGCGTGTGTCACAATGTGTCACCTACGCGGCTGTGTGCATCTCTGCGTCCATCTCACTTTGCTTCCAGTGAAAATCAAATATTTACCCAATTCACATAAATCCCCAAAGAGTCTGCCTGGCTGTCGTTTGTTCTGTGGCTCTACATGGCTATTGGATATTTACCTGAAACGAGAAAGAGGAAAAAAATGATATGAAATTACAATAAGTTAAAAAATTATTCACAAGTGTGAAATGACAATAAATATTGTTTTAATTATTTTACGAATGAAAATAAAATACGAATGAAAAAGAAATCACAAAAGTTCACAGTTAAGGCTGAGGGGACAAAAATGCACATTTATTTATATTTATTTCGAGTAAATAAACTTTAAAAGGCCTGTAGGCCATAACAAGTCATAAATCAAGGTAAAGTTGTTTAAGGAAATATATGAGTCAGGAGTTGGCATATTGGATTTCATAGCCAGGAAATGTTGGTTGATTGTGTCAAGTTTTAAAGCCAAGAAATGGTAGTCAGATTGATTTTGGCTTACGAAGATATGTGGAGCGAATTAGTAATATTAATTATTTTTGCATTGGGTCGTATACATAATATTCTGAGGAATACTACTTATACGCCACCAATTCATTGGATATATAGTATTTATTTTTAAATTATATGACCCAAATTTACAATTGGCCACATTCCATTAATTATACAGAAAAAAAAATTAAAATTATTTCTATTTTAAATTAAAATAAATTTGCAACAGTTGTTGCCGACCATCAATAAATCGTCAAGGTATTTTGTATAGCATTTGAAGTATTTCTGAACATCATCAATGTCTATCATTGATTTCCTGTCAAACGATGATTATTCCACCTTAATCGTCAGCGATGCATTTATCTTTACAATTTGCGTATCATTAATTTCTGTGTGCCGGTAAAGCCTTAAAATACCTCGACAAGTGTCGCCAATTTTTTTCCAATTTCAAAAAAAAGAAAATTCGATTAATTCATATTCGTTGGCGTTAACCCAGAGATTTATTAGTGCCGGTCACTTTGTTCTATTAACATTTTAATTTAAGGTGCACTAGATTTATTTACGTTCCTTTTATTTTCCATGAATGCAAATGTAATTGGCAATTTGCTGTAATTTATTTTATTTAAAAAAAAAAATAAAATAGAAAACCTACACAGAATTTTAATATTGAGTACTTGGGTGTGGGCTGTGGAACATATGGGAATTGTTTTATTGATAATTTTACCTGGTAACGATTTTTTAAGAATATTTTTCGAGAAATAATTACAACACAAAACGTTGATTTTTAAAGAATATTTTTCAAAGACCTTCAGGCCACAAAACGTGGATTTTTTAAAGAATATTTTTCAAAGACCTTCAGGCCACAAAACGTGGATTTTTTAAAGAATATTTTTCAAAAACCTTCAGGCCACAAAACGTGGATTTTTTAAAGAATATTTTTCAAAGACCTTCAGGCCACAAAACGTGGATTTTTTAAAGAATATTTTCAAAGACCTTCAGGCCACAAAACGTGGATTTTTTAAAGAATATTTTTCAAAGACCTTCAGGCCACAAAACGTGGATTTTTTAAAGAATATTTGTCAAGCCACCTTAGGCCACAAAACGTGGATTTTTTAAAGAATATTTGTCAAGCCACCTTAGGCCACAAAACGTGGATTTTTTAAAGAATATTTGTCAAGCCACCTTAAGCCACAAAACGTGGATTTTTTAAAGAATATTTTTCAAGGGACCTTCAGACCACAAAACGTGGATTTTTTAAAGAATATTTTTCAAAGACCTTCATGCCACAAAACGTGGATTTTTTAAAGAATATTTTTCAAAGACCTTCAGGCCACAAAACGTGGATTTTTTAAAGAATATTTTTCAAAGACCTTCAGGCCACAAAACGTGGATTTTTTAAAGAATATTTTTCAAAGACCTTCAGGCCACAAAACGTGGATTTTTTAAAGAATATTTTTCAAAGACCTTCAGGCCACAAAACGTGGATTTTTTAAAGAATATTTTTCAAAGACCTTCAGGCCACAAAACGTGGATTTTTTAAAGAATATTTTTCAAAGACCTTCAGGCCACAAAACGTGGATTTTTTAAAGAATATTTTTCAAAGACCTTCAGGCCACAAAACGTGGATTTTTTAAAGAATATTTTTCAAAGACCTTCAGGCCACAAAACGTGGGTTTTTTAAAGAATATTTTTCAAGGGACCTTCAGGCCACAAAACGTGGATTTTTTAAAGAATATTTTTCAAAGACCTTCAGGCCACAAAACTTGGGTTTTTTAAAGAATATTTTTCAAGGGACCTTAGGCCAAAAAACGTGGATTTTTTAAAGAATATTTTTCAAGGGACCTTAGGCCACAAAACGTGGATTTTTTAAAGAATATTTTTCAAGGTACCTTAGGCCACAAAACGTGGATTTTTTAAAGAATATTTTTCAAGTTACCTTAGGACACAAAACGTGGATTTTTTAAAGAATATTTTTCAAGGAATCTTAGGCAACAAAACGTGGATTTTTTAAGGAATATTTTTCAAGGAATCTTAGGCCACAAAACGTGGATTTTTTAAAGAATATTTTTCATGAATTTTAGGCCACAAAACGTGGATTTTTTAAACAATATTTTTCAAAGACCGTCAGGCCACAAAACATGGATTTTTTAAAGAATATTTTTCAAAGACCTTCAGGCCACAAAACGTGGATTTTTTAAACAATATTTTTCAAAGACCTTCAGGCCACAAAACGTGGATTTTTTAAACAATATTTTTCAAGGGACCTTAGGCCACAAAACGTGGATTTTTTAAACAATATTTTTCAAGGAACCTTAGGCCACAAAACGTGGATTTTTTAAAGAATATTTTTCAAAGACCTTCAGGCCACAAAACGTGGATTTTTTAAAGAATATTTTTCAAAGACCTTCAGGCCACAAAACGTGGATTTTTTAAAGAATATTTTTCAAAGACCTTCAGGCCACAAAACGTGGATTTTTTAAAGAATATTTTTCAAAGACCTTCAGGCCACAAAACGTGGGTTTTTTAAAGAATATTTTTCAAGGGACCTTCAGGCCACAAAACGTGGATTTTTTAAAGAATATTTTTCAAAGACCTTCAGGCCACAAAATTTGGGTTTTTTAAAGAATATTTTTCAAGGGACCTTAGGCCACAAAACGTGGATTTTTTAAAGAATATTTTTCAAGGGACCTTAGGCCACAAAACGTGGATTTTTTAAAGAATATTTTTCAAGGAACCTTAGGCCACAAAACGTGGATTTTTTAAAGAATATTTTTCAAAGACCTTCAGGCCACAAAACGTGGATTTTTTAAAGAATATTTTTCAAAGACCTTCAGGCCACAAAACGTGGATTTTTTAAAGAATATTTTTCAAAGACCTTCAGGCCACAAAACGTGGATTTTTTAAAGAATATTTTTCAAAGACCTTCAGGCCACAAAACGTGGATTTTTTAAAGAATATTTTTCAAAGACCTTCAGGCCACAAAACGTGGATTTTTTAAACAATATTTTTCAAAGACCTTCAGGCCACAAAACGTGGATTTTTTAAAGAATATTTTTCAAAGACCTTCAGGCCACAAAACGTGGATTTTTTAAAGAATATTTTTCAAAGACCTTCAGGCCACAAAACGTGGATTTTTTAAAGAATATTTTTCAAAGACCTTCAGGCCACAAAACGTGGATTTTTTAAAGAATATTTTTCAAAGACCTTCAGGCCACAAAACGTGGATTTTTTAAAGAATATTTTTCAAAGACCTTCAGGCCACAAAACGTGGATTTTTTAAAGAATATTTTTCAAAGACCTTCAGGCCACAAAACGTGGATTTTTTAAAGAATATTTTTCAAAGACCTTCAGGCCACAAAACGTGGATTTTTTAAAGAATATTTTTCAAAGACCTTCAGGCCACAAAACGTGGATTTTTTAAAGAATATTTTTCAAAGACCTTCAGGCCACAAAACGTGGATTTTTTAAAGAATATTTTTCAAAGACCTTCAGGCCACAAAACGTGGATTTTTTAAAGAATATTTTTCAAAGACCTTCAGGCCACAAAACGTGGATTTTTTAAACAATATTTTTCAAAGACCTTCAGGCCACAAAACGTGGATTTTTTAAAGAATATTTTTCAAAGACCTTCAGGCCACAAAACGTGGATTTTTTAAAGAATATTTTTCAAAGACCTTCAGGCCACAAAACGTGGATTTTTTAAAGAATATTTTTCAAAGACCTTCAGGCCACAAAACGTGGATTTTTTAAAGAATATTTTTCAAAGACCTTCAGGCCACAAAACGTGGATTTTTTAAAGAATATTTTTCAAAGACCTTCAGGCCACAAAACGTGGATTTTTTAAAGAATATTTTTCAAAGACCTTCAGGCCACAAAACGTGGATTTTTTAAAGAATATTTTTCAAAGACCTTCAGGCCACAAAACGTGGATTTTTTAAACAATATTTTTCAAAGACCTTCAGGCCACAAAACGTGGATTTTTTAAACAATATTTTTCAAGGGACCTTAGGCCACAAAACGTGGATTTTTTAAACAATATTTTTCAAGGAACCTTAGGCCACAAAACGTGGATTTTTTAAAGAATATTTTTCAAAGACCTTCAGGCCACAAAACGTGGATTTTTTAAAGAATATTTTTCAAAGACCTTCAGGCCACAAAACGTGGATTTTTTAAAGAATATTTTTCAAAGACCTTCAGGCCACAAAACGTGGATTTTTTAAAGAATATTTTTCAAAGACCTTCAGGCCACAAAACGTGGGTTTTTTAAAGAATATTTTTCAAGGGACCTTCAGGCCACAAAACGTGGATTTTTTAAAGAATATTTTTCAAAGACCTTCAGGCCACAAAACTTGGGTTTTTTAAAGAATATTTTTCAAGGGACCTTAGGCCAAAAAACGTGGATTTTTTAAAGAATATTTTTCAAGGGACCTTAGGCCACAAAACGTGGATTTTTTAAAGAATATTTTTCAAGGTACCTTAGGCCACAAAACGTGGATTTTTTAAAGAATATTTTTCAAGTTACCTTAGGACACAAAACGTGGATTTTTTAAAGAATATTTTTCAAGGAATCTTAGGCAACAAAACGTGGATTTTTTAAGGAATATTTTTCAAGGAATCTTAGGCCACAAAACGTGGATTTTTTAAAGAATATTTTTCATGAATTTTAGGCCACAAAACGTGGATTTTTTAAACAATATTTGTCAAAGACCGTCAGGCCACAAAACATGGATTTTTTAAAGAATATTTTTCAAAGACCTTCAGGCCACAAAATGTGGATTTTTTAAACAATATTTTTCAAGGGACCTTAGGCCACAAAACGTGGATTTTTTAAACAATATTTTTCAAGGAACCTTAGGCCACAAAACGTGGATTTTTTAAAGAATATTTTTCAAAGACCTTCAGGCCACAAAACGTGGATTTTTTAAAGAATATTTTTCAAAGACCTTCAGGCCACAAAACGTGGATTTTTTAAAGAATATTTTTCAAAGACCTTCAGGCCACAAAACGTGGATTTTTTAAAGAATATTTTTCAAAGACCTTCAGGCCACAAAACGTGGGTTTTTTAAAGAATATTTTTCAAGGGACCTTCAGGCCACAAAACGTGGATTTTTTAAAGAATATTTTTCAAAGACCTTCAGGCCACAAAACTTGGGTTTTTTAAAGAATATTTTTCAAGGGACCTTAGGCCACAAAACGTGGATTTTTTAAAGAATATTTTTCAAGGGACCTTAGGCCACAAAACGTGGATTTTTTAAAGAATATTTTTCAAGGTACCTTAGGCCACAAAACGTGGATTTTTTAAAGAATATTTTTCAAGTTACCTTAGGACACAAAACGTGGATTTTTTAAAGAATATTTTTCAAGGAATCTTAGGCAACAAAACGTGGATTTTTTAAGGAATATTTTTCAAGGAATCTTAGGCCACAAAACGTGGATTTTTTAAAGAATATTTTTCAAGGAATTTTAGGCCACAAAACGTGGATTTTTTAAACAATATTTTTCAAAGACCGTCAGGCCACAAAACGTGGATTTTTTAAAGAATATTTTTCAAAGACCTTCAGACCACAAAACGTGGATTTTTTAAAGAATATTTTTCAAAGACCTTCAGGCCACAAAACATGGATTTTTTAAAGACCATTTTTCAAAGACCTTCAGGCCACAAAACGTGGATTTTTTAAAGAATATTTTTCAAAGACCTTCAGGCCACAAAACGTGGATTTTTTAAAGAATATTTTTCAAAGACCTTCAGGCCACAAAACGTGGATTTTTTAAAGAATATTTTTCAAAGACCTTCAGGCCACAAAACGTGGATTTTTTAAAGAATATTTGTGAAGCCACCTTAGGCCACAAAATGTGGATTTTTTAAAGAATATTTTTCAAAGACCTTCAGACCACAAAACTTGGATTTTTTAAAGAATATTTTTCAATTGACTTAACACCAAAAAACATGGATTTTTTAAAGAATATTTGTCAAGCCACCTTAGGCCACAAAACGTGGATTTTTTAAACAATATTTTTCAAGGGACCTTAGGCCACAAAACGTGGATTTTTTAAACAATATTTTTCAAGGGACCTTAGGCCACAAAACGTGGATTTTTTTAAGAATATTTTTTCAAAGACCTTCAGGCCACAAAACGTGGATTTTTTTAAAGAATATTTTTCAAAGACCTTCAGGCCACAAAACGTGGATTTTTTAAAGAATATTTTTCAAAGACCTTCAGGCCACAAAACGTGGATTTTTTAAAGAATATTTTTCAAAGACCTTCAGGCCACAAAACGTGGATTTCTTAAAGAATATTTTTAAAGGGACCTCAGGCCACAAAACGTGGATTTCTTAAAGAATATTTTTCAAGGGACCTCAGGCCACAAAACGTGGATTTTTTGAAGAATATTTTTCAAGGGACCTCAGGCCACAAAACGTGGATTTTTTTTAAAGAATATTTTTCAAGGGATCTTAGGCCACAAAACGTGGATTTCTTAAAGAATATTTTTCAAGGGACGTGGATTTTTTAAAGAATATTTTTCAAGGGACCTCAGGCCACAAAACGTGGATTTTTTAAAGAACATTTTTCAAGGGACCTCAGGCCACAAAACGTGGATTTTTTAAACAATATTTTTCAAGGGACCTTAGGCCACAAAACGTGGATTTTTTAAAGAATATTTTTTCAAAGACCTTCAGGCCACAAAACGTGCATTTTTTTAAAGAATATTTTTCAAAGACCTTCAGGCCACAAAACGTGGATTTTTTAAAGAATATTTTTCAAAGACCTTCAGGCCACAAAACGTGGATTTTTTAAAGAATATTTTTCAAGGGATCTTAGGCCACAAAACGTGGATTTCTTAAAGAATATTTTTAAAGGGACCTCAGGCCACAAAACGTGGATTTCTTAAAGAATATTTTTCAAGGGACCTCAGGCCACAATACGTGGATTTTTTGAAGAATATTTTTCAAGGGACCTCAGGCCACAAAACGTGGATTTTTTTTAAAGAATATTTTTCAAGGGATCTTAGGCCACAAAACGTGGATTTCTTAAAGAATATTTTTCAAGGGACGTGGATTTTTTAAAGAATATTTTTCAAGGGACCTCAGGCCACAAAACGTGGATTTTTTAAAGAACATTTTTCAAGGGACCTCAGGCCACAAAACGTGGATTTTTTAAACAATATTTTTCAAGGGACCTTAGGCCACAAAACGTGGATTTTTTAAAGAATATTTTTTCAAAGACCTTCAGGCCACAAAACGTGGATTTTTTTAAAGAATATTTTTCAAAGACCTTCAGGCCACAAAACGTGGATTTTTTAAAGAATATTTTTCAAAGACCTTCAGGCCACAAAACGTGGATTTTTTAAAGAATATTTTTCAAGGGATCTTAGGCCACAAAACGTGGATTTCTTAAAGAATATTTTTAAAGGGACCTCAGGCCACAAAACGTGGATTTCTTAAAGAATATTTTTCAAGGGACCTCAGGCCACAATACGTGGATTTTTTGAAGAATATTTTTCAAGGGACCTCAGGCCACAAAACGTGGATTTTTTAAAGAACATTTTTCAAGGGACCTCAGGCCACAAAACGTGGAGTTTTTTAAAAATATTTTTCAAGGGACCTTAGGCCACAAAACGTGGAGTCTTTTAAAAATATTTTTCAAGGAACCTTAGGCCACAAAACGTGGAGTTTTTTAAAAATATTTTTCAAGGGACCTTAGGCCACAAAACGTGGAGTTTTTTAAAAATATTTTTCAAGGGACCTTAGGCCACAAAACGTGGAGTTTTTTAAAAATATTTTTCACGGAACCGAAAGCCACAAAACGTGGATTTTTTAAAGAATATTTTTCAAGGGACCTTAGGCCACAAAACGTGGATTTTTTAAAGAATATTTTTTAAGGGACCTTAGGCCACAAAACGTGGATTTTTTAAAGAATCTTTTTCAAGGGACCTTAGGCCACAAAACGTGGATTTTTTAAAGAATCTTTTTCAAGGGACCTTAGGCCACAAAGAACATTTTTCAAGGGACCTCAGGCCACAAAACGTGGAGTTTTTTAAAAATATTTTTCAAGGGACCTTAGGCCACAAAACGTGGAGTTTTTTAAAAATATTTTTCAAGGAACCTTAGGCCACAAAACGTGGAGTTTTTTAAAAATATTTTTCAAGGGACCTTAGGCCACAAAGCGTGGAGTTTTTTAAAAATATTTTTCAAGGAACCTTAGGCCACAAAACGTGGAGTTTTTTAAAAATATTTTTCAAGGGACCTTAGGCCACAAAACGTGGAGTTCTTTAAAAATATTTTTCAAGGAACGTTAGGCCACAAAACGTGGAGTTTTTTAAAAATATTTTTCAAGGGACCTTAGGCCACAAAACGTGGGGTTTTTTAAAAATATTTTTCACGGAACCGAAGGCCACAAAACGTGGATTTTTTAAAGAATATTTTTCAAGGGACCTTAGGCCACAAAACGTGGATTTTTTAAAGCATATTTTTCAAGGGACCTTACGCCACAAAACGTGGATTTTTTTGAAGAATATTTTTCAAGGGACCTTAGGCCACAAAACGTGGATTTTTTAAAGAATATTTTTCAAGGGACCTTAGGCCACAAAACGTGGATTTTTTAAAGAATATTTTTCAAGGGACCTTAGGCCACAAAACGTGGATTTTTTAAAGAATATTTTTCAAGGGAACTTAGGCCACAAAACGTGGATTGTTTAAAGAATATTTTTCAAGGGAACTTAGGCCACAAAACGTGGATTGTTTAAAGAATATTTTTCAAGGGACCTTAGGCTACAAAACGTGGATTGTTTAAAGAATATTTTTCAAGGGACCTTAGGCTACAAAACGTGGATTTTTTAAAGAATATTTTTCAAGGAACCTTAGGCCACAAAACGTGGATTTTTTAAAGAATATTTTTCAAGGAACCTTAGGCCACAAAACGTGGATTTTTTAAAGAATATTTTTCAAGGAACCTTAGGCCACAAAACGTGGATTTTTTAAAGAATATTTTTCAAGGAACCTTAGGCCACAAAACGTGGATTTTTTAAAGAATATTTTTCAAGGGACCTTAGGCCACAAAACGTGGATTTTTTAAAGAATATTTTTCAAGGAACCTTAGGCCACAAAACTTGGATTTTTTAAAGAATATTTTTCAAGGAACCTTAGGCCACAAAACGTGGATTTTTTAAAGAATATTTTTCAAGGGACCTTAGGCCACAAAACGTGGATTTTTTAAAGAATATTTTTCAAGGGACCTTAGGCCACAAAACGTGGATTTTTTAAAGAATATTTTTCAAGGGACCTTAGGCCACAAAACGTGGATTTTTTAAAGAATATTTTTCAAGGGACCTTAGGCCACAAAACGTGGATTTTTTAAAGAATATTTTTCAAGGGACCTTAGGCCAGAAATTCTTCAAGCAGTTTCTCCTTTTCCTAGTGTCGGATTAGTAATTGAAAATAATTTCTAATGTCCCCTCCACAACCCACAAAATATTTTTTTCCAACTGTCTCAAATGCCCCCGTATTTTTTGAGTGATATATTTTTGATATATAACCCATTGCTGGCCGTAATCTATAACCACTTCCTCCACATTGCCTTGTGCAACAGAAAACTAGTGCACAGAGCTGTTGCATGTCCAACAAATTTGCTCTTGTTTAATACTTTCAAAAAAATCGACAAAAAAAACTATTTTGGTGATGGAATATTTCATGTGCAATAAATAGACCAAACTAAAGTCGATTATCGGAAAAAAAAAACTCTCAACACAACAAAAATTGTCAAACTAATTTTTTGATGTTTTCCTAACAAGTGTTCAATCGATCGATCGAACAAACGAACGGAAAAAACTCTGTGCAAATGTGAAAACATTCATCGATGTCATGGCAACTAATGCAAGTGTAAATGTGCGAGTGTGCGTGTGTGTGTGGTATGTAATGAAAAAGGAAAACAACTTTGTTGTTGCATCGAAGATTTATGAGTTTGTGGTAAAATGACAAAAAATTAATCGTCCATAAATATAAATGGGATTTCGTGTTTTTCACTTGGTTCAATATTTTTTGTAAATAACAAGAATATAGTTTTTTAGGTGAAGGAAACGAACTGCATCATAGGTGAAGGGGGAGGGGAGAGAAAATGTTTTTTGAAACCTAAATTTAATTTAACATAATTAAAAATTTCAAAATGATTTGATATATGACGTATAACCGGAATTTAACTAATGTTCATCATACGCCCAATATGGCATTTAATTTTTATTAATTATACGCACCATAGTTCCTAGACAAAATAAGCAATTTATGGAATTGCAAGCTTATTTTATTGGATCTTAAATGCAGATTTTAGCTCCAGGTCCTTAATAACAAAAATACAAATTACTTATTATATTTTTAAAAACAATATCCTACATTTAAGTAACCTTTTTTAAAGCCTTTACAGCTGTTGAATTCTTCTTAGACAAAACTCTTCTAGGCCAAAGTAAATTGTAATAATAAAAGCAATATCAACTCCTTGAATAAATGTTCGAAAAACCTTCTTCAACCCACAAAGATAACCTGAAGTGAAAAAAATCACTGCATTATATCATCATCGCCGTCTTTAGTTTACTTTCGTGTGGAAAATTCTGCAGAAAGCATGTAAGTTTGTATGGGTGGGTGGTTGTGTTTGAAATGCTTCTTTTTATTGTTTTCCAGCACCATCGTTGATTACGACTTTCTTTCTTTCTTTGTGTATTTCTTATTTCACCATTTTAATGAATTATGTCATAGTAGTACAGTGAACGTTTTTTTTTTTCTATTTATTTATCTTTTGTTTTCCTCTTCACCTAAGCTGGGTCAATCTCATTAAGCTTTATGTTTTTTATTTTGCTTTGTTTTTTTGCCATAATCCTTAAAGGCTTAATTAAAAAAAATCCAAAGAGATTTAATTAAACGCATAAACTGGCTTAGTAGGTAATGAATGATTGAAACAAAAGTAAGAAAAAAGTCTTCAAATTAAATTTTTATAAGTTGCCTTATCTAATGAGCAGAAAGAAGAATTGTGACGTATAATTGCTGAATAAAGTTCATGTTGGTCATACGACTTGAGGTACTTTGAAATAATAATAATCATTCGCAGCAAAGGACATTACGCTGGCATTAAAATATTATTTTTTTGATGGGACTGCAGACCAATAAATGTGGATTTTAAAATATATTTTTTCATGGACCACCAAACGTGGATTTTTTAAAGAATATTTTTTCATGGCCCCTTAGATCACCAAACGTGGATTTTTTAAAGAATATTTTTCATGGACCAAAAGACCACAAAACGTGGATTTTTTAAAGAATATTTTTCATGAGGATATAGACCACCAAACGTGGATTTTTTAAAGAATATTTTTGCATGGCCCCTTAGACCACCAAACGTGGATTTTTTAAAGAATATTTTTTCATGGCCCCTTAGACCACCAAACGTGGATTTTTTAAAGAATATTTTTTCATGGCCCCTTAGACCACCAAACGTGGATTTTTTAAAGAATATTTTTTCATGGCCCCTTAGACCACCAAACGTGGATTTTTTAAAGAATATTTTTTCATGGCCCCTTAGACCACCAAACGTGGATTTTTTAAAGAATATTTTTTCATGGCCCCTTAGACCACCAAACGTGGATTTTTTAAAGAATATTTTTTCATTGCCCCTTAGACCACCAAACGTGGATTTTTTAAAGAATATTTTTTCATGGCCCCTTAGACCACCAAACGTGGATTTTTTAAAGAATATTTTTTCATGGCCCCTTAGACCACCAAACGTGGATTTTTTAAAGAATATTTTTTCATGGCCCCTTAGACCACCAAACGTGGATTTTTTAAAGAATATTTTTTCATGGCCCCTTAGACCACCAAACGTGGATTTTTTAAAGAACATTTTTTCATGGCCCCTTAGACCACCAAACGTGGATTTTTTAAAGAATATTTTTTCATGGCCCCTTAGACCACCAAACGTGGATTTTTTAAAGAATATTTTTTCATGGGCCATTACAACACCAAACGTGGATTTTTTAAAGAATTTTTTTCATGGGCCATTACAACACCAAACGTGGATTTTTTAAAGAATATTTTTCATGGACCAAAAGACCACAAAACGTGGATTTTTCTAAAGAATATTTTTCATGGACCAAAAGACCACAAAACTTGGATTTTTTAAAGAATATTTTTTCATGGTCCCTTAGACCACCAAACTTGAATTTTTTAAAGAATATTTTTTCATGGTCCCTTAGACCACCAAACGTGGATTTTTTAAAGAATACTTTTTCATGGCCCCTTAGACCAACAAACGTGGATTTTTGAAAGAATATTTTTTCATGGCCCCTTAGACCACCAAACGTGGATTTTTTAAAGAATATTTTTCATGGACCATAAAACCACAAAACGTGGATTTTTTTAAAGAATATTTTTCATGGTCCCTTAGACCACCAAACTTGGATTTTTTTAAGAATATTTTTGCATAGCCCCTTAGACCACCAAACGTGGATTTTTTAAAGAATATTTTTCATGTACCAAAAGACCACAAAACGTGGATTTTTTAAAGTATATTTTTCATGTACCAAAAGACCACAAAACGTGGATTTTTTAAAGAATATTTTTTCATGGACCAAAAGACCACAAAACGTGGATTTTTTAAAGAATATTTTTCATGAGGCCTTAGACCACCAAACGTGAATTTTTTAAAGAATATTTTTTCATGGACCAAAAGACCACAAAACGTGGATTTTTTAAAGAATATTTTTCCTGGACCAAAAGACCACAAAACGTGAATTTTTTGAAGAATATTTTTCTTTCATCTCAATTTTTCATTAAGCAACAAAAATAGGATGAAATTTTGCTATTTAAAAAAAAAAACAAAAAATATCAATTTAAATTTTTCCAGGAATTCACAAAAAAAAATCTTTCTTGCTTATAAAAATTCAATCATGTGGAAATTTTCCAAATGTGAAACAGACATCATGCGGCTATTAAATGTAGGCTTCTTTCATCATCACATTTCGCATGACTGTTTAAATGCCAAAGGAATCCCATTATATCCTTTTCTAAACATGTAATCCTCTATCCATCCGAACTGTATCCATATTAAAATTCAATGAAGCATATCATCATCGTTGATTGGAGTACACATACATAAATATTTTATTGTATTGTATTTTGTTTTTTTTTTTTTTGCTTCTAAAGGACCTTAAAGTTTTTAATAGAATTTTTCAATCTAAAATAAATGTTTGTGTTGATAATAAATTATTCAAATTTAATTTAAATAAAATGGAGATAGAATACAAAAACAAAAACATTTTGGGATGACACACTTCTCTCTAGGATTTAAAGTATTGAATGAAAAGTGTGATTTGTTTATGTCTATTTTTCAGCTACAGTTAAACCACTTAGCTTAATACTGGATTCATTGCAAGAGATGTCGACTTGGTTTCCGAACTTCGAAAACAGAATCCTGCAGCACTCTTCCATATAAAAGAAGTCTCCCTCTATTCCTTCTAGAATGTGCATGGGAATTGATACCACCACCTTAAATTATTCTATTTTTGTCCATCTTGTTATTTCCTCCTAGAAGTCTTTATAACGAATATGATAAATAATATATTTGTGCTTTTTTATAGCTTACTTTAAGTACTCCTCAATTATTCTTTTGTTGTTCTCTTTGTGAATTACATTGAACAACATTTGTTTGATTTACTAGAAACTTAACTACAGAAAAAACAACTGCATAACAACAAAGAAGAAGAACATTTTTGATTTTTTGGCATTTAGTGTGAGTTTTGAAGTTTTGGCCAGGTTTTGCTTTTTGGCATTACAAGTGTGTATGTGTGTGTGTGTGAGTATTGTTGAGGTATTGTTATACCACACAATTACAATGCAGTATTCATTGTTAGCAATGCATTCGATGTCGTTGTCATTCATGTTCATGTTTTTCGCAAAAGTTTACAACCATTATTATGCCATTGGGTCCCATTGGGTATAATAATGGCCATTCGGAAAGATAGACTGACTGACTGCAAGTCTATCTCCCCGACTAAATACTTGGCTATATATGACGAACTGACAGAAAACAACATGACATTTGCCCAATTACATGACACATGCAGTTTGTTGTTGTTGTTGTATATTGCTAGGGGTATTGTTGTTGTTTTGCTAGTTATTGAACCAATTACATACGAAATACGAAGAAAAGTTTGTTTGTGTATTTTGTATATTTACTGCAATGATAGAGTAAGAGTTCTTACTTCTTCCCTCTCTATCCCTCGTTCTATTACCTGTCCCTTGTTAAAAGCTATAATTTTCTAGATTGTTTACTTGGCAAAATGTTTTTTCTTTTTGTATGTAATTACAGCTTACTTCAATTTTCTGACTCGATTTCGATTTTACTTTATAATTTATTGATGAATGGGGGTAATTCCCTATTGGCAAGGTTTCACAATAACTTGATAAATGTAATATTTTGTCTAATAGATGTCATTTTGTCACATGTAAATGTCGTAGTTATGATGATGATATTAATCTAGAGTCTTGGAAAACGTGAATTTTTATACCCTCAGCCTTTAGGCTAAAGAGGGTATTTACACTTTGATACGACCAAAAATGTGCCTCATCGAAATAATGGTTTTAGACCCCAAGTATGTTTGTACGATATCCGTTTCAGACAATTTTGAGTAGATCTAGCAATGTCCGTCCGTCTGTCTGTCTGTCTGTCTGGCTGGCTGGTGCGCATGATAACTCTCGAACGGATCAATCGATTCGATTCAAATTTTGGGTATCGAAATATTTTGTCCAGATTCGATTTAAGTTCGAAGATGGGCCATATAGATCCACTCCCTCAGGTACCTCCCCCACAAATGTTCAAAAATCGTCGCAAAACTTGTGCGCACGATAACTCTTGTAGGGAATAACCGATTTGGTCCATACTTTGCACATCGTGTAATTTCTACCAAACTTAGACGAGGTTCCAATATGGACCCAATCGGTCCACTCCTTCGGGTACCTCCCACACAAAATTTCGGAAAAGTTCAGTTTAGGACCTGGTCTCAAATCGCTTTGATTTTTGTTTACGCAAGTTGTATTCGCTGTCCTCTATACGACGATGTAAGTTTCATTAGGGGCAAGTCCATACTTCCTGAGAAAATAGCCTGAAAGTTACAAAAACCCTATGACACCGTGTGTAGTGGTTGGAGCGCACGATAGCTCTCGAACGGATGAAACGATTCGGTTCAAATTTTGGCTTTCGTAATATTTTGCCCAAACTTAGTTTAAGTTCGAAGATGGGCTATATCGGTCCACTCCTTCCGGTACCTCCCACACAAAAGTTCGAAAATGTTCGGAAATTTTGTGCGCACGATAACTCTTGAAGGGAGCAACCGATTTGGTCCATACTTTGCACATTATAAAATTTCTACCAGACCTAGATGAGGTTCCAATATGGACTCAATCGGTAAACTCCTTCGAGTACCTCCCACACAAAATTTCGAAAAGTTCAGTTTAGGACCGGCTCTCGAATCGCCTTGGTTTTTGTTGTACCATCTTGTATTCACTGTCCCCTATACGAAGGTACAAGTTTCCTCAGGGGCAAGTCCATACTTCCTGAAAAAATAGCCTGAAAGTTGAAAAACAAACCCAATGACAGCGTGTGAGGTGGTTGGAGCGCAAGATAACTCTCTAACGGATCTGCCGATTCGGTCCAAAATATGGCCTTAGTAATATTTTGTCCAAACATAGTTTAAGTTTGAAGATAAGCCAGATCGGTCCACTCCTGCAGGTACCTCCCCCACAAAAGTTCAAAAAAGTTCGGAAAATTTTTTCGTACGGTAACTCTTGAAGGGAGTGGCCGAATTGGTCTACACTTTACACAGCCTAATATATCTACCAGATATAGATCAGGTTCAAATATGGACTATATTTGTCCACTCCATCCGGTACCTACCACAGACAACTTCGGATAAGTTCACTTTAAGACCTAATACCGAATCACTTTGATTTTTGTTGTATCAACTTGATTTCGCTGCCTCAATTACGATGATAAAAGTTTTTAGGGGCAAGTCCATACTTCTTGAGCAAAGAGCCCGAAGAGTGTAAAAACCCCTATTGCACCATATGTTGTGCCTGGAGATCCACTTCCATAACGGTCAAATTCGATCCATTCCTTTTAGTATCTCCACCGCAAAACGTTTGATCTTTAATCCTAATCAACATTTTTGTCGGTTCAAACGCCCAAAATTTTTAAAACCCCCTAAATACAGACGTATTTTGGGAAAAAATTTTTTCAATATACACAAGCTAAGGGGTATATCTCTGTCGGCAAAGCCGACTGATACTTTTTTCCTTGTTTCTCTAAACTTCAGTCCACTTAACGTGGATTTTTTAAAGAATTTTTTCTACAATTTTCAGTCCACTTAACGCGGATTTTTTAAAGAATTTTTGTCTACAAACTTCAGTCCACTTAACGTGGATTTTAAAGAATTTTTTTCTACAAACTTCTGTCCACTTAACGTGGATTTTTTAAAGATTTTTTTCTACAAACTTCAGTCCACTTAACGTGGATTTTTTAAAAAAACTGTTTTCTACAAACTTCAGTCCAGTTAACGTGGATTTTTTAAAAAAGTTAACGTGGATTTTTAAAGAATTGTTTTCAACAAACGTGGATTTTTTAAAGAATTTTTTTCTACAAACTTCAGTCCACTTAACGTGGATTTTTTAAAGATTTTTTTCTACAAACTTCAGTCCACTTAAAGTGGATTTTTTAAAGAATTTTTTTCACCAACCATCAGTCCACCAAACGTGGATTTTTTAAAGAATTTTTCCACAAAACGTGGATTTTTAAAGAATTTTTCCACCAAACGTGGATTTGTTAAAGAATTTTTCCACCAAACGTGGATTTTTTAAAGAATTTTTCACCAAACGTGAATTTTTTAAAGAATTTTTCCACCAGACGTGGATTTTTTAAAGAATTTTTCCACCAAACGTGGATTTTTTAAAGAATTTTTTCACCAAACGTGGATTTTTAAAAATTTTTTCACCAACCATCAACTCCACCAAACGTGGATTTTTTAAAAATTTTTTTTCACCAACCAACAACTCCACCAAACGTGGATTGTTTAAAGAATTTGTTTCACCAACCAAACGTGGATTTTTTAAAGATTTTTTTCACCAACCAAACGTGGATTTTTTAAAGAATTTGTTTCACCACCAAACGTGGATTTTTTAAAGGATTTGTTTCACCACCAAACGTGGATTTTTTAAAGAATTTGTTTCACCACCAAACGTGGATTTTTTAAAGAATTTGTTTCACCAACCAACGTGGATTTTTTAAAAAATTTGTTTCACCAACCTAACGTGGATTTTTTAAAGAATTTGTTTCACCAACCTAACTTGGATTTTTTAAAGAATTTGTTTCACCAACTTAACGTGGATTTTTTAAAGAATTTGTTTCACCAACCTAACGTGGATTTTTTAAAGAATTTGTTTCAACAACCACCAGTCCACCAAACGTGGATTTTTTAAAGAATTTTTTCACCAACCAAAGGTGGATTTTTTAAAGAATTTTTTCACCAACCAAAGGTGGATTTTTTAAAGAATTTTTTCACCAACCAAAGGTGATTTTTTAAAGAATTTTTTCAACAACCATCAGTCCACCGAACGTGGATTTTTTTAAAGAATTTTTTCACCAACCAAATGTGGATTTTTTAAAGAATTTTTCACCAACCAAAGGTGGATTTTTTAAAGAATTTTTTCAACAACCATCAGTCCACCAAACGTGGATTTTTTAAAGAATTTTTCACCAACCAAAGGTGGATTTTTTAAAGAATTTTTTCACCAACCAAAGGTGGATTTTTTAAAGAATTTTTTCAACAACCATCAGTCCACCAAACGTGGATTTTTTAAAGAAATTTTTTACCAACCAAAGGTGGATTTTTTAAAGAATTTTTTCAACAACCATCAGCCCACCAAACGTGGATTTTTTAAAGATTTTTTTCACCAACCAAACGTGGAGTTTTTAAAGATTTTTTTCAGCAACCAAACGTGGAGTTTTTAAAGATTTTTTTCACCAACCAAACGTGGAGTTTTTAAAGATTTTTTTCACCAACCAAAGGTGGATTTTTTAAAGATTTTTTCAACAACCATCAGCCCACCAAACGTGGATTCTTTAAAGAATTTTTTCACCAACCAAAGGTGGATTTTTTAAAGATTTTTTTCACCAACCAAACGTGGAGTTTTTAAAGATTTTTTTCAACAACCAAACGTGGAGTTTTTAAAGATTTTTTTCACCAACCAAACGTGGAGTTTTTAAAGATTTTTTTCACCAACCAAACGTGGATTTTTTAAAGAATTTTTTCAACAACCATCAGTCCACCAAACGTGGATTTTTTAAAGAATTTTTTCAACAACCATCAGTCCACCAAACGTGGATTTTTAAAGAATTTTTTCAACAACCATCAGTCCACCAAACGTGGATTTTTTAAAGAATTTTTTCAACAACCATCAGTCCACCAAACGTGGATTTTTAAAGAATTTTTTCAACAACCATCAGTCACCAAACGTGGATTTTTTAAAGAATTTTTTCAACAACCATCAGTCCACCAAACGTGATTTTTTAAAGAATTTTTTCACCAACCAAAGGTGGATTTTTTAAAGATTTTTTCACCAACCAAACGTGGAGTTTTTAAAGATTTTTTTCAGCAACCAACAGTCCACCAAACGTGAATTTTTTTAAAGAATTTTTTCAACAACCATCAGCCCACCAAACGTGGATTTTTTAAAGATTTTTTTCACCAACCAAACGTGGAGTTTTTAAAGATTTTTTTCAGCAACCAAACGTGGAGTTTTTAAAGATTTTTTTCACCAACCAAACGTGGAGTTTTTAAAGATTTTTTTCACCAACCAAACGTGGAGTTTTTAAAGAATTTTTTCAACAACCATCAGTCCACCAAACGTGGATTTTTTAAAGATTTTTTTCAACAACCATCAGTCCACCAAACGTGGATTTTTTAAAGAATTTTTTCACCAACCATCAGCCCACCAAACGTGGATTTTTTAAAGAATTTTTTTCACCAACCATCAGCCCACCAAACGTGGATTTTTTAAAGAATTTTTTCAACAACCATCAGTCCACCAAACGTGGATTTTTTAAAGAATTTTTTCACCAACCATCAGCCCACCAAACGTGGATTTTTTAAAGAATTTTTTTCACCAACCATCAGCCCACCAAACGTGGATTTTTTAAAGAATTTTTTCAACAACCATCAGTCCACCAAACGTGGATTTTTAAAGAATTTTTTCAACAACCATCAGTCCACCAAACGTGGATTTTTTTTCACCAACCATCAGCCCACCAAACGTGGATTTTTTAAAGAATTTTTTTCACCAACCATCAACTCCACCAAACGTGGATTTTTTAAAGATTTTTTTCCACCAACCATCAGCCCACCAAACGTGGATTTTTTAAAGAATTTTTTTCACCAACCATCAACTCCACCAAACGTGGATTTTCTAAAGATTTTTTTCCAACAAACATCAGTCACTAAACGAGGATTTTTTAAATATTTTTTCACCAACCATCAGTCCACCAAACGAGGATTTTTTTAAATATTTTTTCACCAACCATCAGTCCACCAAACGAGGATTTTTTTAAATATTTTTTGACCAACCATCAACTCCACCAAACGTGGAGTTTTTCAAGAATTTTTTCACCAACCTTCAGTCCACCAAACTTGGATTTTTTAAAGAATTTTTTTCACCAACCATCAGTCTACCAAACGTGGATTTTTTAAAGAATTTTTTCATCAACCAAAGATGGATTTTTTAAAGAATTTTTTCATCAACCAAAGATGGATTTTTTAAAGAATTTTTTCAACAACCATCAGTCCACCAAACGTGGATTTTTTAAAGATTTTTTTCACCAACCAAACGTGGAGTTTTTAAAGAATTTTTTTCAACAACCATCAGTCCACCAAACGTGGAGTTTTTAAAGATTTTTTTTCAACAACCACCAATCCACCAAACGTGGAGTTTTTAAAAATTTTTTTCAACAACCATCATTCCACCAAACGTGGATTTTTTAAAGATTTTTTTCAACAACCATCAGTCCACAAAACGTGGATTTTTTAAAGATTTTTTTTTCAACAACCACCAATCCACCAAACGTGGATTTTTTAAAGATTTTTTTTTCAACAACCATCAGTCCACCAAACGTGGATTTTTTAAAGATTTTTTTCTACAACCATCAGTCCACCAAACGTGTATTTTTTAAAGATTTTTTTCAACAACCAAACGTGGATTTTTTAAAGATTTTTTTTCAACAACCAAACGTGGATTTTTTAAAGATTTTTTTTTCAACAACCAAACGTGGATTTTTTAAAGATTTTTTTTTTTCAACAACCAAACGTGGATTTTTTAAATACTTTTTCAACAACCATCAGTCCACCAAACGTGGAGTTTTCAAAGATTTTTTTCAACAACCATCAGTCCACCAAACGTGGATTTTTTAAAGAATTTTTTTCACCAACCATCAGTCCCCCAAACGTGGATTTTTTAAAGAATTTGTCCACCAACCATCAGTCCAGCAAACGTGGATTTTTTAAAAAATTTTTTCAACAACCATCAGTCTACCATACGTGGATTTTTTAAAGAATTTTTTTCAACAACCAACAACTCCACCAAACGTGGATTTTTAAAAGAATTTTTTCAAAACCAACAACTCCACCAAACGTGGATTTTTAAAAGAATTTTTTCAACAACCATTTGTACACCAAACGTGGATTTTTTTAAAGATTTTTTTCAACAACCATCAGTCCACCAAACGTGGATTTTTTAAAGAATTTTTTCACCAACCATCAGTCCACCAAACGTGGATTTTTTAAAGAATTTTTCAACAACCATCAGTCCACCAAACGTGGATTTTTTAAAGAATTTTTTTCCAACAACCATCGACTCCACCAAATGTGGATTTTTTAAAGAATTTTTTTCACCAACCATCAGTCCACCAAACGTGGATTTTTTAAAGAATTTTTTCACCAACCATCAGTCCACCAAACGTGGATTTTTTAAAGATTTTTTTTCACCAACCATCAGTCCACCAAACCTGGATTTTTTTAAAGAATTTTTTTCACCAACCATCAACCCCATCAAACGTGGATTTTTTAATTTTTTTTCACCAACCATCAACTCTACCAAACGTGGATTTTTAAAGAATTTTCTTCACCAACCATCAGTCCACCAAAGGTAGATTTGTTAAAGAATTTTTTTCTATAACCATCTGTCCACCAAACGTGGATTTTTTAAAAAAAAATTTTCACCAGCCAGCAACTCCACCAAACGTGGATTTTTTAAAGAATTTTTTCACCAACCATCAGTCCCACCAAACGTGGATTTTTTAAAGAATTTGTTTCAACAACCAACAACTCCACCAAACGTGGATTTTTTAAGAAAATTTTTTCAACAACCATCAGTCCACCAAACGTGAATTTTTCAACTACCATCAGTCCACCAAACGTGGATTTTTTCAACTACCATCAGTCCACCAAACGTGGATTTTTTAAAGAATATTTCCTCCAATCATCGGTCCTCCAAACGTGGATTTTTTTAAGAAAATGTTTTCACTAACAATCAGTCCACCAAACGTGGATTTTTTAAAGAATATTTCCGCCAATCATCGGTCCACCAAACGTGGATTTTTAAAGAATATTTCCTCCAATCATCAGTCCACCAAACGTGGATTTTCTAAATATTTTCTTCACTAACCATCAGTCCCCCAAAACGTGGATTTTTTAAAGATTTTTTACCAACCATCAGTCCACCAAACGTGGATTTTCTAAATATTTTCTTCACTAACCATCAGTTCCCCAAACGTGGATTTTTTAAAGATTTTTTACCAACCATCAGTCCACCAAACGTGGATTTTTTAAAGATTTTTTACCAACCATCAGTCCACCAAAGATTTTTTACCAACCATCAGTCCACCAAACGTGGATTTTTTAAAGAATATTTTCTCATCCACCACCAAACGTGAATTATTTAAAATCCACGAAACGTGGATTTTTAGTAAATACTTTGAAGGATTTTCGGCCACAAAACGTGGATTTTTAAAAATATTTGATTTAATATTTTTATTACATACATTCTTCCTGCATCGAATACCAAATAGTCCACATTTTTAAAGCAAACACACACTATTGTCTTAATATCAAACAATTTAATTTTTCTATTTACACAAATAAATCTATTTCGCATTTTCCTATTACCAAAACATTTATTTGATTTACTAAAATTTTAGTTTAAAACAACAAATTGTCTTCTCTCCAAATAACTTTGTTAAAAATAAGGGGGGATAATAGAAATAATCAAAACTTGATTCAATGTGAAAACATTTTCCATAAATTGAATAACTAAATGTCTGTAAATTGTTTGCAAACAAACAGACACTCCAATATGCACACAAATACTCTCAAACTCACACACATATACGAGTATGTATAAAATGACAAATAAAATATTTCCATATACATAAATATTTATTCGTTTATGCATCGGACATTTGAAAATGAAATGTGAAAGAAATGAAATTCAAACGTTTCTTCTTCTGTTCCTCCACCTGCATCTCTCAAATGCAACAATTTTTTTTTGTTGTTTTGTATGAGTGACAAGCGGACATAGGAATGGACTGGAACATAAACGATTTCATGGATGCATTCATTTCCAGATGTATTGAAAGGGGGCGGGGGGTAAGAAAAAGAATCGACATCATCATCATCAGTAGCAATACACACACACGTTTGCATTAAAACCAAAAGAAATGACAGACAGACGTCATACCAAATAAATATGAGAACAACTTAGTTTGTGCAGTTTTATGGTAATAGTTAGTTAGATGTTGTAGTTGGTGTTGTTGTTGCAATTGTAAACGTTTTACCTAACAACCCGTATAAATCTAACACAGCAATGGACAAATGAAATTGAACGTGGAAGACATACATACATGCATACATATACAGACTCGCTCGTGCAAACAACAATCTTCCAATCGATACATGTGACAAAGGAAGAAACGGGAACCCAAATTGGAATGATGAAAAATTAACAGTGAAACTTTTCTATTGGTAGAGGAGTTCATTTGGCGATCTAATTAATGGCCCATGAAAAAATAATTCTTAAATTCCATAAAAAGTATTTTTTATTTTTTGTAGAAAAATATTCTTTAAAAATCCACGTTTTGTGGAAAAAATATTCTTAAAAAATCTACGTTTTGTGGAAAAAATATTCTTTAAAAATCCACGTTTTGTGGAAAAAATATTTTTAAAAAATCTACGTTTTGTGGAAAAAATATTCTTTAAAAATCCACGTTTTGTGGAAAAAATATTCTTTAAAAATCCACGTTTTGTGGAAAAAATATTCTTTAAAAATCCACGTTTTGTGGAAAAAATATTCTTTAAAAATCCACGTTTTGTGGAAAAAATATTCTTTAAAAATCCACGTTTTGTGGAAAAAATATTCTTTAAAAATCGACGTTTTGTGGAAAAAATATTCTTTAAAAATCCACGTTTTGTGGAAAAAATATTCTTTAAAAATCCACGTTTTGTGGAAAAAATATTCTTTAAAAATCCACGTTTTGTGGAAAAAATATTCTTTAAAAATCGACGTTTTGTGGAAAAAATATTCTTTAAAAATCGACGTTTTGTGGAAAAAATATTCTTTAAAAATCGACGTTTTGTGGAAAAAATATTCTTTAAAAATCGACGTTTTGTGGAAAAAATATTCTTTAAAAATCGACGTTTTGTGGAAAAAATATTCTTTAAAAATCCACGTTTTGTGGAAAAAATATTCTTTAAAAATCCACGTTTTGTTGAAAAAAATATTCTTTAAAAATCCACGTTTTGTGGAAAAAATATTCTTTAAAAATCCACGTTTTGTGGAAAAAATATTCTTTAAAAATCCACGTTTTGTGGAAAAAATATTCTTTAAAAATCCACGTTTTGTGGAAAAATATTTTGAAAAAATATTCTTTAAAAATCCACGTTTTGTGGAAAAAAAATTCTTTAAAAATCCACGTTTTGTGGAAAAAAAATTCTTTAAAAATCCACGTTTTGTGGAAAAAAAATTCTTTAAAAATCCACGTTTTGTGGAAAAAATTTTCTTAAAAAATCCACGTTTTGTGGAAAAAATTTTCTTTAAAAATCCACGTTTTGTGGAAAAAATATTTTCTAAAAATCCACGTTTTGTGGAAAAAATTTTCTTTAAAAATCCACGTTTTGTGGAAAAAATATTCTTTAAAAATCCACGTTTTGTGGAAAAAATATTCTTTAAAAATCCACGTTTTGTGGAAAAAATATTCTTTAAAAAATCCACGTTTTGTGGAAAAAATATTCTTTAAAAAATCCGCGTTTTGTGGAAAAAATATTCTTTAAAAAATCCACGGTTTGTGGAAAAAATATTCTTTAAAAAATCCGCATTTTGTGGAAAAAATATTCTTTAAAAAATCCACGTTTTGTGGAAAAAGTATTCTTTAAAAAATCCGCGTTTTGTGGAAAAAATATTCTTTAAAAAATCCACGTTTTGTGGAAAAAATATTCTTTAAAAAATCCGCGTTTTGTGGAAAAAAATATTCTTTAAAAAATCCACGTTTTGTGGAAAAAATATTCTTTAAAAAATCCGCGTTTTGTGGAAAAAATATTCTTTAAAAAATCCACGTTTTGTGGAAAAAATATTCTTTAAAAAATCCGCGTTTTGTGGAAAAGATATTCTTTAAAAAATCCACGTTTTGTGGAAAAAATATTCTTTAAAAAATCCACGTTTTGTGGAAAAAATATTCTTTAAAAAATCCACGTTTTGTGGAAAAAATATTCTTTAAAAAATCCACGTTTTGTGGAAAAAATATTCTTTAAAAAATCCACGTTTTGTGGAAAAAATATTTTTTAAAAAATCCACGTTTTGTGGAAAAAATATTCTTTAAAAAATCCACGTTTTGTGGAAAAAATATTCTTTAAAAAATCCACGTTTTGTGGAAAAAATATTCTTTAAAAAATCCACGTTTTGTGGAAAAAATATTCTTTAAAAAATCCGCATTTTGTGGAAAAAATATTCTTTAAAAAATCCACGTTTTGTGGAAAAAATATTCTTTAAAAAATCCACGTTTTGTGGAAAAACTATTTTAAATAAATCCATGTTATGTGGAAAAAATATTCTTTAAAAAATCCACGTTTTGTGGAAAAAATATTCTTTAAAAAATCCAAGTTTTGTGGAAAAAATATTCTTTAAAAAATCCACGTTTTGTGGAAAAAATATTCTTTAAAAAATCCACGTTTTGTGGAAAAAATATTCTTTAAAAAATCCAAGTTTTGTGGAAAAAATATTCTTTAAAAAATCCACGTTTTGTGGAAAAAATATTCTTTAAAAAATCCACGTTTTGTGGAAAAAATATTCTTTAAAAAATCCACGTTTTGTGGAAAAAATATTCTTTAAAAAATCCACGTTTTGTGGAAAAAATATTCTTTAAAAAATCCACGTTTTGTGGAAAAAATATTCTTTAAAAAATCCACGTTTTGTGGAAAAATATTTTTAAAAAATCCACGTTTTGTGGAAAAAATATTTTTAAAAAATCCAGGTTTTGTGGAAAAAATATTCAAAAATCCAGGTTTTGTGTAAAAAATATTAAAAAATCCAGGTTTTGTGGAAAAAATATTAAAAAAATCCACGTTTTGTGGAAAAATATTTTTAAAAAATCCACGTTTTGTTGAAAAATATTTTTAAAAAATCCACGTTTTGTTGAAAAATATTTTTAAAAAATCCACGTTTTGTGGAAAAAGTATTTTTAAAAAATCCACGTTTTGTGGAAAAAGTATTTTTTAAAAATCCACGTTTTGTGGAAAAAAATATTTTAAAAAAATCCACGTTTTGTGGAAAAAATATTTTTAAAAAATTCACTTTTTGTGGAAAAAATATTTTTAAAACATCCACGTTTTGTGGAAAAAATATTTTTAAAAAAACCACGTTTTGTGGAAAAAATATTTTTAAAAAATCCACGTTTTGTGGAAAAATATTTTTAAAAAATCCATGTTTTGTGGATTTTTTTTAATTTGTGGAAAAATATCGTTTAAAAAATCCACGTTTGTGGAAAAAATATTCTTCTGTCATTTTTTCTCCTCACCACCCTTTACCAGAAGCATTTACCCACATTGTATTGCCATACATTGTTGTTGCTTTAGCTTTGAATAAATAATAATTTTTGCCATTTGAAGCAAAGAAAGAATCAAGAATCGAGTAGTCGACAACAAAGAAGACGAAGAAGTGGAAATAGAATAAACAAAATGCATATAAACAACATTATAAATAAACAATGTTTTTCCCTCTCTGTTTCTCCGGTTCGGTGAGGGCGGGGTTGGTGGCTGGAAATTTGTGAATTGTGTGACAGTTGTTATGTGAGTGACATGTATGAGCATGCAACAGTAACACACACTTAGTGCAAACAAACAAACAGATTGAAGGGATGGCCTTCATATAACCAGCAGTAAAGTTAAAAAAAACCTCAAATGTAAAACTCTGTTGAAATAAACACACACAACACAAAAAAGCCACAAAACAAAATTGAAGTAAAACTCTTTTTGGGCAAATATTTGGATTATCAATGGAAAATAATTGTAAAAAAACTATTTACAAGAAGAAGAAAAATTGTTTTTTTTTAATTTTTGTATAAATATTTAACCAACCATAATCTGACAAAGAGTTCATAGTTATTTATATTTGTTTCTAATTTAAGTGGCCAGTCTTTGACTCTTTTGATATCTCATGAGGAAACTTTGCTGTCCAAGAGCCATTTAGCTAATTGAAGTTCTATTTGTATTTATTATTCAATTGGATTCCTTGTAAATCTTGTTGATTACATTTATCGAAATAAATTGATTTAAGAAAAATCTTTGAAAGAAGATGCTGCTTCTTCTTCTTCTCATCTCTTTGTGCTTTGTAGCCAAAGTGGGCCAATCAACTATAATACGGGACTGTTAAGTGCCACTTATATTTGGTATTATAACCTGAATCTTTCTTTTGCTTCTTGTTTTTCTTTCCTTTTTGCTGCAATCAATTTTTACCAGTTTTCCTTTTATCAATTCATACTTTTCCACCATGGCATAGTTTGTTAACACACAAAAAAGTATAACTATAAACAACCCATATATAAATTGCATGACAAAAAAAGTAAAAGATACGGAAAGGCAAGGCAAAAGGAAGGGAACGGCATGGCATGCCATGGAAATAAAGAAAACAAACTTTGATTAAATTGCCAATAAGTTTCAAGGTCTTTTTAATATAAAGAAGGAAAAAATGTTCGTCGTCGTCCCCGTCGCCTGAGAATGCTGATGGCGATGATGTAAACACTCTTTTGATCGAAATATGTCGAAGAATATTTATTTATTTTATAAATTGCTAAAATTGTTCAGCATTGACTTGCAGTTTTGTGATTTTGCAAAATTCATTAAAGAACAATATGTTTATTAAACAACGATGGACGCACACATACATGATGTTTATAATTTTGTTTGTGTAAAATTATTTGATAGATGTTCGATGTGGAGAAATTTAAACAATTTTATGGCTGACATAAATCAATTAAGTAGATTTTTATATAAAGGACTCAATTTACGGAATTTTAAAAATCAATCTATAGAAACCTCTCAGAAGATCTTTCAGCTGTAGATAAAAAATATATTAAAAAATCTAAATTATGAAGCCAATTTTAAAAGAATATTTTTTAAGTCAAAATTCTGGGGCACATTTTAAAAAAATATTTTGTAAATCCACGTTTTGTGGTATATTTCCAAAAATATTTTTAAATATTTTTTTTGTTTCTTCAAAATAGCCTGGCTTAATCCCATTGTTGTTGTTTTATTATTTTAAAAACAACTAATTTATTAGTGGAAAAGGTTTGGCATTGTTCACCAAGCGGTAAGGCAAGGAAGACTAGTTTCGATCCACGCCACTGGATCTCATCAGTTCCCTTGTTTCTTGTTTGTGGATATTCTCCACAGAAGTTATTTTTCAATAACTTCTTCAACAAGAACCTTTTTATACCCAAACATCAATCGTCAGCTCGAAGTATAAAGGTGTACAATGAAAAGACTTCGATGAGAAGTTTTTCTTTGGCAACCTAACACAACTCCGACGAAAGTGTCTACGAAACAAACCAAACCTTTTTCAGTAATAAATTAGTTGTTTTTAAAATAATAAAACAACAACAATGGGATTAAGCCAGACTATTTTGAAGAAACAAAATTGTATTAGCTAATAAAACGACGCCACCAAAGTTCTATTTTTTAATTTTTTTAAAAATCAAAAAACATTTTTTATTCCAAGTTTTGTTAAAAAATTTTGTTTTAAAAAATCCAAGATTTGTGACCATTTTTAAAAAAAATATTTTTTTTAATCCACGCTAGCGGTCTATTTTCAAAAAAAAAAAATTAAAAAAATCCACATTTTGAGGCCTATTTTCAAAAAAATATTTTTTTAATCCTCATTTTGTGGCCTTTTTTTCAAAAAATATTTTTTTAAAAAAAGTCACGTTTTGTTGTCTATTTCAACAAATATTTTTTTTTAAAAAATCCACCTTTTGTGGCCTATATAAAAAAATATAATTTAAAAAAATCCACGTTTTGTGGCCTATTTCAAAAAAATATTTTTTTTAAAAAATCCAAGTTTTGTGGTCTATTTAAAAAAACTATTTTTTTTTTTTTTTTTTGAAAATAGGCCACAAAAATTTGGATTTAACTTATATATATTTTTTGAAAATAGGCCACAAAAATGTGGATTAAAAAAAAAAAGATTTTTTTGAAGATAGACCACAAAATGTGGATTAAAAAAAAAAAAGATTTTTTTGAAGATAGGCCAAAAACGTGGATTTTTTGAAAATAGACCACTAAACGTAGATTTTTTAAAAATGTTTTTCTCCATAAAACGTGGACTTTTTAAAAAAAAATTTTCAACAACACTTGATATTTTTAAAACTATTTTTCCGCAAAACGTGGATTTTTTAAATATTTTTCCTACAAAACGTGGATTTTTCAAGAATATTTTCCCACAAAACTGGAATTTTTTAAAAATATTTTTTCACGTGATTTTTTTAAAATATTTTTTTCACGTGATTTTTTTGAATATTTTCTCCACACAACGTGAATTTTTAATATATTTTTTCCACAAAAACATAGATTTTATTAAATAAGTTTCCCCAAAACGTGGATTTTTAAAAATATTTTCCACAAAACTTGAATTTTTTAAAAAATATTTTCCACAAAACGTGAATTTTTTAAAAATATTTTCCACAAAACGTGAATTTTTTAAAAATATTTTCCACAAAACGTGAATTTTTTAAAAATATTTATCAACAATACGTGGATTTTTTATAATATTTTTTCAAAATATTTTTCCACAAAACTTGGATTTTTAAAGAATATTTTTCAATTCGTGAATTTTTTAAAAATGTTTTTTTTCACAACACGTGAAGTTTTTTTAAATATTTTTTCCACAAAAGGTGAATTTTGTTAATATTTTTTTTTAAATATTTTGTCCACAGAACGTGGATTTATTAAAAACATTTTTCCTCAAAACGCGGATTTTTTTAAAAATATTTTTCCACAAAACGTCGATTTTTTTTTAAATATTTTTTAACAATACGTGGATTTTTAAAGAATATTTTTCCACAAAACGTGGATTTTTAAAGAATATTTTTTCAAAATATTTTTCCACAAAACGTGGATTTTTAAAGAATATTTTTTCAAAATATTTTTCCACAAAACGTGGATTTTTAAAGAATATTTTTTCAAAATATTTTTCCACAAAACGTGGATTTTTAAAGAATATTTTTTCAAAATATTTTTCCACAAAACGTGGATTTTTAAAGAATATTTTTTCAAAATATTTTTCCACAAAACGTGGATTTTTAAAGAATATTTTTTCAAAATATTTTTCCACAAAACGTAGATTTTTAAAGAATATTTTTTCAAAATATTTTTCCACAAAACGTGGATTTTTAAAGAATATTTTTTCAAAATATTTTTCCACAAAACGTGGATTTTTAAAGAATATTTTTTCAAAATATTTTTCCACAAAACGTGGATTTTTTAAAGAATATTTTTTCAAAATATGTTTCCACAAAACGTGGATTTTAAAAGAATAAATATTCGCGGATATTTTTCACCAAAACGTCGATTTTTTTCAAAATATTTTTCCACAAAACGTGGATTTTTAAAGAATATTTTTTTCAAAATATTTTTCCACAAAACGTGGATTTTTAAAGAATATTTTTTCAAAATATTTTTCCACAAAACGTGGATTTTTAAAGAATATTTTTTCAAAATATTTTTCCACAAAACGTGGATTTTTAAAGAATATTTTTTCAAAATATTTTTCCACAAAACGTGGATTTTTAAAGAATATTTTTTCAAAATATTTTTCCACAAAACGTGGATTTTTAAAGAATATTTTTTCAAAATATTTTTCCACAAAACGTGGATTTTTAAAGAATATTTTTTCAAAATATTTTTCCACAAAACGTGGATTTTTAAAGAATATTTTTTCAAAATATTTTTCCACAAAACGTGGATTTTTAAAGAATATTTTTTCAAATATTTTTCCACAAAACGTGGATTTTTAAAGAATATTTTTTCAAAATATTTTTCCACAAAACGTGGATTTTTAAAGAATATTTTTTCAAAATATTTTTCCACAAAACGTGGATTTTTAAAGAATATTTTTTCAAAAATATTTTTCCACAAAACGTGGATTTTTAAAGAATATTTTTTCAAAATATTTTTCCACAAAACGTGGATTTTTAAAGAATATTTTTTCAAAATATTTTTCCACAAAACGTGGATTTTTAAAGAATATTTTTCCACAAAACGTGGATTTTTAAAGAATATTTTTTCAAAATATTTTTCCACAAAACGTGGATTTTTAAAGAATATTTTTTCAAAATATTTTTTCCACAAAACGTGGATTTTTAAAGAATATTTTTTTCAAAATATTTTTCCACAAAACGTGGATTTTTAAAGAATATTTTTTCAAAATATTTTTCCACAAAACGTGGATTTTTAAAGAATATTTTTTCAAAATATTTTTCCACAAAACGTGGATTTTAAAAGAATATTTTTTCAAAATATTTTTCCACAAAACGTGGATTTTTAAAGAATATTTTTTCAAAATATTTTTCCACAAAACGTGGATTTTTAAAGAATATTTTTTTCAAAATATTTTTCCACAAAACGTGGATTTTTAAAGAATATTTTTTCAAAATATTTTTCCACAAAACGTGGATTTTTAAAAAATATTTTTTCAAAATATTTTTCCACAAAACGTGGATTTTTAAAGAATATTTTTTCAAAATATTTTTCCACAAAACGTGGATTTTTAAAGAATATTTTTTCAAAATATTTTTCCACAAAACGTGGATTTTTAAAGAATATTTTTCAAAATATTTTTCCACAAAACGTGGATTTTTAAAGAATATTTTTTCAAAATATTTTTCCACAAAACGTGGATTTTTAAAGAATATTTTTTCAAAATATTTTTCCACAAAACGTGGATTTTTAAAGAATATTTTTTCAAAATATTTTTCCACAAAACGTGGATTTTTAAAGAATATTTTTTCAAAATATTTTTCCACAAAACGTGGATTTTTAAAGAATATTTTTTCAAAATATTTTTCCAAAAAACGTGGATTTTTAAAGAATATTTTTTCAAAATATTTTTCCACAAAACGTGGATTTTTAAAGAATATTTTTTCAAAATATTTTTCAACAAAACGTGGATTTTTAAAGAATATTTTTTCAAAATATTTTTCAACAAAACGTGGATTTTTAAAGAATATTTTTTCAAAATATTTTTCCACAAAACGTGGATTTTTAAAGAATATTTTTTTCAAAACATTTTTCCACAAAACGTGGATTTTTAAAGAATATTTTTTCAAAATATTTTTCCACAAAACGTGGATTTTTAAAGAATATTTTTTTCAAAATATTTTTCCACAAAACGTGGATTTTTAAAGAATATTTTTTCAAAATATTTTTCCACAAAACGTGGATTTTTAAAGAATATTTTTTCAAAATATTTTTCCACAAAACGTGGATTTTTAAAGAATATTTTTTCAAAATATTTTTCCACAAAACGTGGATTTTTAAAGAATATTTTTTCAAAATATTTTTCCACAAAACGTGGATTTTTTAAAGAATATTTTTTTCCAAAATATTTTTCCACAAAACGTGGATTTTTAAAGAATATTTTTTTCAAAATATTTTTCCACAAAACGTGGATTTTTAAAGAATATTTTTTCAAAATATTTTCCACAAAACGTGGATTTTTAAAGAATATTTTTTCAAAATATTTTTCCACAAAACGTGGATTTTTAAAGAATATTTTTTCAAAATATTTTTCCACAAAACGTGGATTTTTAAAGAATATTTTTTCAAAATATTTTTCCACAAAACGTGGATTTTTAAAGAATATTTTTTCAAAATATTTTTCCACAAAACGTGGATTTTTAAAGAATATTTTTTCAAAATATTTTTCCACAAAACGTGGATTTTTAAAGAATATTTTTTCAAAATATTTTTCCACAAAACGTGGATTTTTAAAGAATATTTTTTCAAAATATTTTTCACAAAACGTGGATTTTTAAAGAATATTTTTTCAAAATATTTTTCCACAAAACGTGGATTTTTAAAGAATATTTTTTTCAAAATATTTTTCCACAAAACGTGGATTTTTAAAGAATATTTTTTCAAAATATTTTTCAACAAAACGTGGATTTTTAAAGAATATTTTTTCAAAATATTTTTCCACAAAACGTGGATTTTTAAAGAATATTTTTTCAAAATATTTTTCCACAAAACGTGGATTTTTAAAGAATATTTTTTTCAAAATATTTTTCCACAAAACGTGGATTTTTAAAGAATATTTTTTCAAAATATTTTTCCACAAAACGTGGATTTTTAAAGAATATTTTTTTCAAAATATTTTTCCACAAAACGTGGATTTTTAAAGAATATTTTTTCAAAATATTTTTCCACAAAACGTGGATTTTTAAAGAATATTTTTTCAAAATATTTTTCCACAAAACGTGGATTTTTAAAGAATATTTTTTCAAAATATTTTTCCACAAAACGTGGATTTTTAAAGAATATTTTTTCAAAATATTTTTCCACAAAACGTGGATTTTTAAAGAATATTTTTTCAAAATATTTTTCCACAAAACGTGGATTTTTAAAGAATATTTTTTCAAAATATTTTTCCACAAAAACGTGGATTTTTAAAGAAATATTTTTTCAAAATATTTTTCCACAAAACGTGGATTTTTAAAGAATATTTTTTCAAAATATTTTTCCACAAAACGTGGATTTTTAAAGAATATTTTTTCAAAATATTTTTCCACAAAACGTAGATTTTTAAAGAATATTTTTTCAAAATATTTTTCCACAAAACGTGGATTTTTAAAGAATATTTTTTCAAAATATTTTTCCACAAAACGTGGATTTTTAAAGAATATTTTTTCAAAATATTTTTCCACAAAACGTGGATTTTTAAAGAATATTTTTTCAAAATATGTTTCCACAAAACGTGGATTTTAAAAGAATAAATATTCGCGGATATTTTTCACCAAAACGTCGATTTTTTTCAAAATATTTTTCCACAAAACGTGGATTTTTAAAGAATATTTTTTTCAAAATATTTTTCCACAAAACGTGGATTTTTAAAGAATATTTTTTCAAAATATTTTTCCACAAAACGTGGATTTTTAAAGAATATTTTTTCAAAATATTTTTCCACAAAACGTGGATTTTTAAAGAATATTTTTTCAAAATATTTTTCCACAAAACGTGGATTTTTAAAGAATATTTTTTCAAAATATTTTTCCACAAAACGTGGATTTTTAAAGAATATTTTTTCAAAATATTTTTCCACAAAACGTGGATTTTTAAAGAATATTTTTCTCAAAATATTTTTCCACAAAACGTGGATTTTTAAAGAATATTTTTTTAAAATATTTTTCCACAAAACGTGGATTTTTAAAGAATATGTTTTCAAAATATTTTTCCACAAAACGTGGATTTTTAAAGAATATTTTTTCAAAATATTTTTCCACAAAACGTGGATTTTTAAAGAATATTTTTTCAAAATATTTTTCCACAAAACGTGGATTTTTAAAGAATATTTTTTCAAAATATTTTTCCACAAACGTGGATTTTTAAAGAATATTTTTTCAAAATATTTTTCCACAAAACGTGGATTTTTAAAGAATATTTTTTCAAAATATTTTTCCACAAAACGTGGATTTTTAAAGAATATTTTTCCACAAAACGTGGATTTTTAAAGAATATTTTTTCAAAATATTTTTCCACAAAACGTGGATTTTTAAAGAATATTTTTTCAAAATATTTTTCCACAAAACGTGGATTTTTAAAGAATATTTTTTTCAAAATATTTTTCCACAAAACGTGGATTTTAAAGAATATTTTTTCAAAATATTTTTCCACAAAACGTGGATTTTTAAAGAATATTTTTTCAAAATATTTTTCCACAAAACGTGGATTTTAAAAGAATATTTTTTCAAAATATTTTTCCACAAAACGTGGATTTTTAAAGAATATTTTTTTCAAAATATTTTTCCACAAAACGTGGATTTTTAAAGAATATTTTTTCAAAATATTTTTCCACAAAACGTGGATTTTTAAAAAATATTTTTTCAAAATATTTTTTCCACAAAACGTGGATTTTTAAAGAATATTTTTTCAAAATATTTTTCCACAAAACGTGGATTTTTAAAGAATATTTTTTCAAAATATTTTTCCACAAAACGTGGATTTTTAAAGAATATTTTTTCAAAATATTTTTCCACAAAACGTGGATTTTTAAAGAATATTTTTTCAAAATATTTTTCCACAAAACGTGGATTTTTAAAGAATATTTTTTCAAAATATTTTTCCACAAAACGTGGATTTTTAAAGAATATTTTTTCAAAATATTTTTCCACAAAACGTGGATTTTTAAAGAATATTTTTTCAAAATATTTTTCCACAAAACGTGGATTTTTAAAGAATATTTTTTCAAAATATTTTTCCAAAAAACGTGGATTTTTAAAGAATATTTTTTCAAAATATTTTTCCACAAAACGTGGATTTTTAAAGAATATTTTTTCAAAATATTTTTCAACAAAACGTGGATTTTTAAAGAATATTTTTTCAAAATATTTTTCAACAAAACGTGGATTTTTAAAGAATATTTTTTCAAAATATTTTTCCACAAAACGTGGATTTTTAAAGAATATTTTTTCAAAATATTTTTCCACAAAACGTGGATTTTTAAAGAATATTTTTTTCAAAATATTTTTCCACAAAACGTGGATTTTTAAAGAATATTTTTTCAAAATATTTTTCCACAAAACGTGGATTTTTAAAGAATATTTTTTCAAAATATTTTTCCACAAAACGTGGATTTTTAAAGAATATTTTTTCAAAATATTTTTCCACAAAACGTGGATTTTTAAAGAATATTTTTTCAAAATATTTTTCCACAAAACGTGGATTTTTAAAGAATATTTTTTCAAAATATTTTTCCACAAAACGTGGATTTTTAAAGAATATTTTTTCAAAATATTTTTCCACAAAACGTGGATTTTTAAAGAATATTTTTTCAAAATATTTTTCCACAAAACGTGGATTTTTAAAGAATATTTTTTCAAAATATTTTTCCACAAAACGTGGATTTTTAAAGAATATTTTTTCAAAATATTTTTCCACAAAACGTGGATTTTTAAAGAATATTTTTTCAAAATATTTTTCCACAAAACGTGGATTTTTAAAGAATATTTTTTCAAAATATTTTTCCACAAAACGTGGATTTTTAAAGAATATTTTTTCAAAATATTTTTCCACAAAACGTGGATTTTTAAAGAATATTTTTTTCAAAATATTTTTCCACAAAACGTGGATTTTTAAAGAATATTTTTTCAAAATATTTTTCAACAAAACGTGGATTTTTAAAGAATATTTTTTCAAAATATTTTTCCACAAAACGTGGATTTTTAAAGAATATTTTTTCAAAATATTTTTCCACAAAACGTGGATTTTTAAAGAATATTTTTTTCAAAATATTTTTCCACAAAACGTGGATTTTTAAAGAATATTTTTTCAAAATATTTTTCCACAAAACGTGGATTTTTAAAGAATATTTTTTTCAAAATATTTTTCCACAAAACGTGGATTTTTAAAGAATATTTTTTCAAAATATTTTTCCACAAAACGTGGATTTTTAAAGAATATTTTTTCAAAATATTTTTCCACAAAACGTGGATTTTTAAAGAATATTTTTTCAAAATATTTTTCCACAAAACGTGGATTTTTAAAGAATATTTTTTCAAAATATTTTTCCACAAAACGTGGATTTTTAAAGAATATTTTTTCAAAATATTTTTCCACAAAACGTGGATTTTTAAAGAATATTTTTTCAAAATATTTTTCCACAAAACGTGGATTTTTAAAGAATATTTTTTCAAAATATTTTTCCACAAAACGTGGATTTTTAAAGAATATTTTTTCAAAATATTTTTCCACAAAACGTGGATTTTTAAAGAATATTTTTTCAAAATATTTTTCCACAAAACGTGGATTTTTAAAGAATATTTTTTTCAAAATATTTTTCCACAAAACGTGGATTTTTAAAGAATATTTTTTCAAAATATTTTTCCACAAAACGTGGATTTTTAAAGAATATTTTTTCAAAATATTTTTCCACAAAACGTGGATTTTTAAAGAATATTTTTTCCACAAAACTTGGATTTTTTTAAATATTTGTTCCACAAAACGTGGATTTTTAAAGAATATTTTTTCCACAAAACTTGGATTTTTTTAAATATTTGTTCCACAAAACGTGGATTTTTTTCAAACGGATTTTAAAGAATATTGGTTTAAAATATTTTTCCACAAAACGTGGATTTTTTTAAAATATTTTTTCCACAAAACGTGGGTACTTGGTACTTAAAGAATATTTTTTCAAAATATTTTTAACACAAAAAGTTGCTTTTTTTAAATTTTTTCCACAAAATGTGTAGTTTTTAATAATATTTTTCCACAAAACGTGGATTTTTTAAAAAATGTTTTTCTACATAACGTGGATTTTTTAAAAATATTTTTTCCACAAAACGTGGATTTTTTAAAAATATTTTTTCCACAAAACGTGGATTTTTTAAAAAAAAATTTTCCACAAAACGTGGATTTTTTAAAAATATTATTTCCTCAAAACGTGGAAAAAATATTTTTTTTTTAAAAACCCACGTTTTTTTGGCCTAGCCTCCAAATATATTTTTTAAAACATCAAAGTTTTGTCGCCTAATTTTTAAAAAAACCCAAGTTTTGTCGACTATTTTTTTAAATCCACGTTTTTAAGCCTATTTTTTAAAAAATTCCTAGTTTTGTGGCCTACCTTAAAAAATATGTTTGAAAAAATCCACGTTTTATAGCCTACACTAAAAAATATTTTTTAAAAAATCCACGTTTTGTGGCTTCAAGTAATATTTAAAAAATTCATATTTGATGGCCTCAACAATATTTTGTATTAGTTTTTAAATTATATTTAGAGTGCCACAAAATTGCAAAAATGTTGTTTAATTTAGTTGACATTTTTGTTACAATTGTCACGTGGGTTTTCGCTAAGGTTTATTTATGACTGGATACAGCTATTTATTACAAGCTGCAGCAAATTTGCTATAAATAAAAACAAACAACAAAAAATGCCGAGAGGAAAAATACCAACTGCCTAACTGGAGTTCAAAGTAAGAAAACCAACTACCATTTCAATAAGTAGAGAAGTCGGTCCTCAAAACAACCAAACAGGGTATAACTACAGCTCCTACTAAACACAAGCTACACAAATTGACAACAACAACAACAACTACGGCAAATATTTTTCTCATTTCATTTTCTGTTGATGCCTGTTTTTTGTTTTTTATTTTTCTTTGTTGTTGTCTGTTGGCGGATACCAAGGCAAAAACCGGCTTCCGCTGCCCACATTCGTCCAGCTTGCAATGGAAACCAATCCAGTTAACAACCAACCCGAACAACTTAACTCCTCAACACATTTTTTAATTCAATGTGGGGAGCGAAAAAGTAAAACAACAACAGAAAACAGGCCAAAGTTGCAAAAATAAAAGTGAGTTTTGTTAGCAACGCCATGAAAAAGTCTGAATCTGAGATATGAGGTTGGCCGAGATTATTGCAATGCCTTTTTAATGCTGCTGCCACACCACCACACTAACCAACCGAGCGAGCAGCCAGACAAGCAGCATGATAGTCTTTGTAGCAGCTGCATTTGGGGTCTTGTCTGGATTTCAGTTTTTCTGTGCGGTGCGGTTTGAAATGATTTACGAAAATAATAGTAAAAACATATAAATTAGATTATAAAACTTTCGCAGTTTTGCATAATGCAAAACACACTACTCACACACACATACAAACAAACAGAAATGTGTTATGGGCGATATGCCGTGTAATGTTGTCTAGTTTAAAGTGTGGAAATTGGGGACAATTGTGAAATATTTTTTTTTTAAAATCCAGGAATTTAAAAAAATATTTTTTAAAAAATCCACGTATTGTGGAAATTTGAAAAAATATTTTTTAAAAAATCCACGTAATGTGGAAATTTGAAAAAATGTTTTTTTTAAAAAATCCACGCATTGTGGAAATTTGAAAAAATATTTTTTAAAAAATCCACGTAATGTGGAAATTTGAAAAAATATTTTTTAAAAAATCCGCGTAATGTGGAAATTTGAAAAAATATTTTTTAAAAAATCCACGTATTGTGGAAATTTGAAAAAATATTTTTTAAAAAATCCACGTATTGTGGAAATTTGAAAAAATATTTTTTAAAAAATCCACGTAATGTGGAAATTTGAAAAAATGTTTTTTTAAAAAATCCACACATTGTGGAAATTTGAAAAAATATTTTTTTAAAAAATCCACGTAATGTGGAAATTTGAAAAAATATTTTTTAAAAAATCCACGTATTGTGGAAATTTGAAAAAATATTTTTTAAAAAATCCACGTATTGTGGAAATTTGAAAAAATATTTTTTAAAAAATCCACGTATTGTGGAAATTTGAAAAAATATTTTTTTAAAAAATCCACGTATTGTGGAAATTTAAAAAAATATTTTTTAAAAAATCCACGTATAGTGGAAATTTGAAAAAATATTTTTTAAAAAATCCACGTATAGTGGAAATTTGAAAAAATATTTTTTAAAAAATCCACGTTTTGTGGAAAGTTGAAAAAATATTTTGTAAAAATCCACGTTTTGAGGATATTTGAAAAAATATTTTTTAAAAAATCCACGATTGTGGAAACTTGAAAAAATATTTTTTTTAAAAAATCCACGTTTTGTGGAAAATAAATTAAAAAAATCCAAGTTTCGAAGATAATAAATTTTAAAAAAAAAATCCACATTTTGTGGAAAATATATTTTTAAGAATCCCTCGTTTTGTGGAAAATAAATTTTAAAAAATTCACGTTTTGTGGAAAAAAAAATTTAAACTTTTTATACAAAATATTTTTTTTAAATTCCAAATTTCGTGGAAAATAGATTTTTAAAAAATCCACCTTTTATGGAAAATAAATCTAAAAAAGTTCACGTTTTGTGGAAAATAGATTTTTAAAAATCCTCGTTTTGTGGAAAATTAATTTTAAATAAAAACACATTATGCGGAAAATAAATTTTTAAAAAATCCTCGTTTTGTGGAAAGTGAATTTTAAATAAATTCATATTATGTGGAAAATAAAATTTAAAAAATCCATGTTTTTGGAAAAATAATTTTTACAAAATTCATTTTTTGGAAAATTAATTTAAAAAATCCAAGTTCTGTGGAAATAAATTAAAAACACAACATTTTATAAAAAATTTATTTTTGAAAATTAATTTTTAAAAAATCCAAATTCTGTAGATTTTTTTTAATCCTTATTTTGTGGAAAATTATTTTTTAAAAATCTACATTTTGTGGAATTTTTTTTTAAATCCACATTTTTTGGAAAATTATTTTTTTTTTTGTGCAAAATTTTATTTAAAAAAATCCACATTTTGTGGAGAATTAATTTTTACAAAATACAAATTTTGTGGAAAATTAATTTTTAAAAGATTCACATTTTGTGGAAAATAAATTTTTACAAAATCCATATTTTGTGGAAAATTAATTTTTAAAAGATTCACATTTTGTGGAAAATAAATTTTTACAAAATCCATATTTTGTGGAAAATTAATTTTTACAAAATCCACATTTTGTGGAAAATTTATTTTTAAAAAATCCACATTTTTTGGAATATATTAATTAAAAAGAAATAATTTTTAAAAATCCACGTTTTGTGGAAAATAAATTTTTAAAAAATCCACATTTTTTGGAATATATTAATTAAAAAGAAATAATTTTTAAAAAATCCACGTTTTGTGGAAAATAAATTTTTAAAAAATCCACATTTTGTGGAAAATATATTTTAAAAATCCACGGTTTGTGGAAAATAGATTTTTAAAAAATCCACATATTGTGGAAAATATATTTTTAAAAAATCCACGGTTTGTGGAAAATAGATTTTTAAAAAATCTACATTTTGTGGATAATGAATTTTTAAAATCCACATTTTGTGGAAAATAAATTTTTACAAAATCCATATTTTGTGGAAAATTAATTTTTACAAAATCCACATTTTGTGGAAAATTTATTTTTAAAAAATCCACATTTTGTTGATAATAAATTTTTAAAAATCCACGTTTTGTGGAAAATAAATTTTTAAAAAATCCACATTTTGGGAATATATTAATTAAAAAAATAATTTTTAAAAAATCCACATTTTGGGAATATATTAATTAAAAAAATAATTTTTAAAAAATCCACATTTTGTGGAAAATATATTTTTAAAAAATCCACGTTTTGTGTATAAAAAATTTTAAAAAATTCACGTTTTGTGGAAAATAAATTTTTAAAAAATCCACATTTTGTGGAAAATATATTTTTTAAAAATCCACGTTTTGTGGAAAATTAATTTTTACAAAATCCACATTTTGTGGAAAATTTATTTTTAAAAAATCCACGGTTTGTGGAAAATAGATTTTTAAAAAATCCACATCTTGTGGAAAATAGATTTTTAAAAAATCCACGTTTTGTGGAAAATAAATTTTTAAAAAATCCACATTTTGTGGAAAATTAATTTTTAAAAAATCTTCATTTTATGGAATATATTAAATTAAAAAAAAATAATTTTTAAAAAACCTGAATTTTTGTGGAAAAAAAATTTTTAAAAAATCCAAGTTTTGTGAAAAATAAATTTTTAAAAAATCCATACTTTGTGAAAAATAAATTTATAAAAATCCACGTTTTGTGGAAAATAAATTTGTAAAAAATCGGCAATTTATGGATTTTTTTTTAAAATCGTTATTTTTTCAAAAATAGATTTTTAAAAAATCAAAATTTTGTGAAAAATAAATTTTTAAAAAATCCACGTTTTGTGGAGAGTTAATTTTTAAAAAATGCACATTTTGTAGAAAATAAATTTCTAAAAAATCCACATTTTGTAAAAAATATTTAAAAGAAATAATATTTAGTGAAAAAATATTTTTTAAAAATCCACGTTTTGTGTAAAAATATTTTTTTTAAAAATCCACATTTTGTGGAAAATAGCTTTTTAAAAATAGCTGTTTTTTTTAAAAAAAAAAAAAATCCAGTGGCTCGAAAATAGTTCTTTTTTAACATTTTATTTATTTATTTATTTTTTTTGCATTCATCCTACAAATCCTCCAATAAAAACAACAACAACAACTCACTAAATCACCCATCAATAAACTGGACACATAACTTAAATTGGCAAAACGTGTCTGTGTTAGTAGTACCATGGGTAGCTATTAGACATTACTAGTTTAGCACACAACTATTTATTTAACCAACTACCCGACTTGTATCCGTTTTGAACGACTGGCTGCAAGAAATCACTGCAAATTGTTTGCGAACCCACTTACATTTTTATTGGTGTTGTTGTTGCTGTTGGTGATTTTTGCAGTCACCTCTAGCTCACAGTATGTGTCTGACGTCTGTCTCGAAGTTGTTTCTGTTTTACGTTCAATAGGTAATTATGTGAAAGTGAATTTTCTTCTTCAATGAGGTTGTTTTTCTTCTGTTTTCTTGGTGTTTTTCAATAGTTAAAAGTGCAGAAAATTAACGCAGTTGGTGGTGGTGTTGCTGGGTTTATTAAAAATAGAAAAGAAGAAGAAAAAACCAAGTCACACCTCAACCTTTTTAAGCAACTGAATTAAGTGGCAAAGGTAATGAGAAGAAACTGCCTTAGTTTACTTTTCTTCTGTACGTGGAAACATTGTGGAGCGGGAATTGCAGTAGTAGCATGGGACAGCAATCAAGCCAGGGCTTACAAGAAATACTCCAAAATATAAGGTTAATTAAGACTCATGTAAGATGTGAATTGGAGTAAAGGAAAGAGAGAAATACAGTGGTTATAGAGGGTGAAGACTAGCATCGGGTTGTCGATAAAGACTACCTTTTAATGATTTACAAATTTATTTTTTTAATAATTTTTATCGCCCATCTATAGGCCCTTAGGCGTCGATTTTTAATAATTTTTATCGCCCACCTATAGGCCCTTAGACGTGAATTTTTTAATAATTTTTATCGCCCTCTTATAGGCCCTCAGGCGTGGATTTTTTTAATAATTTTTATCGCCCACCTATGGCCCTTAGGCGTGGATTTTTTTAATAATTTTTATTGCCCTCTTATAAGCTCTCAGGCGTGGATTTTTTTAATAATTTTTACTGCCCTCTTATAGGCCCTCAGGCGTGGATTTTTTTAATAATTTGTATTGCCCTCTTATAGGCCCTCAGGCGTGGATTTTTTTAATAATTTGTATTGCCCTCTTATAAGCTCTCAGGCGTGGATTTTTTTAATAATTTTTACTGCCCTCTTATAGGCCCTCAGGCGTGGATTTTTTTAATAATTTGTATTGCCCTCTTATAGGCCCTCAGGCGTGGATTTTTTTAATAATTTGTATTGCCCTCTTATAAGCTCTCAGGCGTGGATTTTTTTAATAATTTTTACTGCCCTCTTATAGGCCCTCAGGCGTGGATTTTTTTAATAATTTTTATTGCCCTCTTATAGGCCCTCAGGCGTGGATTTTTTTAATAATTTTTATTGCCCTCTTATAGGCCCTCAGGCGTGGATTTTTTTAATAATTTTTATTGCCCTCTTATAGGCCCTCAGGCGTCGATTTTAAATAATTTTTATCGCCCACTAATAGGCCCTTAGGAGTGTATTTTTTTAATAATTTTTATCGCCTACCTATAGGCCCTTAGTCGTGGATTTTTTAATAATTTTTATCGCCCACCTATAGGCCCTTAGGCGGGGATTTTCAAAAATTTGTATCGCCCACCTATAGGCCCTAGGCGTGGATTTGTTTAATAATTTTTATCGGCCACCTATAGGACCTTAGGCGTGGATTTTTTAATAATTTTTATCGCCCACCTATAGGCCCTTAGGCGGGGATTTTCAAAAATTTGTATCGCCCACCTATAGGACCTTAGGCGTGGATTTTTTTTAATAATTTTTATCGCCCACCTATAGGCCCAGGCGTGGATTTTTTTAATAATTTTTATCGCCCTCTTATAGGCCCTCAGGCGTGGATTTTTTTAATAATTTTTATCGCCCACCTAAAGGCCCTTAGGCGTGGATTTTTTTAATAATTTGTATCGCCCACCTATAGGCCCTTAGGCGTGGATTTTTTTAATAATTTGTATCGCCCACCTATAGGACCTTAGGCGTGGATTTTTTAATAATTTGTATCGCCCACCTATAGGACCTTAGGCGTGGATTTTTTTTTTAATAATTTTTATCGCCCACCTGTAGGCCGTAGGCGTGGATTTGTTTAATAATTTGTATCGCCCACCTATAGGACCTTAGGCGTGGATTTTTTTTTTAATAATTTTTATCGCCCACCTGTAGGCCGTAGGCGTGGATTTGTTTAATAATTTTTATCTGCCACCTATAGGACCTTAGGCGTGGATTTTTTAATTATTTTTTATCGCCCACCTATAGGCCCTTAGGCGTGGATTTTTTAATAATTTGTATCGCCCACCTATAGGACCTTAGGCGTGGATTTTTTTTTAATAATTTTTATCGCCCACCTATAGGCCGTAGGCGTGGATTTTTTAGTAATTTTTAACGCCCACCTATAGGACCTTAGACATGGATTTTTTTAATAAAGTTTATCGCCCCCTATAGGCCCTTAGACGTGGATTTTTTTAATAATGTCTATCGCCCACCTATAGGCCCGTAGGCGTTGTTTTCTTAAATCATTTTTATCGCCCATCTAAAAATGTGGTTCTGACTGTCTAGAAAGATCCTCTTCTGTTCGACTACGAAGTATCAAGACGGAATTCTTTCTGATAATCTTCACAAACCAAAAGGAAGGTATTCCTATAGCCTTCTGCTGGTCTGTAAAGATTTACTTCAAATCGGCTAGAAACTTCCATTTTCTCTACCACCCTCTCTTCTCTTACCCTTTAAATTTTATTTCGAAAGAAATTGTACCACATTTCCTACCTCAACGCCACTGTTTTCTGCCTCCCTTCCCCCTATTTAAGCTGAGTCCTTGCACATTCCTATTGCTTGTTGTTTTTTCGCCACTTTTGTGTAGCACTTTTAAGTACTGGCACTCTCTGGTGCTAAGACTTACAACAAGCAGCTGCATTGCATTTATTGGCCTCTGTGCAGATCTGTGTTTTTTTTCTGTTGCGTTGTAACACCAACTCTCAACCAACCATTCGAATGCACACACACACAGCCAAATACATAAATGAAAAGGCAAGACAGAAAAAGCCCAGCCAAGAGGAAAAGGTAGTGGCGTTACATTGCATTGACTACAAAAACAAAATTAAGTTATAAATTGTTGGTAGTATTTCTACGTTTTTTTTTTTCTTTTCAATTTGCGGCAGCTTTTAAGTTTGTTTCAATGGCTGGATGGTTGGCTGACTGGGTTGCTGCTGCTTCGGCTGCAACAATTAAATATATTACAAGGTTAATTGCAAATAGTTAAAATAAATTGTTATAAGTTTCTGTTCACAAACGTTTTCGGAAACGTTCGTTTGTTGCAGATGAAAATGATCTAGTTTTAGAGTAAAGTGTTTGAACATGATTTAGTAATGGCAACCCACCCATTTGAAGTTTAAGAAAATTTCCTGTTTAATGTTTAAAGTTTCTTGTTGAAATTTTGGTTAAGAGGCTTAAAGGGAAAAGTGATGGCCATTTGGATCGGAAGTCATGCTTCAAATTTAGTTCATTTTCCATTAGAAGATTGTCATGATTTCTTTTCTACAAACTACAAAAAATTCTTAATGACTTTATTTTCTGGTAACATAACTTCAATTTATTTTATAGACGTTACGTGACAATTTCAATGAGAAAAGAACATAAAAGAAAGAAACCGGTCGGAAGCCATTTGGCGAAATGTTTGAACTAAACACAGAGCATTAAAAAAATAAGTATTTTTTTATTATTATTTAAAACAAATATTCCGGAAAAAAAATAAAACAATACACTTTAAAAAATCCACGTTTTAAGGTATTTAGAAAAGTTATTCTTTAAAAAACCCCGGTCAATAGAAAAAATATTCTCTAAAAAATCCACGCGCATTGAAAAGTTTGGAAAAAATTCTTTAAAATCGATTCATGATTTTGGAACACAATTATTTCAAAATCTCCATTTATTCAGAAAGATCGACGCATCAGGAAGACCAAGCTTTGCCTTCGCCTGCCACAAAAACAACATCCAAATATGCCTGAAGATCGGACTTCGGTATACTACTCCTTTTTCAATGTATCTCTTAGGTCTAAACAGCTCAACTCGAAAGAGAATTAATTAAATAAATATCACTATAAATGCCCTTCGCCTTAATAAGGCAAAAATAAAAAAATAATTATTATTAAAAAAAAAAATTATTTTAAAACATTCCACTTCGAAAATTTGTACTTAATACACCACGGAAAAAATTAAATCACCACTTAGATATTTTTTAATTCCACGAAAATCCATGTCGAAAAAATAATTTTTTTTAAAAATCCAAGGGAGAATTTTTTCAAGTCAGCAGAATAAAATAACTTCATTTTTAAAAATCCACGCCGACAAAATATTTTCAAAAAATTCATTTCAGAGATTTTTTTAAATCAATGTTTAAAAAAATATTTTTAAAACAATCACGTCGAAAATTATTTTTAAAAATTTCACGTCGAAAAAATATTTTTTACAAAATCCACGACAAAAAAATATTTTTTACAAAATCCACATTGAAAAAATATTTTGTTTTAAAAACCCACGTCAATTTTTTATTCAAGTTTAAAACAATATTTTGAAAACCAACTCGAGAAATATATTTTTTTTCCTTAAAAATCCACGCCGAGAAAAATGTTTTTAATAAATACACGTCGAAAAAAATATTTTTAAAAAATCCACGTTTTGGAAAATATTTTTTAAAAGATTTGCTCACGAAAATTTCCCGGAAGATGATTGACGGTGTCAATCGAAATATCGGAATAAATAAAGAAATTCAGCAATAAAAGCGCTTTTTACTGACATTAAGCCGAAAATAAGCATCATATAAAATTTTTTTTAAAAATCCACGTCGAAAAAAAATTAGAAAATCTAACTCGAGAAATTATTTAAGAAAAACCCCACGTCGACAAAATATTTTAAAAAATCCTCGTTTAAGAAAATATTTTTAAAAAGAATCCATTTAATCCGCGTACAGGAAACTTTTTTTAAAAAATCTACGTCGAATAAAATATTTTCTTATTAAAAATATATTTTGTCAATCCAACTCGAGATATTATTTTTAAAAAAAAATCCACGTCGAAAAACCTTTTTAAAAAATCCTCGTTTAAGAAAAAATATTAAAAATATTTTTTTTAAATCCTTGTCAAAAAATATTAAAAAAATCCAACTAGAGAAATTATTTTTTACAAAAATACACGTCTACAAAATGTTTTTAAAAAAATCCACGTCAAAGAAACTTTTTGAATCCACATCGAATTAAAAATTTTCTTATCAAAGTATATTTTTTTATTTGAAAATTGTGCCCTTTAGGGCGAAGATCATTTTAAATATTAATGTTTAATTAATAAAAAAGGTGTTGTCACGGCGTGTTAGCGTTCAGAGCCAAATTCATTACATTCAAAGGCAGCGCTAAGCGTTTGTCATGAAAGCACCATTGTTGTTGTAAAAAAAAAAAAACAAAAAAAATGCATTTGAAAGAAGAAATGTTCGATGACAGCGAAGCCGCTCCACAACCGATATGTCTGAAGAGCCTCTGCCAAAGGCGAAACATGCATGCCACGGTTTTCCTTTTTCACTTGCATAATTGGTCATTAAGCTCGATTCTAACGAGAAATTAATTAAAAATATGTATTTTTTTAATTCCTCGTCAAAAGAAAATATTTAAAAAATCCAACTCGAGAAATTATTTTTTTTTTTTTAAATCCACGTCGAAAAAAACATTTTAAAAACTCCTCGTTTAAGAAAATATTTTTAAAAACAATGCACGTCGAATAAAATATTTACTTATTAAAAATATTTTTTTTAAATCCTTGTCAAAAAAATATTTAAAAAAATCCAACTAGAGAAATATTTTTTTTCCAAAAATACACGTCGACAAAATGTTTTTTTTTTAATCTACGTCGACAAAATATTTTTTTTAAATCTACGTCGACAACATATTTTTAAAAAATCAAAAATCAAATCCATCAAGTCTTCAAAAATATATATTTTTTACGAAATCCACGTTTCGTGGCCCGCTGATCAATTAAAAATATTATTAAAAAATCCACGTTTTGTGGCCAACTGATCCCTCAAAAATATCATTGAAAAAATCCCTGAAAAAACTTCTTTAAAAAATACAACTTTGGTGGTACAATAGTTCATGACGAAATACTCTTTAAAACAAGTAAAAAGTATCAGTCGGCTTTGCGACAGAGATATACCCTCAGCCTGTGTATATTGAAACAATTTTTTTCCCAAAATACGTATGTATTTAGGGCGTTTTAAAAATTTTTGACATTTGAACCGACAAAAATGTTGATTAGGATTAAAGATCAAAAGTTTTGCGGAGAAGATACTAAAAGAAATGGATCGACATTGACCGTTATGGAAGTGGATCTCCAGCAACAACATATGGTGACCACCTATGTCACATTCACATTTTACATTCTTCGGGCTGTTTGCTCAAGAAGAATGGACTTGCCCCTGAAAAAAAACTTTTACCATCGTAATTGAGGCAGCGAATGCAAGTTGCTTCAACAAAAATCAAAGTGATTCGATATCAGGTCTTAAAGTGAACTTATCCGAAATTTTGTGTGGGAGGTACAGCATGGAGTGGACAAATATAGTCCATATTTGAGCCTGATCTATATCTGGTAGATATATTAAGATGTGTAAAGTATGGACCAATTCGGCCACTCCCTTCGAGAGTTACCGTACGAACAATATTTCCGAATATTTTTGAACTTTTGTGGGGGAGGTTCCTGAAGGAGTGAACCGATATGGCTTATCTTCGAACTTGGAAAAAATACTACTAAGGCCAAATTTTGTATCGAATCGGTTGATCAATTCGAGAATTATCGTGCGCTCCAGCCAGCCAGACAGACAGACGGACGGACATTCAGACAACGAAGAAGATTGATAAGAGCTTATGTTTAGCAAATGGTGAGTTAAGCAATATTTCAGGTGTGGGCGATATATGAATAAATACTGCCAGAGGTAAAAAGGAGCAAACATTTAGGGTGAGAGATGTAATGTACGTCGAAGATTTGAGAACCAATTTACTCTCGGTATCGAAGTTACGGACAAAGGATACAAGGTGATTTTTGACAAAAATGAAGCAATAATTATGAAAGGAAATGAAGTTCAGTGCAAAGCAGACCGAAGAGGAAATCTGTATTTTTGCGGAAATCGGCTGATTCAGCGAGCGCAGCAGTGGTTAAGTTGAATGATATGTGGCATCAACGGTTAGGTCACATAAATGAGCGTGATTTGAAAGCGCTGGCAAATGGTAAAATGGCTCATGGAATAAAAATACGACCCCAACAACAGTTGTCAACGAGGATGTTTCGAAAGTAGCAATGAAAAACGGAACTATTGGAGGTGGTTCACAGTGACGTCTGTGCTCCGATGCGAGTGAATTCGCATGCAAATTCAAAATATTTCGTCACATTCATTGATGACTATTCAAGACACTGCGAGATAAATTTTTTGCAAAAGAAATCGGATATGTTCAACGCGTTCAAGAAGTTTAAGAATTCAGCGGAACTTTTCACCGGCAAGAAGATTAAATTTGTACAAAAGGATAATGGAACCGAATATATCAACAAAGAGTTTAGCAAGTATTTAGAAGAGACGGGCATCAAGAGACGATTGAGTGCACCCCACACCCCGCAACAGAATGGCGTTGCTGAGAGGAAGAATAGGATACTTTTAGAAATGGCCAGGTGCATGATGAAGCAGGCAGGTGTTCCTACTGTATTTTGGGCAGAAGCAATTAACACTGCTTGTTACATACGCAATCGATGTCCTACTAGAGCAGTTGAAGGTGAGCTACCTATAAAATTGTGGACAGGAAAGACGCCATCGATCAAGCACTTTTGGGCTTCGAGCTTATGCTTTGATTAAGGATAAGTCCAATGGAAAATTTGATTCTCGTTCGGAAGTATGCATACTAGTTGGCTATTCAGAGGAAGCAAAGGCGTATCGTTTGTGGGCACTACGTAAACGTCATGTAATTGTCAGTCGTGACGTCAGATTCATTGATGATTTCTATGGGGAAAAGAACATAGTTGATATCAATTTGAACCGGGACGATTCAATTGTTCAATTGACGGATCAAGATAACCAGGAAATAGATGAATACTCAGAATATTCAACTGAGGAGGAAAATATGCAACAACAAGCTGAAAATCCGAGTAGAGGTAGAAGACGCATTGTTCGTACTGGAAAGCCTGGTCGACCAAGAAAAATACCAGCAAAATATTGAAACGAATGTAATTGAAGACAACGCAAATACCAAAGAGGACGACGAGTCTTATGAAGATTGTGAATTCGTCAATGCAGTTTTTACAGAGGACCCAATTTCATGCAAAGAAGCATTAAACTCTGCAGATGGTGAAAAATGGAGGTTAGCTATCGAGGATGAATTTGTAGCACAAATATTAAATGGAACTTGGAAAATAACTGAAAGGCCAGCCAACAGAAAAATCATCGGTAATAGATTTGTTTTACGAACCAAAGCGGGCAACAAAAGAAAGGCGCGACTTGTAGCTAAAGGATGCTCCCAACGTCCAGGGGAGGACTTTACAGACACTTATTCGCCGGTTGCTAGAGCATCAACTAGTCGTCTTATATCAGCAGTAGCAGTAGAAAAGAAACTTGAAATGCATCAAATGGACATCGTCACAGCTTACCTGAATGGAGATGTTCACGGAAACGTTTTTATGGAAATTCCTGAATATTTGGAACAACTGTTGCAAAAATTATGCCGAGGTGAAACAGTTGGAAGAAGTAAGCAAAAAAGTGATGCGGCTGAAAAGATTGCACAAAAGTGGATGAAAAATGGACATCGTGCAAAGATCCAGTCTGTAAACCTATAAAGGCTACATATATATGGACTGCGACAATCTGGTTTAAAATGGTATCAAAAGCTGATTACAAAACTCGATCAACTAGGATTAGTTGCAGCAAAAGTGGATCCTTGTTTGTTTATCAAAAGAAATGGGAAAGAACTTACAATGGTTACGGTTTATCTGTTATCAGAATCATTTGAAATTAAAGACCTCGGAAAAGTGAAGCAATACATCGGAATTGAATTTTGTCATGATTTGAAAGGTAACGTGATTTCAATGAATCAAAAAGAATATATTGAAGCAATACTGAAACGTTTTGAAATGGAGAATTGCAAACTATTGATTGCACCTTTGGAAATACAAAGCAAATTTGAAAAACCCTCACAACCTGACTTAGAAACAATGAAACAATTTCCATACTAAAGTTGAATTGGGGCACTGATGTACTTAGCAGTGAATACAAGGGCGGATATAGCATATGCCATAATTTTTTAAGTCAGTTCAAATTATGGTGCTGAACATTGGCAAGCGGCAAAACGAATATTGCGATATCTTAAAGGAACAATCAATGAAGGACTTAAATACACCAAACACAATTTACCATTATATGGAGTTGTAGATGCAGATTGGGGATCGAACTTATCAGACAGACGCTCTTATTCTGGATATGCTTTTATCTTGTCTGAAGGTGCAATTACTTGGGAAGGTCGGAAGCAGAGAACAGTCGCTTTATCGAGTACAGAAGCTGAATTACTAGATATAACAGAAGCTGTAAAAGACGCAATTTATCTTCAACGTATTTTGGCAGAAATTGGCATAGCGGCAACTCCAGTACAAATTTTCAACGATAATCAGAGTGCTGATGTACTTACAAAGGGGCTAACTTCAGCAAAGCACCTAAAATGTATTCAAGAACTTGGAGTAACTGGAGGATTATAAGACGGCGCATTTCGAGGGGAGGTGTTGAAATATACGAAGTACTTTGTCTTATAATATATACCCAGCAAAATGTTCGATGCCAAAGATGTCATTCAATAATGGGTGAAAGTGATCCGGCATGTCATATTTTTAGCATCTTCATCGATGAATTTTATATGAGCGTGGACCCCAAAAGATGCTATTCATTTTTGGATCCAAAGCATGTCATTTACACCAATGCTTTGACATGTCATTTTCACCAATGCTTTGGCATGTCATTTTCACCAACCCTTTGCAATGACATTATCATTACATCGAGTTTTAATAACGTTGGTTGTCATTTTGAGTCTCTGACAACATCAAGCCTATTGTAAATAATTATTCTTATATATGTATGTACATATGTATTTAGAAAAATGTGTATAAATAAAAACACAAAATTCATCTCTATTGGATCGATGGAATGGGTTCAAATGCCGATGAAAAGATCGGATCTTTCACGACTTCCTTGGCATGGGTTCAAATGCTGATAAAAAGATCGGAACTTTCACGACTTCCTTTGCATTGATTCAAATGCTAATGAAAAGGTCGGATCTTTCACGACTTCGATTGAACCAGTGCAAAAAATGCCATGAAATCTCGTCATCGCAGGGAACCCCTTCCTTCAAATTTTGCTGGGTACATATACAATTTTCATTATAAGCATTTTTTAGTCATAAATAAACGTTTGCTGAATTAACAACATCGAGGGACTCGAAAAAATATTTTTTAAAAATCCACGCTTGTCGAGGGGCTCGAAAAAATATTTTTTAAAAATTCACGCTTATCGAGGGACTCGAAAAAATATTTTTTTAAAAATCCACGCTTATCGAGGGACTCGAAAAAATATTTTTTTATAAAATCCACGCTTTTTATAGGACTTTAAAAAATATATTTTTTTAAAAATCCACGCTATTTATTGGACTTTAAAAAAATTGAAAAAAGCCACGCTTTTTGTTGGACTTTAACATTTTTTTTTTAAAGAATCCACGTTTTTTTGGACTTTAAAAAATCCACGCTTTTAATTAGAATTTAAAAAAAATATTTTTAAAAAATCCACGATTTTATGGGACTTGAAAAAAAATTTAAATTCAATCTTTTTACTGGACTTATATTTTTAAAAAAATACACGCTGGACTTGAAAAGTATTTTTAAAAAATACATGAGGGCCTAAAAAATTATTTTTAAAAAATACAGGCTGGACTTGAAAAAAATATTTCAAAAAAGTCCACGCTTATTGAGCACTTGAAAAAGTATTTAAAAAAATCCACGGTTATTGAGGGACTTAAAAAATTTTGTTAAAAAAATGCAAGACTATTGAGGGACTTGAAAAGATATTTCAAAATATTTCAAAAAAATCCACGCATATTGAGAGCCTTGAAAAAATATTTAAACAAGTAAGAAAAGTCTATAGTCGGACGGAGCCGACCATGGGATACCCTATACCACTATCCTTGCACAATCGTTCTCCTCGGAACTTCTTTTCAATGATTGTGAAAATTTAATGATCAAATATCAGAGATGTAATGTATAATACCTATGACTAAAACCAACAATTTATCTAGCATGACAAAGACATTTTTGTAGCAGGAAAGGAAAATTTAGTTCACACAAACTAAAATGTTATGAAACCCACTTATGTAGTACTACTACTTCCGTTGTTTAACCGCTACGTTATTGAAACTTTTACCAATTTCACATAAAAGTTTCAGTCCATTTAACCCGCTAAGTATTATCTGATCTTCACGTTGGTTTGTACGCTTCCTCTTCATCATAAACTTTAACTTTGTTTAAAATTTTGCGGGTTATTATTTTGACCTACAGAGCCGCCACAAAATTGGTTAAAATTTTGTTTTTGGTCCATTTCATTCACTGAACATTTCACGATCATCAGCAAAAACTAATCATTTCTATTCTGGTCCGAAACCAACCTCCTTAAAAAATTCGTTACAATTGGTCCATAATTGCGCCATTAAGCTTGTTTACAATTTTTAATGGACGGACACACATCGTTAAATCGCTTTATCTCGTCGAGATATGAATTTTGGCGTACCAAATAATGGGTCTAGGACGAATATTTCGTGGTGTTACATAAACTTTTGGAGAGACAATATGTAGCATGGGATAAAAATGTGGTTCTCTACACAGAACCCATTATATATTATGCAGTAGGCCCGTTATCTAGCAAACACTTTATTGCAATTTACATCAGAGGAAAGGTCAGTAGTTTTTTCCCATATGTAGGCTACTTTGCGAAATATATATGTCCTCAAGGAATTAAAATATCGACCAAAAATAAAATTTTTATATTTTTCATACAAAAGTAATGGTCCATTTCACCCGCTAAAGAATATCAGATCATCATTCAAAATTGTAGGCATCTTTTTCGACCTATACTCTTACCCGGTGCAAAATTTCGTGACTATTGATGTATAATTGCGACTTTTAGCGAGTTTATTATTACACTACAAACAAATAACGGAATGTATTAGGCTGTAACTCTGTTATCTGATCATGCACACCAACATAATTGGCATCAATTGAAAGGTCAAGCTTTCCACTTTCAAGTATATCTCACTTGTCCGGAATGTCACTTCCAGGAATTAAGATATAAGCTGTATATTAAAAATTTTCACAATTTTCACACAAAAGTTTTGGTCCATTTAACCCTCTAAATATTATCCGATCGCCATCTCAAATTGCAAGCTTCTCCTTTGTGATATACTCTTACCTTATTTAAAATTACGCGTTGATCGGACTATTATTGAGACCTACAGAGCCGCTAGAAAATTGGATAAGTATTATGTTTTTGGTCCATTTCACCCGCAAAATATTTGACGATCATCACCAATAAGAATAGGGATCTATTCTGATCTGAACCCGACCTCCATACAAAATTTCGTGACGATCGGTCCATAATTGCGGCCTGGAACGTGTTTACAATTTATAATGGACAGACGGACGGACGGACGGACGGACGGACGGTAGGACGGACAGACACACATCTCAAAATCGCTTTATTTCGTCGAGATATGAAGATTGGTATACCACATTGGGGGTCTCCGACGAATATTTCGCGGTGTTACATGAATTTTTACCAAAACAAACTTATAATACCCTTTTCCACATTGTGGTATAGGGTATAAAAACACCCGTTTTAAGGTATTGAAAACAATATTTTTAAAAAATCCACGTATTTTTGAAAAACCAACCTCATTAAAGGACCTAATAAGGGGACGTGAAAAAAAATATTTTTAAAACTCCACTTTTTTGGGGGACTTGAAAGAAATATTAAACATAAAATTTAAACATTTAAACCAGGGTTTCGGAGTCGGAGTCTACGAGTCGGAGTCGAGCAATTTTGCTGGAGTCGGAGTCGGAGTCTGAGTCGAAAAAAATAACTCGACTCCGACTCCGGGCAAAATTTTTTTCCACGTTATAGAAATTAACATTAAATTTGGAACAAGATTTTTTTTTTAAAAATCATTATTTATTTTAAAAGAAAGGTATAAGAAAAAATATATGCAAACGATATATTATACTAAGTTAAAGGATAATTCACAGGATTTTTACTACCCTCTGAAGTGTAGTCCATTCATCCCTATTTTGTATATTCAATTGACTCTTTACATTTTACATTTTTACAAAAGTAAAGTTCGATGATAATAGAATTAAGATTGGAACTTTAACCTCTTTGGTTTTCTCACAAAGGTCTATAGGTATTCTCATCTTGTTTTTTTGAGAAGTCATCCTTGTCTTCTATTAAAGACATTCTGGTCTCTATGGGAAATCTTACTGAATACCCTGTGACACAAAATGGAAGTTAAGATCTGGGGGAGGAAAAAAATCCTTTTCGGAAGGAAAGAGCCAATTGAAAACCCCATAAAATCCCATAGCTAAAATTTCTGAGTTATGTCATAATGAAATTTTTGATTGACCCCCATCAATCATTGAGGAAATAGCTTTATATCTCTGTTTGGAGATATAGTTTCATCAATTTTCGATGACATGTTTTCAGTTAAATAGAATGAGGAACCTTTCTGTAGAATATGCTGCCCTTCTAGCTCAGTTCCTTTCATGCCCTTTTTGTTATTGAACTCAAAAAGTAAAACAAAATGAAATTTTCTACAAAAACGTTCCACCGAAAATTATATGTAGGTTTCCCACATCCAAGAAATCGATATTGTCACGCTTTCATTGTCCTTTATCAGTTTTACCCGTTACTTTCTCGAAAAAACTGGATGTTAATGTATTTCGCTAAATTTCTCATAATCTATTAACTTTATATGAAATTCGGATGGTTACGCTTCTGAATTAGGGCATCATAAATTCGTTGTTGGTCAACGACAAATTCATCCCGCCATAACTCAGTTCTATGTCTTTGAATTTCAGAAAAATGTAGAAAGTATAAATAGCATAGAATATGTGGTCAAATTTTTAAGTCGATCGGAACAATATTTCCTTAGTATGAGCTTTGGATGGGAACAATTTATTTTATTTAGTACGCAGCATATAAACTGTGTTTTTCTCGAAATCGGCCACAAAAATATATGATAATTATTAGTTTTCGCGCTGGATTTGGCAACGCAAAATGCTTTAATAAAAACTGGGTTTCGTAGATGGTCTCAAAACCTCGTAATATTTTTCTCTTTCAGATGAAAGAAAAAAATCTGACAAAAAGTTACTTAATTTTCTGGGAAAAAAATCATGAAAAATGGATTTTATTGAGCTTTACATCTGGGGGTCCTTTTAAAACTAAGCACATGGTCAAGAATTCCTTATAAATTTTATTGCATGTATACGGACGATTTGTGTTGTCCTTTCTAATGTCCCTTTCTAATATAGGTCAGAATATAGGAAAAAGTTAAAAATTTGTGCACATTTTATTCATTTTTAGTGGTATAGGAATTCACTCTCGGAGTCGACCCGGAGTCGGAGCCGGAGTCGTGAAAAAAACTCGTCTGGAGTCGGAGTCGGAGTCGAGCCAAAAATACCTCGACTCCGAAACCCTGATTTAAACATTAAACATTATAAAAAAACCCACGCATATTGATGGAATTGAAAAAATATTTTTAAATAGTCCACGGTTATTTCGGGACTCCAAAAAATTGTTTTTAAGAAATCCACGCGTATTGAGGGACTTGAAAAAAATTAAATATTATTTGAAGAATTCGCATTTGTTTTATAGGATCCACGTTTGTTTGACCCTAAATTTTTGTTTAAATCCACGTTTCTTTGATCTCAAAAAAATTATTCCCTATTGCTTGATACTTTTGCTCAAATCATTTTTACTCACATCACAGAAATATATTCATAATGACCAGAAACTCTGCATTTGTTTTTCATCAATGATAAACTATTTCAGTGTTTAATGAGTTTTTTTTTTTTTTTTGTGTACTGCTTGTCAGTGGTTGGTTGCTTTAAAACACTTTCTATCTTTGTGTATTTTTTCTTTTGTTTCCAACAAATATTTTAATGAAGGGAAAATATGCCATTGTAGTACTTGAACTGGTGGACAAAATTATGCCATTTGATTGCGGTATCAATCTCATGGAATCGGTGTTAAAGAGTTTTGTGGGAGTTAGACTGAGTTATTTTGTTTAAATAAAAAAGGGATTTAATAAGTCAGATAAAAGGTTTATCTGACACATGGTTCAATATCAGACCTTAAAGTGTGTACGTTGTCCGGCACACCTGGTCAATGGTTTTTATTTGGATTTCAAAATTACTTAAATAGTTTTCTCATGTCATTGTGCCTACTCAGGCTTAATGTAATACTTCCAATAATATTTCTTCAATTGTTTTAAATGAAAACAATTTCTGTGTGTTACCTCCCTATTAGAAAGCCACTATAAATCACTCGGAGTCACCTATCCACTGTAATAAGTGTTGGTAATATTTCAAACTTAAGCTGCTACTCCTTTTTCGCTGACGCATACACACCTTACTTTTTTGTAGCAATGCTGCTTACTTAGGCAACAACAATAACAAATAAATGCCCTATAAACGTGAATTTTTTAGATAATATACATATTAATGTCAAATGTTTTGACAGAAAACATGGATGTTTTAAATAATATTTTTGACCGACTTTGAGTTAATTTCTTAAATGTTTATTTTCTTAAACGTATTTTTTCAACAAATGTGGATTTTTTTAAGAAATATTTTTTCAACAAACGTGCTTTTTTTTAACAAATATACTTTCAACAAACGTGGATTAAAAAAAAAACATCTTATCGACATTCGTGAATTTATTAAAACAAATATTTTGTCAACATTCGTGAATTTATTAAAACAAATATTTTGTCAACAAACGTGGATTTTTTAAAAAATATTTTTTCAACCAAACGTGGATTATTAAAAAATATTTTTTCAACAAAAAAATTTTAAAAAATATTTTTTTAACAAGCGTGGATTTTTTAAAAAATATTTTTTCAACAAACGTGGATTTTTTAAAAAATATTTTTTCAACAAACGTGGATTTTTTAAAAAATATTTTTTCAACAAACGTGGATTTTTTAAAAAATATTTTTTCAACAAACGTGGATTTTTTAAAAAATATTTTTTCAACAAACGTGGATTTTTTAAAAAATATTTTTTCAACAAACGTGGATTTTTTAAAAAATATTTTTTCAACAAACGTGGATTTTTTAAAAAATATTTTTTCAACAAACGTGGATTTTTTAAAAAATATTTTTTCAACAAACGTGGATTTTTTAAAAAATATTTTTTCAACAAACGTGGATTTTTTAAAAAATATTTTTTCAACAAACGTGGATTTTTTAAAAAATATTTTTTCAACAAACGTGGATTTTTTAAAAAATATTTTTTCAACAAACGTGGATTTTTTAAAAAATATTTTTTCAACAAACGTGGATTTTTTAAAAAATATTTTTTCAACAAACGTGGATTTTTTAAAAAATATTTTTTCAACAAACGTGGATTTTTTAAAAAATATTTTTTCAACAAACGTGGATTTTTTAAAAAATATTTTTTCAACAAACGTGGATTTTTTAAAAAATATTTTTTCAACAAACGTGGATTTTTTAAAAAATATTTTTTCAACAAACGTGGATTTTTTAAAAAATATTTTTTCAACAAACGTGGATTTTTTAAAAAATATTTTTTCAACAAACGTGGATTTTTTAAAAAATATTTTTTCAACAAACGTGGATTTTTTAAAAAATATTTTTTCAACAAACGTGGATTTTTTAAAAAATATTTTTTCAACAAACGTGGATTTTTTAAAAAATATTTTTTCAACAAACGTGGATTTTTTAAAAAATATTTTTTCAACAAACGTGGATTTTTTAAAAAATATTTTTTCAACAAACGTGGATTTTTTAAAAAATATTTTTTCAACAAACGTGGATTTTTTAAAAAATATTTTTTCAAAAAACGTGGATTTTTTAAAAAATATTTTTTCAACAAACGTGGATTTTTTAAAAAATATTTTTTCAACAAACGTGGATTTTTTAAAAAATATTTTTTCAACAAACGTGGATTTTTTAAAAAATATTTTTTCAACAAACGTGGATTTTTTAAAAAATATTTTTTCAACAAACGTGGATTTTTTAAAAAATATTTTTTCAACAAACGTGGATTTTTTAAAAAATATTTTTTCAACAAACGTGGATTTTTTAAAAAATATTTTTTCAACAAACGTGGATTTTTTAAAAAAATATTTTTTCAACAAACGTGGATTTTTTTTAAAATATTTTTTCAACAAACGTGGATTTTTTAAAAAATATTTTTTCAACAAACGTGGATTTTTCAAAAAATATTTTTCAACAAACGTGGATTTTTTAAAAAATATTTTTTCAACAAATGTGGATTTTTTAAAAAATATTTTTTCAACAAATGTGGATTTTTTAAAAATATTTTTTCAACAAACGTGGATTTTTTAAAAAATATTTTTTTCAACCAAACGTGGATTTTTTAAAAAATATTTTTTCAACCAAACGTGGATTTTTTTAAAAATATTTTTTCAACCAAACGTGGATTTTTTAAAAAATATTTTTTCAACCAAACGTGGATTTTTTAAAAAATATTTTTTCAACCAAACGTGGATTTTTTAAAAAATATCTTTTCAACCAAACGTGGATTTTTTAAAAAATATTTTTTCAACCAAACGTGGATTTTTTAAAAAATATTTTTTCAACCAAACGTGCATTTTATATTTTTTCAACAAACGTGCATTTTATATTTTTTCAACAAACGTGGATTTTTTAAAAAATATTTTTTCAACAAACGTGGATTTTTTAAAAAATATTTTTACAACAAACGTGGATTTTTTAAAAAATATTTTTACAACAAACGTGCATTTTTTAAAAAATATTTTTTCAACAAACGTGCATTTGTTTAAAAAATATTTTTTCAACAAACGTGCATTTTATATTTTTTCAACAAACGTGGATTTTTTAAAAAATATTTTTTCAACAAACGTGCATTTTATATTTTTTCAACAAACGTGGATTTTTTAAAAAATATTTTTTCAACAAACGTGGATTTTTTAAAAAATATTTTTTCAACAAACGTGGATTTTTTAAAAAATAGTTTTTCAACAAACGTGGATTTTTTTAAAAAATATTTTTTCAACAAACGTGGATTTTTTAAAAAATATTTTTTCAACAAACGTAGATTTTTTTAAAAGATAGTTTTTCAACAATCGTGGATTTTTTTAAAAAAATATTTTTTCAACAAACGTGGATTTTTTTAAAAAATATTTTTTCAACAATCGTGTATTTTTTAAAAAATATTTTTACAACAAACGTGGATTTTTTAAAAAATATTTTTACAACAAACGTGGATTTTTTAAAAAATATTTTTACAACAAACGTGCATTTTTTAAAAAATATTTTTTCAACAAACGTGCATTTTTTTAAAAAATATTTTTTCAACAAACGTGCATTTTTTTAAAAAATATTTTTACAACAAACGTGGATTTTTTAAAAAATATTTTTACAACAAACGTGCATTTTTTAAAAAATATTTTTTCAACAAACGTGCATTTTTTTAAAAAATATTAATGTATGGCATCCTGAAAAAATGCTGAATATTATATATACGACCAATTAACTATGTAAGTAATGCGGTAACCATAACCATTTTTCTTTCCTAATAATATACCATGTATGTATATATCATACAATGGTATAAATACATACCTTCGCTGTGTGTATATTTTGGAAACTTTTAAAAATTGTGATTTTATAATTATCAACTAAATTTATAATATTTTTAATTTTATAATTAATATCGAAAATTCCAAACCCCATAGGGTGCTTATAATTTGGATTTAATAACCAATCATAACGCCTATGAAAACCTCTGACAAATTGTGTAACAATAAAAACAACAATTAATTTAATTGACCTGAACATTAGCTGGAGGTGCAACCCCGGTTATTTTTTTATAAATAATAGTTGTGTTTATATTTATAAAACATCACGAAATATCAAATTAAACGGTTATTATTAATCACCCATTTATTGTCTTCCCATCGAAGAGGTAAGAGAAAACATGAAGCGCGTAGATGGGTATGTATGTGAGTTGACTCCAGTGGCTACAACAAAGGTAGACAGACACCAAAGCCAAAAGGCTGTTCGCATAAAAAACAAAACAAACCACCCAAGCAGTTAAAAAGAAACCCAATTAAACTTTATTAAACAAGAAAACAGACAACAGAAAACATGAACATGAACAAATCTTCTCTTGTTATGGTTCAAAAATAATGATTTGTTTATGTTTATGACATATGTACGCATGTGTGTGTGGAACGTATGTGTGTGTTTTTTTAGGGCTTTGAAAGGGTAGTTGAAGCTTATTTTTTAACTCTTTAAAATATTTAAAGATTTATCAGATATGTTACTGAAACTTTATGATGAATGTTTGTAATTTGTTTAATATTTGTTCAAATTGGCATTTAATGAGATTTTTTCAACAAGATATGTGATATTTTGAATACATTTGAAGGAAACTATTTGTGTTTGTATGGAATGTGTATCAAATATTTGTGGCATACCGCAATGACCTTCTTTTTTATGGAAGAAAAATTAAATCTTTTTGCAAAATATTTGGCAATCCAAGGTTCATACCAAGAGATTCAATCTTAATTTTATGAAATGGGAATTTAATTAAATTAAAGTTGTCTATTCACCATAATGAGTTTGATATTTCGAGTTAAGTTTTATGGCTCTTCCCGTTAAGTCCATTAAATGTATTAATTGGCAATCAAAGTTATTATCTTCTAACTTACCACCACCCTTCAGTGGATTTTAGCAAATAAATTTACCTGAAATTAAAAAGAAAAAACAAGTTATTGTATACAGTTATTGGGAAAATTATATAATAAAAAATACATTAAACAATACACACAAATGTTAGCAATAAACCATTGCACCTCCGAAATGGATTATTTAGAGAATATTTTCGAAAAACCATCAAACGTGGATTTTTTAAAGTATTTTTTAATGCCAAAATCCAAGGTTATTTTTTAAAAAATCTTTTTCAAAAAACGTGGATTTTTTAAAAAATATTTTTTCAACAAACGTGGATATCACTGTGCAACATTTTTGGGTCAATCGCGTGCAAACAACTTCTGTCCAGAATTTTATGAAAGTAGAGGACCAATAGGCAAAAACCATATTTGGGTTTTGTTTTCTTAGATCGGGTTCGGTTTTTATGGCCTAATCTAAACATGGTTAAATATCGAATTTTTAAAACATATCGGGGCTGTATCTCTGAAACCAGTACGAATCTAGTTCTGACATCTGCAGCAAACTTGTAGATAAGAGCAAGAAGGAAATATTTGGAGGACTAGTGAACTCGAAAAACTGCACTAATTGTCTCAAATTTTATAATATATCTAATAATTCTATAATTTGTGTATATTTCTCAGCGTATCTCCCAAACTGTTAAATTTTTCTTAAAGTTACCTTTGAGAAATATTCTCTGGAATGTAATGCACAACTCTTCAGAACATTGCATCGTTGTAAAATGCCTCTATCGCCTTGTTTATAGCATATTTTTCAACAACAATTTGGTAAATATTTCAATAACTCATTGAAATCCCCAACATGAGAATAAGCAGCCTGTGTGAACATTGTTTCAAATAAGTTTTGAAAAAGGTATGTTATGAAATTCTCCTTAAACAACGTGAAATAACCATTTTAGAGTTTCAGAATATTTTGAAGGATTGATGGTCACATTATTTGGAATATTTTTAGAATGATTACTTAGCTCAACTCCCAACAGATTAGTTGCTACTGACCGGAATTTCAGAAATTATGTAAACTTTTCTATATTTTAACGAATTTGATGCGCTAGATGCAGCTTTTCCTAGTTCATCTGTTTGACACATACGTTCTACTACTTTATGGCTACAATATTGCCGAAGACTGCAAAGCTGAATTCTTATTAGTTTCGGAGATAAAGGTCTGATCACTGGAAAAAAGGCTCATTTTAGGTCGGTTTAGATGAGGCCATAAAATCTAAACCCGATCTAAGAACACAAAACCCAATTGAGGTTTTTGTAGTCTCAATATGTACTTTCAGAAAATGCCCATATAATGTTGTTTGCATTTCCAGTGTAGCACAGTGTATTTTTAAAAAATATTTTTTCAACAAAGCGTGGATTTTTTAAAAAATATTTTTTCAACAAAACGTGGATTTTTTTAAAAAATAGTTTTTCAACAAAACGTGGATTTTTTAAAAAATAATTTTTCAACAAAACGTGGATTTTTTAAAAAATAATTTTTTAACAAAACGTGGATTATTTAAAAAAAAAAAATTTTTCAACAAACGTGGATTTAAAAAAAAACATTTTTTTCAACAAACGTGGATTTTTTAAAAAACTATTTTTTTCAACAAACGTGGATTTTTTTAAAAAACTATTTTTTTCAACACACGTGGATTTTTTAAAAAACTATTTTTTTTCAACAAAACGTGGATTTTTTAAAAAACTATTTTTTTTTCAACAAAACGTGGATTATTAAAAAAAAAAGTTTTTCAACAAACGTGGATTTTTAAAAGAAAAAACATTTTTTTCAACAAACGTGGATTTTTAAAAGAAAAACATTTTTTTCAACAAACGTGGATTTTTAAAAGAAAAAACATTTTTTTCAACAAACGTGGATTTTTTAAAAAAAATTGTTTTTCAACAAACCTGGATTTTTAAAAAAAGGAACATTTTTTTCAACAAACGTTGATTTTTTAAAAAAACTATTTTTTTCAACAAACGTGGATTTTTTAAAAAACTTTTGTTTTTTCAAAATATTCTGGCTTAATCCCATTGTTGTTGTTTTAATATTTTAAAACAACTAGTTTATTAGTGGAAAAGATTTGGCATTGTTCGCCAAGGGGTAAGGCAGGGAATACTATAGTTTCGATCCACGCCACTGGATCTCATCAGTTCCCTTGTTTCTTGTTTGTGGATATTCTCCACCGAAGTTATTTTTCAATAACTTCTTCAACAAGAAACTTTTTATACCCAAACATCAATCGTCAGCTCGAAGTATAAAGGTAAGCAAAGAAAAAAGTTCAATGAGAAGTTTTTCCTTGGCAACCTCACACAACTCCGACGAAAGTGTCTGCGAAAACAATTCAAACCTCTTCCACTAGTATGTGTCGTCGAATTTCAACGAATGCACACACCAAAATTTGGTTGGTCTGCTTTACAGCAAAAACAACACACGTCGTGCAAGTGTCTTCAATTAGAAACATTATGGCGTTTTTTATTGGGATAGTGTTTGCAATTTTGTTTTTTCAAAATAGTCTGGCTTAATCCCATTGTTGTTGTTTTAATATTTTTTTTTAACAGACGTGGATTTTTAAAAAAAATATTTTTTTAACAAACTTGGTTTAAAAAAAAAATATTTTTTCAACAATCATGGATTTTTTAAAAGAATATTTTAAAAAAAAAAATTCTTCAACAATAATGGATATTTTAAGAAAATTATTTCTTCAATAACAATGGATTTCTTAAAATTTTTTCAACAAAACGTGGATTTTTAAAAAATATTTTTTCAACAAACGTGGATTTTTAAAAATATAATTTTACAACAAACATACGATTTAAAACAAAATCTGCAGCAAACCTCGATTTTTTAGGAAATATTTTCGAGACAAACGTGCATTTTAAAAAAAATAGTTTTTCAACAAACGTGGATTTAAACAAAAATTAACAAACATGGATTTATGTTTCAAAAATACTTTTTCAACAACAATAGATTTTTAAAACAATATTTCTTCAAAGAACGAGAATTTTTCAAAAATGATCTTTTTATATTTGTTAATATATCGTGGGGTTTTAAAAAAATATTTGTGGAGTGTGTGTATTAAAAAAATATTTTCGAATTTCGTGGATTTTTTGTAAATATTTCCGATTTCGTTGTTTTTTTAAATAGGTTTGGATTTCGTTGATTTTAAAAAAAATATTTTCAGATTTCGTTGCTTTTTTAAAAAATATTTTCGGATTTCCTTGATTTTTCACAAAATATATTTTTGGATATTATAAAATAAATATTTTCGTATTTCGTGGATTTTTAAAAAAATATTTGTGGAGTTTTGTGGATTTAAAAAAATTATTTTTAATTTCCTGGACTTTAAAAAATATTTTTGGATTTGTGATTTTTTTTTTCAAAAATATTATTCGTGAATATTTATTTTATTTTTTTTTTTTTTTTTGATTTCGTAGATTTTTTAAAAAATATTTTGGAATTTCGTTGATTTTTTTTAAAAAATATTTTCTGATTTCGTTGATTTTCTAAAATAATTTTTTTGTATTTCGTTAATAAGTTAAAAAATATTTTTGGATTTTTTAAAATAATTTTTTTTTGTATTTCGTGGATTTAAAAAAGATATATTTGTGGAGTTTGTAAATATTTTTAGGTTTTCTGGACTTTAAAAAGTATTTTTGAATTTGTGTTTGTTTTGCAAAAATATTATTCGTGGATTTTTATTTATTTATTATTTTATTTTTTTTTTTTTTTTGATTTCGTAGATTTTTTAGAAATATTTCGTTGATTTTTTAAAAAAATATTTTCCGATTTCGATAATTTTTTAAAATAAATAATTTTTAGTATTTCCTGGATTTTTAAAAATATGGCTGTGGTGTTTCTGCAATTAAAAAAAAAATAGGTTTGGGTTTCCTGAACTTCTAAAAAATATTTTTGAATTTTTGAAAATAATATTTTTGGATTTCGGGGATCTTTTTAAAAATATTTTCGCATATCGTTGATTTTTCAAAAAATATTTTTTTAAAATAATTTCTCTTTGGATGAACGTTGATTTTTGGAAGTGAAGGAAGAAGAACGAAGATTCGGATTTCGTTGATTTTATAAAAAAATGGATTTTTTACAATTTTTTTTTAAGATTTTGTGGTTTTTCCAAAAATATTTTCGGATTTCGTTGATTTTTTAAAAAATATTCTTGGTTTTTTAATTTTTTTAGGATTTTGTGGCTTTTAAAAAAAATATTTTCGGATTTCTTTGATTTTTTAAAAAATATTCTTGGATTTTTAATTTTTTTTTTAGGATTTTGTGGCTTTTTAAGAAAATTTATTAAAAAAAATAATATTTTTGAATTTTTTAACAAATGTTTTTGGATTTTGGGAATTTTTTTAAAAAATATTTTTGGATTTCGTGGAAAAGAAAATAATTTTGGATTTCCTGTAATTTTTTAAAAAATATTTTTGAATTAAAGAAAAGTATTTTAGGAAATTGGGTGCCACCGTGGTGCAATGGTATGCTCACCCGCCTTGCACACATAAGGTCGTGGGTTCTATTCCCCGGCCAGGCAACATCAAAATACTTTTCAACGGTGGCAAAATACCCCTCAGTAATGTTGGCGACATTTCCTGAGTACTTCAGCCATGTAAAACTTCTCTACAAAAGTGGTGTCTTAGACACGCCGTTCGGACTCGGCGATAAACTGTAGGTCCCATATCATTGAGCTAATATGAATCGGGGTGCACTCATTGATATGAGAGAAGTCCCCCTTGTCCCTTATGGGATGTTTGTGGAACAATTATTTATTTATATTATTTTAGGAAATTAAAAAAAATATTTTAGGAATTTGTGTATTTAAAAAAATATATTTTTGGATTCAGTGGATTCTTTAAAAAATATTGTTGAATATCGTGGACTTTTATAAAAACGTTATTGGCTTTTTTAAAAATATTTTTAAATTTTGTGGATTATTTAAAACATTATCTTTGCATTTCCTGGATTTTTTAAAAATATTTTGAATTTCGTGGATTTTTGTAAAAATGTTTTTTAATCCTAATTTTTAAAGCTTAGATAAAAAACAAATTGCTTGTCTTTAATTTAAAAAAAAAATATATTTTTTGAGACGATTTAAAAGATGATTTGCTGAACGTAGATTAAGCGGGTTTCTAATGAATATTATCAACATTGCATTTCTTAATTTTTTTTTAAGATTTATTTTTTGGAAAATCCTTTGGACATTATTAAACTTTGATTCATAAAAATATTTAATGGAAACCAGATAACCCCAAACATGGATTTTTAAAAGAAAACCACGAAATAAAAAAAAAATATTTTTGGATTTCGTAGACTTTTTTTAATTTTTTTTTTTTGGACTTCGTTGACTTTTTTTAAAAAATATTTTATGGTTTCTTTGGTTTTTTTTTAATTTTTTTTTTTTTTGTATTTCGTGGATTTTTAAAAAATAGTTGTGGTAGTTCTAGGTTTAAAAAAATATGTTTGGTTTTCCTGAACTTCTAACAAGAATTTTTGGAGTTTTAAAAAGAATATTTTTGGATTTCTTGGATTTTTTTTTTTTAAAAATTTTTTGGGATATTGTTGATTTTTTAAAAAATATTTTCAGATTTTTTAAATAATTTCTCGTTGGAGTCGAGCCTAATGACCGATGATTTTTGCAAGTGATTGTGCGTGAATTTTTTTTATATTAAAGACGAGCAAATTGTTTTTTTTAATCCAAACTTTAAAAACTGTTTTTTGCCTTTTTAAATCTAGGACTAAAATTTTTTTTTTACAAAAATCCACGAAATACAAAATATTTTTAATAAATCCGGGAAGTCCAAAAATATTTTTTTTTTTTTTTAATTCACAGAATTTGGAAATATTTTTAAAAAAGCCAGGAATTCCAAAAACATTTTTATAAAGGTCCACGATATTCAGAAATATTTTTTTTAAATCCACAAATTCATAAAATATTTTTTTAAACATCCACAAATGCCTAAAATATTTTTTTCTAAAAAAATCAAAAAATTTCTTACAAAGTGCAAAATTCTTTCTTTTCCACGAAATCCAAAAATATTATTTTTTTACTACAAATATATATTTTAAAAAAGCCACAAAATCCAAAAAAATGTTTTATACCCAAAAATATGTTTTAAAAAATCAACGAAATCCGAAATTATTTTTTAAGAAATCAACGAATTTCGAAAATATTTTTTAAAAAGGCCACAAAATCTTGAAAAATTCAATTCAACGAAATCCGAATCTTCGCTCATCTTCCTTCACTTGCAAAAATCTGATTCGGATTTCGTTGATTTTATACAAAAATCGGATTTTTTTAATTTCTTTTAAGACTTCGGTTTTCGTTGATTTTTTAAAAAATATTTTCGGATTGCATTGATTTTTTAAAAATATTCTTGGATTTTTAATTTTTTTAGGATTTTGTGATTTTTTTTAAAAATATTTTTGTATTAAAAAAACAATATTTTTGGATGCTACCACACTCATATCTCAGTCAATTTTGTTCCGATCGTCTTGAAAGTTTTACCACATATTTTATGCTACTTATTCTTTAAAAAAGTCAAATAATTTTTTTTTCGATTTTCTGACATTTACATGTGGGAGTCACCCCTTAAATTCCCTATCTTTGGTTTTTCAGTTCAACAAAATCTTAAATGTTCGCAACATTTTCAATTGGAAATCTTTTAATGGCAACATTTGCAGGAGGATGATCTTTCAATCGCTACATGTTCCTTGCGCTTCTGTTTGAATTTCAAAAATTTGAATCCAACATCATTAGGAAAATTGTTGACAACATTTTTAATACAAGATTCATTGGCAACATTTTTGTTTGGGGAATATGGAAAAAATTTCACAGGCAATTTCCAAAATTATCTACACATATCTGTTTAATCCGAAACATATGAACATGTTTAATTCTACGCAACATTTAGAGTATGAAAATGCTTCGCAGCATTTTTCATGGCTGTTTTGTTGATTAGCAACGTCTGGTGTGGGAACATTTTGGATTCGCAACAAGTACCTAACATTTTTGTTTAAACCTATCCATACGAAAATATTTGATCGGGAATCTTTCGCTCAATAGACAAACTTTCTAGTTTTCTTTCTTCGAAATTTTTAATTAATTTGATTTTCCGCAACATTGCAACATTTACATAGCAACATTTCCATCCTCAACATTTGTTTGTTTTTTAAGCATACCAACGTTTGATAACAAATATTGCGATTTGCAGTTCTTATTATAGATGCCCCATAAAAGTGATTTGATATCTCAATGTTTCCAATAGTTTCCACATACACATAAGCCATTATTGAACCAGTTTCATTGTGGAGGCGAAAGCGTGAGTAGTACCATTGTCACGTTTCTGCATCATCAGACAGCGTGCTATATGGTAACAAAAAAAAAAAACAAACTTAAAACTAATATGGCAAAATATTCATATTTCCAAAAAGTGTCTTTCCTGGCCATTTATAGACAATTAGTTCATTGAGAGCAGTAGTGAACATCAATACCTTGACTTAGATACCCAAAATGAGAGGGGAAAAAATTATGACTTCTGGTCAACTCAAAATATAACATGACAATTTGATTTTAGCCATAATTTATTGCGGTCAGTTTTTGCTTTTTTTGCAAAATATTCAAAGAAACAAACATATCTGCTAACTCAAATCTTCAAATGGCAACAGAACGAACAGCCACCATTCAGTCTGATAACTCTTGTTAATGGCTTGTCATAAAAATGTTGTTTATACTTTTGCAGTTCTAACCACATAATGATGACATTGGACTTCTTTTGAGTTGTTGTTGTTGCTGTTGTTATTTTTGGTAGATGTCGTCTAGCTGATTTTGGCTGGTTGGCAGGTTCAACTTTCTGCCGCACTTTTAAATTTCATTATTTTGATATTTTTGGTTAGACATTTAATTAGACTTGTACATCATGGGGGTATGTACGCGGCTACGAATGACTATGACAACGAGTAGAATAAATCAACGAACATATGTACATCCTCACAAGTAACCACAACATTTGAACATGTACGAGTACTTATGTATATATGTCGGTACATGTTTGAACATCATGTTCAAGTTTAACAGGTTTGTTTTACACGGCTAATAACAATGAACATTCATAATTGTTAACAACAACAACAACAGCATGAAATTAACAAATCTAACAATGCCAGCAAAATTTAGTGGTCCTCTCGGCTATCGGTTGCGGTTCAAATGGGCTATAGTCTTCAATAAACATAAATTGTCAGATTGAGAGGAGGCAGAAAAATGACAAAAAATTTTTCATTGTCCGTTAAAAGCTTCAAAAAATAGTTTTTTTTTTTTTTAAAATCCTTCGGTGGGTGACCTGAAAAGTATTAAAAACAATACTGAGAAATATTCTTTAAAAAATCCAACATCGGTGGGTGGACTGAAAAATATTCAAAAATAATTTTTAAAAAAAAAATCCACGTTTGGTGGGTGGCCTGAAAAATATCCGAAAAATATTTTTAAAAAAAAAATCCACGTTTTGGTGGACTGAAAAATATTCAAAAATATTTTTAAAAAAATCACTTTGGTGGGTGGTCTTAAAAATATACAAAAAAAAACTTAAAAAATCCACGAGTTGGTGGACTGAAAAATATTCAAAAATATGTTTTTAAAAAAATCCACGTTTGGTGGGTGGCCTGAAAAATATTTGTTTAATTCACGATTGAGTGGTCTTAAAAATATTAATTTTTTTTTTAAATCCAGGTTTTGGTGGACTGAAAAATATTCAGGTGGGTGGTCTGACATTTTTTTTTTTTAATCCACGTTTGGTGGATGGCCTGACAAATATTCAAAAAATATTTTTTTTAAAAAATTCGCGTTTGGTGGGTGGACTGAAAAATATTAAAAAAAAGTTTTTATAAAAATTTGTTGGGTGGCCTTAAATATATTCAAAAAATATTTTTTTATTTTAAAAAATCCACGTTTTGTGGCCTTAAAAATACTAAAAGAACATTCTTTAACAAATCCATGTTGGGTTGAAAAATATTACAAAATTTTCCTTAAAATATCCACGTTGATGGGTGGCATGAAAAATATTCAAAAATTTTCTTAAAAATCCAAGTTAGTTGGCCTAAAAAATATTTTAAAAATTTTGTTTAACAAATCCACGTTGGTGTCCTGAAAAATATTCAAAAAATATTCCTTAAAAATTCAAAAATATTCTTTAACAAGTAAGAACGGCGTTAAGTTCGGCCGGGCCGAACTTGTTATACCCTCCACCACAAGTTGTATTGAAGTAAAATGGAATAATTAGTTTCTTTTCGTGTATGAAGAAGACTTAATACTAAATTTCAGCAATTTCGGTAAAACAATGTGAGGCACCATTCTATGGGGGCTATTTCAAAACGTCGATCTATACCGACAAATTTCTGACGGAAAGTTTTTAGGCTCAAAGAAGACTAAATACCAAATTTCCTATATTTCGGTAAGAGAGTGGGGCTAAAACTTAAAAAATACCGAAAATCAAGAAGTACGCTTCAATGGGGATATAGGAAGACGTGGACCTATACTGATAACACTCTTCTGGAATATTTTATAACTCTTGGAAGACGAAATAACGAATTACAGCCATTTCGGTTGGATATTGACGTCACAATCATCAGTATTACCGTTCTATGGGGGCTATATCGAAATGTGGACCTATACCGACGAATTTTAGTCAGCAATTTTGGTGGAATATTGAAGACACAACCTTCAAAATACGAAAAATCGGGAGGTGCCTTTCCATGGGGGCTATATGAAGGCGTGGACCTATACCGACAAATTTAAAGGGGAAGTTTGAGTACCCCAACGAAGTCTAAATACCAAATTTCAGCCATTTCGGTGGAATATTGAGGCCACAACGTTCAAAATACCGAAAATCGGGAGGTACCGTTCTATAGGGGCTAATGAAGGTGTTGACCGATACCGACAAAATTCTGGGGGAAAGTTTTATACCCCTAAAGAAGACTACGTACCAAATTTCAGCCATTTTGGAAGGATAATGAAGCTAAAACCTTAAAAATACCGAAAATCGGGAGGTACCGTTCTATGGAGGCTATATGAAGGTGTGGACCGATACCGACAAAATTCTGGAGGAAAGTTTTATACTCCTAAAGAAGACTACGTACCAAATTTCAGCCATTTTGGTAGGATAATGAAGCTAAAACCCCAAAAATACCGAAAATCGGGAGGTACCGTTCTATGGGGGCTATATGAAGGTGTGGACCGATACCGACAAAATTCTGGGGAAATATTTTATACCCCTAAAGAAGACTACGTATCATATTTCAGCCATTTTGGTAGGATAATGAAGCTAAAACCTTAAAAATACCGAAAATCGGGAGGTACCGTTCTATGGGGGCTATATGAAGGTGTGGACCGATACCGACAAAATTCTGGGGGAAAGTTTTATGCCCCTAAAGAAGACTGCGTACCAAATTTCAGCCATTTTGGTAGGATAATGAAGCTAAAACCCTAAAAATACCGAAAATCGGGAGGTACCGTTCTATGGGGGCTATATGAAGGTGTGGATCGATACCGACAAAATTCTGGGGGAATGTTTTATACCTCTAACGAAGACTACGTACCAAATTTCAGCCATTTTGGTAGGATAATGAAGCTAAAACCTTAAAAATACCGAAAGTCGGGAGGTACCGTTCTATGGGGGCTATATGAAGGTGTGGACCGATACCGACAAAATTCTGGGGGAATGTTTTATACCCCTAAAGAAGACTACGTACCAAATTTCAGCCATTTTGGTAGGATAATGAAGCTAAAACCTTAAAAATACCGAAAATCGGAAGGTACCGTTCTATGGGGGCTATATCAAAACGTGGACCGATACCGACAAAATTCTGGGGGAATGTTTTATACCACTAAAGAAGACTACGTACCAAATTTCAGCCGTTTTGGTAGGATAATGAAGGTAAAACCCAAAAAATACCGAAAATCGGCAGGTACCGTTCTATGGGGGCTATATGAAGGTGTGGACCGATACCGACAAAATTCTGGGGGAATGTTTTATACCCCTAAAGAAGACTACGTACCAAATTTCAGCCATTTTGGTAGAATAATGAAGCTAAAACCTTAAAAATACCGAAAATCGGGAGGTACCGTTCTATGGGGGCTATATCAAAACGTGGACCGATATATCCCATTTTCAATACCAACCATCCTGCAAGTAATAAAAACTTCTGTACCAAATTTTGACTCTCTATCTTTAAAATTGCGAGCTGTATCTTGATTTCAACAGACAGACGGACGGACTGACGGACGGACGGACGGACGGACGGACAGACGGACATGGACATAGAATTTTATGCTGATCAATAATATATATACTTTATAGGGTCTCCGACGAATATTTCGATGTGTTACAAACGGAATGACAAATTTAATTATACCCTCCATATGGTGGAGGGTACAAAAATATACGTTGGTGGTCTAAAAAGAATTCTTTACAAAAAATCCATATTTCGTGTCCTTAAAAATACTCAAATATATGTAAAAAATAAACTTTTATATACTTTAAAAAATTTACTTTTAGTTTCAATATTCAAAAATACAAAAAAAAACACATTTTGTGGCTTTAAAAATATTCTTTAAAAATCCACTAACATCCGCCTTTTATTAAAAACTCAACGCATTCTTTTAAAAAAAAAATCCACGTATTTTTTTAAAACGTCCAAGTTTTGTTGAAAAAATATTTTTAAAAAAATTGACGTTTTGTTGAAAAATATTTTTTAAAAAATCCACGTTTTGTTAAAAAATATTTTTTAAAAAATATCTGCTCTCAGATAATGTTGCGGGAGAAATATTTTCTCATAGAAAACATTGCGGCAGAAATTTTTTCTCATAAAAAATGTTGCGAGAACAATATGTTCTCCTTGAACTTGCTTTTCTGTTTTTGAAATGATGATTTTTTTAGTGAAAACCTGAACTCTTTAAGCATCGAGTATTCTCATGTTAATGAGAACCGCTTGCTTGCAAATATTTTGTTCTGGTATTTTTTTTTTTTTTTTTTTTGGGAAGCCGAAAAGTGATTATCATTCTCATTAACATGAGAATACTCGATGCTTAAAGAGTTCAGGTTTTCACTAAAAAAATCATCATTTCAAAAACTGAAAAGCCAATTGATAATTTCCTTCGCCGGGATGAAATCATGATATTGGTAGCGATCAGTAAATTTTGCAAGCTGTCAGTGCGTTTTGTAAACATTATTCTCTGTAAAGAGGGTAGTGATGGAGTTAAGCCAATGGGGGAATACTCCAGACTTAAGCAATCAAATACTTTTCAAGAAAATATTGCAGAAAAAATATCTCCTCGCAGGTAATGTTGCGGGAGAAATATTTTCTCATAGAAAAAAATATTGCTGGGGAAAATTTTTCTTATAGAAAATGTTGCGAGATCATATGTTCTCCTTGAACATGTTGCTGGAGAAACAGTTTCTCACAGAATATTGGTGTGTCTTTTGACTTACTAAATGTTGCTGAAATATTTTTTTCAGCAACTTTTCCTTTATACAACTGTCAAAATTCGAAACATTTGTAATAATTATTACAAATTATCGAGTACGCAGACAGGCATTATGTTTAGCAGATGTATATTATTCTAGAAAATGTTGCTAAGAAATATTTTCTAATTGAAAATGTTGCTGAAAAATTATGCTCTCAAAGAAAGAATATTTTGTCCAGGAATATGTTGCGGAAGACATATATTCTGATTGAAAATTTTGCGGGAGAAATATTTTCTCATAGAACGTGTTGCCGAAATATATTTTCTCAAAAGAAAATGTTGCAGAAGTATTTTCTCTTAGAAAATATTGCGGAAGACAAATTTTATAAATATTCTTCACGAAAATGTTGCTGGAGAAATATTTTCTAATTGAAAATGTTGCTGAAAAATTATGCTCTCAAAGAAAATATTGCTGTAGGAATATTTTGTCGAGGAAAATGTTGCGGGAGACATATTTTCTCATTAACAAAATTGCGGGAGAAATATTTTCTCGTAGAACATGTTGCAGAAATATTTTTTCTCAAAAAAAAATGGTGCGAGAGAAATATTTTCTCATAGAAAATATTGCGGCATTATTTTTTTTTTATTATAAACATTTTCTCACAGAACGATGTCGCAGGAGAAATAATTTCTATAAGAAAATATTGCGGAAAAATAATTTTATAACAGAAAACAATTCGACTAAAATATTTGCTCATAGAAAATGGTGGTTGAGAAATACTTTCTCACAGAGAAATATTTTTTTAATATAAAATTTTGCAAGAAACATATTTGCTCACAGAAAATGTTGCGGGAGAAATATTTTCTCATAGAAAACATTGCAGCAGTATTCTTTTTCTTATAAAAAACATTGCTGCGAAAATCTTTTCTCATAGAACATGTTGCAGAAATATATTTTCTCAAAAAAAAATGTTGCAGGAGAAATAATTTCTATTAGAAAAATATTGCGAAAAACTAATTTTATAACAGAAAACATTTCGAATGAAATATGTGCTCAAAGAAAATGTTGCTGGAGAAATATTTTCTCACAGAGAAATATGTTTTAATAGAAAATGTTGCAAGAAACATATTTGCTCACAGAAAATGTTGCGGGAGAAATATGTTCTCATAGAAAACGTTGCAGCAGTAATTGTTTTCATTTTCTCATAGAATATGTTGCAGAAAAATATTTTCTCAAAAAAATTTTGCAGGAGAAATAATTTCTATTAATAATATTGCGGGAGACAAATTTTATCACAGAAAACATTACGAATGTAATATGTTCTCATAAAAAGTGTTGCTGGACAAATATTTACTCAGAGAAAATATTGCAGGAAAATTATTTTTTCATAAAAAACATTGATGGAGAAATATTTTCTCTTTAATATTTTTGAGAAAATAGAAAAAATTGCGTAATAAATTTGTTCTATTGGAACACATTGCCCGAGAATTATTTTCTCGTAGCAAATGTTTCAGAAATATATATTCTTCATAGAAAATATTGCTGCAGAAATATTTTGGCAAAGAAAATGCCGCGGTAGAAATGTTTTCTATTTAAAAATGTTGGCGGTGAAACAATTTCTCATTGCAAGAAAATATTTCTACAAATAAAATGTTGCGGGAGAAATATTTTTTCCTAGAAGATATTGTGGGAAACAAATTTTACCACAGAAAACAAGGCAAAAAAATATATTCTCATACAAAATGATGAGGAGAATTGTTTATTTATTCCCTATTGATTCTATGACGAAAGAAATATTTTCCCATAGAAAATGTTGATACTGAAAAACTTTCTGAAACATGTTATTGTTGCAGCTTTCTTGGCAACATGTTTAACTGCAAAACTTCATTGTTAAACATATTGCTTCTTCAACTAAGAAAATATTCGATTCGGAAATTTTCCATGAAACAAAATTTAGTCGACAACATTTCCTTTACAATACTACCAACATTAAATAGTCCTCAAAACAAATTTGGTATCACCAAACTCATTTGTAGGAAAATAATTGTTCTGCAAAATTTTTTATGTAAATGTTGCGCAACATTTTCTCGGCAAATCAAAATTAAATGAAAAAGAAAGAGAAAATATTAAACATTATTTTTTTTTTTAATTCCTTGGCAACATTTATTTAACAATTATAAAACACATTCATATGTACATTTGAACATTGCATGTATAATTTTTTGTTAAAAATATGCCGTTCCTACACGGAACATAGGGCGGAAACTAGTTCGTTTCAACGTTGTCTATCTTGGGCAATTCTTCGTATTTCTGGCCATGTGCCGAAGTTCTTGCTTTCTGCCTGAATTGTTCGTATCCATGTCATCTTGGGACGTCCTCTGCGCCTTGTACCCTGGGGATTCCATTCGAAGGCCATTTTATTTAGATCAGTGTCATCTTTTCTGAGTGTATGGCCTATCCATCTCCATTTTCGCCTTTTTATTTCCCTTTCTATAGGTTCTGATGACGTGAGTTGCAGAAGGTCTGCATTGGATATTATGGTCGGCCAGAAAATATTGCATATTCTTCGTAAGCATTTGTTTATAAATACCTGCAGAGCTTGATTAATGGTTTTGGTCACCTTCCAAGTTTCGCAACCGTAAAGTAGTATTGGTTTGATGCTCGTGTTGAATAGACGCAGCTTGGTACTTCTGCTTATGTTGCGGGATGACCATATTTTTCTCATGTTGTGGAAAGCAATTCTAGCTTTATTAATACGGCTTTGTACGTCAGTATCGGCGCCCCCGTCCTTCGTGATTATGCTCCCCAAATTACAGAAGCTGTCGACGTCATCCACGACAGTGGGTGTGCTGTCCACCATTACAGTCAAAGGGGAAGTGTTTTGAGTTTCTAGGCGCATGAGTTTGGTCTTTTTCATGTTAATTTTGAGACCTATCGTTTTTGCATTTTGTAATAGCTGTTCCAATTTAGCTCTGATTCCTGCGATCGAATGACTCATGAAACAAATGTCATCAGCATAATCAAGGTCGCTTAGCTTTGCATTTGGACGCCATTGTATGCCATCTTCGATTTCTGAATATGTTTTGCGCAGGACATTATCAAGCACAAGTATAAATAGAAGTGGGGATAAGACGCATCCCTGGCGGACGCCGTTGCGAATGGTAAAGTTTGGGCTAGTTTTTTGTTTAAATCGCACGCTACATTCTGCATTTGTGTAGAGCTCACGGATAATATCAATGATTTTATTAGGGAGCCCATATTCAGTTAGGGTATCCCATATTGCGTCTCTATTGAGATTATCGAATGCCCGTTCAAAGTCCACAAATAGTAGATATAAAGGTGACCTGAATTCTACGGACTGTTCCACAACGATTCGGAGTGTGTTTATATGGTCAGTGCATGATCTCTGTGGTCGGAAACCGTTTTGTTCACGCCTCAATTGTGGGTTTAACACTGGTGTGATTCGGTCAAGTATTATAAAGGCTATAACCTTTTGGATGGTGTTTAGGAGAGTGATTCCCCTCCAGTTTCCGCATGAGCTTAGATCTCCTTTTTTTGGAATTGTGATAATGACACCTTCTTTCCATTTCGATGGTATATTGTTAGTACTCCATGCTTCGCTAACGATGGGTTGTAATATGGGGGTTAAGACATCTGCGGCGTATTTGAAAAGTTCCGGGGGTAGATTATCAGGTCCTGCGGCTTTATGACTTTTGAGTTTTGAAATTGCGCTGGATATTTCCTCATTCGTTGGTGGTGCTACATTTATGTTGTGCGGCGGGCTGTTTCGGGATTGTTCCGTTGGCTGGTATTGGACAGTACTGTTATCATCGGCGTCTTTATAAAATTCGGTCCAACGTGTAAGTTGATGCTCAATTGTTGTAAGAGGGAGTCCGTTCTTGTCTTTAAGGGGCGGTATGTTTGGCCTTTTGTTTGTGATTTGTTTTATTGCAGTATAAACTCCTCTCAGATTGCTTTTTGGAAAGTTTTTCTGCAGCTTTTTTGTGTTTATTAGATCCTTTTTAAGTGCTCTCCTTCGTTCGATGGCTTCCCATATTCTAGGGCTAATCCATGGCTTTTTTTCCCTATTCTTTAGTCCAATCGTTTTCTCTGCTGCTATCCTACAGGCGTGGGTGACATCTTCTAACGTATGGGGGTGGTTGTGTTTTAAAAGTTCATTGTTTAGACATGAAACATAATTATGGCGCATCTCGCCATTCTCCAGACCCTCTATATTTAGTTTAGTGTTACGTTTCCTCTGGGATTCAATAGCAAATGGTCGTAATCGTATTTGTGCTACTAATAAGTTGTGGTCACTGAAGATGTCGGCACCTCTGCGTGTTCTCACATCCAAGAGTGAATTATGGTACCTTCTACTGATTAGTATATGGTCAATTTGGTTTCTTGTACTGCCATTTGGTGATTCCCACGTGTACTTATGTATTCTTTTGTGCGGAAACCTTGTACCGCCTATGAAGAGGTCATTGTTGCCGCATAGTTCAACCAGTCGCTTACCGTTATCGTTTCTATCTGAAGGTAGCGCGTGTTTTCCCATAATATGCTGTAGGTTTGTGTTATCATTTCCGACTTTGGCATTGAAGTCACCTAAAATCATTAGTATATCACCTTTGGGAGTGTTTGCAATTGCACCTTCAAGTTCTCGATAAAAGTCATCTTTTATTTCTTCGTCATCTGGCTCCGTTGGGGCGTAGCACTGCATAATGGTGAAATTTCTAAACTTGGTTTTAAATCTTGAGGTGATAATGCGATCTGAGATAGGGTTGTAACCTAGGAGTGCATTCTTTGCACTACGAGATATAAGAAATCCTACTCCGTTCCGTCTGGTGTCTTGGGTGCCACTGTATATGAAGTAGTATCCAGAATGCGTCCACATGTCTTCTGTTCTAAGCCACCGTGTTTCTGAGAGTCCTAGAATATCAATTTTGTACCTGTCCATTTCTTTGCAAACTTGTTCAAGTCTCGATGCATGCGAAAGTGAACGAACGTTCCATGTTCCAATCATATTCCTTTTTCGAAAGCTAAAAGTCGTCATCGTTGTATTCCGTTGGTTTGTTATTCTTGTTTCCGTTTCTTGGGTAAGTTGGTTTTACGACCGGGCTACCAACCCTGAGCAACCCCATTTACGTCAGTGGGATACGTACTGGTGATTTCGTAATCTTCAGGCATCCAGTCTCACCTTATCAATCACATTTATATAGCGGACCGCTTGCTTCAAGACCGACGTTCGCTCGTAACCGCTCCTAAGATGGAGAACAGACGTTACGTGGGTTATTGGAGATGCTAATGTAAGACGGCATCTACTCGTCTTGTCAGTGTTACCACCCGCTGATTGTCCGGGACTGCTTATTTGTGTTTCACTTATTCGCAGCTAACCTTCATATCTAAAGGTTTTTCACTATCCGCAACCTGTGACCCGTCCGGTAGCCTTCAGCTCAGCTTCCACGTAACACCCATAAAATTCCGTGGCCCGGAGGCATCCTGCCTTTTCTGCCACTTCATCAACTTGCATCGTTTTACCCCAGATTTGAAAACTTTATATCGGCAAAATTTTCCATGCAAAACCAATTTATTGGCAACATTGTATACGCAACACGTTTGTTGGAAGCATATCGCTCATTTACTCAAAAGATACATCCTGGTATTTGTCATGTTTACGACAATCACAGCCTAGCGTGGTATCTTAAGTTACATCTGTTGCTGCTACAATTTTACACATCGAACATGTTGCCATAGAAAAATTGCAGATACACAATTTGTATCTCCATGATACTTATGTCAACAATACTTTCCCTGTGAAAATATTGACAAATATTCAAAATTACCATTTGCTTTCCCAATATTATGCAATTAATGGCCTACACCTAGCAATCACTTCCTTGTAACAAAATTTTCCGCTAACATTTAAACTAATATCTTCGCAAATCTTCACCAAAAAAGCAGTAACGGCGATATAAACACATTAAAACAAATTTATAGCAACAATTGCTTTTCATTTGGACAATAAGTTAGTCTCCGCTTCGACTCAGATTGTAGGCAGGCCGGGTAAATTTTAACAAAAGTCATGGTGTTTTTTTTTTCTTGCATTCAAAACTCTTTTCGGTCATTTACATTGCGCCTCGCTTTGATTCGCTGCTGGGTCTCATGAAACAAATGTATGTCTTTGTTGTTGGTTGGTTGGTTGATGTTTATGACCATAAAATTGTTTGGGAAGTTTTATGCCCATGCTGCTGCTGCCACTCGCTGACTGATCTTTGTGTATCTATAAAGTAGTCTGCTAGAGTTGCGATTGTTTGTTTGTTTCTTGGATTACATTGCTTATTGACTGAGTGGCTGGCTAGCTGGCTGGATGGCTGGTTCACTACACTAGTCGTAAAGCAAAACCGGTTATTGTTTCGTTTTCTGTAAATTACAAAAGATTCCATTTCAGAACCCCTGGCAACTTATGGCGAAGAGACGAATAGAGGCGGCGGCTATCTCTATTCGCTGTTCTGATGAAAGATAAGCGGAATATGTATATCGAAACAAAGGCTTAAAAATTGAATTAATTTTTTGCTTGGCGAATCTAAAACAAAAACACAATCAAAACTGTAACACAATTAAAATTAAAATTCAATTGAATAATCAAATGTTAATTTTGTAAGAGGCCTTGAGGCATTTTCACAACTCCAAAATCAAACATTGAAATATTTCGTAAATAGAGAGGATGGATGTTGATGAATACCTCTTACTCAAAAATTTCCTAAATTCTTATAAAATGTTTTACATATCTGTCTTCGAAGCCTAAAAATTGTTTCGGATTTAACATGGAACATGTATCCAGAACAAATCCATGGAGCAAAATGTTGCGGAACCCACATGTGTTGCAAATGTTGCAGATACAATATTTGCATACAAACGTTGCTCTAAAGCGAATTCGTAGATTCCAGATTTCAACATTCCACTAATGAAATTGTTGCGGATAAAATATTTGGCGTGTCGTTTTACATACTAAATGTTGCTGAAACATTTTGCAGCAACTTTTCCCTTGTACAACTGTCAAAATTGGAAACATTTGTAATAATTAGCTGTGTCTTTTTACGTGATAATTAGTAATAATTATTACTAATGTTGCAGATTTTAAAAGAAGTCTAAAGGAAAAGTTGCTGAAAAAAAGGTTTCAGCAACATTTAGTAAGTAAAAAGACACACCTATTATTACAAATTACCACAAAAAAAAGACATTGCTATAATCCATGAGGGCATGAAACGCTATTGGACTAAGAAACCTTTCAAAAGTCTTTTCGGGATAAAGCCGTGGCAGAAAATGTGGCGAATAAAATATATTTTCAACAGGACTTATGCGAAAATATTTTCTTATAGAAAATGTTGCGGTTGAAATGTTTTCGTATAGAACATGATGCTGTAGAACAGTTCGGCAACTGTTCGGAAATGTTGCAAATAAAAGACTTCACAATAGGCAACAACAAAAATGTTGCAAGTGAAACATCTTCCGCCTGAAAGTTTTGTTGATGAAACATGTTGCCTCTAGATCGTATTCTGCTCAAGAAAATAATGAGGTTAAAACATTTTCCTCACAAAATATTGTCAATGAAACTTTTCCCTGCAGATAAAACATATCCTCTCAGAAAATGTTGCGGATAAAATATTTTCCATCTAGAAAATGTTGCATTGAAAACATTTCCCTCCAGAAAATGTTGCCCTAGTAATAGTTCCTTCCGGAAAATGTTGCCTATGACACTTTACCTGAAGAAAAAGTTAAAATCGTTTATAGTTAGGATACCAAGACTCCGTTAGCTGATAACCAAGTGAGGGATAATTTTTCAAAGCATGATTGACACGGTTGGCAATATATTTTTAGTTCGCCTTAAGAATCGAACATTCTGGATACTTTATTGTCGAATATATTGTGGATTAAACATTTCGTATTAAACATTTCGATCGTATTTTCCTTCAAGAAAATGTTGTTCCCTCTGGAAAATGTTGCATTAAAAACATTTCCCTCCAGAAAATGTCGCCCTAGTAATAGTTCCTTCCGCAAAAATGTTGCCTATGACACTTTACCTGAAGAAAAAGTTAAAATCGTCTGTAGTTAGGATACCAAGACTCCGTTAGCTGATGACCAAGTGAGGGATTATTTTTCAAAGCATGATTGACACGGTTGGCAATATATTTTAAGTTCGCCTTAAGAATCGAACATTCTGGATACTTTATTGTCGAATATATTGTGGATTAAACATTTCGTATTAAACATTTCGATCGTATTTTCCTTCAAGAAAATGTTGTTCCCTCTGGAAAATGTTGCATTGAAAACATGTACCTCCAGAAAATGTTGCCCTAGTAATAGTTCCTTCCGCAAAAATGTTGCCTATGACACTTTACCTGAAGAAAATGTTAAAATCGTCTCTAGATAGGAGACCAAGATTCCGCTAGCTGATAACCAAGTGAGGGATAATTTTTCAAAGCATGATTGACCCGGTTTGCAATATATTTTTAGTTCGCCTTAAGAATAAAACCTTCTGGAGACTTTATTGTCGAATATATTGTGGATTAAACATTTCTCTGAGGAAAATGATGCAAATGAAACATATCGGTTAAGGTCTCAACATGTCGCAGATACAATTTTGCATCATAGAAATGTTACAAACATTTCTTTTCCTTGAAAATATTCCGGAACATTTGTCGACCGTAGAATGGTTGGGAAAAATAATACCAATGAAACGTTTTCCTCCAGAAAAGGATACCGAGGAGATATTTTTCTCTAGAAAATGTTGGCAATTAAACATTTTCTACACTTAAATCTTTGTGGATAAAACATTTTTCTTCAAAAATTGTTTCCACAAAGACATGTTCTCTCTGTTTGCGACTGAAATATTTTCCTTTAAAAAATGTTGTCGAAGGCACATGTTCCTTTAAAAAAAATGTTGCCGAAGGCACATTCTCTTTCCAAAAATGTTTCGGAACACCATTTAGAAACCTATCTTCATCATTTGGTCCTTCGACTTCACTTTATGGCACAAAATGATCAATCGACTTTCGTTGAAGACACGAAACGGTCTTCGATATCATTTAAATCACAATATGGCCCTTCGAAAGCAATTGAGGGCATAAAATGGTCCGTCGAGATCAATTTACGGTGCAAAATGCTCCTTCGAGACAACGTGGAGAAACGAAATTGTTTTTTCGAGATCAAATGGGGGCTCATTTTTGATCCAAACTAAATATCTCGTTATATTTTGTCCAAACTTATATCAAATTGGAAGATTAGCCATATCGAGCCACTATTTTGGGTATCACCCCTACAAATGTAAGCAATTTTTGCTGAAAAGACATAGATCACGAATGAATATGAACTATTTTCATTAATAAAAATGTTGCAGATACAATTTTTTGGATAATATTTCACGAAATTTTTCGATGGTAGGAATGTTGGGAAACAATGTTTGTATTTCAAGTAATGTCGGAGAACATATTTTCTTGCGAACATGTTATGTAATCACCCTCCATTGAAGATGAAATACAATAAAAATGTTGGAAATAAAAATATTTCCTTGGGAACAAGTTGCGCATCCAATTTTTTTTTTAATTCTACGACATTTCACGACAAAGTTGCAACTAAAATATTTTCCCTTAGAAAATGTTTCAAACACAGAAGAACAGACAATGTTGCGAATCTTGACGTCAAAAGACCACATTCCATTGGAAATAAGGTATTTCCTCGGGAACATCTTCCTCACCAAATATTCCTCTAGAGAAAATAATGCACATTATACTATGTTTGCCAAAGAAATGATTCTGATCAAAAAGAAAATATTCCGGAAACAGTGTTTCCATACAAAAATATATATTTCCTTAGAAACATGCTGCGCTTCATAAATGCCTCTGTAGAAAGTGTTTCATCTAGAAAATGTTGCCGAAGAAACACATCTCACAAGAAAATATTGCCGATATAAAAGTTCACTCCAAAAAATGTTGCGGATGAAACATGTTCCTCCTGAAAGTGTTGTGGCTGAAACATTTGTTTCCTGAAGATGATGCTGAGGAAACATTTTCCTCTAAAAATGTTGCGGATGAAACATCTGCCTTCAAAAGAGACGTTTTTTAGATGAAAATAAAACATTTTTTGCAACATTGATGACGAAACATTTTCTTCTGGAAAATATTTTCCAGGAAGTATTTCCATTTAGAAAACGTTACGGATAAAACATTTTCCTCCTGAAGGTGCTGTGACTGAAACATTCGTCTCATTAAAATGTTGCTGTTAAACATTTTTCTCCAGAAAATGTTGCCGAGGAAATCCAAATGTGTTGCGAATAAAACGTTTCCCTTCAGAAGGGACATAAATAAAATAAAACAGTATGCCCAGTATGTATAATCCTCTAGAAAATGTTGCGGATGAAATATTTTTCTCCAGAAGATGTTCCCGAGGAAATATTTCCACTTAAAAATGCTGTGGATGGAGAATTTTTCTTAAGGAGGGTCATGAAAATAAAAATTGATGATGAATATATTTTTTTCTGAAGCATGTTGCCAAGGAAACATTTCCCTTTAGAAGGGGCATAAATAAAATAAAAGATTTTTTGCAACATTAGCTTTGTTCCTTTACTTTTTTAAAGGTAAAAGTGGTAAAAGAGAAAAGTGTCAATATTACTCAAAATTGCTCTCTCATGAACATTTTCACCAGAAAAGTAAAGGAACGGAAAAATGGTAGATCTGGTAGCAATGTCAAAAAGGAACATAAAAAATCAATTTTCGTCTTTTATTTCACAGTTTTTAATTTAGTTTTGTCAGCGTTCGACTTTTTCTTCTGTTTTCCGTCCAGTTTTTCTTCATTGTGAAATAATCGTCAAACAAAAGTCGAAAAATCGGATCCACCATTTTTTACCTGCAGAAATTTGTCGGGTAGCCTGTGGTAGAAGAGAAAGGCATATGTGCTCTCTCTCTCCTCTCTCACTCTCTTAAAAATTGCTGCCAGTTTTACCACTTTTTGGGGTTAAGGAACGCTTTGCAGGTTAAAAATGGTAACAACTGGTAACCTCAGGTAAGTAGAGGAACACAGCTATTGATTATGGAACATTTTCTTCCTAAAAATATTGCAAAGAAATTAACTTCCTCTATAAAATGTTTCGGATGAAATATTTTCCTCCAGAAAATGTTGCCGAGGTATCATTTATCAAAAATGATGCGGATGAAGCATTTCCCTTCATTTTGCAACCTTGATGATGAAACATTTTCTTCCTGAAAGTGTTGCCCAGAATGAATTTTTCCTCTCGAAAATGTTGCCCAGAAAGCATTTTCCTCTAGAAAGTGTGGCGGATGAAACATTTCTTCTAGAAAATGTTGCGGCTTAAGAATTTTTCTCCAAAAAAAATTTTGCTCCTGAAAATGTACCTGTGGAAACATTTTTTTCCGAAATGTTGCCGAGGATATATTTATCTTGAAACAATGTTGCAGATGAAACAAAAAATATTAAATAATGCAAATTAAAATATTTTCGATAAAAAAAATTTTTTTTGGATGAAAAATGTCATAGAGAAAATGTTGTACATAAAGAACTTCGTGTAGAGATGAGCCAGAGCAATTACCTTCCTACAAAATGACATTGCTGATCCATTTTCTGCACTGAAAGTTATTCAATATTACCAATTTTAATTTGTTTCTCACAAAATAAACACCCACCATTTTATTTCTTGTTGTCCCTAACCTCCCAATAAGCAAACACTGAAGCGAACGAAAAGTAAACATCACCCCGCAAAATACCCAAGCTGGGTAGGGTAACATTTTTGTTTAACTTGTCACTTGGTGATTTGTTTAGATTTAAGCAAAAAAATATTTGCTATGGTTAGCAAAAACCGCATCCATAAACTTTATTCGTTCATTCCAACATTGATGGTAGATAAACGACTTTTTTCAAAATTGTTACAGCAATAAATTTTTAAACAAAATATTTACAATTTCTCTTTTTTGCACTTCGATTTTCAACAAAAACAAAATATTTTTGTTTTCAAAAAAAAGGCCAAGCTAAACGAAAGTGTTTAGTAAATGTTTCTTTATTTTGTTATAGAAAGGGGTTGAAGGTTGGGCTTTGCTACCATGACAAATTGACCGTTTCGGGTTAAATATTCACTTGGATTAATGTTTAAATTTTATGGCTTAAATGTTGTCTGGGTGTGGCATATCTAAGAGATATGATTTATTTCTTAAGGATTTTATTATTATTTTCATGTTATTTTTAAACCCAAAAACACATTTTTTCTAATCTTTAATATCTGCAACATGTGTTGTCCATGTTGTCGTCGTCGTCCTCTGTAGTGTAAATTGAAATGTTTCTCTCAACATCAATGCCACAGATAAGATTTGTGGAATTTTAGATACTCCATCAAAACCATTACCATGTCAAAATCAAAATAGATCTGCTTTTGACAACCTAAATTAAAAGTCATTGTCGTGTATTGGTCGATATTTAAGCCAAGTTTAGTTTTTTTTCCTATTTTCAAGTAATTTGTCTATGCCTCGTTTTGTGTTATGAATTGGCAAAAATTCTGTTGCTGTTTTCGTGTCATTGATAGAGGCCACAATGATTTGAAATTTTGCGTGTGCTTCGTCACCAGCAAGTACCTGCCTATTTATCCACATATAATTACCACTAAAAGGCTAGAGCGCTGTATTGACAGCATCTCATCAGATCAATAACTGGGAGGGATTAAATCGTTTTTTTCACAAGTCATGCCATGATTTGGGGATTTTTTTCTTCGGTGGTTTAACAAATATTATTATTGTTAATTAGATTCTGATAAGATATTTCAAAACAAAATTTGGAATAAAATATTGCGTATAAAATATTTTCCAAGAGAACTTGAAAAAAAAAATTGGAGAAAAAGAAAAGGGGCAAAAATAGTTTATTAAAAAAATGTTCCTGCTAGATTCACCTATAAAAATTAAAAAAAAAATAATACATATAAATCCAAATTACAAATTATATCAAAAACTTTATGAAAATAGTAAAATTTAAATAACATTAAAAAAATATTATAATAAAAATTAAAATAAAACCAAATAAAAATAAGAATATAAACTAAATTTGAAGCAAACAAAAATAAAATTAAAATTTTAAATTTATATAAACAATTAAAGTAAAAAAAAATTAAAATGTAATAAAAACAAACTATAAGAATATTTTAATCAGAATAAAAATTTAAGTTGTAAATTTTAAATTATTTAATATAAAATAGAAAAAAATGAAGACAATTAGAAATTTAATTCAAAAATAAAAAAATAATACAAAGTAAAAAATATTATAAAATTTTAATAATACTTAAAAAATAAAAATTGTATGAAATATTTATTCGTTTAAGAATAAAAAATAGTACTTAAGTTAAAAGAATATAGGAAATAATTATGATAATATTGATATATAAACAAAATATATGAAATTTAAATAAAATTGAATTAAGATTATCGATTGATTTAAGGTTATCAATAAAATTAAAAAACTTAAATAATATTATACTAAAAATTAAAATAAAACCAAATAAAAATAAGAATAATACCTAAATGGGAAGCAAAAAATAATAAAATAAAAATTTTAAATTTATATAAACAATTAAAGTGAAAAACTAAAATTAAAATGTAATATATACAAACTATGATAATATTTTAATCAGAATAAAAATTTAAGTAATTAAATTTTAAATTATCTATATTAATAAAAGAGTAAAGTGATTGACTCACTGACTGACTGATTGATTCATCAACGCCCAGATGAAACGGCTGAAGCTAGAATCCTGAAATTTTGGGTGTGGATCACTCTTGGTCCGAAGGGGTCAGATAAGGCTGGGTTTTTGGAAATTCGAACTGGAAGGGTACGAAAAGTACTAAAAGGTACTAAATATGGTACCGTTTGTATTTGGCGAACCGGTGCAGCTAGAACTTTGCAATTTGGAATGAAGGTCACTGATGGAGTGTAGGAAAGATGTGCTAAAGGGTTTTTGGAAATTCGAACTATAAGTGTACGAAAAGTACTAAAGTGTACTAAATTTGGTACCAATTCGTATTTTGTGAACGGATAAAGATTAAAGATTGAAATTTGGTGTGAGAATCAAGGTTAAAAGGTACGGTTGACATAAGGAGGTGGGTTAGGTAAAGTGTACTCATGTGTACGAAAAGTACTAAATGGTACTAAATTTGGTACAATTATGATTTGGGCGAACGGATAGAGCTGGAATCCTGAAATTTTGAACTAAGGCTACTGTTGGAGAGTAAAATGGAAGTAGTTTTGAAAATTCGTACTCATGTGTACGAAAAATACTAAATGGTACTAAATTTGGTACAATTATGATTTGGACGAACGGATAGAGCTGGAATCATGAAATTTGGAACTAAGGCTACTGTTGGAGAGTAAAATGGAAGTAGTTTTGAAAATTCGTACTTATGGGTACGAAAAGTACTAAATGATACTATATTTGGTACAATTATGATTTGGGCGAACGAACGGAGCTGGAATACTGAAATTTTGAAGTAAGGCTACTGTTGGAGAGTAAAATGGATGTAGTTTTAAAATTTCGTACTTATGGGTACGAAAAGTACTAAATGGTACTAAATTTGGTACAATTTGGATATAGGTTGAACGGATAGAGCTGGAATCCTGAAATTTTGAATTAATGCTACAGTTGGAGGGTAGAATGTAGGTAGTTTTGAAAATTCGTACTTATAGGTACGAAAAGTACTAAAGGGTACTAAATATGGTACATTTACGATTTGGGCGAACGGATAGAGCGGGAATCCTGAAATTTGAATTAAAGCTGCTGTTAGAGAGTAGAATGGAAATAATTTGTAAAATTCGTACATGTGGGTACGAAAAGTACTAAATTTGGTACAATTATAATATAGGCGAACGGATAGAACTGGAATCCTGAAATTTGAATTAAGGCTGCTGTTAGAGAGTAGAATGGAAGCAGTTTTGAAAATTCGTACTTATGGGTGCAACAAGTACTAAATTGTACTACATTTTGTACAATTTGGATTGAGGTTGAGCGGATACAGCTGGAATCCTGAAATTTTTGAATTAAGGCTGCAGTTGGAGCGTAGTATGGAAGCAGATTTGAAAAATCGTACTTATGGGTACGAATAGTACTAAATGGTACCAAATTTGGTACAATTACGATTTGGGCGAACGGATAGAGATGGAAACCTTAAATTTGAATTAAGGCTGCTCTTAGAGAGTAGAATGGAAGCAGTTTTGAAAATTCGTACTTATGGGTACGAAATGTACTAAATGATACTAAATTTGATACAACTATGATTTAGGCGAACGGATGGAGCTGGAATCTTGAAATTTTGAATTAAGATTGATGTTGTAGTATGGGATGGAGATAATTTGGAAATTCGTACTTATGGGTTACGAAAAGTAATAAATAAATTTGGTACAATTAAGATTTGGGTCATCGGATAGAGCTGAATTTATGAAATTGGGAATAAAACTTGCTGTTGGATTATAAGAATGGCTACTGTTGGATTGTAGAATGGAGTTGTTTTGAAAATTCGTACTTAAGGTTACGAAAAGTACTAAGTGGTACTAAATTTGTTACAATTTGAATTTAGGGTGAACGGATAGAGCTGTAGCCCTAAAATTTCGAATTAACATTGATGTTAGAGTATGGGATTGAGATAATTGGGAAATTAGGACTTGGGTGAACGAACAGAGCTGGAATAATGAAATTTAGAATTAAACTTGCTGTTGGGGTGTAAGATGGAGTTAGTTTTGCAGATTCTTACGGGTAAGAAAAATACTAAATTTGGTACAGTTTGGATTTGGGTGAACGAATAGAGCTGGAAACCTTAAATTCGTAATTGAGATTAATCTTGAGGTAGTTTTGGAAATTCGTACTTATGAATACGAAAATCACTAAATTTGGTATAATTTGGATTTGGGTCAACGGATAGACCTAGCTACAATGCTGAAATGTGGAATTGAGATTTCTGTTGGAGTGTAGGATTGTGGTAGTTTTGGAAATTCGTACTTATTGGAACGAAAAGTACTAAATTTGGTACAATTGGGATTTGGAATCTGGAATCCTGAAATTTGGAATTGAGATTATAGTTGAAGTCTAGGATTGAGGTAGTTTTGGAAATTCGTTCTTATGGGTACGAAGAGTACTTAATGGCACTCAATTTGTTGTTGGGTGTAGGGACAGTTCTGGAATCTGTATTTTTTTGGATTTCGTGTGAGTATTGGTGTGCAATGTTGGTCTCGCTGTTAACATGTAAGGCTGATCTTTTTGATCTTTCGAAAATCGAACTAAAGCGGTACGAACAGTACTAAAATATTAAACAATAAATATTGATTAAAATTGGTATAAGTACAATAAAATGTTCAGTGTTCGCCATTTCCATTATATTATATTATTGTTTTTTATATCCTTTCCGCATACGAAGTAGCGGGCACTTTGCTAGTTTAATATAAAATAGAAAAAATTGAAGCCAATTAGAAATTTAATTCAAAAATAAAAAAATATACTATGTAAAAAATATAATAAAATTTAAATAATAATTTAAAAAAAATATGAAAAATGTATTTGTTTAGGAATCAAAAAAATAGTGCTAAAATTAAAAGAACATAGAAAAAAATATGAGAATATAGATATATGAACAAAAAATATTATGAAATTTAAACAAAAGTGAATTAAGGTTATCGCGATTGTTAATATTATTTAAAAGAAAAAAAAAGTATTATTTAATTAGAATTAAAAAAAATAAATAAAATAATTTATAAATAAATAATCATTTACTCAATAAAATTAAATAATAAAAACAAACTTAATATATAAATTAACAAATAAATTAAAAAAATAAAAATGACAATTATAATATAAAGAATAATTAAATAAAATAAAAATAAAATTATTCCATTATTAAAAAAAAATTATAATAACATTAGATAAGAAATAAAATTAAAAAATATAAAAAACAACTATGAAATAAAAATAATTTAAAACTAAAAATTATAATAGTATAATAAAACTGAAAAATAAAATTTAATCTTTTATTTAATTGGACACAAGATTAATCAGAATTAAGAATTACGAATTTTACTAATACAAATTAAAATTTAAATAACTTTATTAATATCTAAAGAATTAGATAAAAATGTAATTGAATAAAAATTTAAGTTATTAAATTTTAAATTATTTACTATAAAATATTAAAAAAATTAAGATAATTAGAAATTTAATTCAAAAGTTAAGAAATAATACAAATTACAAAATATAAAGCAATTTAAATAATAATTAAAAAAATATGAAAAATGTATTTGTTTAAGAATAAAAAAAAAAGTGCTAAAACTTAAAGACCATAGAAATAATTATGATAATATAGATATATAAACAAAAATTATTATGAAATTTAAACAAAATTGAATTAAGGTTTTCCCGATTGTTAATATTATTTAAAATAAAAAATAAAATAGATTTATTTAATTAGATTTAAAAAAATAAATGAAATTTATATTAGGACAAATTAAATAATAAAAAAATTAATAAATAAATTAAAAAGAATAAAAAATAATAAAAAAATGATAATAATATAAAGAATAAATAAACAAATAAATAAATAAATAAATAAATAGATAAATAAATAATTAAATAAATAAATAAGTAAGTAAGTAAGTAAGTAAATAAATAAATAAATAAATAAATAAATAAATAAATAAATAAATAAATAAATAAATAAATAAATAAATAAATAAATAAATAAATGAATAAATAAAGAAATACATAAATAAATAAATAAATAAATAAATAAATAAATAAATAAATAAATAAATAAATAAATAAATAAATAAATACAAAAATAAAAAAATAAATAAATAAATAGATAAATAAATAAATAAATAAATAAATAAATAAATAAATAAGTAAATAAATAAATAAATAAATAAATAAATAAATAAATAAATAAATAAATAAATAAATAAATAAATAAATAAATAAATAAATAAATAAATAAATAAATAAATAAATAAATAAATAAATAAATAAATAAATAAATAAATAAATAAATAAATAAATAAATAAATAAATAAATAAATAAATAAATAAATAAATAAATAAATAAATAAATAAAATAAAAATAAAATTATTCCATTATAAAAAAATAGATAAAACAAGTAAAAAGTCGTTAAGCTCCACCATAAAATAGTCTTAATTAAAATGGAATAATTAGGGTCCTTTCACAATTTTAGGTGGAACAACATTTCGACAATGGAAAGACTCCTACTGCCTCCTACTATTGCTTAAATTACACTGTGAACACAAATGTTGGGGCAGAGATAATTGCTTTTGGAGATGAAAGCACTTGGTTTGTGTATATTAAAAACCCCGAAGGACAGATGCGCCGTGAGTCGAACTTCCGCGTTATGGCGTGATAAAGTTTCTGCAAGAGACCCTGTAAGCCACCATGAATTAGCATTATATCTTTGTTTGTTGTTTTTGTAGAGCACTTAAGCAACAGTGAACAAAGATATAACGCTAATTCCTGATGGCCACAGGGTCTCTAACAAAAATTTCATCACGCCATAGCGCGGAAGTTCGACTCACGGCGCATCTGTCCTTCGGGGTTCATAATATACTCACCAAGGCCTTTCTTCCCCAAGAGGAATTTTCCTTGCCCCAGACTTTCACCTCCATTTTGTTGCACAGTGTTATCTAATCTAATCTAAAAAAAATGTGTTCAGCTAGGTGAAAGGTACCACCTACGGGGCTATATCAAAGAGTCAACCTATCTTTAAATTTTTTGGCGGAAAAGTTTTATAGCTGCAGGGAACTTCAAGAGTCAAATTAAGGGTAGTTTGATCAAAACAATGTAGACCCTCAAAAATGGACCCATGTTAACGAATTTTAGTAAAGAAATTTCGTGACCACTGAAAATTCCCGAAAATCGGGAGGTACAGTTATATGGGAGGATATACCAAAACATGGACCTATATTGACGATTATTTTTGAATAGACAAAATTGTAGCTAAAATTTTCAAAATACCAATCATTACAGCTAGTTCGGTTAAAAATTTTAGCTAAAATTCTCAAAATACCGAAAATCGGGAGGTACCGTTATATGGGAGCCATACTAAAACATGGACCTATGTTGACGATGTTTCGTTGGAGATGTTTTATGACCACTGAGAACTTCAAATGTCAAATTACAGCTATTTCGATTAAAAACTATAGCTAAAATTCTCAAAATAACGAAAATTGGGAGGTACCGTTATAAGGGGGCTATACCAAAACATGGACCTATGTTGACGATGTTTGGTGGAGATGTTTCATGACCACTGAGAACCTCAAATGGCAAATTACAGCTAGTTCGGTTAAAAATTTTAACTAAAATGCTCAAAATACCGAAAATCGGGAGGTACGGTTATAAGGGGACCATACCAAAACATGGACCTATGTTGACGATGTTTGGTGGATATGTTTCATGACCACTGACAACCTCAAATGTCAAATTGCAGAGAGTTCGGTTACAAATTGTGGCTAAAATTCTCAAAATACCGAAAATCGGGAGGTACCGTTATATGGGGGCTATACCAAAACATGGACCTATGTTGACGATGTTTGGTGGAGATATTTCATGACCACTGAGAACCTCAAATGGCAAATTACAGATAGTTAGGTAACATATTGTGGCTAAAATTCTCAAAATACCGAAAATCGGGAGGTACCGTTATATGGGGGCTATACCAAAACATGGACCTATGTTGACGATGTTTGGTGGAGATGTTTCATGACCACTGAGAACCTCAAATGGCAAATTACAGCTAGTTCGTTTATAAGGGGGCCATACCAAAACATGGACCTATGTTGACGATGTTTGGTGGAGATATTTCATGAGCACTGAGAACCTCAAATGGCAAATTACAGCTAGTTCGGTTAAAAATTTTAACTAAAATGCTCAAAATACCGAAAATCGGGAGGTACGGTTATAAGGGGACCATACCAAAACATGGACCTATGTTGACGATGTTTGGTGGATATGTTTCATGACCACTGACAACCTCAAATGTCAAATTGCAGAGAGTTCGGTTACAAATTGTGGCTAAAATTCTCAAAATACCGAAAATCGGGAGGTACCGTCATATGGGAGCCATACCAAAACATGGACCTATGTTGACGATGTATGGTGGAGATATTTCATGACCACTGAGAACCTCAAATGTAAAATTGCAGATAGTTCGGTTACAAATTGTGGCTAAAATTCTCAAAATACCGAAAATCGGGAGGTACCGTTATATGGGGGCTATACCAAAACATGGACCTATGTTGACGATGTTTGGTGGAGATATTTCATGACCACTGAGAACCTCAAATGTCAAATTGCAGATAGTTCGGTTACAAATTGTGGCTAAAATTCTCAAAATACCGAAAATCGGGAGGTACCGTTATATGGGGGCCATACCAAAACATGGACCTATGTTCACGATGTTTGGTGGAGATATTTCATGACCACTGAGAACCTCAAATGTCAAATTGCAGATAGTTCGGTTACAAATTGTAACTAAAATGCTCAAAATACCGAAAATCGGGAGGTACCGTTATATGGGGGCCATACCAAAACATGGACCTTTGTTGACGATGTATGGTGGAGATATTTCATGACCACTGAGAACCTCAAATGTCAAATTGCAGATAGTTCGGTTACAAATTGTGGCTAAAATTCTCAAAATACCGAAAATCGGGAGGTACCGTTATATGGGGGCTATACCAAAACATGGACCTATGCCCATATCCTTTGGGATATAAGTCTGCTGATCCCTAGGAACCCTAAGTGCCAAATTATAGCTAATTCGGTCTGCAAATGTGGCGAAGAACGTCAAAATACCTCAAATCCGGAGGTACCGTTATATGGGGGCTATACCAAGGAGTGGACCGATATAGCCCATCTTCGAACTTGACCTGCCTATGGAAAAAAGACCCTCGGGTGCAAAATTTCAGCACTCTATCTCAATTATTGCGGACGCTAGAGTGATTACAACAGACGGACATGGCTAGATCGTCTTAGAATTTTATCATGATGAAGAATATATATACTTTATAGGGTCGCAAATGATTAGTTCGATGTGTTACAAACGGAATGACAAACTTAATATACCCTCCATACTATGGTGGAGGGTATAAAAAGAATATTGAAACTAAAAATTAGGAATTTAAATAAAAAATTTAAACATGAAAAAAAATTTAAAAATCAAAATTATGAATATTTGCCTCGGAATATTCCGCACGAAAAATTAATTTAAAAAGTAACATTCTTTTAAACTCAATATTTTAAAAACTTTACAACTACTAGAATCAGTTAATTTTTTAATATTATCTAAAATATACCCTTTCTGGACATAAACATGGAAATAAAAAATGTTAAAATTGGGGAAAGAAAACAAATTCCGCACGGAATTTTTACTCAAAAATTAGGAATTTTAATAAAAATGAAAAAAATAAATTAAACTATAGATACAAATTAAAATAAAATTTAAATGTATAAATAAAAATTAATTCACTTAAAATGGAAATAAGAATAAAAATTAAATACACGCACCAAAAAAATACATTAAAAGTATAAAATAGATATGACAATTTTAAATAAAAACTAAAATAAGAATCTAAAATTAAAAATGAATAAATAAAATAATAATATAATAAAATGAAGAAAAATTAATTGTAATACGAATTTAAATTAATAACTTAATTAAAAAAAAAATAGGTAAAATTTAAAATAAAATTAAATGAAATTAAAATTAGATTAAAACTATTTAATTTAAAATAGAAAAAATAATAAAAATAAAATACAAAAATTTAGCCGATAGCCTTAGATGCTAGTGCTATTTCTTATATAATTTTATTGTAATTTTTTATTATAATAAATATTTGAAATAAAAAAATACAAAAGAATTACAAATAAATTTTAAATTAAACATAGTACATATTTAAAATTTTTAAACTAACTAAAATTAAAATACTAAATTCCAAATTAAAATCAACAACAACAAAAATGTCATATTTCTTTATTGTTACATTCAAAAATAAAAAACAACAACACCCTTTCCAAAAATTCAACTTGCCCACAAAATTCGTTAACCCTAAACCCATAAAAATGTAAACGCAACAAGCGTAAAATATAACAAATCATGTCTTCAACTCTTTGAACCTCCCTCCCCCAGTTGGCACTTTTGACTATGAAGTTGTCTGTCATTTGTTATAGCTGTTTTTTTTCTGTTTTATTGTCATGTGGATTTTTTGACAGCTCACCTCAGAAAGGTGACCAGGGAGGGCAGGAGTTTAAGGTAGCTGTAACTTTTGGTTAAAAGAGAAGTAGCTATGAAAATGTAAGCTATAAAATTTAGAGGCACTGACAAGATTGAAAAAAAAAAAACGGGGAGTATAATGACAATGGCACATAAAGGTTTGGGATTTGTTTTGGTTGTTTTATTCCAATCTGCCTAAATTATGTGGAAATAATTAATTTTTTTAATTGACATTTTTTTTACAGCTGGACAAGGGAAAAAAAGTGGTCTAGCGAAATTCATAAAAAAAGAACAACATAAAAAATATGGACTTTTTATGGTGTTCACTTCAAGATTTCTAATTTTAATTAGGAATAATCTGGACTATATAACTTTGAGGTTAAATCTGTTCTGGTTTTTGCTAAAATTTATTATTTTTTCTTCGAGTCTTTCAAGCAAGCACAAAAGCTATGGATGATGGCATAATAAGAGGTGTGTGGCATCTCTCCGGCCTATGTTTTTTAAACCCAAAATTTATCCATTATTTAAATAACCTCAAATGCGATATAAAGCATAACCTAACAATTTATCCACCTTATCTGCGGCATGGAAATTTTTATATCCGCAACATTTGCGTTACAACGTCCAATATGTAACCCCTTGAGGGTTTACTATTGAAGACAACCCACCAACACTTTTATAGAATTGAAAAAAAAAACACAAAAATCAACGGCAAACAATGACATCTTGTTTTTTGCGTTTTGCCTGTTTCAAACATTAGACCCGGATAATTGAGAATTTGTTTGGCGAAACAATAGCCAGAGCGTTTTTCAGTTTTGAGTGGGTTATAGCAGCCAACAGCAGCAAAAGGTTAATGAACCATAATTGTTTCGCTGCGGTTGTTGGACAAGCACATGAAATTTGGTCACTTCTGAAAACAAGCAGCTAGTCTCAGCTATTTTGGAAGTAAAGCAACGTTTTTTTTCTAAGCGAAACAAATACTTGAAATTACTTGAGAGCCTCGCTTAACGGCAAATGGTCATTTAAGATCACGAAAAAACAAAAACGAAAAGCTGTAGGCAATGATGACAAACGGTCATCAAAGCCCACAACAACGAACAAATTAATGTTGTAGGGGGTAGAGGTAAAACATGGCTTCATTAAGCGTAAAAAATTCCAGTGATTACAAAGAATTGAATTTTTGACAATTGAAGCTGCCTGTATTCATATCACTTACTCGCTACCCAAAGTAATTGTTGATCTACAAATGCCAGATTTTTTTCAAATTATCCGATATTGTTTTGTTAGTTTGATTTTAATGAAATTTTGAAATATTTCATTGACAAGCCAACTGTCATAATTTAAGGTCAATTGTAGGAGATTAGAAATATCAAAAGTGACATAAGATATTGTGAAGGTGTAAGTAATGTTCTATTGTCAGAAAGTTTTCACATGAATTTAAATAGTAACTTGTCCATCATGCTGGGGATAAAAACGTCAATAGGGATTATAGCCATAAGGGGTCATATATAAAAAACTTACCACCAATACATAGATTCAAAAAAGTTTTTGTAAATAATTACCTGAAAGTGAAAAAATTAGAAGGGAATTAATAAAAATATAAATATTAATATGGTCATAATAACTATAGATATTATAAAGATATGGTTAAAGCTACCGCACCATAAGAATGTCTGAAGATCTTCTATAAGGAGACTTTGTGGTCTTCTGAAGAACGATATAACGCTTTTCTATAAGAAGACCTAGAGTTCTTCTATAAAAAGAAGTTGAAGTCTTCTTCACGAAGACGTAGAGGTCTTCTAGAAGAAGGTCTAAATGTCTTCCATAAAGGAGATGTTCTATAAGAAGACCTAAAGGTCTTCCATAAGAAGATCTTGTGTTCTTCTATAAGAAGAAATTGAGGTCTTCTATAAGAAACCCTTGGGGTTTTCTATAAGAAGACCTTGAGGTCTTCTATAAGAAGTCCTAAAGGTCTTCTATAAGAAGACCTAAAGGTGTTCTATAAGAAGATCTAAAGGTGTTCTATAAGAAGACCTCGAGGTGTTTCATAAGAAGACCTTGAGGTCTTCTATAAGAAGACATTAAGGTCTTCTATAAAAAGACATTGAGGTCTTCTATAAGAAGACTTCTTCTATAAGAAGACCTTGAGGTCTGCAATAAGAAAACTTTGAGGTCTTCTATAAGAAGACCTTGAGGTCTTCTATAAGAAGTCCTAAAGGTCTTCTATAAGAAGAGCTGGAGGTCTTCTATAAGAAGACCTACAGGTCCTCTATAAGAAGACCTAGAGGTCTTCTATAAGACGACCTAGAGGTCTTCTATAAGAAGGCCTAGAGGTCTTCTATAAGAAGACCTAGAGGTCTTCTATAAGAAGAGCTAGAGGTCTTCTATAAGAAGAGCTAGATGTCTTCTATAAGAAGACCTAGAGGTCTTCTATAAATGTCTTCTGTAAGAAGACCTAGAGGTCTTCTATAAGAAGACCTAGAGGTCTTCTATAAGAAGACCTAGAGGTCTTCTATAAGAAGACCTAGAGGTCTTCTATAAGAAGACGTAGAAGTCTTCTATAAGAAGAGCTAGAAGTCTTCTATAAGAAGAGCTAGAGGTCTTCTATAAGCAGGCCTAGAGGTCTTCTATAAGAGGTCTTCTATAAGAAGAGCTAGAAGTCTTCTATAAGAAGAGCTAGAGGTCTTCTATAAGAGGTCTTCTATAAGCAGGCCTAGAGGTCTTCTATAAGAAGAGCTATATGTCTTCTAGAGGTCTTCTATAAGAAGAGCTAGAGGTCTTCTATAAGAAGACCTAGAGGTCTTCTATAAATGTCTTCTGTAAGAAGACCTAGAGGTCTTCTATTAGAAGGCCTAGAGGTCTTCTATAAGAAGGCCTAGAGGTCTTCTATAAGAAGACCTCCATGTCTTCTATAAGAAGACCTCCATGTCTTCTATAAGAAGACCTCCATGTCTTCTATAAGAAGACCTCCATGTCTTCTATAAGAAGACCTACAGGTCTTCTATAAGAAGAGCTAGAGGTCCTTTATAAAAAGACCTAGGGGTCTTCTATAAAAAGGCCTAGAGGTTTTCTATAAGAAGACCTTCAGGTCTTCTATAATAAGACCTTGAGCTCTTCTATAAGAAGTCCTTAAGGTCTTCTATAAGAAGACATAAAGGTGTTCTATAAGAAGACCTTGAGGTCTTCTATAAGAAGTCCTAAAGGTCTTCTATAAGAAGAGCTGGAGGTCTTCTATAAGAAGACCTACAGGTCTTCTATAAGAAGAGCTAGAGGTCTTCTATAAGAAGAGCTAGAGGTCTTCTATAAGAAGAGCTAGAGGTCTTCTATAAGAAGAGTTAGAGGTCTTCTATAAGAAGAGCTAAAGGTCTTCTATAAGAAGAGCTAGAGGTCTTCTATAAGAAGAGCTAGAGGTCTTCTATAAGAAGATCTAGAGGTCTTCTATAAGACGACCTAGAGGTCTTCTATAAGACGACCTAGAGGTCTTCTATAAGACGACCTAGAGGTCTTCTATAAGAAGGCCTAGAGGTCTTCTATAAGAAGACCTAGAGGTCTTCTATAAGAAGACCTAGAGGTCTTCTATAAGAAGAGCTAGATGTCTTCTAAAGGTCTTCTATAAGAAGACCTAGAGGTCTTCTATAAATGTCTTCTGTAAGAAGACATAGAGGTCTTCTATAAGAAGACCTAGAGGTCTTCTATAAGAAGACCTAGAGGTCTTCTATAAGAGGTCTTCTATAAGAAGAGCTAGAAGTCTTCTATAAGAAGAGCTAGAGGTCTTCTATAAGAGGTCGTCTATAAGCAGGCCTAGATGTCTTCTATAAGAAGAGCTAGATGTCTTCTAGAGGTCTTCTATAAGAAGAGCTAGAGGTCTTCTAGAGGTCTTCTGTAAGAAGACCTAGAGGTCTTCTATAAGAAGAGCTAGAGGTCTTCTAGAGGTCTTCTATAAGAAGACCTAGAGGTCTTCTATAAATGTCTTCTGTAAGAAGACCTAGAGGTCTTCTATAAGAAGGCCTAGAGGTCTTCTATAAGAAGAGCTAGATGTCTTCTAGAGGTATTCTATAAGAAGACCTAGAGGTCTTCTATAATAAGACGTAGAGGTCTTCTATAAGAGGTCTTCTATAAGAAGACCTACAGGTAGTAAATAAGAAGACCTACAGGTCTTCTATAAGAAGACCTCCATGTCTTCTATAAGAAGACCTACAGGTCTTCTATAAGAAGACCTACAGGTCTTCTATAAGAAGACCTACAGGTCTTCTATAAGAAGAGCTAGAGGTCTTCTATAAGAAGAGCTAGAGGTCCTTTAGAAAAAGACCTAGAGGTCTTCTATAAAAAGGCCTAGAGGTCTTCCATAAGAAGACCTTCAGGTCTTCTATAATAAGACCTTCAGCTCTTCTATAAGAAGACCTTGAGGTCTTCTATAATAAGACCTTGAGCTCTTCTATAAGAAGAGCTTAAGGCCTGTAGGTCTTCTATAACAAAACTTACAGGTCTTCTATGAGAAGACCTACAGGTCTTCTATAAGAGGTCTTCTATAAGAAGACCTAGGGGTCTTCTATAAAAAGACCTAGAGGTTTTCTATAAGAAGACCTAGAGGTCATCCATAAGAAGACCTAGAGGTCTTCCATAAGAAGACCTAAAGGTCTTCTATAAGAAGACCTAAAGGTCTTCTATAAGAAGACCTAGAGGTCTTCTATAAGAAGAGCTAGAGGTCTTCTATAAAAGGTCTTCTATAAGAAGACATAGAGATCTTCAATAAGAGGTCTTCTATAGGAAGACCTCTTGGTCTTCTATAAGAAGACTTAGAAGTCTTTTATAAGTAGACCTAGAAGTCTTCTATAAGAAGACCTAGAGGTCTTCTATAAGAGGTCTTCTATAAGAAGACCTAGAGGTCTTCTATAAGAAGACCTAGAGGTCTTCTATGAGAAGACCTAGAGGTCTTCTATAAGAAGACCTAGAGGTCTTCTATAAGAATACCTAGAGGTCTTCTATATGAAGACCTAGAGGTCTTCTATAAGAAGACCTAGAGGTCTTCTATAAGAGGTCTTCTATAAGAAGACCTAGAGGTATTCTATAGGAAGACCTAGAGGTATTCTATAGGAAGACCTAGAGGTCTTCTATAACAACCTAACGTCTTTCTATAAGAAGACCTAGATATCTTCTATAAAAAAAAACCTAGAGGTCTTCTGTAAGAAGACCTAGAGGTCTACTATAAGAAGAGCTAGAGGTCTTCTATAAAAAGACCTAGAGGTTTTCTATAGGAAGACCTACAGGTCTTCTATAAGAAGACCTACAGGTCTTCTATATGAGGTCTTCTATAAGAAGACCTAGATGTCTTCTATAAGAAGATCTAGAGGTCTTCTATAAGAAGACCTAGGGGTCTTCCATAACAAGACCTACAGGTCTTTTATAAGAAGATCTAGAGGTTTTCTATAAGAAGACCTAGAGGCCTTCTATAAGAAGACCTAGAAGCCTTCTATAAGAGGTATTCTATAAGAAGACCTAAAGGTCTTCAATAAGAAGACCTAGAGTTCTTCAATAATAGACCTAGAGGTCTTCTACATGAAGAGCTAGAGGTCTTTTATAAGAAGACCTAGATGTCTTCTATAAGAAGAGCTAGAGGTCTTCTATAAGAAGAGCTGGAGGTCTTCTATAAGAAGACCCAGAGGTCTTCTATAAGAAGACCTAGGAGTCTTCTATAAGAAGACCTAGAAGTCTTCTATAAGACGACCTAGAGGTCTTCTATAAGAACACTAAGAGGTTCTAGAGGTCTTCTATAAAAAGACCTAAAGGTCTTCTGTAAGATGACCTAGAGGTCTTCTATAAAAAGACCTAAAGGTGTTCTTTAAGACGACATGGTCTTCTTCTATAAGAAGTCGTAGACGTCTTCTATAAGTAGACCTAGGGGTCTTCTATAAGAAGTCCTAGAGGTGGTCTTTAAGAAGACTTAGAAGTCTTCTATAAGAAGACATATAGATCTTCTATAAGAAGACCTTCAGATCTTCTATAAAAAGACCTAGAAGTCTTCCACAAGAAGACCTAGAGATCTTCCATAAGAAAACCTTCAACATGAAGTCCTTCCGTGAGAAGACTTTGTTTTCCTCCGAAAGAAGACTTTGTGTGTAACGTTTCTTCAAACGCTGAACTAAATACGAAATGGTCCTTCGACTTCAGCTGGAGGCATAGATAGACTTTCGAAAACTGAAAGCAAAAATTGTTTTTCGAAATTAATTGAAGGCTTAAAATAGTTCTTCGAAATTAATTAAATTTAAAATAAGTCTTTCGAGTGTAATATGGGCTACAGAATGGTCGCTCGAGATCATTTGAAATGACAAAATATTCTTTCGAGATCAGTTGGAGATGGAAAATGGTTATTCGAGATCAATAGAAGGCAATAGTGGTCCTTCGAGAACCCCTGAGGGCACAAAATGGTCCTTCGAGATCAATTGGAGACATATCAAGAACAATTGAAGTCACCAAATTGTTCTTCGAGGTCAATTGAAAGCAACAAAATTGTCTCCGAGATCAGTTCAAGCTAAAAATAGTCCTTCGACATCAATTGAAGTACAGCATGGTGATTCAAGATAAGTTGAACACACTAAATGGTCCTTCGAGATCAATTGAAGTCTCAAAATGGTCCAATGAGGTCAGTACTGCCAAAAATGGTCCTTCAGAATCAATTGAAAGTACAAAATTGCTCCTCGAGATCAACTGAAGGTGGTAGGTGGGATAAAAATGGTACATAGGGATTAATTAAAGATACAAGCTGGTAAAATGGTCCTTCGACATGAATTGAATGTAGAAAGTAGTTCTTCGAAATCAATTGTAGGCCCAAAATCGTCTTTCAAGATGAGTTCAAGCCACAAATGGTCCTTCAACTTCAATTAATGGACAGAATGATCCGTTTTGATCAATTGATGGTACAAAATGGTCCCTTAAGATCAGTTCAAAATGGGGCTTGGAGATCATTTGGGGCCACAAATGGTCCTTCGAGTTCCATTTATGGTACACAGTAGTCTTTTGAAATCTATTGATGGCACAAAATGGGCCAGTGTGGTCGGTTGCAGGCACAAAATGGTCTGTTGAAGACACAAAATGGTCCTTCGAGATCAACCAAAACGTCGCAATGAGGTCAGTATAGCCAAAAATGGTTCTTCGGCATCAATTGAAGGCACAAAATTGTCTTTCGACATCATCTGAAGGCACCCAAAGTGATAAAAATGGTACTTCAGCATCAATTGAAGGTACAAGCTGGTCCTTCGAGATCTGCAGAGAGCCAAAATGTTTTTTGAGATCAAACTCATAGTGTTTCGAGATCAATTGAAGTCTGTAAATATCCCTAAGAGCATTTCGAGATCAAATGAATGCACAAATGGAGCTAGAGGTCTTCTTTAAGAAGACTAAGAGGTCTTCAGTAATTGGTCTAGAGGTCTTCTATAAAAAAAAAAAACCTAAATTTATTATCTGAGAAGACTTTGTTTTCTTCTATAAGAAGCCAGCCTCAAAACAAAAGTCGTGGATTTTCTCAGGCTTTAATCGAATATTTTAAAGCATTTTTCAAAGGCAAATAGTCGTGATTTTAGGCAATTTTCACTGACCAACCTCCGGTCAATAGTCGTGGATTTTAAAGGCAATTTTCAATGGCCAACAGTTGTGGATTTTAAAAGCGATTTTCAAAAGCCAGCTTCTTGCCAACAGTCGTGGATTTTTAAAGCGATTTTGAATAGCCAGCTTCCGGCCAATAGTCGTGGATTTTTAAAGCGATTTTGAATAGCCAGCTTCCGAACAATAGTCGTGGATTTTAAAAGCGATTTTGAATAGCCAGCTTACGGCTAATAGTCGTGGATTTTAAAAGCGATTTTGAATAGCCAGCTTACGGCCAATAGTCGTGGATTTTAAAAGCGATTTTGAATAGACAGCTTACGGCCAATAGTCGTGGATTTTAAAAGCGATTTGAATAGCCAGCAATTTAAAGCAATTTCAAAAGCTAGCTTCCGAACAACAGTCATGGATTTTAAAAGCGATTTTGAATAGCCAGCTTACGGCCAATAGTCGTGATTTTTAAGTCAATTTTCAATGGCCAGCCTCCTGCGAATTGTTGTGATTTTTATGTAAATTTTCAAAGGATATTTAAGTCAATTTTCAAAAGACAAGCCTCCGGACTATAGTCGAGGATTTTTAAGCAATTTCCAAAGGCTAGCCTCCGACCAAAAGTCGTGTATTTTTAAAGCAATTTTCAAAGGCCAGTCTTCGGCCAATAGTGGTGGATTTTAAAAGCGATTTTGAATACCCAGCATCCGGCCAATAGTCGTGGATTCTTAAAGCAATTTTCAGAGACCAGTCTCTGGCCAATAGTCGAGGATTTTTAAGGAAGTTTTCAAAGACCAGCATCCGGTCAATATTCATGGATTTTTAACGCTATTTACAAAGGCCAGCCTCTGGCCAATAGGCGTGGATTTTAAGAAATGTTTCAACGGTCAGCTTCTTGCCAATAGTCGTAAATTTTGAAGACAATTTTCAAAGGCCAACTTCCGGTCAATATTTGTGTATTTTTAACGCAATTTTCAAAGGCCAGTCTTCGGCCTCGTTGATTTTTAAGGCAATTTTCAAAGGCTAGCTTCCGGCTAATATTCGTGGATTTTTAAAGCAATATCAAAACCTAGCCTCCGGCCAATAGTCGTTATTTTTAAGGAAAATTTCAAAGGCCAGTTTCCGCTCAATAGTCGTAATTTTCAAGGCAATTTTCAAAGGCAAGTCTCCGGCCTCGTTCATTTTTAAGGCAATTTTCAAAGGCTAGCTTCCGACTAATAGTCGTGGATTTTTAAAGCAATATCAAATCCTAGCTTCCGAATAATAGTCGTGGATTTTAAAGTATATTTAAGGCAATTTTCAAAAGACCAGCCTCCACACTATAGTCGAGGATTTTTAAGGCAATTTTCAAAGGCCGGCCTCCGACCAATAATCGTGGATTTTTAAAGCAATTTTCAAAGGCTAGTCTTTGGCCGATAGGCCGGCCAATAGTCGTAAATTCTTAAAGCAACTTTCAAAGACCAGTCTCTGGCCAATAGTCGAGGATTTTTAAGGCAATTTTCAAAGACCAGCCTCCGACCAATATTCAGTGATTTTTAACGCTATTTTCAAAGGCTAGCCTCTGGCCAATAGGCGTGGATTTTAAGAAATTTTTCAAAGGCCATCTTCTTGCCAAGAGTCGTGGATTTTGAAGACAATTTTCAAAGGCCAACTTCCGGCCAATATTCGTGTATTTTTAAGCAAATTTTCAAAGGCTAGTCTTCGGCCAAAAGTCGTGGATTTTTAAAGCAATTTTCAAAGGCTAGTCTTCGGCCAATAGTCGTGGATTTTTAAAGCGATTTTGAATAGCCAGCTTTCGGGCCAATATACGTGATTTTTAAGGAAAATTTCAAAGGTTAGTCTCCGGTTAATAGTCGTGATTTTTAATGCAATTTTCAAAGGCAAGTCTCCGTCCTCGTTGATTTTTATGCAATTTTAAAGGCTAGCTTCCGTTTAATAGTCGTGGATTTTTAAAGCAATTTTCAAAGCCTAGTCTTCGGCCAATAGTCGTGGATTTTAAAAGCGATTTGAATAGCCAGCTTCAGACCAATAGTCGTGATTTTTAAGACAATTTTCAAAGGCCAGCTTTGGGCTAATAATAGTGGATTTTTAATGCAATTTTCAATGGCCAGCCTACTGTGAATTGTCGTGATTTTTAAGTCAGTTTTTAAAGGCCAGTCTCCGGTCAATAGTCTTAGATATTTAAGGCAATTTTCAAAAGGTCAGCCTAGGGCTTATAATCGTGCTTTTTTAAAGCAATTTTCACAGGCCGGACTCCAACCAATAGTCGCGATTTTAAGCAATTTTCAATGACCAACCTCCGGTCAATAGTTTTGGGTTTTTAAAGCAATTTTCAATTTCGAATGTCAATTCTCCGGCCAACAATCCTGGATTTTTATACCCTACACCACTATGTGGAAAGGGTATTATAAGTTTGTTTTGGGAAAAATTCATGTAACACCGCGAAATATTCGTCGGAGACCCCCAATGTGGTATACCAATCTTCATATCTCGGCGAGATAAAGCGATTTTGAGATGTGTGTCCGTCCGTCCGTCCGTCCGTGTGTCCGTCTGTCCATTATAAATTGTAATCAAACTCCAGGTCGCAATTATGGACCGATCGTCACAAAATTTGGTATGGAGGTCGGTTTCACATCAGAATAGATCGCTATTTTAATTGGTGATGATCGTGAAATATTTAGCGGGTGAAATGGACCAAAAACATAATTTTTATCCGATTTTGTAGCTGCTCTGTAGGTCGCAATAATAGTCCGATCTCCTCGAAATTTTAAATAAGGTAAGAGTATATGACAAAGAAGAAGTTTGCAATTTGAGATGGCGATCAGATAATATTTAGAGGGTCAAATGGACCACAACTTTTGTGTGAAAATTGTGAAAATTTTTAATAAATAGCTTATATCTTTGTTCCTGAAAGACACATTCCCAATCGCGAGTTATTTCTGGAAGATGATCTCTTGACCTTTCAATTGATGTCAATTATGTTGATGTACGTGATCAGATAACAGAGTTACAGCCTAATATATCCAGTTTTTTGTTTGTAGTGTAATCAGAAACCCGCTAGAGGTCGCAATTATAGCTCAATAGTCACGTAATTTTGCACGAGGTAAGAGTTTAGGTTGAAGAAAATGCCTATAATTTTGCATCATGATCTGATATTATTTAGCGGTTGACATACACCATTACTTTTGTATGAAAAATATACAAATTTTATTTTTAGTTCATATTTTGATTCCTGGAGGGCATATACCGGCAAAGTAGCCTACATATGAAATAATATCTACTGACCTTTCCCCTGATGCAAATTGCAATAATGTGTCTGCTAGATAACGCACCTACTACCTGATATATAATGTGTTTTGTGCAGAGAACCACAATTTCCTCCCATGCTACAAATTGTCTCTATCATGACAGAGAAATTTTCAGTTCAGTTGTCAAATTGGATTTTTATACAAATATTGCAACATGGGGTCGCCTCGCCACCTATTTTAAACCTCAGGATTTAGGGTAAAGGGGATACAAACAAAATACGACCAAATAAATATGTGTCTCATCGAAATATTTGTTTTAGACCCCAAGTATATTTGGACGAAATTCGTTTCAGACAATTTAGCGCTGTCCGTTCATCTGTCTCTCTTAATGTCTAACTGGCTGGTGCGCACGATAACTCTCGAACATATCTACCGATTAGAACCAAATTTTATACAACGTAATATTTTGCCCAAACTTTGTTTAAGTTCGAATGTAGGCTATGGCGGTCCACACCTCCCCAAATAAGTTCAAAATTGTTTTCGAAAAATTGTGTGAACGATAACTGGCGAACTGAGCAATCGATTTGCTCCAAACTTTCCATATATTATTATTCCTTCCAGATATAGATCGGATAAGACTATATCGGCCCTTAGGGTACCTCCTACACAAAATTCGGAAAAGGGAAATTTAAGAGTCCTCTCGAATCGTTTTGAATTTTCTTCAGCAGATTGTACTTGCGCCGCAAATCCGCAAGATAACTCTCAAGGGGATTTTTTGATTGGTCGAAACTTTACACATCGTATTATTTCATCCACTCATGTGTCAGGTCGGAATAGGGACTATATCGGTCCGTCCTTCGAGGATCTCCCACACAAAATTTGGGAAAAGTGCAGTTTGAGGACCCGTATCGGATCTATTTGATCATTATTTTCTTTTTTTGAAGAAGAAGAATGCTCATTTTACGGTCCCTATTCTTGTCCCTTTCCCGGGGAAAGTCATATTTCCTGAGATTATAGTCCAGAAGTTCCAAAATCCCCTGCCGGCTCCAACTAAAATTACAAATCTGAAAAAATAATTCTCAAACTTTTCCAAAACTCAGAAGTTAGCTTACTAAATTTGATTTGGTATAGCCCCATATTACGATACCTACAGATTCCACGTATTTTAAATCAAACTCGTGTTACAAACTAAATATATTTTTAGAGGCTAAAGGTATATCACCGTTAGCGCAGCTGACTTATACTATCTTCTTTACTGTATAATTGAACATGAATAATTTTGGGATTTATAAATTTGTTTGCATGCATGTTTTTGAATTTCTATTTATTGTTAGTTATTTCTACCGGTATAAAATATATTTCTGATATCATAATATATGCCCACAATGAACTATTTTCGAAGCATATGTGAGGTACAAGTGCACAATTTAGGACGATAAATCTTTAATAAACTCGCAATTTTCCCAATTATCCAATATACCAAATTTCATGGTGTATATACATATTTATTTATTTTAGGCGTATTCAAAAAGGAACCTGATATTCAAAGACAATTTGAAGATGTAGCAGGAGGGGATAATCAATTTGAATTTACCAATTTTCGAACATTTTTTAGAAATGTAAAATTTATATATTTTTCCACAAACATCCCAGAAAAGACAAGGGAGGCTTCTCTTATATCAATGGATTCATATTAAGTTATTGATATGTGAGCTAGTTTTTATCGCCGAGTCCGAACGAAGACGTTTTTCATGGCTGAAATACTCATGAAATATCGCCAACATTACTAAGGGGTATTTTGTCACCGTAGACAACTTGATGGGAATCGAACCCGGACATTCAGCGTGCAAGGCGGTTACGCATAGCTTATTCCTGCGGGTTGTGGTGTAGGGTATCACATGGTCGGCCCCGTCCGACTGTAGCCTTTGCTTACTTGTTTTTAAATAGATTTAATATAATTTAATATACATACATCATTTTGACTTGACATTCATAACTCTTGAAGACATTTACAAATGTTGTGGAAAATTGGGACAAATTCACTGGTAATATCTACAACAAGTACCTCAGTATTTCACTACCCCGTATGTGTTTTTTTTCTGCATTTCATTTTCAATTCATGGAAACTGATGCCACACAAATTCACATGAATAAAAATTGTTTAAAGGAAAGTTGGTTGGAAAAATTATTCCATAGAAATAAAAAAACTGAATATATTTTCACAGAAGTAGAGGTAGTTTCCGCTGCAGCTTTTTTTTGCTCGTAATTCTCTCTTTAGAAAAATTTTCCCAAAACCGTAAGTTATTTTTATACCAAGAAAGAAACCCTCAACGATATGAAGATACATTTAAATGTCGGCATGCATGTTTATTTATTTTTCTTTTTTCAAACATTTATTTTCATAGTTCATGTGTAGTTTAGATTTGTATGTATGTACATATATGTAGATTCAGTGCCATACAAAATAGTAGTAGTTTATGTTGATACTAGAGACAGACTATGAATGGCAAGAAGCACCCATCTGTAGCCTCCTCTGCTCTTAATAATAATGCCAAAGCTATCTTTGACTGTTGCAAAATTTCAACAAATGCAACACTGTTGCAAAAAAGTAGAATCCCAGTAGTATCTGCAACTGCTGCTACTGCCACCAATTTTTGTTGTTCACATGTGAGAGTATTCCATCTTTTTGCTACTCCTTTCAAGGGTCGTAAATGAAATTGCATATTCTTCACATCGTAGTACATCTTCTTCTTTTTGTTGGGTTTTTTGCTTTACATTTTTCCTAAAGACTTAAGTTGCCATCTAAATTTTCTATTTTTTAGTATTTCTTTTCATGCTACTAGTTTTTTTTTCTTCTTCTTCTTTTACTTCCTTCATTCCTTCCTCCACTGCGTTACCTGCCTTACCCACAACTCTGCAGAGTGCGAGTGATAAATGTTTGGTGGTATATTAGAGGATTTGTAAATGAATGCCATATAAAGTGTGGGAAGAAAGTTTGAATGTAAGTAAGTCATCGCTGGGACCCCTAAGGTGTGGGTGGAAGCTCAACACAAAAAGATAGAAAGATATACTATATGTTTAAGTTTTTACTTAGAAAATTTTCATTTTATAATGTTGAGTTTTAAGAGTGACAAATTAGATGAAGTATAATTTATTCACTTCTTAGGTTTCAGAGGAATAGAAAAGGAGACGGGAAGATATGGAAGCTTTTATTGCAGGCAATAATTCGTAAATTATTTCTTAGGTCTAATGTGAAATGTCTAAAGTAAAATACCCAAAACGGATATATTGAAAAGAGACGCATATCACTTTTCTGAAGAAGCTTAAAACAATTACAAGAGTAGGATGAAACTTCTACCCTAATGAAGTCAAATCTCGCTAAATTCGGAAAAATACCAAAAAGGTCTACCTTCAATTAATGTCGAAGGACCGTTTGGAGCCCTCAAGTGATATCGAAGGACCATTTTGTGGGATAAATTACTCATAAAAGACAATTTCGTGACATTAACTGACTTCGAAGGACCAGCTATAAGAAGACCTAGAGGTCATCCATAAGAAGACCTAGAGGTCTTCCATAAGAAGACCTAAAGGTCTTCTATAAAAGGTCTTCTATAAGAAGACATAGAGATCTTCAATAAGAGGTCTTCTATAGGAAGACCTCTTGGTCTTCTATAAGAAGACTTAGAAGTCTTTTATAAGTAGACCTAGAAGTCTTCTATAAGAAGGCCTAGAGGTCTTCTATATGAAGAGCTAGAGGTATTCTATAAGAAGACCTAGAGGTCTTCTACAAGAGGTCTTCTATAAGAAGACCTAGAAATCTTCTATAAGAAGAGCTAGAGGCCTTCTATAAGAAGAGCTAGAGGCCTTCTATAAGAAGACCTAGAAGGGTCTTTAACTAATCTCGATTGACCATTTGTGTCTTAAGTAATTTCGATGGATTGCTTTCGTGGCTTTGGTAGATCTTGGGAACATTTTGTGGCTTCAAACCTAGATCTGAAAATTTAAAAAGACCACTTCGTGGCTTCATCTGGCTTCGAAGGACCATTTTGGTATTTCACTTAACTCGAAGGGCCACTTTGTACCTTAATTGTTTTCGAAAAATAGGATTTAAAGCATCGGTTTGTTTTAGTTACATTTGTACCTCCATTTAATTTTCCGTTTCGTGGTTTTACCTGACATCGAAGGACCAATTTGGTCTTTAACTTCTCTCCAAGGACCACTTTGTGCCTTAATTGATTTTAAATGATATATCTTGTAAATTCGGTTGATCTTGTGCCTTCAAATCTAGAGCTGAAATTTAAAAAAAAAATTCTTAGCTTTACTTGACTTCGAAGGCCCATTTTGGCCTCTCACTTAACTCGAAGGACCACATTGTACCTTAATAGTTTTCGAAGAATTGTTTTCGAAAGCATCCTTTTATTTTAGTAACATTTGTACCTTCATTTAATCTCCCATTTCGTGGCTTTATCTGACATCGAAGGACCACTTTGGTCTTTAACATATCTCGAAGGACCACTTTGGGCCATAATTGATTTTAAATGATTGATCTTGTAGCTTCAGTTGATCTTGGGCACATTTTGCGCCTTCAAATCGACAACTGAAGTTTTAAAAACATAATTTCCTAGCTTTACTTGACGTCGAAGGACCATTTTGGCTTTTCAATTGACTCGAAGGACCACTTTGTACCTTAATTGTTTTCGAAAAATAGGATTTGTTGCATCCGTTTATCTTAGTAACATTTGTACCTTCATATAATTTCCTATTTCGTGGCTTTATCTGACATCGAAGGACCAATTTTGTCTTAATTAATTTCAAATGATTTATTGGGCTTCAGTTGATCTTAGGAATATTCTGTGCCTTAAAATCTAGAACTGAAATTTTAGAAAGATAATTTCTTAGCTTTTCTTGATGTCGAAGGACCATTTTGGCCATTCACTTGACTCGAAGGACCAATTTGTACCTTAATTGTTTTCGAAAAATAGGATTTATAGCATCCGTTTGTTTTAGTAACATTTGTACCTTCATTTAATTTCCCATTTCGTGGTATTATCTGACATCGAAGGACCAATTTGGTCTTTAACTTATCTCGAAGGACCACTTTGTGCCTTAATTGATTTTAAATGATTGATATTGTGGCTTCGGTTGATCTTGGGAACATATTGTGCCTTCAAATCTAAAACTGAAATTTTAAAAATACCATTTCGTGGCTTTGTCTGGCGTCGAAAGACCATTTTGGCCTTTTACTTTACTCGAAGGACCACTTTGTACACTAATTAAATTAGAAGGATTGAATTTGTAGCTTCCGTTTATCTTGTAACAATTAATCCCGAACTGAAATTTTCGAAAGACAATTTCGTGGCTTAATCTGAAGTCAAAGGACCAGCTTGGTCTTTAACTTATCTCAAAGGACCATTTTGTGCCTTAATGGAATTCGAACGATGAAATTTGTGACTTCGGTTGAGCTTGGGAACATTTTGTGCCTTCGAATCTAGATCTGAAACTTTAAAAAGACCATTTCGTGGCTTGTCCTGACGTCGAACGACCATTTCGGCCTTTGACATATCTCGAACGGCCTTAATTACCTTAATTAATTTAGAAGGATTGAATTTGTAGCTTCCCTTTATTTTAGTAAAATTGGTCAGTTTGGTCTTTAACATAACTCGAAGGACCATTTTGTGTCTTATTTGATTTTCCTGGCTTCGGTTAAACTTAGAATATTTTGCGCCTTCAATTAATACTGAACTAAAATTTTCGAAATACCATTCCGTGGCTTTAACTGACATCGAAGGACCATGTTGTGCCTTAATTGATTTCGAAGGTCTGATTTTGTGGCTTCAGTTGATCTTGGGAACATTTTGTGCCTTCAAATCTAGAACTGAAATTTTAAAAAGATTATTTCGTAGCTTTACTTTACTCGAAGAACCACCTTGTACCTTAATTGTTTCCGAAAAATAGGATTTATAGCATCCGTTTATTTAAGTAACATTTGTAACTTCATTTAATTTCCCATTTCGTGGATTTATCTGACATCGAAGGACCAATTTGGTCTTTAAATTATCTCGAACGACCATTTTATGCCCTAATTGAATTCCAAAAACTGATTTTGTGGCTTCGGTTAATCTTCGGAACATTTTGTGCCTTCAAATCTAGAGCTGAAATTTTAAAAAGATAATTTCGAAGCTTTTCTTGACGTCGAAGGACCATTTTGGCCCTTCACTTGGCTCGAAGGACCACTTTTGTACCATAATTGTTTTCGAAAAATAGGATTTATAGCATCCGTTTATTTTAGTAACATTTGTACCTTCATTTAATCTTCCATTTCGTGGTTTTATCTGACATCGAAGGACCAATTTGGTTTTTAACTTTCTCGAAGGACCACTTTGTGCCATAATTGATTTTAAATGATTGATCTTGTGGCTTCAGTTGATCTTGGGAACATTTTGTGCCTTCAAATCTAAAACTGAAATTTTAAAAAGAAAATTTCATAGCTTTACTTGACGTCGAAGGACCATTTTGGCCTTTCACTTGGCTCGAAGGACCACTTTGTACCTTAATTGTTTTCGAAAAATAGGATTTGTTGCATCCGTTTGTCTTAGTAACATTTGTACCTTCAATTAATTTCCCATTTCGTGGTTTTATCTGACATCGAAGGACCAATTTCGTCTTTAACTTATCTCGAAGGACCACTTTGTGTCTTAATTGATTTCAAAAGATTGATCTTGTGGCTTCAGTTGATCTTAGGAATATTTTGAGCCTTCAAATCTCCAACAACAATTTTAGAAACACAATTTCGTTGCTTTTACTGTCGTCGAAGATCATTTTGGTCTTCAACTGAACTCGAAGGACTGATTTTGTGGCTTCGGCTAATCTTGGGAACATTTTGTGTCTTCAAATCTATAACCGAAATTTTAGAAATACCATATTGTGACTTTACTTGACGTCGAAGGACCATTTTGGCATTTCACTTAACTCGAAGGACCATTTTGTTCCCTCAATTGATGACAAAGTAACATTATGTGGCTTCAATTTAGCGTGGAAAATTCTTTGCCTTTGTGTGCCTTAAATTGATCTTCAACTACCCTTTTATACTACAATTGGTATCCCATTCTGCAGGTTGATTTCGAAATATTATTTAGTACCATAAATTTATCTCAAAGGACCAGTTTGTATCTTCTATTGATGTCGAACTATGATTTTGTGTCATCACTTGGTCTCGAAGGATCATTTCGTGGCTTTATCTGGTCTCGAAAGATGATTTTGTGGCTTCGATTGAAGTCGAAGGACCATTTTTTGGTTTCAACTGATATGTAATAAAAATGTTGTGGCTGAAAGTGACCACAATGTTATTTTCTACCTTCAATTAACTTCGAAGTACCAGTTTGTAATTTAAATTGATTTCATAAACGTCGGCTTTAACTGACCTCGAGGACCATTTTTAGCCTTCAATGGTTCACAAAGCACCATTTTGTACCTTCAATTTATCTCGAAGAAAGATTTGACCTTAAATTGAACTCGAAAGACCATTTTATAGCTTCAATTAGTCTAGAAACACAAATATGTACATTAATGGATCTCGAAAGACCTATGACTATTTTTATTGTGACTTTTTTTCATTTGTGCCCTCAATTGAAGTAGAATTATCATCTTGAGCTGCAACTGGCATCGAAGGACCATTCTGTCCCTTCAATTGTTCACTAAACACAATTTTGTGTCTTTACCTAACCTCAAAATACCCCTTTTCTGCCTTCAACAAACAACGAAACAACCTTAATTTGGACCCGAAATACCATTTTATGGTTTCAATCGATCACGCATGATCTTTTGTGGACAATTGTGGCTTCAATTTACCTCGAAGGACCATTTTGTGCTTTAAATTTTTCACTCAACACCATTTTGTGCCTTCAATTTATCTCGAGGAAACATTTGGGCTTAAATTGAATGCAGTGATCTATTTCTTGCCCTCATTTAATTTCGGTTGATCTCGAATGACAATTTTTTCATCTGTGACCACAATTGAAACAGAATTACCATCTTGTGGCTGCTACTGACCTCAAAGGACCATTTTGTGCCTTCAATTGTTCACTAAACACAATTTTGTGTCTATACCTAACCTCAAAGTACCCTTTTTTGCCTTCAACTAATAACAAAGGACCATTTTTGCCATTAATTTATCTCGAAGAAACATTTAGCCTTAAATCGATCCCGGTGCACCATTTTGTGCCTCTAATTAAATTCGATTTCTATTTCAGAAAGGTCTTCATTTCCTTGTGCCTTATTTTGGACTCGATAAAAAACTTTATGGCTTCAATCGATCATGCATGATCCTTTTGTGGACAATTGTGGCTTCAATTGACCTCGAAGGACCATTTTGTGCTTTAAATTTTTCATTAAACATCATTTTGTGCCTTCAATTTATCTCCAAGAAACATTTGATAAAATTGATCGCTGTGATATATTTCTTGCCTTCAGTTAATTTCGGTTGATCTCGAATGACCATTTTTTTCATCTGTGACCTCAATGGCTGCTACTGACCCATTTTGTGCTTTCAACTGTTCACTAAACTTAGTTTCGCTCCTTCAACTTATCTCGAAGGACCATCTTCTACTTTCAATAAATAAACTAAATAAATTGATTCCGGTGAACGATGTTCTACCATTAATTGATCCCTGTGAACCATTTTGTAACTTCAATTGATATCGAAGGACCATTCTATGGCTTCAATTAATCAGGAAGACAAATATGTACATTAATTGATCTCGAAAGACCTTTTTTCTTCTTTTTTGTTCATATAGACTCCACTTTAATTAGAGCTTCTTTTGCAGAAAGACCTTTTTTTCTTCAATTGTTCTAGAAGTAATATTTTTTGCCTTTAGTCGAATTTAAAAGCCCCTTTAGTACCTTCAATTGATTTCAGGAAGCCACCTATAAATATAGAAGGCCCTCAGAAGGACATCCCGCTGATCAAAAGCCTTTACAAAGTCTTCTATATTTATCGAAGAGCTTGTAACTGTACAGAGGGCTTTCAAAAATTTCTCAAAGGAGTATTTATCCTTACAGAAGGGCTTCAATCAATATAGAAGAGCTCTGAAGGGCATCAGTCAGCATAGAATGCCTTCAGAAGGTCTTCCATCAATAAAAGAGTTATCCAAAAGAACATCTAGCTGATCAAAAACCTTCACAAAATATTATATATTTATAGAAGGACTTCTAACTATGCAAAATGCTTTCAGAAGCATTCAGAGGGGTTTAAATATTTATAAAAGACCTTTAGTAGGGCATCAGTCAGCATAGAATACCTTCAGAAGGGCTTCCGTCGGTATAGGATGCCTTTAGACGAACATCTAGCTGGTTAAAAGCCTTCACAACGGATTCTACACTTATAGAAGACCTTCTAACCATATAGGCGGCTTCCAGAAGCATTCAGCGGTGTTAAAATATTTTTATAAGTCCTTTTGATTGTATAGAAGGTCTTCTGAATGGTGTAAATCAATATAGGAGACCTCAGAACTGCTTTAGAATGGCTTTTATCTGATTAAAACCCGTCAGAAAGGCTTCTATCTTTATAAAACTCCATCAGAAAGGCTTATATCTCAATTGACGATCTTGTACAGAAGGCTTCCAAAAGTTTATATATGTTTAGAAGAGCTTCAGAAGAGTTTATATCATTATTTAATGTCGTCTAACCATATAGATGTGTTTGAGAAGGGCTTCTATCTGTGTACAAACTCCTCAGAAGGATCTCCATATGTATAGAAGGTCTTCAGAGAATTGTTGTCTTTACAGCATGCCTTCTTACTGCATATAAGGCCAACAGAAGGGCTTCTATCTGAATTAAAGTTCTTTTAAATGTATAGAAGGCCACTAAAAAATGTCTATATATTGAAAATGGCTTCAAAAGGGTATATAGCTTTATAGAAAGCTTTTTAGTTCTATAGACGAGCTTAGAGAAGGTTTCTACCTATATAAAAAGTCTTCTATCTGTATAGGAAGTCTTCAGAAGGACTTTTATCAGTTCAGAAGGACTTCAGTAGCAGATATTTTCATAGAAGGCTTTTGAAATGTGAAGATGGTCTTCGGAAGGTTTCTCTCTACATAAAATGTCTTACGAAGGTTTTCCATTTACATAGAAGTCCTTCAGAGGGTTTTCTCCTGTGAATAAAACCTTCACAAGGGCTTTTGTTCTTATTTCTTATACTCGTAGCATAACTTTGAAAGTTGTCTACCTGTAAAGAAGGCTTACATAACAACTTTTGTCTGTATATAAAGCCATCAGAATAATTCAAAATAAATAGAATGCCTTGAGGAGGATTTTCATGATACTATAAAGTCTTCCAACTGTATAGAATATTTTGAAAGGGATTCTCTAAGTTTAGAAGACCTTCATATATGTGTGGAAGGTATTTGGAAAGCCTTTTTGCCATTTTGTGCTTCAATTGAAATGATCATGATATTTGACCATGATTAATTTGATCTCGAAGGACCATTTGCGACTTCAATCGGCCTCGAAGAACGATTTTGTGCCTTTAATTTATTCTCAGGGCCGTTTTGTGGCATCAAGTGATCTCGAATGATGAATCTTGGCTTTTATTTATCTCAAAATACCCATTTCTGCATCCAACTGATCTCGAAGGACCATATTGAGCCTTTAATTGATTCCCAAAGATTGATTTATGTATTTTGGTTGATTCTGTAAGACTAAAATGTACCTTTAATTGATCTCTACAGATTTTTTCTTCAATTTATGCCGAAGGACCATTTCGTCAAGTAATGTTGAAATGTTGTGCCTTCAATGAACTCGAAGGACCATTTTGTGCGTCCAGCTGATCTTAACGGAATATTTTGTGCCTTCTGCAAACTCGAAAAACCCGTTTTTGCTTTCATTAATCTCGAAAGAACATTATTTTGCCTTCAAATTATCTCAAAGACCGATTTAGTACCTTTAATTGATCTCAGAAAGACTTATACCCGCACAGAAAGCTTTCAGGACAGCATCTATCAGTATAGGAAGCCATTAGAAGCGCTCCTAGCTTATTAAAAGATTTCAGAAAGAATTTTATATTTATAAAAGGTCTTGTAAATGAATAGAGGCTACTAGATTAATTTAGAGGGGCTTACAACCTTACACATGGCCTTTTGATTGTACAGAAGACCTCAGAAGGACATCTGTTAGTATAGAATGCCTTCTGAAGAATTTTTGTCTATATAGATGGCCTTCAGAAGAGCTTTTAGCTGGTAAAAAAATTCAGAAATAATAACATATTTATGTATTAAGTATAGAATGCCTTCAAGAGGATTTTTATCTGCACAAAAACGTTCAGACAGGCTTTCTATCTTTACAAATGGCCCTCAAAGTATATAGAAGGCTTTCAGAAGCATTTACAAGGATTTCTAACTGTAATGAAGACCTTTTGACGGTAAAGAACGCCTTCAGAAGTGCTTCAATCTGAATTGAAGGGCTTCCAAAAATATAGAGGGCCTCTAGATAGTTTCCATATGTTTAGAAGTGCTTCAGAAGGGTTTATACATTTTTAAAGAGCAAGCTAACTGTACTGAAATGCTTAAGACGGCCTTCAATATGTGTAAAAGGTATTCAAAAAGGCTTCTGTTTGCATATAGCGTCCTCAGAAGTACCTACAACAATATGGAAAGCTATCAGGAGGCTGCAATCTTCATAGGAAGATTGTTTACTTGTTTACCTTCAGAAGGGTTCACTCTCCATAGAAGGTCTTCGCAAGGGCTTCATAATGTATAGAAACCTTCAGAAGGACTTCTAGTCTTATAGAACGACCCCAGAACCGTTTTAATTTGAAAATAAGGACTATAAAAACGTTCCTTGCTGTATGCAAGGGCTTGCATCTGTATAAAAATCTTTGATAAGGGCTGATGTAAGTACATAAGTCCTACGGAAACTTTCTAAATATTTAGAAAGCCATCAGAAGGGTTTATACAAATATTGGAAGCGTTTAAACTGCACAGGTGTTCTTTAAAAGGACTTCTATCTGTAAAGAGTACCTTCATATCTTTGGGGATGGTCTTTAGAAAGTATTTTTGTCATTTTGTACTTCAATTCATCTCGAAGGAACATTTTTTTGTCCTCAATTTAACTAAAAAGTACCTTCAATTGACATCAAGAGCCCATTTGGGCCTTCAGTTGATGTCGAAGGGCCATTTCGTGCCTTAAACTGACTTCTATAAAATCACCTCAAATAAATATTTAGAGTTGTAAACTCCAGTGCCTGTGGTTTATCGGAATCGAAGAACCTTTTTTTTTCAAATTATTTCAAATAAGTCATACCATTCTATTTTGATTTCCGCAATCTAATATTTCATGAGGTTAGACGACACTTTTCCTATTTCATTACCTTAGAATAATAACATCTCTCTTTCACCTCATAGAAGTTAGAAAGCCCTGAACTATGTCACTTGCGGTTACATTGTTATCATGCGTTGTTTGTTTTCTTCACAAATGAATCTCTATAACTGACAAAACCACGAAAAAAATTTACATATATCGTTTAGCTTGCATCATCTTGCAAGGCTAGCCAGCAACCCAGCATACCAAGTGTCTCAAATCCAATCCTCAAGGTCTGGAGTTTTTTTCTTCACCGTGTTTGACAAACTTCTGCGAGATGTCTTTCGGCAAACCATCATCGAAAGATTGATTTTTAGACTTCAGTTAATCTCAAAGGACAATTTTGAGTCCTCGTTTGATATCGAAGGACCGTTTTGGACCGAAAGACAATTTTGTGACTTCAACTGATTTTTAAGGAACATTTTTTGACTTCAATTTATCTCAAAGACCAGATTGTACCTTAAATTGATCTCAAACGATTGATACCGGCAAACCTTCATCGAAGAATTGATTTTTAGACTTCACTTGACCTCGAAGGACCATTTTTTGTCTTTAGTTTTTCACGAAGGACCATTTTGTGCCTTTAATTGATATTAAAAGACAATTTTGTGACTTCAGCTGATTTTGGAGGAATCATTTTGTGCCTCTAATTGATATCGAAGACCTTAAATTGATTTCGAAGTATTGATACCGGCAAAACATCATGGACGATTTGATTTTTAGACTTCACTTGACCCTGAAGGACCATTTTGAGTCTTCGTTTAATCTCGAAGGACCATTTTGTGCCTTTAATTGATATCGAAAGAAATGTGTATGACTTTAAGTGCTTATGAAGGACCATTTTGTTCCTCTGGCTGATCTCAAACATCAGATTGTGCCTTAAATTGATCTAGAATAGACCATTGAATGTATTTAGTTTCCCTCGAAGGACCATTTTGAGTCTTCATTTGTTGTCGAATGACAATTATGTACCTTCAGTTGTTGGGGAAAGGCAATTTTGTGACTTAAACTGATTTCGAAGGGCCATTTTGTGTCTCTAAGTGATCACGAAGTCCAAATTATACTCTAAATTGTTCAAGAAGGTTTGATACCGGCAAAACATTATCGAAAATTTAATTTTTAAACTACAGTTGATCCCGGAGGGCCATTTAGTGTCTTTAGTTAATCTCGAAGGACCATTTTGAGTCTCCATTTGATCTCGAAGGACCACTTTGTGCCTTTAAATAATATTGAAAGACAATTTTGTGACTTCAAGTGGTTTTGATGGACCATTTGGTGCCTTTAAATGATCTGGAAGACCAAAGTGTGCCTTAAGTTGATTTCGAAGGATTGATACCGTCAAAACATCATCGAAGAAGGCAATTTTGTAACTACTACTGATTTTCAAGGAGCATCTTATGCCTCAAACTGACCTGAAGATCAGATTGTGCCTCAAAGTGATGTGGAAGAGTTGATCCCGGCAAAAAATCATCGAAAAATTGATTTTTAGACTTCAGTTTATACCGGAGGACCATTCAGTGTCTTTAGTTTATCTCGAAGGACCATTTTGAGTCTCCATTTGATTTCGAAGGATTGATACCGGCAAAACATCATCGAAGAATTGATTTTTAGACTTCAGTTGATCCCGGAGGACCATTTAGTCGCTTTAGTTTATCTCGAAGGACCATTTTGAGTCTTCATTTGATCTCGAAGGACCATTTTGTGCCTTTAATTGATATCGAAAGACAATTTCGTGACTTCAAGTGATTTTTATGGACCATTTTGTGCCTCTAAATGATCTGGAAGACCATAGTGATTTCGAAGGATTGATACCGGCAACACATCAATGAAGAACTTGTTTTTTAGACTCCAGTTGATCCCCGAGGACCATTTAGTGTCTTTAGTTTATCTCGAAGGACCATTTTGAGTCTTCATTTGATCTCGAAGGACCATTTGGTGCCTTTAATTGATATCGAAAGACAATTTTGTGACTTGAAGTGATTTTGATGGACCATTTTGTGCCTCTAAATGGTCTGAAAGACAATAGTGTGCGTTAAAATGATTTCGAAGGATTGATACCGGCAAAAAAAACATCATCGAAGAATTGATTTTTAGACTTCAGTTGATCCCGGAGGACCATTTAGTGTCTTTAGTTTATCTCGAAGGACCATTTTGAGTCTTCATTTGATCTCGAAGGACCATTTTGTGCCTTTAATTGATATCGAAAGACAATTTCGTGACTTCAAGTGATTTTTATGGACCATTTTGTGCCTCTAAATGGTCTGAAAGACCATAGTGTGCGTTAAATTGATTTCGAAGGATTGATACCGGCAAAACATCATTGAAGAATTGATTTTTAGACTTCAGTTGATCCCGCAGGACCATTTAGTCGCTTTAGTTTATCTCGAAGAACCATTTTGAGTCTTCATTTGATCTCGAAGGACCATTCTGCGCCTTTAATTGATATCGAAAGACAATTTTGTGACTTAAAGTGATTTTGATGGACCATTTTGTGCCTCTAAATTATCTGGAAGACCAGAGCGTGAGTTAAATCGATTTCGAAGGATTGATACCGGCAAAACATTATCGAAGAATTGATTTTTAGACTTGTACCTTCAGTTGTTGGGGAAAGGCAATTTTGTGACTTTAACTGATTTCGAAGGGCCATTTTGTGTCTCTAAGTGATCCCGAAGTCCAAATTATACTCTAAATTGTTCTAGAAGGTTTGATACCGGCAAAACATTATCGAAAATTTAATTTTTTAACTACAGTTGATCCCGGAGGGCCATTTAGTGTCTTTAGTTAATCTCGAAGGACCATTTTGAGTCTCCATTTGATCTCGAAGGACCACTTTGTGCCTTTAAATAATATTGAAAGATAATTTTGTGACTTCAAGTGGTTTTGATGGACCATTTGGTGCCTTTAAATGATCTGGAAGACCAGAGTGTGCCTTAAGTTGATTTCGAAGGATTGATACCGTCAAAACATCATCGAAGAAGGCAATTTTGTAACTACTACTGATTTTCAAGGAGCATCTTATGCCACCAACTGACCTGAAGATCAGATTGTGCCTCAAAGTGATGTGGAAGAGTTGATACCGGCAAAACATCATCGAAGAATTGATTCTTAGACTTCAGTTAATACCGGAGGACCATTTAATGTCTTTAGTTTATCTCGAAGGACCATTTTGAGTCTCCATTTGGTTTCGAAGGATTGATACCGGTAAAACATCATTGAAGAATTGATTTTTAGACTTCAGTTGATCCCCGAGGACCATTTAGTGTCTTTAGTTTATCTCGAAGGACCATTTTGAGTCTTCATTTGATCTCGAAGGACCATTTAGTGCCTTTAATTGATATCGAAAGACAATTTTGTGACTTGAAGTGATTTTGATGGACCATATTGTGCCTCTAAATGGTCTGAAAGACCATAGTGTGCGTTAAATTGATTTCGAAGGATTGATACCGGCAACACATCAATGAAGAACTTGTTTTTTAGACTCCAGTTGATCCCCGAGGACCATTTATTGTCTTTAGTTTATCTCGAAGGACCATTTTGAGTCTTCATTTGATCTCGAAGGACCATTTGGTGCCTTTAATTGATATCGAAAGACAATTTTGTGACTTGAAGTGATTTTGATGGACCATTTTGTGCCTCTAAATGGTCTGAAAGACAATAGTGTGCGTTAAATTGATTTCGAAGGATTGATACCTGCAAAACATCATCGAAGAATTGATTTTTAGACTTCAGTTGATCCCGGAGGACCATTTAGTGTCTTTAGTTTATCTCGAAGGACCATTTTGAGTCTTCATTTGATCTCGAAGGACCATTTTGTGCCTTTAATTGATATCGAAAAACAATTTCGTGACTTCAAGTGATTTTTATGGACCATTTTGTGCATCTAAATGGTCTGAAAGACCATAGTGTGCGTTAAATTGATTTCGAAGGATTGATACCGGCAAAACATCATTGAAGAATTGATTTTTAGACTTCAGTTGATCCCGCAGGACCATTTAGTCGCTTTAGTTTATCTCGAAGGACCATTTTGAGTCTTCATTTGATCTCGAAGGACCATTCTGCGCCTTTAATTGATATCGAAAGACAATTTTGTGACTTAAAGTGATTTTGATGGACCATTTTGTGCCTCTAAATTATCTGGAAGACCAGAGCGTGAGTTAAATCGATTTCGAAGGATTGATACCGGCAAAACATTATCGAAGAATTGATTTTTAGACTTCAGTTAATGGGGAAGGACATTTTGTGTCTTTAGTTTATCTCGAAAGACCATTTTGAGTCTTCATTTTATCTCGAAGGACCATTTTGTGCCTTTAATTAATATCGAAAGACAATTTTCTGACTTCAAGTGATTTTGGTGGACCATTTTGTGCCTCTAAATTATCTGGAAGACCAGAGCGTGAGTTAAATCGATTTCGAAGGATTGATACCGGCAAAACATCATCGGAGAATTAATTATTAGACTTCTGTTGATGTGGAAGGACCATTTAGTGTCTTTAGTTTATCTCGAAGGACCATTTTGAGTCTTCATTTGATTTCGAAGGACCATTTTGTGCCTTTAATTGATATCGAAAGACAATTTTGTGACTTCAAGTGATTTTGATGGACCATTTTGTGCTTCTAAATGATCTGGAAGAACAGATTGTGGGTTAAATTGATTTCGAAGGATTGATACAGGCAAAACATCATCGAAGAATTGATTTTGAGACTTGAGACTTCAGTTGATCCCCGAGGGCCATTTAGTGTCTTTAGTTTATCTCGAAGGACCATTTTGAGTCTTCATTTGATCTCAAAGTACCATTTTGTGCCTTTAATGCATATCGAAAGACAATTTTGTGACTTCAAGTGATTTTGATGGACCATTTTGGGCCTCTAAATGATCTGGAAGACCATACTGTGCGTTAAATTTATTTCGAAGGATAGATACCGGCAAAACATAATCGAAGAATTGATTATTAGACTTCAGTTGATTCCGGAGGACCATTTAGTGTCTTTAGTTTATCTCGAAGGACCATTTTGAGTCTTCATTTGATCTCGAAGGACCATTTTGTGCCTTTAATTGATATCGTAAGACAATTTTGTGACTTCAAGTGATCTTGAAGGACCATTTTGCACCTCTAAATGATCTGGAAGGGCAGAGTGAGCGTTAAATTGATTGCGAAGGATTGATACCGGCAAAACATCATCGAAGAAGGCAATTTTGTGACTACAACTGATTTTCAAGAGCCATCTTATGCCTCCAACTTACCTCAAAATCAGATTGTGCCTCAAATTGGCGTGGAAGGATTGATACCGGCAAAACATCATCGAAGAATTTATTTTTAGACTTCAGTTTATCCCGGAGGACTATTTAGTGTCTTTAGTTTATCTCGAAGGACCATTTTGAGTCTTCATTTGATCTCGAAGGACCATTTTGTGCCTTAATTTTTAGACTTCACTTGATCTCAAAGGAGCATTTTATGCATTTAATTTATCTCGAAAGATAATTTTCTGGCTTCAACTGAGTTTGAAGGCTATTTTGTACCTTTAGTTTATCTGGAAGGACCATTTTGAGTCTCGATTTGATTTTAAGGAACCATTTAATGCCTTAAATTGATCTCGAATGACTGATTTCGGCAAACCTTAATCGAAGGATTAATTTTTATACTTTTGTTGATTCCAAAGGACAATTTGCTGCCTTTAGTTTACCTCGAAGGGCCATTTTGAGTCTTCATCTGATCTCAAAGGACCCTTTTGTGAATTTATTTGATATCGAAAGACAATTTTGTAACTTCAATTGATTTTGAAGGACCATTTTGTGCCAATAAATGATCTTCAAGATCACATTGTGTCCTAAATTCATCTCGAAAGATTGATACCGGCAAAACTTTTGTCGAAGAATTGAGTGTTAGATTAGTTGATACCGAACGACCATTTAGTGTCTTTAGTTTATCTGGAAGGACCATGTTGGGTCTTTATTTGATCTCGAGGGACTATTTGTGCGATTATTGTTATCGAGGGACTAGGTTTGCGCCTCTAATTGATCTCGAAGGATTGTTACCGGTAAAACGTCATCGAGAAGTGATTTTTAGACCTCAGTTGATTCCGAAGGGCCATTTAGCGTCTTTAGTTTATTTCGAAGGACCATTTTTGTCTTTAATTGAAATCGCCAGACAAATTCTGTGTCTTCAACTGCTTTTGAAAGACCATTTTGTGCCTTTAATTGATCTCGCATCCAAAAGTCGCTCCGAACTTTGTCCGTTTGGTTTTCTGGGTAAACCCCAAAAGGAGTTTACAAAGCTTGTTAATGTTTCCAATTGAAGTTTAAGTGAGAAACAGCGAAAAACCAAAAACTCCCGAAGCACATTTGAAGCCATTGTAATTCTTTTGTGGTTGTGGACGACTGGAGCATGACATAGGATGGCTGTCTGGCAGGCAGGCTGGCTGGCTGGCATGACATGACGAGAACATGAGTAATGTTTAGGGCTCACATTCTCCCCAGGTAGGTACAAATGTGTATGTGTGTGCCGGTGTGTGATGATTTGACTGCCAAACAAAACATGATGCACACATCTACATATCTTCGTTGTTTTTGCAAAACGAATGTGGTTACAATAGCAAACTGACTTCCTGTTTTTCTCCAAGCATAATAACGACGATGGACCCATGGCAATAACAGCAACACAATAGCTATGTTGTTATTGAAGGGTACGCTGAATTTAGTGCGAAATGGCCACAAAAAAAAATCATAAAATGCAGTGTGAGAGGAAAGGTGGGAGTAAAAGCCATGATTTGGGTTTACCTGAGTGCATGTCATGACGCGGCCACTATTTTTTTCTGTGAATCCAACATACAACAGGTAAATTTTTGGGAAATTGTTGTTCACCGAATACACCGCACAACACATCACATCGATTTGCGGAGAATCATCATTGGATGACGGACAAGTTTAATAAACTTATATAAGTGTTTTGCCGCTGCTGTTGTTGGTTGGTTTGTTTTATTTTTTCATTCGTTAAAATTTATGGTTCAAGGCTAAAAATCCATGCCATGCAACCGCCGCCATATCATACCCCGACACAGTTATAAATATATGACAAAAGAAATTCCATCCAGTACTTGGACTTTGACAAAAAAACAGGAAGTTGATTCTAAAAAAATTAACATTCTCTGTGTGTTACTGATGAAATACTCAGAGTTGTTCTCCGTGTTGTTTTGATAAAAGAAAAAATCATATAATTTTGTTTTTGTTGTTATTGTAATTTTTTGTTTGTTTTCTGCTGCTGATAAGTAAAACCCAGTCTGAAGTTCAACAAATTCGTTGGAATCTTAGAGCGAGACATTTGTGTTCGTTCTGTAGAATTATTGTTCCAGCTCCATTGGCACCACTTGAATTCACTTGAAATTATGTAAAGTTTATTTTTTTTATTTCTTTCAGAAGCAACGCCAACAACCACTGAAAGGGTATGGAAATAGGGTTGCCATTTTTAAGTTGTAAAGAAGGCAATAAAAATGTTAAAGTAGATGAAACACACATACAAATTTTCTAAATAGATGATGTTGCATAATAATTAAAAAATAGACTGATGTAGATTATCCCAAAGGAAGATTTTGTGCTTTCAATATCGACATCGAAGGACCATTTTGTGGCTTGAACTGATCTCGAATGACCACTTAATGTCGAAAAACCATTTTTGTGGCCTCCAATAATTTCGAAGGCAAATTTTGTGGAATCAATTCAATGAAAAGGGCGATTCTGGGCTTTAAATTGATCGTGAAGAACCATTTTGCAGCTTCAATGATCTCGAACGACCATTTTGTAGCTCTGAATTGATCTTGAGGAACCACTTAGTTCCTTCAATTGACCATTTTGTCTATACGGCTGATGCCAGAGGAGCATCTTGAATCTACAAAATGCTCCTTTGAAATTGATTGTGGCCCTCAATTGATTTTGAAAAAAACCTTTTGTCAATTCAACTGAATCCGAAGAACCACTTTGTTCCATCAATCGAAGTCAAAGGACCACTCCGGACCCTCAATTAATCTTGAATAGGCGTTTTGTGGCTTCAAATAATCTGGAAGGTCCATTTTGTACCATCAATTGAATTCACAGGATCATTTAGGCCCTCAATTGGTCTTGAAAACAATTTTGTGGCTTCAACTTATCTCAAAGAACCTTATAGTGCCTTCGACTGATCCCAGAAAAGCAGTTTGTGGCTTCAACTGATCTCGAAGGACCATTTTGTACCATCAATTGAATTCACAGCGTCATTTTGGGACTTCAACTGATCTCGAAGAACCACTTTGTTCCATCAATCGAATTCAAAGGACAACTCTTAGCCCACAATTAATCTTGAATAACCGTTTTGTGACTTCAACAGATCTCGAAGGACCATTTTTCACAATCAATTGAATTCACAGGTCCACTTTGGATCTCAATTGATCTTGAAGATCTTTTTTTTATTTCAACTGATCTCGAAAGACCATTTAGTGGGTTCCATTGATCTCGAACGACCTTTTAGTACCTTCATTTGGCTCTCCATTGATCTTGAAGATCTATTTATTGGTTTCAACTGATCTCGAAGGACCATTTAGTGCCTTCAATTGATCTCGAAGGACCATTTAGTGCCATCAATTGAATTCACGGGACCTTCATTTGGCTCTCAATTAGTCTTGAAAACCATTTTGTGGGTTCAACTTATCTCGAAGGACCATTTAGTGCCTCTATTGATTTGAAGGGCCATTCACTGCCTTCAATGGGTCTCGAAGGACCACTTTTTGACATTTATGAAATTCATAGGACCTTAATTTCGGCGCTCAACTAGTCTTGAAAACAATTTTGTGGCTTTAACTGATCTCAAAGAACCTTCTACTGTCTTCGACTGAACGCAAAAAAGAATTTTGTGGCTTCAACTGATCTCGAATGACCATTTTGTACCATCAATTGAATTCATTGGATCTTTTTGCGCCTTTAATTGGTCTAGAAAACAATTTTTTGGGTTCAACATATCTCTAAGGACCATCCACTTCCTTCAATGGGTCTCGAAGGACCATTTTTTGCCATCAATGAAATTCATGGGACCTTCACATCGGCTCTCAATTAGTCTTGAAAACAATTTCGTGGTTTTAAATGATCCCAAAGAACCTTATAGTGCCTTCGACTGATCCCAGAAAAACATTTTGTGGCTTCAACTAATCTCGAAGGACCAGTTTGTACCATCAATTGAATTCACAGGATCATTTTGGGACTTCAATTAGTCTTGAAAACTATTTTGTGGTTTCAACTGATCTCGAAGGACCATTTAGTGCCACAATTTATTTTGAAGGACCATTCACTACCTTCAATGGGTCTCGAATGAGTTTTTCGGCATCAATGAAATTCATTAGACCTTCATTTCGGCTCTCAATTAGTCTTGAAAACAAATTTGTGTTTTCAACTGATCTCAAATAACCTTATAGTGCCTTCGCCGGATCCCAGAGAAGCATTTTGTGGCTTCAACTGATCTCGAAGGACCAGTTTGTATCATCAATTGAATGCACAGTATCATTTTGGGTCTTCAATTGGTCTTGAAAACAATTTTATGGCTTCAACTGATACCGAAGGACCATTTAGTTCATCTTGAATGACCATTTACTCCCTTCAATTGATTTTGAAGGACCATTTTGTGGCTTCATCTGATCTCGAAGAACAATTTTGTGCCATCAATTGAATTCAAAGAACCATTTTAGCTCCAACTGATCTCGAAGGACCATTTAGTGCCTTCGACTGATCCAAAAGAACCATTTTGTAGCTTCAATTGATATCGAAGGACGATGTACTGCTTCAATTGATCTCGAAGGACGATGTACTGCCTTCAATTGATCTCGAAGGACCATTTAGTGCGTTCAATTGACCTCGGAAGACCGTTTGGTGCTGTCAATTGATGTCGAAGGACCATTTTGAGGCTTTACTTGGTCTCGAAGCATCATTTACTGACATCAATTGATCTTGGCGCGGTTTCTATGTTCAGGAAGCGCCATATTATGCCTTCAGCTGATTTCGGACAACCACTTCGCTTTCAGCTGATCTGGAAGGACCAAAGAACCATTTTGTAGCTTCAATTGATATCGAAGGACGATTTACTGCCTTCAATTGATCTCGAAGGACGATGTACTGCCTTCAGTTGATCTCGAAGGACCATTTAGTGCGTTCAATTGACCTCGGAAGACCGTTTGGTGCTATCAATTGATCTCGAAGGACCACTTTGAGGCTTCAATTGGTCTCGAGGGATCATTTACTGACATTTATTGCTCTTGGCGCGGCTTCAATGTTCACGAAGCGCCATATTGTGCCTGCAGCTGATTTCAGAGGAACATTCCGCTTTCAGCTGATCTCGAAGGACCATTTTATGTGTTTAATTGATCTCAAAGTACCAATAAGAACCTACCATTGATTTCAGAGAGTCTTCTATCTGCACACAGAACCTCCAGAAGGGCTCTCGTGTGATTAAAACCTTTTAGAAAAGCTTCCAAATTTATAGAAAGTCTTCTAACTGTTTATATACAGTTCTCAGAAGCATTTAAAGGGATTAAATCGATATATAAGTTATCATAAGGCCTTCTTTCAGTGTGGAAGGACTTCTATCAGACTTCTAAAACTCCTTCAGAAAGGAATCTATCATTTTAATAGGCCCACTAAGAGTGTAGAATGCTTTTAGAAGCATTCTGAAGGGTTTCTATCTTTAGAGAAGACGCATAGAAACGCTTCTATCTGTACAGAATATCTTTAGAAGATCTTCAATCAGTATAGAAGACCTCAGAAGGGCTTCTATTAATATATAAGATTTCAGAAGTGCTTATATTAGTATAGAACCCTTTTCGAAGGGCTCTAATCACTAAAAAAGACCTCAGAATAGTAAAGAATACCCTCAGAAAAGTTTCTAGCAGACCTAAGAAGAACTACTCTCAGTACAGCATAGCTTATATTTGATGGCAAGCCTTCAGAACGGCTTCTATCTTTACAGAAGATATCAGATATGTTTCTGTCAATAATGAATACATTCAGGAAGTCTTCCAAAGGATTATATTTCATTACAAGTCGCAACAAAGGTTTCTATTTTTATAGAAGACTCTCTATTTATATAGAAGACCTACACCAAGCCTTCAATCAGTATAAATACATCAGATGGGCTGCTGTCAGCCTTCAGAAGCGCTTCTATCTGTACCGGAAGCCACCAGAAGAGCTTGAATTAGTATAAAAGACCTATGAATGGTTTCGGTTAGTGTAGAATCCATTCAGAAGGGTATCAATCGGTAATGAAGCCGTCAAAGGAGCTCTTGGTAGTATAGAATAGTTTCAGAAGAGCTCGTACCGGCATAAGAGATATCAGGAGGGCTCCTTAAGCACGATAATGTCATCAGAAGAGTTTCTATCTCATTGCAAGCCTTCAGAAAACATTCCATCCCCATGGAAGGCCTTCACTAGGGCTTCAATCAGTATAGAAGACCTTTGATGGGATTCTGGCAGGAAAGAATACCTTCGGAAGGGCTTATATCAGTATAGGAGACCTTCTGTGGGCTTATATTTTATATCAAACCCCTACAATAGCTCCTATTATTAAAGTAGGCCATTAGAAAGGCTTCTATTTGCACAGGTAGAGGCTTTTCTAGGTTTCATAAGAGCCTAAATGAGTATAAAAGTTCTCAGAAGGTCTTCTGTCGGTATAGAGTACAACTGGAAGCACTTCTATCAGTAAAGAATCCCGTCCAACTATATAGAGAACTTATAATTTTTTTAGAAGATCTTCAGAAGGACTTTCATTGGTAAATATTGTTTTCAGAAGTCTTCTGTATCTATCAGAAGGATATACATTGGTATCTAAGTCCTCAATATGGACATTTATCTGCACAAAAGATCTTACGAAGCGCTTATATCGCTAAAGAAAGCCTTCAAAGGTTCTTCTACTGTATAGAAGGCCGTTGTGTAAGGCATCCACTTGAATAGAAAGACTTATATTTGTATGGAAGACCTTAAGATTGACTGTCGTCTGTATAAAAGCTCTTACGAGGACGTCTATCGCTGTAGGAAACCTTTAGAGATCCATCTCCTGTATAGAAAGTTGTTATGAAAGACCTTCCATTTGAATAGATAGGTTTCAGAAGGTTTTCTATTTGATAGAAGACCCCAAGCGCGACTTTCAGAACGACTTCAATACGTTTCATTGTGAATGGAAGGACTTCTGTCTGTATATAAGACCTGTAGAAAGCTTTACTTGACGTCTGCCACAACACATATGGATGTTGCAACAATATATACATATTTCAGAAGGGATTATATATGTATAGAAATTGTCTCTATCAGTATGGAAGGCCCCCAGGAAGCTAATATCGTAACAGATGGTCTTCTAACTGTAAAGAAGGTCGTCAGAAGACTTCTATCTTTATAGAAAATCTTCAGAAGGTTTTCCATATCTATGGAAGTCTTACAAAGTAGAGTTTAACTGGATAGAAACCTGTATAAGGCTTTTATTTTTAAAGAAGACCTTTAGAAGCGCTTCTATATGCCTTCTCTCGTATAGAGGCTTTCAAATGACCTTCTATCGGCATTAAATGTGTTTTTAATGCATAGAATGCCTCCGAGAGATTTAAGTTGTTTAAAAGGGTATCAGAAGGGTTTATGTCTTTACACAAAGCCTTCTAACAGTATAAAAGACCTTTAGTAAGGCTTGTACCTGTACAGAAAACATTCAGAGAAGAAGAAGAGAACTTTTATTTTTGAAAAACATTTTGTCCTTTAGCTGACCTCGCAGGACCACTTGGTGTCGGTGGAGGCCCATTTTGCCCCTTTAATTGATTTCGAAGGACGATTTAATTTCAATTAACCTCGAGTGGTCAATTTTGTACCTTCAACTGATTTCGAAGGACGATTTAATTTCAATTAACCTCGAGTGGTCAATTTTGTACCTTCAACTGATTTCGAAGTAAAATTTTGTGCCTTAAGCTGATCTCGAAGTACCATTGTGTCCTCAAAATGATACATCAATATCCTCGAAGTTATCTCAACGTATCATATATTTGATTATATAGAAGCATATATGGTTTATAAAAGTTATTAACAGAGTATTCCTCATAATAAACCTCTAATATAATGGTTCCGTATGATTACATGAAAGATCTTTAGAATTCTTAATAAAATCCAATAAAATGTCCTAACGTGAGTTGTATGACGTTAGCATTGCCAAGACTTCTCTGGAAGAACCATTTCAGTGTTATGTAAAGCGTTCTGCCTCCTCTCGAAGGACCAATTACATATATTTTGTTGCCATATGGTCATGTTCATAAAAAACAATCTATTCCTTACGACCCAAATTGGTAACACAATTACGATGTTGACACCTTTGGGCAAAATTATCCAACAGAAAGGGTTATCCAAGCCTTAGAAGTTATGGCAACCGCCATAAATATATGCCTGTCCCCCATATCTCTGTCGCTATATATACATAAATATATTTAAGTTGATACCACCCGTCTCTCTTTTTCCTGAATTCGTACTTACATACACTTATAAATGGCTGCATGTTGTTGATTGAAGTGGTTGCTCTTGAAACTAAATGCACTTCTTTACAAATCACTGACTTGATTTACAGCAAGACATACTTCTACTTGTAACACGTGAGTGTATATGTAACGCCAAGCATACACTTACATAAAGATATACATACATATACACATACATATGTATATCAAAGAGTAAATGGCAAAATAAAAAATAACAAAACATATTCTTTTGTAAAAGACATACGGTTTGTATCGTTTGTTATCTTTGGCTTGTTCTTTATTACTTCTTTGCATTCTCTGCTTTTTAATGAAATAAATATGTTGCATATTATATATCATTCAGACATGGAAGGGAAAATTGAAGGAAATAAGGTTATGATGAATATTTTAAGCAGAGCTTAAAAGATGGGAAAAAGATAAAAACGAACAACTTTTCAGATTCAGAAACGTACACGCAGAGAAGGGATATCGAGAAAGGTAGCTTAGAACCAGAAAGGTAGCATAGAAATGATTTCATAAGCATTTGTATCTGATCTCGATGGATCATTCTGCACAATATCTGGATCTCGAATGGCCATCTTGGGTCTTCAATTGATCTGGAAAGACCGTTTTGTGCATTTACTTGATAGTAAAGGCCATACTTTATGCCTTCAACTGATGTCGAAGGACCATTTAGTCATTTTAATAGATCTCGAAGGACCATTTTGCTTCCTCAATTGATCTCGCAAAACCGTTGTGTGTCTTCAATTAATGCCGAAGGGCCATTTTGTTCGTAATGGGCCATTTTGTGTCTTCAACAGATCTCGAAGGACCATTTTGTACATTCACTTAATAGTAATGGACCATTTTGCCCCTATGACTAATATCGAAGGACCATTTAGTAATTTCAACTGATATCGAAGGACCATTTTGTGTCTTCAATTGATCCCGCAGAATCGTTTTCATTTTATGCATTCCCTTGATCGTATTTGGCCATTTTGTAGCTTCAGCTGATGTCGAATGACCGTATTGTAATTTCAAATTTTTGGGAAGGACCATATTGCGCCTTCAATTGATCTCGGAGGACCGTTTTGTGTCTTCAATTGATGTCGAAGGACAATTTTGTGCATTTCTGATGACCCTGATATCGAAGGACCATTTAGTAATTTCAATTGATCTCGAGGGAGCATTTTGTATCTTTAACTTTTTTCGCAGAAGACTTTTGTGTATTCAATTGATGTCGAAGGACCATTTTGTCACTTCAACTGATCTCGAAGGACCATTATATGAATTCACTTGATAGTAATGCACCATTTTGATCCTTCAATTGATGTCGAAGGACCATTTAGTAATTTCAACTGATATCGAAGGACCATCTTGCGTCTTTAATTTATCTCGCAGAACCGTTTTGTGTCACCAATTGATGTCAAAGGACCATTTAGGGCATTCACTTCATCGTAATGGGTCATTTTGTGTCTTCAACTGCTGTTGAAGGACCATTTAGTAATTTCAACTAATCTCGAATGATCATTTTGTGTCTTCAATTTATCCCGCAGAAGGGTTCTGTGTCTTCAGTTGATGTCGAAGAACCATTTAGGGCATCCACTTGATATTAGTGGGCCATTTTGTGCCTTCAACTGATGCCGAAGGACCATTTAGTAGCTTCAACTGATCTCGAAGGACCATTCCATGCATTAACTTGAATAAAGTGGGAAATTTTTTGCATTATACTCATGTCGAAGGCCCATTTAGTAACTTTAACTAATCCCGAAGGACCATTTTGCATTTTCAATTGATTAGCAGAACTGTATTGTGTCTCCAACCGATATCGACGGACAATTTAGTAATTTCAACTGATCTCCAAGGACCATTTTATGCATTCACATGATTGTAATCGACCATTCTGTGCCTTCAATTGAGTCAAAGGACCATTCAGTAATTTCAACTGATCTCGAAGGACCATTTTATTCATTCACATGATTGTAATGGACCATTCTGTGCATTTAACTGATGTCGGAGGACCATTTAGTAATTTCAACTGATCTCGAAGGACCATTTTATTCATTCACATGATTGTAATGGACCATTCTGTGCATTTAACTGATGTCGGAGGACCATTTAGTAATTTCAACTGATCTCGAAGGACCATTTTATTCATTCACATGATTGTAATGGACCATTCTGTGCATTTAACTGATGTCGGAGGACCATTTAGTAATTTCAACTGATCTCGAAGGACCACTTTATTCTTTCACATGATTGTAATGGACCATTCTGTGCCTTCAACTGATGCCGAAGGACCATTTAGCAATTTCAACTGGTCTTGAAGGACCATTTTATGCATTCACTTGGTTGTAGTGGACCATTTTATGCCTTTAACTGATGTCGAAGGTCCATTTAGTAATTTCAACTGCTCTCGAAGGACCATTTTATGCATTCACATGATTGTAATGGACCATTCTTGCCTTCAACTGATGTCGAAGGAACATTTAGTAATTTCAACTGATCTCGAAGGACCATTCTTTGCATTCAATTGATTGTAGTGGACCATTTTATGCCTTTAACTGATGTCGAAGGTCCATTTGGTAATTTCAGCTGCTCTCGAAGGACCATTTTATGCATTCACATGATTGTAGTGGACCATTTTGTGCCTTTAACTATTGTCGAAGGACCATTTAGTAATTTCAACTGCTCTCGAAGGACCATTTTATGCATGACAATGATTGTAATGGACCATTCTGTTCCTTCAGCTGATGTCGAAGGACCATTTAGTAATTTCAACTGATCTCGAAGGGCCATCTTATGCATTCACTTTATTGTACTGGATCAGTTTGTGCCTTTAACTGTTTCGAAGGACCATTTAGAAATTGCAACTGCTCTCGAAGGACCATTTTATGCATCCACTTGATTGTAGTGAACCATTTTGTGCCTACAGCTGATGTCGAAAGTTCATTTAGTAATTTCAACTGATCTCGAAGGACCATTCTATGCATTCACTTGATTCCAATAAACCATTTTGTGGCTTCAACTGCTATCGAAGGACCATTTAGTAGCTTCAACTGATCTCGAAGGACCATTCTATGCATTCACTTGATTTTAATGGACCATTTTGTGGCTTCAACTGATGTCGAAGGACCATTCTATGCATTCACTTGGTTGTAATGGACCATTTTGTGCCTTCAACTGATGTCGAAGGTCAATTTAGTAATTTCAACTGATCTGGAAGGAACATTTTATGCATTCATTTGGTTGAATTGGGCCATATTTTTCCTCAACTGATGTCGAAGGACCATTTAGTAATTTCAACTGATCTCGAAGGACCATTTTATGCGCTCACTTGATTGTAGTGGACCATTTTGTACCTTTAACTGATGTCGAAGGACCATTTAGTAATTTCAACTGATCTCGAAGGACCATTCTTTGCATTCACTTGATTGTAGTGGACCATTTAGTAATTTCAGCTGATGTCGAAGGACCATTTTATCCATTCACTTGATTACAATGTACCATTTTGTGCCTTTAACTGACGCTGAAGGACCATTTATAAATTTCAACTGATCTCGAAGGACCATTTTATGCATTCGCTTGATTGTAATGGACCATTTTGTGCCTTCAATTGATGTCGAAGCACCATTTAGTAACTTCAACTGATCTCGAAGGACCATTTAATGCATTCACATGATTGTTGTGCTTTAAACTGATATGGAAAGACCATGAAATCATTTCAACTGATCTCGAAGTAAAATTTCTTGTCTTCAATTGATCTTTTGCATTCAGTTTTTGTGTCACCGATACAACGCATTTTTATAGTGTCTTCTTCTACAGAAACTCCTCCAAAACTCGCCATAAATTCAAGATATGGTCAATGTTTGAAGTCACATTGATATGACCCGTTGACTTAAGTCATGCTCGCCGTACTTCTGAATACATTTGAATTTATAAACATTCGCCTGGGGTTCAATTTAAATCCATAAAATTCACGATTACAACGAAATATCTTCACCTCCGCAGCTTATCAATCATGGCCTCTAATTAATTACCTTTCTTTCAATATCTATTTAACGTCCAGATATTTATACACCCAATTTGATTTGATTTTTTTTTTTTGTGAATTCCCATTTAAAGTTACCTAATAAGCAACTTTTATACAAATAAAAACACACAAAGCAACAACTACGAAAATTAATTAGAAATAAAGTTAAAAGCAAATAAAAGAAAAAGAATAAATACAAAAACACAATTTTTATCGCAACTGTTGACGTTTATGCTACCGCCACTGGGACGGGCGTCGTCCACTGCAATGTGAAGGCTTCTGTCTCTACAACTGCCAGAGATAATAGCCATTGGACGATTATGACTTAAGAGGCCTGCGGCCAAATAATGTTGCCAGTTTTTTTTTCATTATTTTTTGGCTACTTCTTTGCATGACAAATTAACAACACTAACAATGATGGACGGGAACCTTTCAAAAACAATTGTCATGTCTATTTGGAATTATTGGTGGCACGTACGAGGTAGGGTGGCGGGAGGTAAGGGAAGGTTTGATAAGAAACTAAAAAGAAAATGTTGGAATACTTAAAAAAACAAGAAAATCAGTTGGCTTTCTAATGAAAGACCAGTGATTCCTATCACAGAAGACGAATAAAACTTCTTATAATCTCCAAGAACCTTTTTGTGCATTCAGCTGATCTCGAAGGACCAATTTGTACATTTACTTGATCTCGAAGAAGCATTCTTTGTTTTCAATTGATATCGAAAGAAATTTTAAGCTCTTAACTGATTTCGAAAAACTATTTTGTGCCTTTAGCTAATCTCATACATTTTGAGTTTTCAATAGATCTCGAAGGGCCATTTAGTAATTTACACTGATCTCAAAGGACCACTTTATGTATTCACATGATTGTAATGCATTCTGTGCCTTCAAATGATGTCGAAGGACTAGTTTATGCATTCACATAATTGTAATGGACCATTCTTTGCCTTCAACTGGCGCCGAAGGACCATTTAGTAATTCCGACTAATCTCGAAGGACCATTTCATGCATTCACTTGATTGTAATGGACCATTTTGTGCCTTCGACTGATGTCCAAGGACCATTTAGCAATATCAACTTATCTCGAAGGACCATTTTGTGACTCCAACTGACGTCGAAGGACCATTTAGTAATTTTAACTGATCTCGAAAGACCATTTTATGCATTCACTTGATTGTAGTGGACCATTTTATGCCTTAACCTATAGGAGGTCTTCAGACGGGCTTCTATGCAATTGAAATCCCTCAGAAAGTGTTCTGTCAGTATTAATTGCTTTCTTAGGGGCTTGTATCAGTATATAATCCCTTTAGAAGGTCTTCGGTATGATTAATAACCTTCAGAAATGTTTCTATAAGCATACAAGGCCTTCCCAACAGCTTATTTCGGTACAGAATGCCGCCAGAGTGGTTTCTATTTAATGGAACCCTTTAGGAAGCCTTCTATATGTATTGCAGACCTTTAGAAGGGCTTATATTTTATCAAAAGCTTTCTAAAAGGGTTCCATCAGTATAGAATGATTTCATAATAACTTATATCAGTGTAGTATGGTTTCAAATGGTCTTCTATCGGATAGGAATCCTTTGGAAAGTTTTCTATCAGTATTGTAGACTTTCAGAAGGGCATGTATCTGATTAAAATCCATCTGAAAGGTTGTTATCTGTATAGAAGATCTTTAGAAGTAATTGTATTTTATTAAAAGCCTTCAGAAAGGCTTCTGCCAGTATAAGAGGCTTTTCTAACGGCTTATAGAAAGAGTTTTACTGATAAAAAGCCCTTAGAGAGGTATCTATAAGTAGAAATCCCTTCAGGAGGGCTTCTATCTGATTCAAAGCCTTCTGAAAGGACCGTATCAGTATAAAAGGCTTTCCTAGTGACTTATGTCAGTGCAGGATGCCTTCAGAAGGGCCACTATCAACATAAAATGCTTTCAGAACTTCTTCTGACGGATTAAAATTCTTCCGGCGGACTTCTACTGATCAAAAGCCATTAGAAAGGTATCTATAAATAAATAATCTCTTCAGAAGGGCTTCTATGTGATTAAAAGCCTTCAGAAATGACCGTATCAGTATTAAAGACATCCAATGATACCTTAGAAAGGTATCTACAAGTACAGAACCCCTTCAGAAGGGCTTCTATCTGATTAAAAGCCTTCAAAAAGAGCCGTATCAGTACAAGAGGCTTTTCTAATGACTTGTGTCAGTATAGGATGCCTTCAGAAGGGCTACTATCAATATATAATGCTTTCAGAACTTCTTCTGAGAGATTAAAATTCTTCAGGCGGACTTCTACTGATCAAAAGCCATTAGAAAGGTATCTATAAATAAAGAATCTCTTCAGAAGGGCATCTATCTGATTAAAAGCCTGCAGAAATGACCGTATCAGTATAAAAGACATCTAATGATACCTTAGAAAGGTATCTACAAGTACAGAACCCCTTCAGAAGGGCTTCTATCTGATTAAAAGCCTTCAAAAAGAGCCGTATCAGTACAAGAGGCTTTTCTAATGACTTGTGTCAGTATAGGATGCCTTCAGAAGGGCTACTATCAATATATAATGCTTTCAGAACTTCTTCTGAGAGATTAAAATTCTTCAGGCGGACTTCTACTGATCAAAAGCCATTAGAAAGGTATCTATAAATAAAAAAATCTCTTCAGAAGGGCTTCTATCTGATTAAAAGCCTTCAGAAATGACCGTATCAGTATAAAAGACATCTAATGATGCCTTCGGAAGGACTACTATCAGTATATAATGCTTTCAGAACTTCTTTTGTCGGATTAAAATTTTTCAGACGGAGTTCTACTGATAAAAGGCCCTTAGAAAGGTCTCTATAAGTACAGAATCCCTTCAAAAGCATCCAGAAAGGGCCGTATCAGTATAAAAGGCTTTTCTAATGCCTTATGTCAATATACGATGCCTTCAGAAGGGCTACTGTCAACATATAATGCTTTCAGAACTTCTTCTGTCGAATTAAAATTCTTCAGGCGGACTTCTACTGATCAAAAGACATTAGAAAGGTATCTATAAATAAAGAATCCCTTCAGAAGGGCTTCTATCTGATTAAAAGCCTTCTGAAAGGACCGTATCAGTATAAAAGGCTTTCCTAGTGACTTATGTCAGTGCAGGATGCCTTCAGAAGGGCTACTATCAATATATAAAGCTTCCAGAACATCTTCTGTCGGATTAAAATTCTTCAGACGGAGTTCTACTGATCAAAAGCCATTAGAAAGGTGTCTATAAATAAAGAAGGGCTTCTATCTTATTAAAAGCCTTCAGAAAGGACCGTATCAGTATAAAAGGCTTTTCTAATGACTTATGTCAATATAGGTTGCCTTCAGAAGGGCTATTATCAATATATAATGCTTTTAGAACTTCTTCTGTCGAATTAAAATTCTTTAGACGATGTTCTACGGATCAAAAGCCCTTAAAAAGGGTCTATATGTACATAATCCCTTCAGAAGGGTTTCTATCAGATAAAAAGCCTTCAGAAAGGACCGCATCAGTATAAAAGGCTTTTCTAATGACTTAAGTCTGTATAGGATGCCTTCAGAAGGGCTACTATCAATATATAATGCTTTCAGAACTTCTTCTGCGGATTAAAATTCCTCGGACGGAGTTCTACTGATCAAAAGCCCTTAGAAAGGTATCCATAAGTACAGAATCCCTTCAGAAGGGCTTCTATCTGATTAAAAGCCTTCAGAAAGGACCGCATCAGTATAAAAGGCTTTTCTTATGACTTATGTCTGTATAGGATGCCTTCACAAGGGCTACTATCAATATATAATGCTTTCAGAACTTTTTATGTCGAATTAAAATTCTTCAGAAGGAGTTCTACTGATCAAAAACCCTTAGAAAGGCGTCTATCAGTATAGAATGCCTTCAGAAGGGGTTCTATTTGACTAAAACTCTTTAGAAAGCCCTCCGTCTGCATTGAAGACCTTCAAAAGGCCTCACATCCGATTAAAAAGCCTTTAGTAGGGGTTCTATCACTATAGAAGGCTTTCAGAACGGCATATGTCTGATTAGAAGCCTTAATAAAGGTTTCTCACTGTATAGAAGACCTTTAGAAGGGCTTATATCACATTACAAGCCTTTATATCAGTTCCTACCAAGCTGCCATCAATTTAGAAGACCTCAGAATGGTTTCTGTCAGTATATAACGCCTTCAAAGAGGTTTCTTTCAGTATAGAATGCCTTAGGAAAGGCTTTTATTGAAATATGAGGTATTCAGAAAAGCTTTATGCTGAATAAAAACACTGAGATGTGCTTCTTGCAGTATAGAAGGCCATCACAAGGGCTTCAATCAGTATAGAAGGCACTCATCAAGCCTTCAATCTAATTAAAAGCCATGAGGACGGATTTTATCAATATATAATGTCTTCATAAGAGCTTCAATTATTATGGGTGGTCTTCAGAAAGTTTTCTATCAATATAATGAGTATAGAAGACCTGGGATAGGCTTCTGTCGGTATAGAATGAATTCACAAGGTCTTCTATTTGATAAAAGGCCTTCAGAAATAAATTTAGAAACTCTTCTCGCTGCATTATATTCTATCTGCACAGAAGGCCTATCTAAGACCTTGAATTTTAGATACAGAAGGACTGCTTTCTATTTAAAAGGCTAAAAAACAATTTTTGTGGATTTCTTCTCTGTATTGCGGATGTTGCTCTGCTATCAGTTTCAACTACTTAAGGATGCACTGAGGTTGATGTACAGATTTCAAATTGTTCAATAGGAATGAACGAATTTATTGAATTTCATTCTACTTAGCTTCTACTTTTGAGAAGCGATATTGTCATCTAGTATTGCTTGATCAATTTCGTAGTATATAGTTGCTTATTTTAGTAGTATTAGATATATTTTACAGAGGTGTATTTTTAGCTGTTAACTTTAAATTTAAAAATCAATCAAAATAGGAAATATGAAAAGTTATAAAATCACAATGATAAATGCACAAAAGTTTCAAAGTGTTACTATTGGAATATAGATGGCGTTGAAGCTGTAATTATTAAAATGTTGATTGCTTCAAGACCTTTATAATTGTAGAGGGTCTATAAAAAGCGCTCGAAAACGAAGGTTTTTATGGGCTTCGATCTGTGTATAAGACCTCTAAAGGGCGTATGCTTGTATAGAGAGTTATATTATTATATCTGACAAAAAAATATATGGTTAAAACGACAATATATTCATATTTTTCTGTAACCATGTAAATTGTGACACCATTTGTTATGTCAAGCCTGATATATTTAGGAGAAGTAGCCTAAATTAAACTGAGGAGTTTAGGAAAAAAATTCAGTTAGTTTGGACGGAGACTCCAACACGCAGCAACTGTATAATGGTGGATTGTATGTTGAAAATAAGAACTTATCGAAGGACCATACAAATCTTCAGGAGTCAGAACTATTTAAACAGTTTTACATGTAATTAAAAACATTGTTGATTACTTTTATTATAACAATTTCGTTTTGAAAATATCAAACTTTATCGGGTAATTTTTCTACAAAGTTACCAAATTTCCATCCATACCTCTTAAATGATAACGTTCTTAAGAAATTTTTTTCCACCTACCTACCATGCCCATGTCTAGCCCTGTATATTTCAAGAAATACGAATTTCATTCATTGTGGTGAAAATACTATTGCCGGGTATCTATGCGGTTATCATTGATATTGACTTTCTAAATACAACAACAACGATCACAACAAACAAAATCAATAATTTGATATAGTGTTCAGTTCTCGTTTTTGGTTTACGTCGGTTCCATTAATTTGGTCTTCCAAAAACAAAACAAATAAAAAAATTATTGATTTTCTTTCCATGGAACATAAAATTTGATATCAGGAAGAAGAGCAAAATCGAATCGAACGAACGAACATTGGCATTCTTCGAAGGGAAATAAGAAACAAACAAAAATTACAAAAAAAAAACAGAAATAAGAACAGAAATAAACCACAAAGTCATCATCTTTTCCATGGCACTTGAAATGACACAGACAAAAAGACAGGCGGTTAGACAGCCAGACAGACATTCAAACAATCGATATAAGACTCTTCTGTGCCGTTGTCTATTTGAGAAGTCTTAAACGAAATAATAAAAATCAATTGATGTCTGATTCATTTGCGGTTCAGTTAAATACTCCTCTATTCAGTTAGCAGTTTTCATTGTTGTTGTTGGGCTGTTTTGCTTTTGTAATGCTTTTTTATTAACTTGGAAATGGTTCTCGGGTCTTCTTAGTTAGGCGTATTAGCGACAGTTGTTGTTTGGCATTGAATTTGTGTTCGTATTTTTTCTGTGTGGAGGCAGTGTAGTAGAAATAGGAAAATATTTTTTTATAAAATTCCAAAATAAGGCACTTAACGACAATTTGGAGAAATTGGAATGCCATTGACATGGAGCATCAGACCACCATCGACCATCTAACCACAAAACGTGGATTTTTAAAGAATATTTTTTTATGAGACCACCAAAAGTGGATTTTTTAAAAAATATTTTTCATGGGCTATTATACCGTTTGTTGGTCTAATTTTTCCCCCAATCGTGTATTGTAAAAAAATATTTTTCCACCAAACGTGGATTTTTTAAAAAATATTTTTTCACCAAACGTGGATTTTTTAAAAAATATTTTTCCCCCAAACGTGGATTTTTTAAAAAATATTTTTTCACCAAACGTGGATTTTTAAAAAATATTTTTCCCCCAAACGTGGATTTCTTAAAAAATATTTTTTCATCAAATGTGGATTTCTTAAAAAATATTTTTTGAGTTACCATCAAAAGTGAATTTAAAAAAAAAAAATATTTTTTCCAATGTACCATTAAACGCGGATTTTTTAAAAAAATATTTTTTTCGATGTACCATCAAACGTGGATTTTTTAAAAAATATTTTTTCGATGTACCATCAAACGTGGATTTTTTAAAAAATATTTTTTCGATGCACCATCAAACGTGGATTTTTTAAAAAATATTTTTTCGATGCACCATCAAACGTGGATTTTTTTTTTAAAAATATTTTTTCGATGCACCATCAAACGTGGATTTTTTTTTAAAAAATATTTTTTCGATGTACCATCAGACGTGGATTTTTTTTAAAAAATATTTTTTCGATGTACCATCAGACGAGGATTTTTTTAAAAAATATTTTTTCGATGTACCATCAAACGTGGATTTTTTAAAAAATATTTTTTTCGAAGGACCATCAAACGTGGATTTTTTAAAAAATATTTTTTCGATGTACCATCAAACGTGGATTTTTTAAAAAATATTTTTTCGATGTACCATCAAACGTGGATTTTTTAAAAAATATTTTTTCGATGTACCATCAAACGTGGATTTTTTAAAAAATATTTTTTCGATGCACCATCAAACGTGGATTTTTTAAAAAATATTTTTTCGATGTACCATCAAACGTGGATTTTTTAAAAAATATTTTTTCGATGTACCATCAAACGTGGATTTTTTAAAAAATATTTTTTCGATGTACCATCAAACGTGGATTTTTTAAAAAATATTTTTTCGATGTACCATCAGACGTGGATTTTTTTTTAAAAATATTTTTTCGATGTACCATCAAACGTGGATTTTTTAAAAAATATTTTTTCGATGTACCATCAAACGTGGATTTTTTAAAAAATATTTTTTCGATGTACCATCAAACGTGGATTTTTTAAAAAATATTTTTTCGATGTACCATCAAACGTGGATTTTTTAAAAAATATTTTTTCGATGTACCATCAAACGTGGATTTTTTAAAAAATATTTTTTCGATGTACCATCAAACGTGGATTTTTTAAAAAATATTTTTTCGATGTACCATCAAACGTGGATTTTTTAAAAAATATTTTTTCGATGTACCATCAAACGTGGATTTTTTAAAAAATATTTTTTTGATGTACCATCAAACGTGGATTTAAAAAAAAAAAAATTTTCGATGTACCATCAAACGTGGATTTTTTAAAAAATATTTTTTCGACGTACCATCAAACGTGGATTTTTTAAAAAATATTTTTTCGATGTACCATCAAACGTGGATTTTTTAAAAAATATTTTTTCGATGTACCATCAAACGTGGATTTTTTAAAAAATATTTTTTCGATGTACCATCAAACGTGGATTTTTTAAAAAATATTTTTTCGATGTACCATCAAACGTGGATTTTTTAAAAAATATTTTTTCGATGTACCATCAAACGTGGATTTTTTAAAAAATATTTTTTCGATGTACCATCAAACGTGGATTTTTTAAAAAAAATTTTTTCGATGTACCATCAAACGTGAATTTTTTAAAAAAATTTTTTTCAATGTACCATCAAACGTGGATTTTTTAAAAAAATATTTTTTCGATGTACCATCAAACGTGGATTTTTTTAAAAAATAATTTATTCGATGTACCATCAAACGTGGATTTTTTAAAAAATATTTTTTCGATGTACCATCAAACGTGGATTTTTTAAAAAATATTTTTTCGATGTACCATTAAACGTGGATTTTTTAAAAAAATATTTTTTCGATGTACCATCAAACGTGGATTTTTTAAAAAATATTTTTTCCATGTACCATCAAACGTGGATTTTTTAAAACATATTTTTTCGATGTACCATCAAACGTGGATTTTTTAAAACATATTTTTTCGATGTACCATCAAACGTGGATTTTTTAAAAAATATTTTTTCGATGTACCATCAAACGTGGATTTTTTAAAAAATATTTTTTCGATGTACCATCAAACGTGGATTTTTTAAAAAATATTTTTTCGATGTACCATCAAACGTGGATTTTTTAAAAAATATTTTTTCGATGTACCATCAAACGTGGATTTTTTAAAACATATTTTTTCGATGTACCATCAAACGTGGATTTTTTAAAAAATATTTTTTCGATGTACCATCAAACGTGGATTTTTTAAAAAAATATTTTTTCGATGTACCATCAAACGTGGATTTTTTAAAAAAAAATATTTTTTCGATGTACCATCAAACGTGGATATTTTAAAGAATACTTTTTCAGGCCATCCACAAAACGTGGATATTTTAAAGAATATTTTTTTCAGGCCATCTACCAAACGTGAATATTTTAAAGAATACTTTTTCAGGCCATCCACAAAACGTGGATATTTTAAAGAATATTTTTTTCAGGCCATCTACCAAACGTGGATATTTTAAAGAATATTTTTTTCAGGCCATCTACCAAACGTGGATATTTTAAAGAATATTTTTTTTCAGGCCATCTACCAAACGTGGCTTTTTTGAAGAATATTTTTCCATACCATCCACCAAACGTGAATTTTTTAAAAAATATTTTTCCATTGACCCAAGAAAACAAAACTTACAAATAATAAACTGAAACTTATTTTTACGACAATGTTCCAAATTTCCTAAAGAAATGTTTCTAAATGAGGGCATTGACAAAAAATTACCCTCCCCCTTCGTGCAGTATTTTGTGTGTGTTTTTTTTAAGATTATAGAATTTGTCTCAATTGACACTAATAAATGTGATCACATGTGTGCCTTACATTTTCATTCAATGACGCTGCTGTTCATGTCGATTTTCACATTTGTTTTGTGTTCAAAACACACAATTCTATATACGAAAACCTCCTCCCAAGAAGCAGAAGAAAAAAAAACAACAACAAATGAAAACGCTTAAACCAATTTAAAGTTGATGTTGCGTGCAATTTGTTCCCATGTCTGTCCCATTTGTAGGACAGCACAGTTTGTCTGTCCGACCTTCTGTTTTTCGGTTCCACCACCATTCATATTTCTGTGTTTTTTTTTTTATTTCATTGCAAAAAAAGTCTTCATAGAATTATTATTTTTTTTAAAGAAAATTCAAAAAATCTAAAAACCCAAATTGTTTTCAGTTGCCGGTGAGATTCTTGCTGCCGGCCTCCCTTTTCGTTTTCCATAATTTTGGTGTGTGTTTAGCATTTCAGTGCGTAGACATTTTTTTTGGATTTGTGATCTCCGTTGTTTTTAGCTAATTTTGATGGAATGAATAATGATCTTCTTAAGATTTTGTCATTTGCGTTTTTTTGGTCTTTCATTCTTTCCAAATTACATAAAGTTTCAACATTTTTCCCCTGAGAAATAATCTTTTAATGACATTTATGTTGTTTTTTAATGAATGGAATGAATGACGACGAAGATGGGGGATTATAATTTTGTTTTGACAACCACTGCTGGTATTTTTTCTAAGTTTATTGTCACTGTTGTTGCCGCTAATTATTTGTTCATTTAAGTTGTTTAAAATGGAAGCTCTTACTAGGCGTTTACACAAGACAGTTTGTCTCCAAATACAACTCTGATTTACTAACACATACATACATTTGTCGTTTGTCTCCCAGCTGTCCATAATGTTTTCAGAGACTGTAGGGTTAACAAATTGTTGACATTTTTGTAAAAAAGAAGTGAAACGATAATTGAAATGTGTTGAAAATAAAGGAATATGATCAAAAACAAAATATGTGAACGGAAAACAAAAAGAAATCGATAATTTTCATTCATAATTTTAGAACTGTTTTTGCAGTTGTCGGGACGCCTACGTCACAAAGGCAAGTTTTGGGTTTTTGACAATCAATACATGAACTGAACTGTCCTGTCATGTGTAAACGCAGGGTTAGCAGACTAAATTGTTGAGAATTGTTGAGTTCTTTGGCGCACAAAAATTATTTCTATGACAATTAAACTGTAAATAGAGAGATTACATTGGCAACAGTTTATGTTTTATTGAATTCGTATTTTCGTTACTAATGTAAAATGTTTCAATTTTCTATCAAAAGAAGCTCTTCAGATCTTTTATGAGATAAAATAGAACTTATATGAAAAAAAATCACTACAAGAAGAACTTTAGGTCTTCTAAGAGAAAATGAGAACTTCAGGCCTTCTGTGAGAAGCACTGCCTAGTCGAAGGACCAAATTTAACTTAACTACCCACAATGGGTTAATAATAATAATGAAACTTTCACAAAACCTCTTAAATATATTAAATGGAAATGTTATCTATGTTGCACAGTTCTAAAACAATTTCTTATTAATTTGTTTGGGTGTTAATTTTATAGATGGCGCCAGCCCATTATCAAGTCAGACACTCAACCATAATGTGCTACTTTTTGATAGAAAGAAAAATGTAATGTTGGAAATCCCTTGAAAACAAATATTGTTGGGTATTATTTTAAGATCGAAACAAGTAACAAACTACATGTGCTTAGCGAATCCAAGCCCCTCCAAAAATTTTAAATCTTATTGATATTTGATTTGTTGCAGAACCCACAAACAAGAGTGTCCTATTTTTAAAATATTAAATCAATACTTTTATTACACTCTGATCAAAGTTATCAGATGGTTACTATGTAACGCGTTCGAATGAACTTTACTGAATAAGTGATTTCTATAAATTTTGTTCTACTTAGCTACTACTAATGAGAAGCTAGATTCTCATCTAGAACGGCGTCACTTAAAAATAGTAGTAACTAAAATATTTCTTTCAGAAGGATTTCTAATTGTATGGATGCTCTTCAAAAGTCTTTAATCTGTCTACAAGGCCTTCAGAATGTATAGAAGACATTCAAAAGGCAATCTATCTTCATAGAGGTCTTAAGAGAGGCATATATCGATATAGAAGGCCTTTAGAAGGACTTTTATCTATATAGAAGGCCTTCAGAATGATTTCTATCTGTATAGGAAACTTTTATAAGGGTTTCTAATTGTATACAATGCGCCGAAAGATCTTCCATCAGTATAAAGGACTTCTGTCCGTATAGAAGCCATTAAAAGGCTTCTTTCTAAAGAGAAGACCTTCCGGAGCATTTCTATCTATATAGACGACCCTCAAAAGGGTCTCTAATTATATAGGAAACCTCCAAAGGTCTTCAATCTGCATACAAGGCCTTCATCAGTATAAAAAGCCTTCTATACACTTCTATTTGTATAAAGGTCTTTAGAATGACTTCTATCTAAATACATCTTATTGATTTGTTCCAGAACCCACAAACAAGAGTGTACCACTACTGAAACATGAAATGAATACTTTTATTACACTCTGATTAAAGTTATCAGATGGTTACTATATAACACGTTCGAATGGACTCTACTGAACAAGCGATTACTTTAAATTTTGCTCTACTTAGCTACTACTTATGAGAAGCTAGGACTTCTAATTGTATGGATGCTCTTCAAAAGTCTTTAATCTGCCTACAAGGCCTTCAGACTATATCGAAGACATTCAAAGGCAATCTATCGGCATAGAGGTCTTCAAAGAGGCATTTATCGATATAGCAGGACTTTTATCTACATGGAAGGCCTTCAGAACTATTTTTATCTTTAAAGGAAACTTTTATAAGGGTTTCTAATTGTATACAATGCGTCGAAAGGGCTTCCATCAGCATAAAGGGACTTCTGTCTGTTTAGAAACCATTAGAAAGACTTCTTTCTAAAGAGAAGACCTTCCGGAAGTGTTCTATCTATATAGACGACCTTCAAAAAGGGTCTCTAATCATATAAGGAACCTCCAAAGACCTGCATAAAGGTTTTTGAATGACTTCTATCCAAATACATCTTATTGATTAGTTCTAGAACCCACAATCAAGAGTGTACTATTACTGAAATATGAAATCAATACTTTTATTACACTCTGATCAAAGTTATCAGATGGTTACTATATAACGCGTTCGAATGAACTTTACTGAATAAGCGATTTCTTTAAATGTTGTTCTACTTAGCTACTACTTATGAGAAGCTAGATTCTCATCTAGAACGGCGTTACTTAAAAATAGTTGTAACTAAAATATTTTTTTCAGAAGGACTTCTAATTGAATGGATGCTCTTCAAAAGGCTTTAATCTGCCTACAAGGCCTTCAGACTTTATCGAAGAGGCATGTATCGATATAGAAGGCCTTTAGAAGGACTTTTATCTATATAGAAGGCCTTCAGAACCATGCCTATCTTTATAGGAAACTTTTATAAGGGTTTCTAATTGTATACAATGCGCCGAAAGGTCTTCCATCAGCATAAAGGGACTTCTGTCTGTATAGAAGATATTAGAAAGACTTCTATCTAAAGAGAAGACCTTCTGGAGGATTTCTATCTATATAGACGACTTTCAAAAGGGTGTCTAATCATATAGGAAACCTCCAAAGGTCTTCAATCTACATACAAGGCCTTCATCAGTATAAAAAGCCTTCTATACACTTCTATCTGCATAAAGGTCTTTAGAATTACTTCTATCTAAATACATCTTATTGATTTGTTCCAGAACCCACAAGCATGAGTGTACTATTACTGAAATATGAAACCAATACTTTTATTACACTCGGATCAAAGTTATCAGATGGTTACTCTGTAACGCGTTCGAATGAACTTTACTGAATAAGCGATTTCTTTAAATTTTGTTCTACTTACCTACTACTTATGAGAAGCTAAATTCTCATCTAGAACGGCGTTACTTAAAAATAGAAGTAACTAAAATATTTCTTTCGGAAGGACTTCTAAATGTATGGATGCTCTTCAAAAGTCTTTAATCTGTCTACAAGGTCTTCAGACTGTATCGAAGACACTCAAAAGGCCTTCTATCTTCATAGAGGCCTTTAGAAGGACTTTTGTCTATGTAGAAGGCCTTCAGAACCATTTCTATCTATATAGGAAACTTTGATAAGGGTTTCTGATTGTATACAATATGCCTAAAGGTCTTCCATCAGCATAAAGGGACTTCTGTCCGTATAGAAGCCATTAGAAAGACTTCTTTCTGAAGAGAAGACCTTCCGGAAGGGTTCTATCTACAAAGACGACCTTCAAAAGGATCTCTAATCATATAGGAAACCTCCAAACGTCTTCAATCTACATACAAGGCCTTAATCAGTATAAAAAGCCTTCGATACACTTCTATCTGCATAAAGGTCTTTAGAATGAGTTCTATCTAAATAAATCTTATTGATTTGTTTCAGAACCCACAAGCAAGAGTGTACTATTACTGAAATATGAAATTAATAATTTTATTTCATTCGGATCAAAGTTATCAGGTGGTTACTCTGTAACGCGTTCGAATGAACTTTACTGAATAAGCGATTTCCTTAAATTTTGTTCTACTTAGCTACTCCTTATGAGAAGATAGATTCTCATCTAGAACGGCGTTACTTAAAAATAGTTGTAACTAAAATATGTTTTTTTTTCACAAGGACTTCTAATTGTATGGATGCTCTTCAAAAGTCTTTAATCTGCCTACAAGGCCTTCAAATTGTATCGATGACATTTAAAAGGCCTTCTATCTTCATAGAGGTCTTCAGAGAGGCATTTATCGACATAGAAGGCCTTTAAAAGGACTTTTATCTATATAGAAGGCCTTCAGAACCATTTCTATATATATAGGAAACTTTGATAAGGGTTTCTGATTGTATACAATGCGCCGAAAGGTCTTCCATCAGCATAAAGGGACTTCTGGCTGTATAGAAGCTATTAGAAAGACTTCGATCTATAGAGAATACCTTCCGGAGGATTTCTATCGATATAGGCGACCCTCCAAAATGTCTCTAAACATATAGGAAACCTCCAACGGACTTCAATCTGCATACAATACTTTTGTTACACTCGAATCAATGTTATCAGTAACGCGTTTGAATGGACTTTACTGAATGAGCTATTTCTTTAAATTTTGTTCTACTTAGCTACCACATATGAGAAGCGAGATTCTGGTCTAGAACTTCGTTGCTTAGAAATAGCAGTAACTATAATATTTTGCATTGTTGCATTTCTTGGCAGTTAACTTTCACATTTAAATTAGAGTTGCTTCTTAGAAATTAAGAACTAAAACTAGGTTTCCATTAAGGATAAATGAAATAAATACGATTATATATGAATTCAGAGTTTTAGCTTAACATACTCAACAAAATATTTACAAAATATACAATGGACCGTTTCAATTTTTTTTTTTAATATCGAATGGAAATATTTCTATGTGAAGAATATATAATATTTGTCTCAAAAAGTTTCCTTTAAAATCTTTTTAATCGCCATAATTGCATGTTTTTGTCATCTCCATCACTATGGTAATTAACTCTAATGTTTTTGATCACATTAATATAAAGATATAATACACATTTACATCAATTTATCAAATTAATAAGTAATTCGGTTATAGCTCGCAGAGAGGATAGAATGCTGGCGAAAGCAAAGTAGACGAAAGGTAGATTTGTAGCTTAACTATGAGTTAGTTTCCTTTTTACAGAAGTCAGCGAATTCCACACAAAAAAGTCGTCGTAAAGTTCTACCCATAGAGAGAGTGCTGTCAACTTTCATTTTAACTTTTTTTTTCATAATTATGGGAAACTCAAAAAATATTTTGGACAATCGCACTACAAGTAAGGTAAATTGCCGACACAAATTTTGGATTGTGTCTCTGATATTATTTACTGGCGCCATCTGGTAAAAACTACAAGAACATATTCAACATCACTTTTTGGTGTGTGTCTACGCTAAAGAGTGATAACACCAAATGGCATCACCAAATCGAGCAAGTGGCATTCCTGTATTTAGAAACTCCCCATTTCCTTTCTACTGATAGTCTTCACGATCTCTACTAAAATGCCCTCTACCAAATGTATAGAAAGTATTTATTTTGAATATAAGGTCTTCAGTCTGTATAGTAGGCCTTCATGTGGTGTCTGTTCTCATATAAGATCTTTAGAAAGGGTTTATTATTGTATAATAGGCCTCCCAATGTCTTCCATCTACATACAAGGCCTTCATTCTTCATAGAAAACCTTCAAAAAGGGGTTTATATCTGCATAGACGCCATTAGAATGGCTACTATCTAAATAGAAGTCCTTCGAGAGAACTTCCATCTATATAGACGGCCTTGAAAAGTTTCTCTTATTGTATTGTGGGCCTCCTCTTCAATCTGTATACACGGCCTTCAGTCAGTACAAAAGGCTTTCAATATACTTCTATCTGCATAAACGTCTTTGGAAAGATTTCAATTTATATAGAAAACCTTCAGAAGGACCATCCAAGGTTTTCAGAAGGGTTTCTTATTGTATAGAAGACCACCAAAGTTCTTTCATCCACATACGAGGCCTCCAGTCTATATCGTAGCCATTCAAAAGGCCTTTCATCGGCCCAGAAAGACATTTGTCGATATTGAAGGCATTAAGTAGGACTTCTGTCTAGATTGAAGGAATTCAGAATGTTTTCTCTCTTTGTAGGAGGCTTTTAGAAGGCCCCGAAAGGTCTACCATCTGCATATAGGGACTCCCGTTTGTATAGAAGCCACTATCTAAATATAAGGCCTTCTAGAGGATGTCCATCTATATCGACGACCATCAAAAGGGTCTCTAATTAAATATAAAAAAACTTCAAAGATATTTCATCTGTATACAGAGCTTTTACCCATTATATAAGGCCTTCAATATTTATATTTATAAAGAAGGCCTTTAGGAGGACTTATGTTACGTAGATGGCGTTTAAAATGCATTATATATCTATTGAAGGCCTTCAGAACGACTTCTGTCTTTATAAAAGGACTTCTGAAGAACTTTCAACTATATAAATCTTATACACTATAAAATTTAATATTAATAAGAACTTTTATTCTTCTCATATACTGAGGAAGTGTCAACTACGTGTAGAGCAATTCATTTCACCTTCAGAAGGGCTTACCACTGTATAATTCTCATTCACATTAAAATTGTATATGAATAAGAGTTTCAACTCTTCTCATATATTGAGGAACACTGTTTGACAATATAATAGCTTCTTTTACAATATTAAGTCAGTCGAGTAGATCAAAAAAATTGGGCAAATATAGAAGGTTCCTAATAGAAGACTAGGATGAGGTCAACAATACAACCTTCTTATAGAAGATGGTTGAGACCATAACGAAGTTTTTCCAGAAGTCTTCTTTTGGAAGACCGTGAGTTTTCTAACAGAAGACCACAATGACTTATTCTAGAAGATCATGATGTCTTCATCTGGAATACCATGGCGTCTTCTTCTGGAAGACCAGGAAAACTCCTTGTTGAAGAGGTTGACTTATAGAGAACTATAAGCTCTTCTTGTAGTAGATCATGAGACTTCTAATAGAAGATTATTAGGTTAACTTGGAGAAGACCATTAGGTAACGTTCTAGAAGGCCATGGTATAGTTTTCAAAAAAGCATGAGATCTTCTTCAGGAAGACCAAGAGATCTTCTTGTAGAAGGTCGTACCTTATTCTTACAGAAGGTCCTTTTCTGGATGATCAAATATAAAAAACGTTTTCAATTTGTAGGTCCCTAAGTTGAGCTTGGTAACAACTTTGCCTCCCACCTAGACAGATCCCTTCAACATATGTAGCCCCTTTAAGATCCTCACCCGCCGACCTTTAAACATTCTCGAAAACTTAATTAAACCATAAAATTATGCATTCAGAGACAACAACGTAAAATTATAATAAATGTCAATGTCGCTACTGTGTAATTTAACGAAAAAAAAATACGCAGCCAGCATAGAAGCAAATCCACTATTAGAGGCGATAATAAATATCTGTGCAAAAACACACATTTGAAAATCATTAAAATGATACGCAAGAAGAAGAATCGCAGCGTAAATGTTTTTAACAAAATTCAAAATATTTTGCCACGATGCAAAAACAAAAAGATCTGTGACGTTAATAGTCAAACAAGAAATTATTTTCTTCTTTTGGCCTTTGTTGTTGGCTTTAAAGCCAAGATAACTAACGGCCCGGCCCACACGGAAATTTGCAATGAATGAATTGAAAATTGAAAACATTTGTTACCAGCCACTGTGTGGCCTGGCTTTCGACGCCTTTTAACTGTGTGATAAAGTTGGTAAGTTGGTAAAGGCGTCATAAGTCTCAAAGGGGCGCACAGATATGACTAAAAGATTATAAGACCGGTTCAGACAGTGCTAATGGGTGGCTTATGACAAGCCAGCATTGTTGCATTGACGTCGCCAGGTTTGCTGATATACGGGCCATGCAATTAATTGGGCGTTGTAAAAAATCAACTTTAAACCTATAAAACGTGGGACATAATGCAAATGGTTTTGCATTAAAACAAGCCTTGATTCAAATAAATTATCTAACGGTGTGGAATGTGTTACAAAATTTAGAGCAAGGTTTTTGTGGTTAGCGAATGCATCGCAGCAGGAGTCAGCCTAACACTAAAATCAAACAATTAGGTAATTTGAGAACCTGAAAAGAGAATGGGCTTTGTTGATTCTTTGATAAAATGCTGTAATGTAAGGTCTTAGCCAAGTCCATTAATGTATCGTGTGTGTGACAAGATTAGCATCAGTTTAAGGTTAGTAAAAAACTAATCTGGTTTATTTATAATTTATTAATATTTTATTTAAAGAATTAATTAGTTTTTTATTTCATTTTCTTAATGCTATTCTCTTTTCTTTGCACTTAACTTCATGATAATATACTGTTACGGAATTAGGGTTTAACTTAATCCCGTGTAGACGTTGTTTTATTTCCCGATACGATTTATACCAAATAAAATTAGGTTTCGCTTTAGATTAGGATTCTACAATACTTTATTGATTTCAATTCAGTCATTCACACAAGACTTCAGTTCAGTTAGTTTACACTTTACTCCTTTACTTACACTGACGGTTTAAAGCTCGCGGTTTAATAAACAACTAACTCCCAGCCGCTCCTTTCCCGTATTTATATGTGCCTGCTTATACACAGACTGTTCTACTCCTTTTAATCTGGGAGGTTCTACAATGTTCAGGCGAACTGCTAACCGATTCGCAAATACACACATGTACGCACATACAAACAGACCGATGAGTGCAAACAACTCGTATGGGGCTGTGGTAGTAAATAAGGGAGAGGAGAAGGGGTGTCGCAATGCAGAAGCCTAATTGAATAGTCCTAAGCCCTAAAGAAGGCCTTCTATAAATATAGATGGATTTCTGAAGACCTTCTATATTGACAGAAATCCTGTTAAAGTACTTCTATATTGAGGTAGTTTTTCTAAAGGCCTCCATGCAGATAGAAGCCCTTTTGAAGGCTTTCTATGCAGATTGAAGGCTTCGTATGTTGTTGGAAGAACATTGGGGACCATCTATACAATCAAAAGCCTTTCCGAATGCCTAATCCAAAAATAGAAGGCATTCTGAAGCTGCCTATATAGACAGAAAAGTTCCTGAAAGACCTTTGTTCAGATATAAGTCTTCCTTAAGGCATCTACGCAAATAGAAACTCAATTGAAAGTCCTCCATACAGCTTGAAAGTCTTTTAGGCAGATGGAAAGCCTTTGGATGGATTCTATACCATTAAAAGCCATTCTGAAAGCCTTCTATAAAGAAAGAAAGCCTTTTATATAGACAGAAATCTTCGCGAAGGTGTTCCCTTTTGAAGGCTTTCTATGCAGATTGAAGGCTTCGTATGTTGTTGGAAGAACATTGGGGACCATCTATACAATCAAAAGCCTTTCCGAATGCCTAATCCAAAAATAGAAGGCATTCTGAAGCTGCCTATATAGACAGAAAAGTTCCTGAAAGACCTTTGTTCAGATATAAGTCTTCCTTAAGGCATCTACGCAAATAGAAACTCAATTGAAAGTCCTCCATACAGCTTGAAAGTCTTTTAGGCAGATGGAAAGCCTTTGGATGGATTCTATACCATTAAAAGCCATTCTGAAAGCCTTCTATAAAGAAAGAAAGCCTTTTATATAGACAGAAATCTTCGCGAAGGTGTTCTATATAGTTAGAAGTCGTTCTAAAGGTCTCTGCGCAGATATAACCGCCTTATGTATGTATATAGAACCTATGGGGTCCATCTATATAATTGTAAGCCTCCTTGAAAGCCCTCTATAAAGATAGAAGAGATTCCAAAAGCCTTCAATATAAACAGAAGACCTCTTGAAGGCCTTCTATAGAGATAGAAGCCTTTTTGAAGACTTTTTATACTCATTGAAGGCCTTGAATGCAATTAAAGGACTCTTGGAGGATTTCAATATAATAAGAAACCCTTTCTAGGGCCTCTATAAAGGCAAAAGACCATGAGAATGTCTTCTACATAAAGGGAGATCTTTCTAAAGTCCTTTAGGAAGATTAAGGCCTTTACAAAGGCTTTGATTCCAGATAGGAGACTTGTGGAGGCCTTCTACTGAATCAGAAGCCCTCCTGAAGGCCTATTTAAGACATTTTATGTTAACAGTGGTCGGTCCTCCTAAAGGCTTTCTATATTGATAGAAGTCTTTCTAAAGATCTATATGCTGACAGAAGCCCTTTTGAAGGCTTTCTATACAGACTGAAGACTTTGTATGCAGTTGGACAAGTTTTAGGGGTCATCTATACATGAAGAAACCCTTCTGAGTGGCTAATATAAATATTGAAGGCATTCGGAAGCTTCCTATATTGACAGAAACCTTCCCGAAAGCCTTTTATCTGTATATAAGATTTTCTAAAGACATCTATGTATTCTGAAACTTCATACATTGACGAACACCTTCCCGAAAGCCTTTTATCTGGATATATTTTTTTCTAAAGACATCTATGTACATAGTAACCCTTTTGAATGACTTCTATACAGACTGAAAACCTTGTATGCAGATGGAAAACCTGTGGAGGTTTTCTGTACAGATAGCTGCCCTCTTTAAAGTCATTTTATCTGGATATAAGTTTTTCTAAAGACATCTATGTACTCTGAAGCTTTCTATATTGACAAAGGCCATCCCGAAAGCCTTTTATCTGGATATACGTTTTTCTAAAGACATCTATGTACATAGTAACCCTTTTGAATGACTTCTATACAGACTGAAAACCTTGTATGCAGGTGGAAGACCTGTGGAAGTTTTCTGTACAGATAGCAGCCCTCCTTAAAGTCCTCTATTGGGATATAAATACTCTTAAGATTTTCTACAAAGACCTCTATGTAGCTAGAAGCCCCCTGGAATCTTTATGTATAGACGGAAATTCTCCAAAAGGGCTTCTATCTGCATAGATATGCTTTTGAAAGCTTTATAAACAAACTTAACCCCTTATATTCAGTTAGAGGACCTGTGGAGAGCTTCTATCAAAGACGAGGTCATCTGGACGCCTTCGATTAATATATAAGGCATTTTAAAGGCCTACTTTATACGCGGAAGTCATCCTGAAGCCCTTTTTTATAGGAAGAAGACTTTCTAAGGGTCTCTACGCCGATAGAAGCACTTTTGAAGGCCTTCTATGCAGACTGAAGGCCTTGTATACAAATAGGGGACCATTAAAGGACTTCTGTTAAGATTGACGTCAATCTGAATGTTTTCTTTATAGGCAGAAGTCTTCTTCAAGTCCTTATATTTAGACAGAAGTCATTCTAAAGTCCTCTATGCATATATAAGCCCTTTTAAAAGTATAGAGATTGAAGGCATTTTATGCTCATGGAAGACCTTTAACGCCATTTTATAAATATAGAAGCTATTATTAAAGCCTGCTTTAAAGGAATAAGGCATGCTCAAGGCATTCTATATATGCAGAAGATCTCCTTAAGGCCTTCTATATAGATGTGAGTTTCCCTAAAGGCCTCTGTGCAGATTTGGTGAGACTTGTTCCTATTAAAATAAAGGGTTAGCAGATTTATGTCTACCAAAAAGTACTCTATAACCTCGTCATTGGGTAATAGTAGTCCCTGCTGCGATATGGTATTCTATAAGACAAATGTTTAATGGTCACACGACACGAAAATTTGATGCATCATAGCATTTTTATAAAGGATTGTTTGACTTCAGAGCCTTCCCTTTTAGTTTACCTCAGCAAGTAATTCTCATTCACATCATAAACCCGGATGAATAAGTACTTCAGAGTTAATCAACCACGTTGTCATGTCGGCCGGCCTAAAGGCTTTCAATACAGATAGTAACCAGTCTTATACAAAGAAGTCCACCTTTCATCTTTGATAAGAAAATCTATTCCGTATTCTTGGTGAAAGATTTTCAAGCCAAATAAATCTTGGAAATTTGCCGCATAAAATTGTCGTGATATTATTTTTGTTGTGGTAGTTTATTTTCAATAATCGTATTATATATGCCATTTGCCTAGAACGTAGCGACTCATATAGCGTTCGCAATCACATTTAATTTTATTTGCAATTATTTTTCCAATAATTGTTGTTTTTGTGGTTGTTGCTTTAATTTATCGCACATTGAAATAAAATTGTAGCCGATTCATGACAAAAACAAAACAACAAATTCAAAAGCAAACTTTGTAGAAATTTTAAAAAGCAACAAATACAACAGAGAACACTTAAAACGCACGAATAAGGCAAACCAGACGGATAAAATAAGGCATAACGACACCATGTCAATGAAAATGAGAATGAAAAAATAGCGCATAAATTACCCCAGCAGCGCCATATGCCGCCGTCGGCGAGACAAAGCTAAACAGCAACCGAGCCAGCCACCCAACCTACAGTCACAGTGCACTACATACCCCGCACGATCGATAAACCATCAACCTTCTACCGCCAATTCAAAAGGCATTTGCAATTAATATGCTTTGTATTGAAACGATTTGCAATCGTAACAAATTATTAACAAATCATTTTTATATAGAAAAAATAAATACAACAACAGCAGCAACAACCACACAGAAAATATCCAAGAATTCTGGGTGTGCTGTTTACTTCGAGACTTGCATAGTTTTCAATGCTAATTGGTTTCTTTTTTGTGCGAGATAAGTTCAAGTTTAATTGATTTGAAGTTTTTCCAAAAGAGAGAGCAGGAGAAAAGAGATAAACCATATGGAAAAGTCCTGCGTAATTTCCAATTTCTTAGTTGATTTTTGTTGAGGACCTTTTCGAAGCTCCGTTACCATTTTAGGAAGGAAAGAAAGGCCTATTTTCATCTTGACAAAGAAAATCTGTATAATAAATAGTCCAATGAATGCTTGGCAAAAGGAAAACTTGGAGAGGCCTCCAATACAATGAGAAGCCCTTCTAAATGCCTCATCTGAAGAAAGAAGGCCCTATGAACACTTAAATCAGAGTGAGGCAGAGAACATTTTTGGGTCTCTCTTGTGCTCTCAATGAGCGTAAATTTGTTGTTGTTCACAACGTGTTAGCATATACACAGGCTGTGAGCGATAACAAATTTACGGTCACTTAGAGCACATGGGCTCTCTTGTGAGTCACAATGCCTCCTCCTGACTTAAATAAACACATTTGACCAATTTCTAACTCGAAGGACAATTGTTCCCTTTAGATTTATTATCGAAGGACTATTTTGGCATAATTGACAATATTTATATCCGTTATTTATGACGTCGAACGTAGAATTCACTTCAAAGATCTTTCTGAAGACATTCTATATAGATGGAAGTGCTTCTGATGACCTCAATGCAGATGGAAGCCCTTTTGAAGGTCTTCTAAACAGATTGAATGCCTCTTAGGCAGCTGAAAAACCTTTGGACACCTTCTATGCAATAAAAACCCTTCTCAAGGCCTTCTATAATGAAAGGAGCTGTTCTGAAGACTTTCTATATAGAAAGAAGTCTTCCTGAAAGAGTTTAAAGATCTGTTCTTAGATATAAAACCTTTTGACGGTCATTTGAACATACTGCGGGCCTTGTATGCATATAGAAAACCTTAGGAGTCTTTCTGTACAATTATAAGCCTTTCTGATCGCCTTATTTAAAGTATAATGCATTCCGCAGGCCTCTCATATGAACCGAAGGCCTCCTAAAAGCCTTCTATATGTTCCGTTAGAAAATGACAGCTGTGTATTAGACAATCATCTAGCCGAAGTACCATTATTTTCACATATTTCCATGTTGGAAAATGTGCATAACGAATAATCCAATGAATGCTTGGCAGATGGAAGGCCTTCTGTACAATTAGAAGCCCTTCTAAAGTCCTCCTATAAAGAAGGAAGGCCCTCTGAACACTCAAATAAACACATTTGATCAAATTGTAACTAGAAGGACCATTTCCCCTTTAGGTTTACTACCGAGAGATCAATTTGGCATAACTGACAGTATTTAAAACGTTATTCATGACGTCGAACGTAGAATTCAATTCAATGATCTTTCTAAAGACTTTCTATATAGATGGAAGTGCTTCTGAAGGCCTCTATGCAGATGGAAGCCCTTTTGAAGGTCTTCTACACAGATTGAATGCATCTTAGGCAGCTGGAAGATCTTTGGACACCTTCTATGCAATAAAAACCGTTTTCAAGGCCTTCTATAAGGAAAGGAGATATTCTGAAGAATTTCTATATGGAAAGAAGTCTTCCTGAAAGTGTTCTATATTGTTGGAAGTCTTTTTAAAGATCTCTTCTCAGATATAAAACCTTTTGACGGCCATTTGTACATTCTTCGGGCCTTGTATACATATAGAAAACCTTTGGAGTCTTTCTATACAATTATAGGCCTTTCTGCATTCCGCAGGCCTCTCATATGAACAGAAGTCCTCCTAAAAGCCTTCTATATGTTCCGTTAGAAAATGACAGCTGTGTATAAGAGAATAATCTAGGCGAAGGACCATTATTTTCACCTATTTTCATGTTGGAAAATGTGTATAACGAACAATCCAATGAATGCTTGGCAGATGGAAGGCTTTCTGTACAATTAGAAGCCCTTCTAAAGTCCTCCTATAAAGAAGGAAGGCCCTATGAGCACTCACATAAACACATTTGATCAATTTGTAACTCGAAAGACCATTTTCCCTTTAGATTTACTGCCGAGAGATCAATTTGGCATAACTGACAATATTTATATACGTTATTCATGACGTAGAACGTCACTTCTAAGATCTTTCTGAAGGCTTTCTATATAGATGGAAGTGCTTCTGAAGACCTCAATGCAGATGGAAGCCCTTTTGAAGGTCTTCTACACATATTGAATGCCTCTTAGGCAGCTGGAAGACCTTTGGACACCTTCTATGCAATAAAAACCCTTTTCAAGGCCTTCTATAAGGAAAGGAGATATACTGAAGACTTTCTATATAGAAAGAAGTCTTCCTGAAAGTCTTCTATATTGTTGGAAGTATTTTTAAAGATCTCTTCTCAGATATAAAAACTTTTCACGGCCATTTGTACATTCTGCGGGCCTTGTATGTATATAGAAAACCTTTGGAGTCTTTCTATACAATTATAAGACCTTCTAAATGCCTTATTGAAAGATATAATGCATTCCGCATGCCTCTCAAATGAATCGAAGTCCTCCTAAAAGCCTTCTATACAGATAGAAACCTTTGGTAACGCTTCTATACAGACATAAGCCCATTATGAAGCTTTCTATACAGTCTGAAGGGCTAGAATGTTGATAAAAGACTTTTGGAGGACTTCTATATTATTGAAAACCCTTTTGAGGCCTTCTGTGAAGAAGGAAGTCATCCTGGAGGCCTTCTGTATAAATGGAAATCTTTTTAAGGTTTTATGAAAAGAAAAGCCCTTTTGACGGTCTTTAATACAGACTAAGGTAGGTCTTAGAAGAAATTCTAAAGACCTTTTATACAAAAAGATGTATTCCTGAAGGTGTTTTATATGTTAGATGCATTTCTAAAGCTCTCTACGCAAATATAAGACCTTTTGTAGAGACTGAAGGCTTCGTCTGCATAAAGAAACTCTTTTGAGTCTTCTAAAAAATTATAGGCCCTTCTGAAGGCCTTATATAACGATAGAAGGCATTCTGAAGGGCGTCCATATAAAGCGAAGTGCGTCTAAAAGCCTTCTGTACAGATATAAGACTTTCGTAAGGATTCTATGCGGATAGAAGCACTATTAAAGGCTTCCTATACAGTCTAAAGCCTATAATGCCGACAAAAGACTATTTAGGACTTCTATATTATAAGAAACCCTTTAAGTGCCTTCTATAAAGACAAAAGTCCTCCTGAAGACCCTCTGTATAAACGAATATCTTTCTAGAGACATTTATGAAGATAAAAACGTCTTCTGAAGGAATTCTATAAAGATAGAAGGCATTGTGAAGGGCTTCTATATAGACAAAAATCCTCGGGAAGGACTTTATAATGTTTAGAACTCTTTGCAAAGGTATCTATGCTGATAGAGGACTCTTCGATATTGACTGAGGCCTCTTTGAAGGCCTTCCACACCAATTGAAGCACTCCTAAAGTCTAGATAAATATAGAAGTTCTTCTGATGACCATCTATAGAGATATAAATCCTTCTGATGGTATATATGCACATAAAAGCCTTACAAATGATCTTCAATACAGACAGAAGCCCTCCTGAAAGGCTTTTAAAACCTTCCATACCAATCAAAGCCCTCCTGAAAACCGTCTATAAAGAGAGATGCTCTGCTGAAGGCCTTCTATACAGATATAAGGCTTTTTTTGATCGTCTTTTGTACCTTAGAAGTCCCACTAAAGGCCTTCGAGCCAGATAGGAGTTTTTCTGGACTCCAGCAAGCCTTCTGTACTGATAAAAGCATTCCAGAAGGTCTTCTATATAGATATAAGTCTTCCTGAAGGCCTTCTGTACAGATAAAAGCCTTCCTGAAGGCTTTATGTAGGGATAGAAGCCAACTTAAAGGCAGATAGAACCTTTCTGAAGACCTTCGATATAGATAGATGCCTCCTGAAGGCATTTTATGCAGATAGAAGCCTTTGTGAAGGTCTTCTATATTTTTAGAAACCTTTTCGAAGGGCTTTTATACATAAGGCAGCCGCCCGAAAGGCCTTCTGTACAGAAATACACCCTTCGAAGGCCTTCGTTAGATACACAAGTCTTCCTAAAGGCATCCTTTACAGATAGAATAACTCCGAAAGCTTTATTTACAGATAAGAGTCCTATTAAATGCATTCTATAGATATAAAAGCCCTTCTGAAGGCAGATAGAACCTTTCTGAAGACCTTCTCTGTAGATAGAAGCCTCCTGAAGGCATTTTATGCAGATAGAAAGAAGCCTTTGCGCAGATCTTCTATACTTTTAGAAACCTTCTTGAAGGATTTTTATAAATATGGAAGCCCCCGAAAGGTCTTCTGTACAGATATACACCCTCCGAAGACCTTCTATAGATGCAGAAATCTTCCTAAATACCTCCTCTACACATAGAATCGCTCCGAAAGCTTTATTTTCAGATAATAGCCCTATTAAATGTATTCTACAGACATAGAAGCTCTTCTGAAGGCAGATAGAGCCTTTCTGAAGACCTTCTTTGTAGATAGAAGCCTTCTGACGGAATTTTATGCAGATAAAGGCCTTGAAAGTCTTTTATACATTATACATATGGAAGCCCCCCTAAAGACCTTCTGTACGGATAGTATCCCTCCGAAGGCCTTTTGAAAATATAGGCACGTTCATAAAGGCCTTCTATACACTTAGAAGACATCCCAAAGATCTTCTATAAGGATAAAAGCCCTCCTGAAGGTCTTCTATACAGATAAAATACCTTCGAAGGCCTTCTATAGAGATGACCCCCCTATAAAGGATTTCTATAAAGATAGACGCTCTCCTGAAGATCATCTATATAGACAGAATTCCTCCGAATAGAATAGAAAGCCTTGCAAGGCCTTTCATACAGATAAAATTCTTCCGAAGGCCTCCTATATCGAGAGAAACCCTTCTAAATGTCATCCGATAAATTAAGGGGTCTTCTATACAGATAGAACTTTCCTTAAAGGCCTTTTGAAGATATAGAAGCCTCCTTGAAGGCGTTCTGAAGAGATAGAAGCACTGGCGAAGGTCAGATAGAACAGATGCCGAGGGTTTTATGTACCTCCTAAAGGTCTTCTAAAGGATAAAGTCCTCGTAAAGGTATTTTATAGAGATAAAAGCCCTCCGAAAGCTTTATTTACATATAAGAGCCCTACTAAATGTATTCTATAGAGATAAAAGCTCTCCTGAAGGCATATGCTCTACTATAAAGTAAGGAGTCTTATTAAATACCTTCTATACAGATAGAAGCTTCCTTAAAGGCTTTCTGATAATATAAAAGCCTCCCTGAAGGTGCTCCGAAGAGATAGAAACACTCACGAGGGTCTTCTATACATATAGAACACATCCTGAAGGCTTTATGTACAGTTAGAAAACTTCCTAAAGGTATTCTAAAGTATAAAGTCCTCGTGAAGGTATTTTATGGAGATAAAAGCCCTCCTGAAGGTCTTTTATGCAGATAGAATCCCTTCGAAGGCCTTCGATACAGATAGAATCCCTATGAAAACCTTTTATAAAGAGGCCTTAAGGCATTCTGAAGAGATAGACGGCTTCCTTAAGTCTTTTATAAAGATATGCACACAGAAGCCCTCCTAATGGTCTTCTATGCAGATAGAAGCCGTACTGAAGGGCTTGTGAAGAAATAGATGCCTTTCTGAAGAGATAGAAACCTTTATATAGGTCTTCTATAGAGATAAAAAAACTTTCTAAAGAGATGAAAATCCTCGTAGTGGTCTTCTATACCTATAGAATGCCTCGTGAAGGTCTTCTATAGAAATAGGAGCTCACCGAAACCGTTCTTTACAGAGAGAAAAGCCCTCCTAAAGTCTTTTTATACATTTCAAAAGCTCTTTCCGTATAGGTAAACCATTCATGAAGGCCTTCTATACATACATATATAAACCTTTCTGAAAGTCTTATATACAGACAGAAGCCTCCCAGAAAGCCTTATATACAGTATAATCATTCCTGAAGGTTTTCCAAACAGACAGAACCCTCTTGAAGGCATTCAAATTGAATAGGCGGTCCAGAATGTTTTTTATATAGGTAGAATTCCCCTGAAGGTTTTCAATACAGATATAATTCTCCTGCCGTCCCTCTTCCTTTTTTCAGAAGGCCTTCTGAAGCTATTGAAGCCTCTCTTTAGAAATAGAAAACCTGCTGAAGTGTTTCTGCATCAATAGAATACTTCCGAAGGCCTTCTATACAAGTAGAAGCTTTCAGGAAGCATACTGTATAGATGGAACCCTCCTGAAGGCTTTCTATACAGATAGAACTCTCGTGAAGACCTTGCCTACATATAGAAGTCTTCTTAATGCTATCTCTACAGAAAGAATCCTCCTTTACATACAAATAGATCCTTCCTGTAGGTCATTTATTCATATATAAACATTCCTGATCGGCATCTTTGCTGCTAGAAGCCCACCAGAAAGCTTTCTAACCAGCTAGGAAGTGACCGTAAGCTCTTCTGAAGATCATGTATACTGATAGAAGCCTCTGAGGACCTTCTATATAGGAAGAAGCTATCCTGAAGGCCTTTTTAGATAGAAGATAGAATCTCTTCTTAAGACATTTTCTACAGACCAAGGTGTAGATCCTTCAAGCCCTTAAAAAGAGTTTTAAAAAAATTTAACTCACCTTAAATTTGGAACAGCTGCTGCTGCGGCGGCTGCGGCCTGTAGCGGCGGGGGTACATTATACGGGAACGGTAGCTTGGCAGCTACAGCGGGATTTTCGAATAGCATATTTGTGAAAATTGTGAAACGTTAAGGGGATAATACGCTCGGCAGCAGGAAAATCAAATCAATCAGCAACGATGAATACAAACGGAGACGGGAGACGACGACACTTTCTTTTTCACTTATTTCTTTTCACAATGCAATGATTTACACTTTTTTAAGGATTTTCTTTTTTCTTTCTTGCCTTTTTCAGAGATTTTTTTCTGGGGGAATTAAATATTTAAAAGGCTTTGTTGCACTGGTGCATATTTTTCTTTGTTGTGATTTTTCTTTTCGAAATTAATATTTTATTTTTTTTTTCCAAGAATTTTTAAATTCTCACAAAATTATTTTTTTCAAATATTTTTTTTTATATTTTATTTATTTTTTATTTTTTCTAATGAACACTCAAACACAAAGCATGTGTTTGTTGTTGTGTGTGAGGGGTCGCGGCTTAGATAAAAAACACACATACAATTACATTCACAGTGGGCTTTCTCACACCGAGAAAACGAAAATTTCAACTAGAGCTCCGAAGCACACAATAAGAAGGCAAAATTCTTGAGGGAGATTTGTAGATTTCTCGGTGTCGTTGTTGTTGTTGTTTGGTGTTTCCTTTGAACTTTATCTCTTTAAAGTTGAGCAGCAGTAGAAGAACGAGCACTTATAGTGATGATGATTATGGTGTTTGGGCTTGTGTTGTTGTTTCTTTCTTCTTAAAATTGTTATATTCCTCGTTTAGCTAGAAACGCGGGCAGTGATATTTTTTGTTTTATTTGTTAATATCTTTTTTATTTCGAAAAAAAGACACCATAGAATGTCGTCTCAAAGTAGGTTTAATCAAGCAGGAAGAAGACACGTTACGGTGTTACGGCAAAACAAACAAAAATCAAAGACAATTTTGACTTGAGCAATCTGTTGATATTGTTGTTGTATTTTGGAAGAAACGACGACAAACAGAGATTTGTTTGCTTTTATTTTTCTTTAAAATTAGAGTAAATAGTTGAGAATTTGTTTGTTGATTTTTCAAGATTTTGTTGATTGTTGGGTGATTATTATTTCTAATATTTCCGATATTGACACCTGAAAAGAAATGAAAATAGAGATCATAAGTTTTTTTTTCTATTTCGAAATAAAATGTGAAGGTCTTCCGAAGACCTCGTCTATAAATAGAAGATTTATTGACAGCTTACTACACAAAAAGAAGACCTCCAGGAGGCCTTCTATAAAGATAGAAGCTTTCATGAAGGCCTTTTTAATGGAAAGAAGTCCCCTGGAGCCCTTCAGAAGACCTAATTTATAAACTGATTTTTGGGGGAATTATTTATTTCATTTAATTTATTTTAAGAAATTTATAAAAACTCTTCCGAAGATCTAGTTTATAAATAGAAGACCTACTGACAGCTTTCTACCCAGAGATAAGACCTCATGAAGGTCTTCTATAAAGATGGAATCCCTCTTGAAGACCTTCTTAAGCCCTTCCGAAGGCCTGATTTTTAAATAGAAGTGCTACGGACAACTTTCTACTTAGACAGATACCTCCTGAAGTCCTTCTATAAAGAAAGAAGCCTTCTTGAAGGCCTTCTTAATAGATAAAAGCCCTTCCGAAGACCTAATTTGCAAATATAAACCCTAATAATGGCTTTCTACTGAAAGAGAAGCTCTTGTGAAGTTTTTCTATAAAGATAGAATCCTTCTTGGAGGCCTTCTATATGGATAGATGACCTCTGAAGCCCTTCCGAACACATTATTTATACATAGAAGTCCTACGGACAGCTTTCTACATAGACAGAAGACCCCTGAAGGCCTTCTATAAAGATAGAATGCCCCTTTAGGGCTTCTATATGAATAGAAAGCCTTTCAAGCCCTTCCGAAGACCTAATTTATAAATTGAAGCCCTAATGACTGATTTCTACTTAAACATAAGACCTCCTGAAGGCCTTTTATAAAGATAGAATCTCTGCTAAAGTATAGAAGACTTCTGAAGCCCTTCCGAAGACTTTGTTTATAAATTTAAACCCTACTGACGGATTTCTACTTAGACAGGAGACCTCTATACATATAGAAACCTTTTTGAAGGCTTTCTATATGGATGGAATACCTATAATACCCTTCCGAACACCTAATTTGTAAGCAAAAGCCTCACTGGTGTTTTTTTACTTAGACAGAAGACCTCCTGAAAGCCTTTTATAAATATAATCCCTGTTAAAGACCTTCTATATAGATATCAGACCTCTGAAACCCTTTCGAAGATCTAATTTATAAATGGATGCCCTGCTGACGGTTTTCTACTTAGAACGAAGACCTCTTGAAGGTCTTCTATATGAATAAAATACCTCTTAAGCCCTTCCGAAGATCATATTTATAAATAGAAGCCCTACTGACGGATTTCTACTTAGCCATAAGACTTCTATACAGATAGAAACCTTTTTGAAGGCTTTCTATATGGATGGAATACCTATAATACCCTTCCGAACACCTAATTTGTAAACAAAAGCCTCACTGGTGTTTTTTTTACTTAGACAGAAGACCTCCTGAAAGCCTTTTATAAATATAATCCCTGTTAAAGACCTTCTATATAGATATCAGACCTCTGAAACCCTTTCGAAGATCTAATTTATAAATGGATGCCCTGCTGACGGCTTTCTACTTAGAACGAAGACCTCTTGAAGGTCTTCTATATGAATAGAATGTCTCTTAAGCCCTTCCGAAGATCTTATTTATAAATAGAAGCCCTACTGACGGATTTCTACATAGCCATATGACTTCTATACCTCTTTTGAAGGCCTTCTATGTGGATAGAAGACCTCGCAAGCACTTCCGAACACATTATTTATAGATAGAAGTTCGACGGACAGCTTACTACATAGACAGAAGACCTCCTGAAGGCCTTCTATAAAAATAAATTCCCTCTTGAAGGCCTTTTATATGGATCGAAGACCTCGCAGCATTCTACATAGACAGAAGACCCCTGTAGGCCTTTTATAAAGATATAAGCCTTCTATATTGATTGATGTCTTTCTGATTGCTTTCTATATAAACATAAGTCCCTCTGAAAATCTTCTACACAGATATTAGCCTTTTTCAGTACCCTATATAGAAAATCTTCCACACAGATGGAAGCCATACTGAAGGTATGTTATATAGAAAGAGGACTTCATTACAGATAGAACCACTTTTGAAAAGACTTCTTAATACCTTCTCCGATATAGGCCCTTCTGAAGACCTTGTATGCAGAGAGAAGGTGATCAAAAGCACTTTTGAAGGTCAACTATGTTCATATAAGCCCTTTTGAAGCCGTTGTTAAGTTAGAGGCTTTATTCAATTTAGTATCACCATTTCAAAAAGTACGTTTTAAATATTTCTCAGTTTATGTCTTATGCCTCGCCCCTTTAATATAGAGTTCCTATCAAGCCTGTCTATAGATGCATATAAAAGCGTTGTATACAGAGCGAAGGATTTCGACCTAAACAAAAGCCCCTCAACGACCATCCATACATATAAAACACGTTTCGAAAGTGTTTCATACACATGGAACCATTTATGAAAGCCTTCTATGCAGATAAAATCCATTTCATATAATTAAAAACGTCCAACACTGATCGAGGCCTTATGTACAGCAAAAAGACCAAATTTCTGAAGGCTTCCATGCGGTTAAGAGCCCACTAGGAGACTTCTTAAGCAGATATACGATCTTCTGAAGTCACTCTAAGCTAATATAAGCCCTTCCAAAGTTCTTTTAAACAGACATAAGCCCCTACGAACAAATAAATGCCCTTCTAAGGACAGACAAGTAAATAGTAAAGGCCCTTTACCTTGATAGGGAAGAACAGTTTTCTACACGGTATCACCATTTTCAAAAGTACGTTTTCTATATTTCCCAGTTGCCATATATAGAGTCCCCGGCAAGCTTGTCTATATCTTAATACCTTGCGAAAAGAAGATTGGCTGTCTTGTTGTCAAGTTGGTTATCGACGGAACCAACTAATTAGTCGTAAGAGTTTTTTTGAACTTTTGGGTTTGTTGTCATAAATATACTAAATATGTTGGCGAGGCTCTTCTGGAATTCCAAAGACGAATTGTGCCAATGAAAAATTACCATTCTGATGTGAGACTCCTACAGTGAAAGGGTATGATCTTCCTTCTTTTGTTGAATCATGGGTCAGCCAATTTTCGGAATTGAATATGGAATACGCTTTTCTGAAGCCATTCTAAGAAAATATAAGCCCTTCCAATGTTCTTCTAAGCAAAATAAGTCCTTCCGAAGACCTTTAAAACAGACAGAAGCCCTTACAAAGGCTTTTAAAACAGATAAAAGCCCTTCAAAGTAGAGACAATTATATAAAAGTCCTTCGGAAGGAATTATATACCCTAAAGTTCTTTAACATGATAATGACGCATTTTTCTATACAGTATCACCATTTTCAGAAGTACGTTTTCAATATTTCCCAGTTGCCTTCCAAGGACGAATTGTGCCAATGAAAAATTGTCATTCTGGTGTGAGACTCCTACGGTGAAGGGGTATGATCTTCCTTCTTCTATTGGATCATGGATTAGACAATTTTCGGGATTGAATACGGAATACGCTTTTTTGAAGCCATTCTAAGAAAATATAAGCCCTTCCAAAGTTCTTCTAATCAAAATAAGTCCTTCCGAAGACCTTTAAAACAGACAGAAGCCCTTACGAAGGCTTTTAAAACAGATGAAAGCCGTTCTATACAGTATCACCATTTTCAAAGGTACCTTTTCAATATTTCCCAGTTGCCTTCCAAAGAGGAATTGTAAAAAGACGGCGAAGTTTAATGTGGAGATTGTTATGATCGACGGTATCAAAAGCCTTTGAGTGGTCCAATAAAACGATAAAACATGCTTTGTTCTCATCAACGTCACATCTGATTGACTCTGAAACTTCTAATGACGCGCTGATGCAACTGTGCTCTGATCGGAAACCTGACTGCACCTCAGACAGCTGTCTATTGTGTAGGAGGTATTCTGATATTTGGGCGTTTATAAGTTTCTCGAAGACTTTAGATAGAAAAGGTAGTATAGTAATAGGCCGGTATTCCATATTTGATTTCGGGACAGGAACAATTTTGGCATGTTTCCAAAGGGTGGGAAAAGTACTTGTGATCAGTATTGTGTTGAAAAGATACGTAAAATAAGGTGGGAGTGGTAGGAGTATACGGACAAACTTAGGGTCAATACCGTCGGAACCAATGGCATTAGACTTAACACTCCTAAAACTACGTAAGACTTTGTCATTGGTGACGCAGCGGAACTCAAAAGATTCTTCATCATTTCGTCATTAGATGTGCTATTGGCGCTATAAAAAGAAAGGTCTGCAGGAATAGCTGGGATATCGATGAATGATTTGTTGAGGTAATTTACATCACATTGAACGGAAGTAGTAGCAGTTGGTTTGCCAGCACCAATTTCATTAATGAGTTTCCACTTACTCTTGGAACTTAATGCGGAACTAAATCGAGTCGAGTAATATTCCATTTTTGCAAGATTTATATGACTACTTACTCTCCTCCGAGCGGAGCGAAATTCATCATGTAGTCCAGGAGTTTTATAGCATTTCCATATATTATAAGCTATGTCTCTATCTGCAATACAAGCCTTGATAGTCGAGTTGAACCAGCGTTTACTTTTCATATCGACACGCTTAGCCTTTATTGGAACAGTCTCATCGTAAAGAAACATGACATTTTTCTGCATAAATTCCGATTCTGATCGCTGATCAACGGAAGTTAAATAATAATAAATGCACTGTTTAGTTAAAGACGACTCTGCGAGTGACAGCGAGCAAATATTTCATATCTATTTAGTATTCCTGGTACCAGAAATGGTTTGGCCAGGAAACAACGTATGCTTAGAGGCGTTAAAAGAATGGGTTAGCCAATTTTCAGAATGGTCTCCATATGAATAGGAACAATATTACAATGAAGAAACTCTAATTGTAGATCACCGGTCGCAAGATATATTCTGTGTTCTGCTCAGTCCACAGATATATATACATATATACTATTTATATTAAAACGACTCTGCGAGTCACAATGAGCAAATATTTCACAACCATATAGCAGTCCTGGTACCGGAATGTTTTGTTCAGAAACAACGTATGCTTAGAAGCGTAGAAGAATGGGTTAGCCAATTTTCGAACACTATTATCTTGAAGAAACTCTAATTGTTGATCGACAATGGAAAGTGTGTAGGTATATTATTTCAATCTTTTCTTGAGGATTTGTTTAATTTATGATTTTGTTGTTAGGGTATGACATTATTTCCACTTCTTCTAGTTTACTAAATTGTATTTTTGTATTATTTGTTTTTAAATATTTTTTTAATGTTATCCAAATATTTTTCCATTTACCATCACTTGTCGCACTCTTCGCCCACCACAATAAACATTGATTGATATGAGAAAATTGTACACTCACACACACACAATCACCGAAATAAATCCACTAATTGTTGACTTTGCAATTTTAACGTTTTTCTTCTCTCTGACGATTTTTTTTCTGTCGTACCGTCGTCGTCTTCAATCGATGGCTATTAACGTCAAACTGACAGTTGGTTTGTTTGTTGTGAACAACAAGAGGTAAAATAACAAAAAGGCAACAATGCCATCCAAAAAGGCAGCGGCGGCGATGAAGTAAGCAGCATCAAATTGTTTAAAATGTATCACGTTTTATGTTGTACGACGGCTGACGCTGCCCCCCGCACACGAAATCAATTCGCCGCTTTTGCCAAAGGAAAGAAGAAACAAATTTTATGTGTGCCAAAAAACAATTAAACAAAGCTGGGAAGAAGTAGCAGGCTGGAGCAGCGACAGCAAAACACATGTGATTTGTAACATTCATCTGTGGTGGGTTGAAACTGCCAACAGGAAATTGTTGCACTATCTCGGTCTCTCCTTTTACCATTTTATATATTTTTGAGTGTTCTCTCTCTCTGTCTTTTATATTCTCACAACATATATTTGTTGTGTTACAGTTACATGTGGTGTCTGAATGGGATATTGGTGAATTACCGAAAGTCCTCTTATTCACCACTACTTCGGAAAAGAGAGCGGTAGAGAGAGCATGCCACTCGCACATTTTTTGCAATGCCTCAATTCTTGTTTGAATTTCAATACCATCACCCGCACTCGGGACATTCGTGTGTCATTATTGCTGGCAAACATTTTGTTTGTTTCCCCCTTTCTGAAATAAAATCTTCTTAAGAAGCTACCTATCAATGAGACTGTGTTTGCGTGAGTATGAAACAAAATTAAGCAGAGTAATGACAATTTAGCGTTTCTTTATTTTCATGGAAAGAAGCACTTCTGGATACGATGCTCGCCTTTGTGGAAGCTATAGGCTTTTTGGGAAACAGTATGAGCGATTTCTTCTATTCCGCATCAATCGAGTCATCGATATAGGAAGAATATTGAGAGACTGTCAGATCGGATTCAGAGCCGAACACTTCAAAACTCACGCATTGGCAGCTGCCTTCCCTACATATGATAGATGGCTTGAAGAACAAAATGGGAATGATTGCCGTTGGCTTGGACTTTGATAAAGGATTTGGCACTGTT